>NW_026913640.1:10437500-11637500 GCF_034315485.1 Pezoporus occidentalis | reverse complement strand
ACTGGTAAAGAAGGTCATTACCGGTGCTGCCAGGAAAAAGCGGTGGGTCATGGTGGTAGGGGACTCTGCTTTGAAAGGCAGAGGCACCTATGTGTTGGCCGGACCCAGTCTCAAGGGAGGTGTGTTGCCTAGCAGGGGCACGGATCAGGGATGTGGCAGAGAGGCTGCCTGCTCTAGTAAGTCCCGCGGACTATTACCCACTTCTGGTGATACATGTGGGTGCTAGGGATATAGATAGCAGTAGCCTGGGGAACATAAAGAAGGACTACCGAGCCCTGGGAGAGGTGGTTAGGGGCTCTGGAGCTCAGACAGTCTTTTCGTCAATTCTCCAAGATAAAGGGCAGGACCTTAAAAAGGCTAGGTGGATTGGCCAGGTTAATAAATGGTTAGAATGGTGGTGCCATAGTCAGGGGTTTGGGTATCTAGAACATGGGACTCAATTTAGTAGGCCAGGTCTACTGGGGGCTGGTGGCGCTGGTGTTTTGGTAGGAGGCTTGCCAGACTGGTCAAGAAAGCTTTAAAATAGATGGGGGGGGGGGGGGAGGGGAATCATTCCATCCCAGCACACCCAGTCAGTTGCCAGCACCTATAATGAATGCTCGGAGTGATGCAGATATTCCAGCCGTTCCAGCCAAAGAGTTGGCTTCATTTGGAGCTCGGCTCAGATGCCTCTATACAAAGGGCCATAGCATGGGGAACAAACAACAGGAATTAGAGATGTGTGCACGTCTATGGGGGTATGATATAATAGGCATCACAAAAACATGGTGGGATGGCTCCTATGACTGGAGTGTTGGAATGGAACATTACAGACTCTTTAGAAAAGACAGGTGTGGCAGGCGGGGAGGGGGAGTTACCCTTTATGTTAGGGATAGGCTGGAGAGTATGGAACTGTGTCTGGGGACAGGTGAGCAGTCAACAGAGAGTTTGTGGGTCAGGGTTAAAGGGAGAACAGCGATAGGGGACATTATTGTGGGGATCCGTTACAGACTGCCTGATCAAAAGGACTCTGTGGATGAAGCACTCTATAGACAGATAGGAAAAGCCTCACTCACACCTTGTCCTCATGGGAGACTTCAACCACCCTGATATCTGTTGGAGGGATGGTACGGCCTGGCACAAGCAATCCAGGAGGTGCCTCGATTGTGTGGAAGACAACTTCCTTCTGCAAGTAATAGAGGAGCCGACAAGGAGAGGTGCCATGCTTGACTTCCTGCTCACCAACAGGGAAGGGCTGGTTGGAAATATGATGATCCAGGGAAATCTTGGCTGCAGTGATCATGAGATGGTCGAATTTGAGATCCTCAGGACAGTGAGAAGAGCGTGCAGCAAGCTCAATGCCCTGGACTTCAAAAGAGCAGACTTTGGCCTCTTCAGGAACCTATGATTCTATGTGCTCTAATGTATATAAGGGTTGGGTTTTTTTTCAGAAGACGTGGTGTTTATTCTAAGGGTGGTGGAAGAGAGGGCACCTATTACTGTTTGAATTCTTAAAACAAATATATTGTCCTCCAGTACATTGGAGAAATATTCATAGAATCATAGAACAGTTAGGGTTGGAAAGGACCTTAAGATCATCTAGTTCCAACACCCCTGCCATGGGCAGGGACACCACACTAAACCATGTCATCCAAGGCCTCGTCCAACCTGGCCTTGAACACTGCCAGGGATGGAGCATTCACAGCTTCCCTGGGCAACCCCTTCCACTGTACAGTAAAGAACTTCCTCCTTATGTCCAATCTAAACTTCCCTGTTTAAGTTTTAACCCGTTACTCCTTGTCCTATCACTACATTCCCTAATGAAGAGTCTGTCCCTAGCACCCCTATAGGCCCCCTTTGGATACTGGAAGGCTGCTATGAGGTCTCCACACAGCCTTCTCTTCTCTAGGCTGAGCAGCCCCAACTTCCTCAGCCTGTCTTCATATAGGAGGTGCTTCAGCCCCCTGATCATCCTCGTGGCCCTTCTCTGGACTTGTTCCAACAGTTCCATGTCCTTTTTATGTTGACGACACCAGAACTGCACACAATACTGCAGGTGAGGTCTCACAAGAGCAGAGTAAAGGGGCAGGATCACCTCCTTCGACCTGCTGGTCACGCTCTTTTTGATGCAGCCCAGGATACGGTTGGCTTTCTGGGCTGCAAGCGCACACTGCTGGCTCATGTTCATGTTCAATATTGGTAAACATTACGCTACAATTCGGGGACTATGCAGACAAATTTGATTTCTGCCTCACATCTAGGGCCCACGTTCCAGGGTTTAGCTTATACATGCTTTGAGCAGTATCTCCCAAAGGAGGAGATTCTCAGTGTCTGACTCCTGCAGGATGAATGGTTTGTTGTGATGCATTTTGCCAGATCTCTCACTCAATCTCTTGCCTGTAGTAGTACCAGAAACTTTTTGAAGTCTAACATGGAGGTGGCAGGTAGACATTAATGAACTCATATGCACTATTTCAGAGAAGTGTGACAGCTTGCAAACTTTTTACTTTCCACAGGAAGGTCTTTTTCTTGAAGCCAGAACCAGCATAGCTTACCTGTCTCTGACACAGGTTTTGCCTTCTTCCTTGGTGTCCCAGAGACATTTATCCTGCATCTGGTGTTGCCGCCTTTTCTGTTGTTTTGGGTGTATGTTTGGGAGAGAGAAGCAGATTTTGACAGGGATCTGCCCAGAAGAGACTGCAGTGGAAAGCCAATTTTCAGGCACTCTTGCATCCCCGCGTGCACAGAATAGCAAGTTTCTTCTTGATCTTAGAGCTCTTATTGTTGGTGTTTCAGGGCAGATTTAAGAGACTGCAGAATTTCTTTTTCATGAGGATGACAGATGGGTAGTGCCAAACAGGTTGTAATGGAAGAAGGACATGACAAATGATGTGGCTAGCTTTGTTCACTCCAACTCTTCTTAGCATCTTAAAAGCATAGTAATTCAGAGAGTGAATGTAATGTAGTTCCCAGTATATCAGTAGAGAAAATACGTAATAAAGCTACAGATCTGTCTGGAAAGGGACAATTCCACTTCCTGATAAGTTCTGAGGTTTCAGAACAAAAGGACAATCAGCTTAACAGTCAAGCTCTCTATCCTTTTGTTTCATCTTCATCTGCCTATTTATGTTACCTTACTGATGGCTTTTGAGGTAATAGTGTAGTTTAAAGCAGAAGATTTAAGGTATCAAAACTGTGACATTACATTATGCTGAATAATGGAAAGAGTCCTTAAATGTAACAGCAGTTAACACATCACTTTTCATCTACTTTGAAAGTCCAAAGGTCATATTGCTTTGCAACTACTGCGTGCAGTATTTGCATCCATTAAACCAGTGAAAACATCTTTTGCCTCTTGTTTCACCCCAAAAGCAGGAGAGAAAAAGATCAGGCAACAAAGGATGCAAGGACATAGCAACCCTGTCTGCATCAGTTTGCAATTCACTGAAGAACTTGTTTCTTGTGCATTATAATGAAAAAATAAACCTTTTGGCTTTGGAATGCACAAACACCTATATGACACGTTATGTTCCAGGAGTAAGAACATAAGAGATGATGTACTGGATAAAATCAAATATCCAGTTAGGAATAGTGAAGCTAGCACTCTGTTTCCAGCAGTGACCAGTGGCTGATGCCCAAGGTAGAATACTGGAAAGGGGCAGGGTTTAGTGATACTGGTAGTGATGCAATAGTAGTTCATTACTGAACTACTACACATGGACAGCAGACTGCAGTTCTAGTATATTCTGACAGGCAAACTAAAAAACGGAAACTGCTGACTAAAATTTAGACTAGTGCCAACTGCACATTAAAGTTTTAGATGTAGAAACATGCTTAGTAAAGCTAATACACATTTTTTACAGGGCACATCCTTCTTACTGGTCTCTAAATAGCAGTTTACATAGTTCAACATTGTGTTGTTTCAAAGAATTAGCATTTAAAGCCTAAGAAAATGTTTTGCTATCAGAGTGAGGCACATTTCTTTCTTCGGTGCTTGTAGAGAACAACAGATTTTTTAATTAATTATTTACAAACCATTTATAAGCCAGGATTTGCAAGCCTTAAATGGTTAGAAAATACCATTAAACAACTTCTTTTACATTGTTCTGATATTTTCACAGGACAGATGATAGTACAGACTGACACGTGCAAGGTGGTTTGTTTTTTTCTCCTAATGTCCTTCAGTTCGTGTGAATTTGATCTAACTTCAGAATGAGAAGATCAGAGATTCACTGAAAAAAAAAAAAAAAGCAAGAGATTATTTTGCCTCTCACCTTATCTGTACATTTACTAACTGGCAGAATATATCTGGAAGGCTGTTTGTTGTTGATAGAAAACAAACAGTGTAATCTTAACAAAAAATAAATGCTGATTTTAATTTCAGGATTGATTGCATCCTGACAAAATGTACCAAAAGCTTTTGCCTCTTGAGCCACCATTATGTTCCAAGAGTTCAAGGTGCATGCGACTAGTTATTATTCCTTGTAGTGAGGAGATAGTCTTCAGAACATATGTCACTGTCTGAGTTCCATTTACAGACTCTGTGAATCTCAAAGGTATTTTTCAGAGGCATCAAGGCAGCACTGAGAAGAAACTTTGACACAACATAAGGAGTGATGTCTGCTCATTACCTCTGAACAGTAATGTGTGTGTTAAAGCAAATAAAAAAAAAAAGTATTCATATCCAGGTTTCCATTGAAAAATCAACCAACATTTCATGGAATCATTGAAAAACTTCTTAAGACTGGAATGGACCTATGCATCACCCAAGCTCCTGTTCAAGGTCAGAATTGTTTCAAAATTAGGTAAGGTTGATGTTGTGGTTTGAACTCAGCCACACTGAACTCAGTCTCTCTCTCTCACTCCCCCACCTTTTTTCCCCCCGCCGGCTCCTGGAGGGATGGGGAGGAGAATTGAAAGAATGTGACTCCCACAGGCTGAGATAACAACAGTCCAGTAACTAAGGTATAACACAAATCACTGCTGCTGCCACCAATAATAATAATGATAAGGGAAATAACAAGGGAAGAGAATACAACCGCTCACCACCCGCCAACAATACCCAGCCCGACCGAGCAGTGATCTAGCCCTTCTGGGTAACTGCCTCCCAGTTTATATCCCCGGGCATGACTTGCTGTGGTATGGAATACCCCTTTGGTTAGTTTGGGTCAGGTGTCCTGTCTCTCCTTCCTCCTGGCTTCCCCTCCTCCCTGGCAGAGCATGAGACTCAGAAAGTCCTTGGTCAGGCTAAATATTACTGAGCAGCAACTAAAAACATCGGTGTTACCAGTGCTGTTCCCAGGCCGAAAGTCAAAAACACAGCACTGCATCAGCTACTAAGGAGGAAAAAATGACTGCTACTGCTGAACCCAGGACAGTATCCACCCCTTCTTCCATACCATTCACGTCATGCTCAGATCCCACATTTTAAATATACCATCACTCTTATCTCACATATATATATATATATATATGCATACACACACACGCACAGAGAGAGAGATCATTCCTTAGTGCATGGACCAATCCCTATAAAGCTGCTGAGTCCATCCGGTCCATGATGTCAGGCTCCATCTCTTGTAACAGTCTTTCAGAGCAGGAGAGGCTGTGTGCAGTGTTCACACTCGTGAATAACCTGGGCAGTAGTGTCCATTGCTAAGTCCACCCCTTGATCATGAGTCCATCTCTGTGTTGCATCTCTGCCCTGACGGCCTGAAGTGTCATGGGCCCACCAGGCTCAAAATAATTCACCCTCCCTTTCAGCAGTTTCTGCAGCTTGCTGCTGGGGACTCCATACAGCTGCCTTCCACCTCCGATGCTTCGAAAGCACCGGAGGGGCCCAGTGGACTAGATACTCGCCCATACTGTCCCACACACCCTGCCACTCATGACTGTCTCGCCTTGGGGAAAATCTCTTGGTCCTCCTATATCATCATCTAATCCTAGACAAGACCCAAACCCAACTCTGCTTAACTTTCGAGATCAGACAAAATGGATGTGGGTAAAGCACACTGTATGTATGCCAACATGCTGATCCCCATCACAATCAACAAGCAGGTCTCAAGGGTACCCAAAGGCCATTCAAAACCTTCAGAACTCTCAAATGATGCTGCTGACTTGTCACTGGGGCTGGTGTAGCTGCTCTGCTTGGAGCTGGAGTAGCTGCGCTGTCTGCTGCATTTGGAGTTTGAGTAGCTGCTGTACTTGTCGCTGGGGTTGGTGTAGCTGCTGTGCTCGGAGTTGGAGTAGCTGCATTATCTGTTGTAGTCAGAGTTTGAGTAGCTGCAGTACTTGTCACTAAGGTGTGGGGGAATGTCTCCTTCATAGACTGAACACCTGAGGAGGGGAAAAAAGATGTGTAATTGCTATACACTTCTATTATATACCTCCCAAAGTATAGAGTTGGTGACCACACTGGGAACGCAAGCCAGATCAGTTTCATGGTCAATGATTCTATTGTATTACAAGTCATTACCATAAAGGACAATGAGACAAGAACCTTAGCCTGGGGTTCCTGAACCCAGGACAGTTGATGATGCGTTGGGCAAGTTTTGAACACATCCAAGCATGGAGATTCCCAAACCTTTCTTGAAAGCCTGTTCTAGCACTTAAGCCCTCTCTTTGTGAATATTTTTTTCCACAAATCCAATTTTTGTTGCTGTAACATCTAAGAGTTACCTCTTGTCTTTTTGCTTGGGCATATCCTAAAACTCTAGCTGTCTTCCCTGTAGCTACCCTTCAGGTAGTGAAAAGCTGCTGCTAGGTTATTTCTCATGCAAATGTTTCTTTGCATTTGATAGACACAATTTCTTCAGCATCTCTTTACATCATAGAGTTGAGGGGCTTAAGGTCCCAAATTATCTCCTCACTTTGTTGATCCTTCTTAACTGTGGACACAGTACTCTAGATGTTGTCTCAGAAGTGCCAAACAGGGAAATACTAACTTTCCTTGCCCTGTTGGTTACACTCTAGCCAGTATAGTGCTGGATGCCATTGACCTTCTTTGCTGGTAAGGTATACTACTGTCTAGCTACCTGTTTACCAGGACCACCTACTCATTCTCTTTGGAGCTGCTTTTTAGCCGATAAGTCTCCATTCTGAAATGTTGCACCAAATTATTCCATTTCAGATGTAGGACTTAGCATGTGCCTTTGAACTGAAGAACCTGTCAGCACATTCTTTCATCTTGAGGGCCCTTTCATGGCAGTCCTTCCCTCCGGTGTATCAACTATTCTGTGCAGTTTAGTGTCTTGAAGAAGGTGAGAATGTGCTTTGTCCAGTGGTCTAGTTCATCAGTGAAGGTGTTAAACAGTACCAGACCGTGAGGAATGCCTGTCATAACTGGTAACCAGATACTGTTTGAACTACCCTTTAAGCAATGGTCCACTGTATTTTACCCATTTTGTAGGTTACTCATTCTGTTCATATTTTGACAGACTGTCTGCAACCTTACTATGAGGGAACATGTCAAAAGCCTGGCTAGAGTCAAGATAAATGGTGTCTACTGCTCTGCCCTTGTCTCCTGAGCCAGTTGCTTCATCTCAGAGATCTTCACTTTGTAAATCCACATGGATTGTTTTGTATCATTTTTGTTCTTTGAGTGCTTGAAATGGCTTCTGTAAAGACTTGTTGCATGTTATTCCAGGGACTGATGTGAGACTATTCTATAAGCAATTCCAAATCCTACAGTCACTCGTAAATCCCACAAAAATGCCTCACAAGTTCATTTAGAGAAGACAGACACTAGGGGTAAAAAAAAAAAAAAAAGAGTCCTAAAAATTCCTAAAGTTCATTCCTCATTACCTGGAAAGGATATATTTTTTTTTAAATTATTTTATTTTAAGATGTTTTTACCAATGGGGCAGCCATCATGGTTATTTAATAAGCTAACATTTCTGCATCAGCAAGTTTTTTCTACTTATCAGCCAGTGTTTAGTTTTTTATTACTTCATTTACTTGTTACTAGGTCTACCATATGAATCACTGAATAAACTGTGCTCCTCCTTAGAAACACACCTAAAGATGTCTCTGTGTGTTAAATATCAATTGACTAAACTGATGTTAGACTGATGTCCTGGGTTTAGCAGTAGCAATTTTTCTCCTTCTTAGTAGCTGGTGCAGCATTGTGTTTTGACTTTCAGCTTGGGAACAGAGCTGATGACACTGATGTTTTTAGTTGTTGCTCAGTAATGTTTAGCCTGACCAAGGACTTTGTGAGCCTCGTGCTCTGCCAGGGAGGAGGGGAGGCCGGGAGGAAGCAGAAACAGGACACCTGACCCAAACTAGCTAAAGAGGTATTCCATACCACAGCATGTCATGCCTGGGGGGGGGATAACTGGGAGTTACCCGGAAGGGCACTCGCTCTCTTCTGGGTTGGGCTCATTTCGAAGGGTGGTATCGTATTCTCTTCCCTTGTTATTTCTCTTTATTGTCATTGGTGGCAGCAGCAGTGATTTGTGTTATACCTTAGTTACTGGACCGTTCTGGTCTCAACCTGTGGGAGTTACATTCTTTCAATTCTCCTCCTCATCCCGGGGGGGGGGGGGGAGGAAAGAATGACTTTGGGGGGGAGAGAAACTGTGTGGCTGACTGGGTTTAAACCACGACAACTGAACATTAGTTCTTCTCTATAAATTCAATCTATCTCCTACTTTTTTCTTCCCTGGAGAAGCTGTTTTGCTTTTTATCTTGCTGGAAATGTTATTTTAGAAACAGGAAGGTTTGTATACATCAAAGCTATGGTTCCACCTTTTCTAGTAAGATATAAATGTCCTTTTTGTTTCCAGATGCCTTTCAAATAATCACAGTGTACTTTGTTTGCGTAGTGTTTACAAAATTGTGGACTGGAAACTTGATATTCAAAAAATTGTATTCAGAACGACAGGCTGGCTTTGAACATGTTTTGTTTCATCAGTGTTCAGTAAGAGACAGGAAGGAGAAGTCTTTGCACAGACACATATCAGGAGAATGGATAAAAGGAGAGCAATAGGAAAAGAAGGAGTTTGTAGTGCACTATGAATACAGAGAAAGCTCACCTTCTTTTCTAGTAAAATAGAGTAAGAAATAATTGGCTTACTTTGAGAAAAAAAGACATGTTCAATGTCAAAAATTCTCATAACCAGGAATGGCTAGATAATGGAGGCAGCTGCTGTGGGATGCTGCAGAATCAATATTATTGGAAAAGTTCAAAGTACCTTTTAACACTCTTCTATCTTTGATGGATCAGGAGAAATCAAACCGCTTCTGCCTATCTGGGGATTGAATGCTAATAATATCATTAGTTTTCAAATGCTAAGGATGGAAACAGTACAATATAGATGAGCAATCTTTCCTCAGAAAACCTGAGTGTCCAATTTTTGGTCAATGCCTGACCTAATGCCCAGATTTCCTGCCAAAATGCACTGAGCTTGGGGCAGTATGATGGAAAAGAGGCTAGAAGATGAAGTGTCAAACTACAGGTAACAATATGTAACAAAAGCAGCATAGGATTTGGAGAAGAAAGAGAGAAGGGAAAACAAGAATGCATGGTGCAAGGCACTGTTGCTTTACTGGAGTTCATTTCTAAATCATTTGGCTTGTTTATAAACACTTTTTATACTAATATGGTGCTATATCACAGTTGAGAAGGGCTTATACAGCTTCCAGAAGTAGTGAATTTTGGAGAAAAATGTTACATACTTGGGTGGGGATAGGGTTCTCTCAAATGAAATGAGATAAAAAATGTACAGGAAGGCTATAGGAGAGATGAGAGAAAAGGGTCATGTCCAAAGAAGTGAAATCTTCGGGACTCCTTTGAAGTTACAAATTCCTATGCCAAGAAAACACTGAAAGATGGTTAGGGTACAGCTGTACCACAACATGGGTTAAACAAAATTAAACATTATTCTTACCTGAACTAGGTGAAGCTTGCAACATTAAGGAGACTACACAGCTGTCTGATGAAGTAAGGCATTGACAAATACAAGCCTTTCCTAAATGAGATCAGCTGAACTAAAATTCCAGAAACATATTGCTGTTATTACATTACACTTTAAAAGAAATGCACTAGCATTACTGACAGCTGGTCTGTACTGTCCTGGGTACAGACTGGACACTTCATATCGTACATCATAGAATCATAGAACAGTCAGGTTTGGAAAGAACCTTACGATCATCTAGTTCCACCCCCTCTGCCATGGGCAGGGACACCTCACACTAAACCATGTCACTTTCATGATCTTTTGAGAGAGAAAACATGTTAGAAGAAGAGGATGAAGACAGGCCTTTGTGAACAGAGTCAGGCTTGGGAGAAAAACATTGTTCCAAACCCTTCATAACACCTCCTATCTCTTCTTTTATTGTTCTTTTAAATCTGTATGATCTCTGATATTTGATCGAGGCACAAATTCTTGGTATTCTGCATGGGGTTTTGTGCAGCTAATAGTCCACTTCATCAATCGGAATTTCACTGTAATTATTGCTGCCACTCTGTTTTTCTCAAGGTACAAAACTACTTACTCATTGACCTCTAGCTAATCTCCTATTTCCATGAAACTATTTGTAGATATACTTGAGCACTTCAGCATTCTGACAACCAAATTATGGAGACAATCGGAATAAAATATTGAGAGTGCACAATTTATTGTTAAAGAAAGCAAGCAAGCTACAGCACAAAAACTTGTTTTCCTGCCTGCTGGATATATCCCTTTATTTTGCCACATGCATATTCAGAAGACCATCCTAACCTGGAGCATGACCTCTGCTTGTCCTTCACAGGCCGGGGGAAGAAGAGAAAGCTCTGCCTTCACTTTACCTCACCCACAACACTGTCATCACTGAACTGAGGCACTGGCTGCTCCAGAGATTTAGCCAGTTCCTTTGCCAGCATCAGAAAGGATTACTTTTCTGTATGCAACACGGGCCAAATGCATTAATTCTTGTGTTGCTTCAAAGTGCTGAGGGATGGTGGGAGCTGGAGAGAGGACGTTGGAAGGGTACTTGCCAGTGCTACAAGGCAGAGCAAATTTCCTTTCATAGCTCTGTCTGGACAGCCTGACAAATCTGTCACCATGCTGATGGCCAGATTTAGAATAAGGAAGAGAATTTTTTTCAGATTAGATCAGAAAATATTACCTGTGTTTTGCCTTCCTCTTCTGAATTTAACATTGACTGCTTATGAACACCTGTGCATATTACCTGTTTTTTTTCAGTAGCACTTCATTCTGCCCTGCCACTTCTACAGGGCAAATTCCACACCGGCCTCCCCAGCAAGACATGCTTTTCTTGTTAGTCTTGGAATAGGATAACCAATGTATGAATAGCTCCCACGACAGCTGAAACGATGGGTCTTTCATACTTCTTTCTGGCCTCTTTTAAAATGTATCAAAGAAAATAATCCCTCCCACAAAATTACTTACAGTATAAATAGGCCATGCCCATTTACTTTAAAGTGAAGTTTTGATCTTTCTTACCCTGTTTTTAATTCTGCTCTCTATGACAGCGAGCAGAATGACACTGCTGAGATCTAGTTTTAGTAAGTGACAAGTAAAATCCTTGTAGTGCATTGTACTGATCTCCACTCACCCTCTCAACTCCATTAAAATCACCACCTATGCGGTTTTATCATTTCTGATCCACGCAGGTAACTTCACAAACCTGGCAGCACGCATGCTACAGAATTATTCCCTAATGGGAAATTGCATGGGATGGTGATAATTATCTAATCATTTTCATAAGTGTTAACTAGATTCCTGTTGTTAGGTTTTAGAAGTTTTCCTATCTTCTTACTATCCTTCCTATTGTCCTCTCTTCAGTGCAGCCTTAAATTATGAAACAACCTGCTGAAATGCATACTGTGATAAAGATCTGAAAAGAATGGCACTGCTAGCATTTTCTGTATCAGAATATAGTATCTCCAAACTGTAAAAAACTTTGGACTCCAAATATGAAACAATTTCAAATAGGAACAATTTATGACTCAGAAAATTTCAGAAATTGGCATACAAAAGGAGAAAATAATCAAAACTAAAATATGCTTTTGTCCCTGATCAAAGATCCACATGTATGTTTGCAAAGGAAAAAAAAATCTTAAGCAAATGCACATGTAGTAGGGAACTTAACTTTTCCCAGCTCAAACCATCTATTTAACATGCTATACCTTCATTTCATAGAACCATAGAATCATAGAATAGCTAGGGTTGGAAAGGCCTTAAGGTCATAGAATAATAGAATAGTTAGGGTTGGAAAGGACCTTAAGATCATCTAGTTCCAACCCCCCTGCCATGGGCTGGGACACCTCACACTAAACCATATCGCCCAAGGCCTCGTCCAACCTGGTCTTGAGCACTGCCAGGGATGGAGCATTCACAACCTCCCTGGGCAACCCATTCCAGTCCCTCACCACCCTAACAGGAAAGAATTTCCTCCTTATATCCAATCTAAACTTCCTCTGTTTAAGTTTTAACCCATTATCCCTTGTCCTATCACTACGGTCCCTAATGAAGAGTCCCTCCCCAGCATCCCTATAGGCCCCCTTCAGATACTGGAAGGCTGGTATGAGGTCTCCACGCAGCCTTTTCTCCTCCAGGCTGAACAGCCCCAACTTTCTCAGCCTCTCTTCATACAGGAGATGCTCCAGTCCCCTCATCACCCTTGAGGCTGTCCTGAATTCAGCAGTAGCAGTCATTTTTCTCCTTCTTTGTAGCTGTTGCAGTGCAGTGTTTTGACTTTCAGCTCGGGAACAGAGCTGATAACAATGATGTTTTGGTTTGGCTAAGGACTTTGTGAGCCTCATGCTCTACCAGGGAGGAGGGGAAGCCGGGAGGAAGCAGAGACAGGACACATGACCGCAGCTAGCCAAAGAGGTATTCCATACCACAGCACGTCATGCCCAGGATGTAACTGGACGTTAGCTGGAAGGGCTGGTAGACTGCGGGGTTGGAGGAAGTATGGGTCGGAGCTTGGTCGGGCTGGGGGGGGGGAGTTATCGGTGGGCTGGTGGTGAGATGTCGTATTCTCTTCCCTTGTTATTTTCTCTTATCATTGTTGTCGTTGGACTTGTTCCAACAGTTCCATGTCCTTTTTATGTTGAGGACACAAGAACTGCACACAATACTGCAGGTGAGGTCTCACAAGAGCAGAGTAAAAGGGCAGGATCACCTCCTTTGACCTGCTGGTCACACTCCTTTTGAGGTAGCCCAGGATACAGTTGGCTTTCTGGGCTGCAAGCACACACTGCCTGCTCATGTTCATTTTCTCATCAACCAACACCCCCCAGTCTTTCTCCCCAGGGCTGCTCTGAATCTCTTCTCTGCCCAACCTGGAGCTGTGCCTGGGATTGCTCTGACCCAGGTGTAGGACCTTGCACTTGTCATGGTTAAACTTCATAAAGTTGGCATCAGCCCACCTCACAAGTGTGTTGAGGTCCCTCTGGATGGCATTCCTTCCCTCCAGCCTATCAACCAAACCACACAGCTTGGTGTCATCAGCAAACTTGCTGAGGGCGCACTCAATCCCACTGTCCATGTCAGGGACAAAGATGTTGAACAAGACCGGTCCCAACACCGATCCCTGAGGGACAGCACTCGTTACTGGTCTCCAGCTGGACATTGAGCCATTGACCACAACTCTTTGCGTGCGGCCATCCAGCCAGTTCTTTATCCACCGAGTGGTCCATCCCTCAAATTGATGTCTCTCCAATTTAGAGACAAGGATGTCATGTGGGACAGTGTTCAACGCTTTGCACAAGTCCAGGTAGGTGACATCAGCTGCTCAACCCCTGTCCGTCAGTTCCATAGATCCATCACAGAAGGCCACCAAATTGGTCATGCAGGATTTCCCCTTAGTGAAGCCATGCTGGCTGTCACCAAGCACCTTGTTGTTTTTCATGTGCCTTAGCATGCCTTCCAGGAGAATCTGCTCCAAGATTTTGCCAGGCACAGTGATGAGACTGTCTGGTCTGTAATTCCCTAGGTCATGATTTTCCCCTTCTTGAAAATGGGTGTTATATTTCCCTTTCCCCCGTCATTGGGAACTTCACCTGACTAAACTTTTATGTTCATTTTGTGAAACACTTGATTTTATCATATGACTGCTGTCATAAAAACAGCTTTTCCTGATGAATAACATTTGGCATAACACCAAACATGATTTGGCTCATGTTTTTCTAGGATTAAGCGAAAAGGTGTAAACTCTCTGTACTGTGTAGCACTAAATGAAAAATGCCAACATATCACTGGTAGTCTTTTTTGAAAAGTGTTCACATGAATGCAATGAATAGCCTGTATGATTGCAGATTCTGCATCATCATTCAATTGAGAGGAAGAGATGTTTTCAATCTTATATAAACAAACAAGATACTGAAATACATTAGAGATGCTAAAGGTAGAGATGGGACTGCCTTGTCTAAATCCACTAAGGTGCAGTTAAGGCCCTCATGATTTAATATCTTTCCCCAGGGGGAGCAAGCTAAGTCTGTCCAAATACTTTAATTGTCCCTCCCTTTCAGACTAACATACCTTCACAAATAAAACAGAAGGCATGAGGAGTGGCTGCACAGCACAGTTCTTTATTGTAGCACATGCTGGGCACTGAATTGATATGTATGGGATAATTTCTTTGCTCAGATAAAACCTGTAGTATTAGAAATCTGAAGCATTTGATTAGAAGAAAATAAACCGAAGAGAAGGAGGCAGGAGTAATTGTGGAAGGGGGTTAGTTTGGTACAGGCAAAAATCCTAGGAGAGGTACATGGAAGGAGGAATTGTTTTGAAATCAGTATGTGTGGTAAAGGTTAGAAGATGTCTAAACTGGGAATTTATCTCACTCTCCATTTGTGCATGACTGGCTTTTCAGGTTTATTTTTCCCAGTGAATATCCATTTACACTTTCCCACTTCACCTGCATTTTCCTCGCAATTAATTTCATCTTGCCATGACCTCCACAGAACTGTAGGTGCTTAGCTTCAGAAAATATCCATATATATTATCATTTGCAGATTTGTACCATCATTTGAAGATTAACATGTTAATTTTGTCTTTTCTCAATGTGTTAAGATGTTATGTAAGTCAAAATACAAATGTGACCTATGTAGCACTCGACATGTGCCATCTCCATTTGAGATAGATGTTTATCATTATTCATTATACCTTGTTTCCATCAAGCAACTGTTTTTCAGTCTTCATGTCAATATTAATGTCAGCGACAATATGATGCCATAAACAAAGTTTCATGTGATAGTATACACAGTAAAACCTCATATATTATGACATGTAGCTTCTGTTTGTCTGCAGGTTTTGTCATTCCATTGAAGAAGTAATCCATTCTGACAATAAAGATACACTCTTTTATTTCTTGTTTTCCTTTGTGAAATGAAGGTCCAAACAAGAGCTTCAGAGATAAAACAGCAGTGCCCCAGGAAGATCACTGGTCTCCTCACTCATAGCCAAGTGACATCATCATTGGGTTGCTGCAGCCTGGCTCCCTGTGCGTACTTTCCTCTTGATCTATTAGTCCTGATTTGACAGATTGCCTTTTGGCAGAAGGCCTGAAATTGTTCTCTTCTTCCCCTCAAACACACTCATTCCATCAAGGCAGTAATGCAATGCTTAGGTAAGCCTGGCAGCTGGGTAGACCTCTGTGTTTGATATTCCTACTGTTGAGAGGAGCTTCTATCTTCCAAGGTAACTGCCTAGATTTTGAGGTCTGCAATTTCAGATTAAAACAGTATCTAGATGATCACAGAAAAGTTGCATTACTTGTGAGTTGCTTTCCACAATCTTACAGAAATCTGTATCACACTTTCTTCTTAATAGTTTTCTTCAAGTGCATTCTTTATAACTCTTGGCCATTCTTGCCATAGACATTTTAAACAATTTTGGCAGTATAGTAAATACTTTTATTTCGCTGGGTAGAACCAATGAAAAAGCCTCACTTGTACTAATAGAAGAAGGTATTTTTCTTTCCATTCCATCCATATTTCTCAATTTCCAGAGTAACTGGTATTGTAGTGGAAAGACAATCACTTTCTATTGCAACAACTGGGCAGAAATCATAGAATCAAAGAATGACTCCTTAGCTGCCCTTGAAAGGAGAATATATACTTTTCCCATCATACTTTCAATTCGCTATAAACCACAAAGTTACAAGAGTGAGCTTGTCCATATTTGACATTCCTCCTAAAGTTATTTTGGTTTTTCACTTAAATCTACTTAATTATTTATCTGTATAATCAAATCTGCACAATCTCCCCAGAAGAAACAAATGACATAGTTTAGATATGCAAAAGATGCTTAGTTTTTGAGGAAGAACAAAGCTTTTACAAACTCTTCCCAAGAGAACATAACATTGGAGAGAGATCAAAGGAGGAAATTCAGTACAACACTATTAGATGGATTAATTTTTATGTATAATCTTTCAGTAGTATTGTTCAAGTTTCAGCACCAGAAAGCTTTTTTGAGTACTGCCAAGAGAAAAAGAAAGTAACTGGCATGATTTGTTCAAGATATATTCCAAGGGCAGAAACGAGGAGATCTGCAATTCAGAGCTTTCTGTGCACTTCTCAGCACTGTTATTCTCATGGTGTGAGAACTAGATCTAATACTCATTTGGGGGAGGCAGAGCTGCAGTCCTTAAGCAGAGCTGCTTTAAGTTCTTTTCTGGGGATTTTTATGACACGTTCTGCCCGTAGGGATCTGAAGAAGCAGTTTATATGAAAGTGTTTGCTTGAAAGAGTTATCGGTGCATGTTCTCTCCTAACAGCTCTGCTTTCTTTTTGCTGTTTGCTGGGCTCAGTCAGATTTGTTCATTTTTGTAGATGTGGGAGGGATATATGTTCCCATTGCATTGACAGCATTCATTTCCAATGTTCTTTCATTATCCCTTTTAGGGGAAGAGATATACTACCCTCCAAACCTTCCTACCTGAGTATTACTTGTAAGTTGAAACACCAGCAATTAGTGCTTTTCCAATTTCCTAGTTTAACTCAACCCGTGCATGTTAAGAATTTCTCCTCCATGAAAGTGTATTTCATACTATTTTACTAAAGATTTAATAGCTAGTGAGTTTATAGAGTGATAATTGCCGTATCACCTGTCTTAATGTCCTGTCTCAATCTGTCCATATTTGCTCAGCGTTGTAAGTTCTGACGGGAGATACATTTATCTACTTCAAGGGCATGTAAAGTGTTTATTTTTATTGTTCTGTCCCAGTTTGATACACAAGATTTTACATTATGCATTGAAATATGTATGTGCTCCTTGTTTTACTTGGCATGTGGGAGATTAATATCCGTAAAGAAAAGTGACAATACAGGAGCAAAGGAGTGCCCTAGGGACATAGAGAAATACCAATTCAAAATTTAAAACCTCCCTCTAAAAAATATTTAATTGGGATATAAAAGACCACATGACGATATAAACAGAATATATATGCTCTTGGATGGACATCTGTGATAAAAAATAGTTTCCTTGTTTCTGGGAGGTAATAACAAAAGTATATAATGTTTGCCATAAGGAATTATCATCTTTAATCACATTTCACAAACTATTATTCTTGCACAAAGCAGTGCTTTTCTAGTACTGTAGGCTATTTGGATATGTCTCGCAAAATTCTGTGTGTTATTGTACTCACTGAGAAGTATATACAATGCCTGAATTTGAGCAATTTGATTTTCTTGGCACAAAGAATTACTGAATGTCATGAGGAAGTGCTAAACAATAGCAATGTTGCTATGTGTTAAAAAGTTTCATTTAAGATCATCACAGTTTTTCTTTAGAATTGTGAGCTAACTGGAAAATATGAACTAGGAAAAGTTGTCGAGTCTTATATCACATAAAACATGCTCAAATAGTCTGCAGGAGCTAAGCACATTTTGAACTGGGGTACCCACAAAATGTGATAGAAGTTTACAGCGAAAGAGTTAAGCAGTTCAGAAATTAGAAAAGAATCTAGAAATTAAGTCTGGAAAGTCATTCTAAGGAAAGCATTAGCCTGTCAGTCTCCCTTGTTTTCATCTTGAAATTTCATTCTCAGATAAGTGCATTAAAACATTGCTTCTGATAGAATCGTGCAACTTAATGCTGTAGATATTCAGATAATGGCAAGTGGATTTGACCTTAATGAACTTATTGCTTCAATCCTCTTTTATTACAGAAGTCACCAGCCTCCTTAATTTCAGCTTGGCAACTTACCACATAAATATATAGTAGGTTTTCTACTGAAACTGAAATGTGTTTTGAATTTTTGAAAAAGAGGCAGCGTTTTCTTGATTAGGTTTAATGATATAATATGCAGAATCATGTATGCCAGCTGAATTCCAACTCTGAATCTACAGAAATGTAAAGTGTTTTTTGATGTATTTTATATGCAAAACATCATATTAATATCACATTAAGGCAACTATCCTGAAAAGTCATACAGGGGCCAAAATGCACAAAAGTAATACACCACTTTTCTTCTATATGTGTCTTACATTTTGCCTGGGTCTGTATTACGTACATTGATCTCTATTATTTTCTATAGAAAAAGTTAAATCTCTTCTGAATTTATTTTCCATAGACCAGAGGATATAGACATTTTGTGTTGCTAACATGTATTGACTATGCTATCAAGTTTGATACTGAGATTAAAGTCTCTGTGTCTGATTCTCATTTTACAAATGGAAATATCTGACTCAGAGGTAGATCTTTCAATTAGTTATGAGCTAATCCAAGACAGCTCTGGAGTGTTCTGTTTTTGTCCTTTTTCAGGGAGGACTAGTCACTTGTCAGCCTTTGGGATTACTTTATGTAAGTGTTCCTGTCTTCAACTTGGGAGTTTTGTAGTTGGATTCCTTGTTGAATATGTGAAAATAATTTTTGAACAGATGAAGATGTGAATGTGATGAATTTTCTACACATAGTCATTAAATATAATGATAGCTGAAATTCTTAGCATAGTGCATACATTTTGAAAAGAAAGAAAAATTGGATCAAGTATATTCTTCCTTTCCTGAACATTTTCCTGGTAGACTTCCCATTGCAGGCATGCAGATACTTCACCTCCTGCCACAAACCTCCAGTGTATTCAACTGTCCTTTCCTGTTCTCCATAATAATGGACATGCACCTATTATGGGGCTTTGATGTGGCTTTGACTGCTTCACTTGATATTGATGTATTAACTGATTTGTCGGTGTTATTTTTGAGAGTGGTAGGATTACTGCCCTAGTCACCCCTTCCAATAAACCCAGATCTACACCAAACTCATCCCTTCCATGACCTTCCTCAAGCCACCTTCCTTGAACCTGGTTGGCAAAGAACAGTTACCCAATATGGAGACAGTTTTTTAGTTTTACTACTTTGAATGCATTGTATAAGCTTTAATAACTAAAGATTCTGATCCACATTAATCATCCAAACATTTTCGTGCACCCTTGTTGTTGATAGACTGAAATAAATTTATAATTCACTGAAATCCCTTGACAGCAAGAAGGTGCTTGGTGTGTGAATTACAACTGACGTGTCTTCTGTATAATCAGAGCTGGCTGAGTAACAGGGAAATGCATTAGCCAGCAGAAAGAAATCTGCTTTTTGTGTCAAAATATACTGATATATTTACCTTCATTTTTTTACTAGATTTGTAGCTCTAGAAAAGTGTGTGTTGTCTATTCTGAGAAAAAAAAAAATTAGTTAAACCAACAAAATATGGTGGCAACATAGCATTAGCATATACAATAACTTGGAGGAAGCAGGATGAGGGGAAGCTCAAGAGTGTTCAGGCAATGCAGAAAGCACTGGGGTTTGCTGCTTGTGAACACACAGTAAACACTACTTAGGATATAGAATCATAGAATCAACTAAGTTGGTAATCATACTTCCTCTGGAAACCCTTCAAAGCAGTGCCTTGAAACCTGCACCTCAATGAATCAGGCTGCACTCAAAACAGTAAACAAAAGGAGTTGGTGATTTGTTGGTGATTACATATTAGCAACTTGAGTCAAGCTTTCTGAACAGTAACACTCGGAAGACACTTTGGTGGAAAATACATTTGTGCATTATTGTTTACATTGTTTATTGCTGTTCTAGAGGTTGTCTTAAGCTCATTTAAAATATTAAATTATTAACAATAAATTAGAAAATTTTTACACCCATCGTCATTATCGCCATGTTAATGTCCCTTCTTTAGAATACGTGTAGCCTAAAAGAAACTAGAAGGCTGCATTACCCAAAGACAAGTTAACCCACCTAAAGAAATAAAAAAAAGAACAGCCTCTTTCATGATTGATGGTAAGTAGAAAAAAATTACTTTGATCTGCATTCTTGGAAGCTGTCTGAAATACTATTTTTAGACATAAGATATAGGAATCTACCACAAAAAGCAGCTTCCAGCCACTTGTTTCTCAGATAAGCTTCCGTACTCAAGTGACAGGACACAGATACTCCAGAGGAACAGATATACGAATGAGCACATTATAGATGGCAGTGAGACTTCTTCTGTCAGTACATCATTCCTCATTTTCATCTTTCACCCCGTCATAGGTAAAGGCTGGTGCTCTTTCTCCAGTCATCTTTCCGTCTGCCTAAGGTTGGCCTTTCCATCGTACTGACTCATTGCTTTATGCAGCTGTGCCCCAAAATCATTCCTTGAAGTGACCTGGTTTAAGGTGAAAGAAATTTTACCATCACCACTCTCCACAAAGGAAAAATCAAGAAATATGATTTCCTTGGCTAACTCCTATAGACACTATTTTTGTTTTTCTTTTTCCATTGCTATAATCAGAAAAGGCATCTTAAGTGCTAAAAGTGGTTGGCTTTTTGGTGAGCTGCTTGAAGCAAAATGACAAGGCATATGCAACAAATAATGAATAGCACTGGATTGCAATTCATTTGGACACTTAGACATAAATGCATTAAGGGGAAATCGCATAATTTCCTAGAGAGTTTGAAACCCAAAGAAATAGGAAAAAATACTTGGCTCAGGGAAGAAATTGCTTATCCAACTCTAATAGTAACATCTTTAAGAGATTAATTCCCTCTTCTGAAAGTTCTTCTGCAATGGAAGATCAGTCTTTGTTCTCCCTTGTGAAATACAGTAATGTGTCTACAAAGATTTATAAAAATAAACAGCATTCTTTGCAAAAGAAAATGTAAGTTGAAAGTGTCCTGGTTTTATAACTGTCTGGATTATAACCCACCCTCTCCAGAAATCTATCATTTGTTATCTTAAAGACACGTGAACTGTAAAGCAAAGTACTGTTCAAATGCATTGTTTAAATGGGACTTTCATTTGTTATGTCACTTTAAGGCTTCTTGAGGGAGTTGGCTGTAAATTGCTATTGACAAACCTTAAAACATGAAAGGGAAAAATGTGTTATTTATTGAGTGTTGACTGTGTGTTTAGCCCTGCACAACAGAGGGAGCAAAATATACCATTTCCCAAGAGAAAGAGTTGGTTTATATTAGGTAATATAATACAGGCACACAAATATCCTGTAGAACAACAAAATCCCTGGCTTCAACAAGGTGTTAAAGTATAGGGTCCATGGTAGACGTTCAATTTATAGTTGATCATCTCTGGAAAGTGCAGTGGAAATATATATATTAAAGAGGGATTTGAAAGAGCAAAGGCATAAAGGGAAAAACAGAGATATTAAGATGAGTAGAAGACAAAGACTCCATTGAAAGAAGACTTTTCAGTTACCTGAAAGTTTCTCAGTATTGAACTGTTCTTTAACAAACAAAAACATTTCAGATTCTTTCAACACTCTTGTAGTAGCTTGTGTGAAATCTCTGCTCTCCATGACTTACACATCTGTTATACTAATGAGCCAAGGGGCACAGATTAAAAATGCATATATATGCACCGATCTGAATTTATTTGCATAAAATTAAAGGGGTTTATGCATTTATATTGGCTTTGAGCCACTCAGGCTTACATTTTTACAATGTTTTTTGGATTTCTGACTCTCCTTTACACGTACACTGTCTCCTCAATGCCTTGACATTTCGCTCCTATTTTTATGACTATACAGTCAAAGAAAAGCAGGGGAAAAAGTACAGTAAGGAAAAACTGATCTGCAGGAAAGCAGTGATTAAGCAGATGGGAGAAAAGATGAAGTATTTCCTGCATGTGAGAAATTGCATTTTTCCTATTTAATTATATTCTATACAGTACTAGCTGGCCCCTCCTTTACTCTCTTAGCAAAGTTGTTCCTCTAAATTGCACAGAATTTGTTTTCAATCTTTCCATCACAATTTCAGATTTTTTTTTTCTTCCCAAGCAGACATAGCACACAGAAAAATCTTCCCAAAGTCTTCTGAGCACATCTATCCATTTACCAGATCCTTCTTGGATTTCCTGGTTTCATGAGGACTCTGGGTGAGAGGAGTTCTGGGGTTTTGGCAGCATTCGGCCAAGGTGAGGATTGACTTTTTAGAGACAGAAGTGAAAAGGAAGCCAGCTGCCTATCAGCAGTGGAAATAGCATTTTGGTATCATTTCCAGAAGGAGATTGCCAGACTAGGCTATCTCTGCTGGTCCATATGGATGGATGCCATGCATTATCTGTTAGGAAAACCTGCAGACAGAATGGGTTTGAAATTCACTTTTTTATGGTCTGTATGCTTTAATGCTATTTCTTCTATGGTAGAATTTCTGTGATAAGATCATTCCTCATTAAATGTGCACACAAGATACAGCAGGCCAGAAGTTTAAGGACTTGTTTGTTTTCCTACTTCTGCTCATAAGGAGAGCAAAAACAAAATAAATTTATGATTTCAGGTGCTACTTTGCAGAGTAGCCACAAATCTCTACATTGAAAATAACCAACAGAGAATGGCTGAGTCTGCATTACAATCTAATCAGTTTTAGGATTATAAAAGAAAAGACAAGATGAAAGAGCAGTGCAGAGCTTTCTGCTTTATAATGTTTCTGAATAAGCAATGTCTATGTCTCCTAAACTTTACAAATTTTATGTTTAGGATAAGGATTTATTTGAGTCAAAAAATCAGGATCAGATGCTGCTATGGTAGGTGGGGGTATCTAGGCACACTGTGGTTGTAAGAGCTCTAATGTGCTTTGATGTCTTTCATGTGGTATGAATTGTGTCGTGTGGAACAGCGCTTGTGGTTTGGAGGGAAAGGGCTATATTTAGCCCTTCTGGTACCTTGTTAAATCTATAGTTGTGTTTCATGCACCATTTATATTGCATAGGAGCAGAGCAGAGGAGACATAATCATCTCAAGATGTTGGTTATTCTACAGCCACAGAAAGTAAGGACATGCTCCCTGGTGCTCACCCACTAAGGGAATTCACTTGTCTTCCACCACACTGCCTTCACATAGTCTAATGAGCACAGGAGACCTCCAGCTTGTGACCCAGGCAAAGGTGCAGGCCTCTGGGTGCTGCAGGGATTATTACAATTAACTGCTGGGTAGTGGTGCGAAGGCTAGCCTGGCATTAACTGCAGGTATAGGCAAAGAGCTGGGATAGGGGAGGGACTGGTGTTCGCTCTTCTGCAACTGTAACTCTTCAAAGTGTCAAACTTTTCAGAGTTTCCCCTAAAACAGTGGGCTTAGAAAGCCCCTAATTTGCCTAGGTGCTTCTGGTCTTCAGCAGAGTTGGTATCCAATGCGCTGGATAAGACAGTCAGGTGTGGAGAAACCTGGTCATGGAGTTAAAAGACACAAGAAGAGCTGAAGATCAGGGATAAAGATACTACAGGACAGTCACGTGATCACCAGTCACGTGGCCATCCAGCCAGTTCTTTATCCACTGAGTGGTCCATCCATCAAATTGATGTCGCTCCAATTTAGAGACAAGGATGTCGTGTGGGACGGTGTTGAAGGCTTTGCACAAGTCCAGGTAGATGACATCAACTGCTCTACCCTTGTCCATCAGTTCTGTTAGTCCCATCATAGAAGGCCACCAAATTGGTCAGGCAGGATTTCCCCTTAGTGAAGCCATGCTGGCTGTCACCAAGCACCTTGCTGATTTTCATGTGCCTTAGCATGCCTTCCAGGAGAATCTGCTCCAAGATTTTGCCAGGCACAGAGGTGAGACTGACTGGTCTGTAATTCCCCAGGTCATCCATTTTCCCCTTCTTGAAAATGGGGGTTATATTTCCCTTTTTCCAGTCGTTGGGAACTTCACCTGACTGCCATGATTTCTCAAATATGATGGCCAGTGGCTTCGCAACTTCATTTGCCAGCTCCTTCAGGACCAACAGATTTTATCAGTTCCCATGGACTTGTGTACATTCATGTTCTTAAGATGGTCTTGAACCAGATCCTCTCCTACAGTGTGCCTGGAGTCTTCATTCTCACAGTCCCTGCGTCTGTTTTCCAAGACTTTGTTGGTGTGGTCAGAGCATTTGACAGTGAAGACTGAGGCTTTTCTAATTAGCTTCTCTAATGTCTGAAAAATAAAACAAAACCCCACAAACAAAAAACAAACCCCCAAACCAACAAACAGGTCCAAGTGACGGCTCTTCAAGGGCCAGAGCAGGGTCTGAGAAATGTCTTTTTTAGTATGTACTCTTTCCTGGCAGGTCTGGGAAAATTATTCCTTGCTCAGTTGGAATAAAGACAGAAAGTGAGTAAAATACATGAATTAGCCAGATGGTTTTAAACAGGAGGGGAAGAAAAAGAAGATTCACAAACATCACAGAGGAGAGATCAACTTTTTTCTTTTTTTGCCATAATCCTACTAATTAGGAAATTAATGTGGGGTATGGGATATACTGATTGAATTCAGTCCTTTTCTGGAAAGAATTTTTATCCATATTAGAATTCAGATCAAATTCATTGCAGGGTAACCTAAACTAGAAAAGTGTTCTTAATAAAGGTATTTCATTCTATATAAATAATTAAGCATGGCAGGGAGAATTAGGACAGACATTTTCTACCTCCTGTCTCAATGTGTTTCCCTCCCTCTTGTTATCTGAGCCATAATATTTTTAATTCGTTATTCTTCATAGAATCATAGAATCACAGAATGTTTTAAGTTGGAAGAGACCTTCTAGTTCCAACCACCTTGCCAGGGGCAGGGACACCTTGCACTAGACCAGGTTGCTCAAACCTCCATCCAACCTGGCCTTGAACTCTTCCAGGAATGGCTAAGCCACAGCTTCTCTGGGAAACTTGTTCCAGTGTCACACCGCCCTCACAGTGAAGAATTTTTTCCTAATATCTGATCTAAATCTCCCTTCTTTCCATTTAAAGCCATTCCCCGCTTTGTCCTGTCACCACATGCCTTTGTAAAAAAATCTCTTTCCAGCTTTCTTGCAGGCCCACTTTAGGTATTGGAAGGCTACTATGAGATCTCCCCATAGCCTTCGTCTTCTCCAGGCTGAGCAAGCCCAGCTTTCTCAGCCTCCGTCTTCATAAAAGAGGTGCTCAGACCTCTGATTATCTTCACAACCTCCTCTGGATTTGCTCCAGCAAGGCCGTGTCCTTCTCATGTTGGAGGCCCCAGAGCTGGACGCAGCTAGGATGAGGTCTCATGAGAGCAGAGTAGAGGGGCAGGATCACCTCCTTCAGCCTGCTGGTCATGCTTCTTTTAATGTAGCCCAGCGCATGTTTGGTTTCTGGGCTACAAGCGTGCACTTCCGGCTCATGGTTTGTCAACCAACACCCCCAGGTCCTTCTCCTCAGGGCTGCTTTCAATCCATTCTCCACCCAGCCTGTATTTGTGCTTGGGATTGCCCCAACCCCTGTGCAGGACCTTGCACCTGGCCTTGTTGAACTTCATGATGTTTTCACTGTCCCACCTCTCAAGCCTATCAGGGTCCCTCTGGATGGCCTTCCTTCCAGTGTGCCAAACACACCACAGAGCTTGGTGCTGTTGGCAAGCTTGTTCAGGATGTGCTTAATCTGACTGTCCATGTCACTGACAAAGACGTTGAACAGGATCTTTCCCAATATCAACCCCTGAAGAATGCCACTCATCACTGACCTCCACTTGGACATTGAGCCACTGACCGCAGGATTTTGAGTGAAACCATCCAGCCAGTTCCTTAACCACTTAACCACTGTCAAATCCATGGCTCTCCAATTTAGAGACAAGGATACTGTGCAGGAGAGACACTGTCAAATGCCTTGCACAAATCCAGGCAGATGATGTCAGTCACTATTCCCTTATCCGCTAGTGCTGCAGCTCCACCATAGAAGGGCAGCAGATTCTTTCTCTCCTGCTCCATATCCTTAATAGACTGGTGGACTCCAGGGGATTACTACTTCCGTCTAGGAATATCTTTCCTGACAAGGAAGATTTTGTATTGCCTTCCCAGACTCATGCCTCTAGGGGCACATAAGGAGGCTCTTCATTTCTTAGTAAGAAGCTCCCACACTTGTCATATTTGTATCTACTCTTTTCAGTTAGCTGTAGAAAATAACTGCTAGGGTGTAAATAACGCATTAACATGCCCACATGAAATCCATCAGGTTTATCAACTTAAAGATGTAAAGGTTTATTAGCTGAAATATCTGGAGTAGTTTTTCACAAACTGGACCACTGTTAAGAGTCTAGATAATGACACTTGAGCACATCAATCACCTATGTATAGTATAAGCACCACCATCACATTATTAAGACTTACATTATCCTAGTGAAATGGAGATACAGTGTCTATATGTCCTCTCTCCTTAGCATTTTTAAGGACAATTATGATGTTGTGAATCAATTCCAACAGGGATAAAATTGGTCTATTAAGATTTCTGGGTCAGCTCCAACTCATCTCCAATCTAAACTCTGATCTTCCTCAAAAAGATTTTGATTTTGCACTGATTAAATGAGAACTGGGTGAGGAGCCGATTAAGTGAGTCTGATAAGGTTTCACTTATTCAGTTTCATGGAGCATAGTCATACATGTTTTTTTCTCCCTTTTCATTTTGTTTTATCTGTCTAGCCTTCCTAAACCAAGGAAATCAAACTTTAAACTGATTTCTATTTTCTTTGCATCCCTGCAACCAACAGCACAGGGTGACAATATTATATACAAGATAAATGGGCTTTGGAAATGCACTTTTCCTGTATAATTGAAAATGGAGCCACACATTAAAAAAGCATTTGCTTTTCAATGTTCTCTACAGGGGAAATTGTCTAGCAGAATGAGTGTAGGTCTGTGTTTCAAAGAGGTAAGTACCTTTCTGATCTTTCCCTCTTCCATCATTCTCTCTAGGGTAGTAACTTGTATTTTTCCAGTTCTTCCAAAACACAACATCCATCTTTTTTTCTCTTCTATTTATAAAATTTCATCCAAAACCATGATTTAAAAAAAAAATCTTTTTAGAATTGGTTTGAAAAAAATTCTTTCCAGAAATGAGTTTTGATAATTTTCTCCATTGAAAACCTTTATGAAACCAGAGTCTTAAAGAAGATTTTCTATTACTTTTTACTATTTTAATCATTCATCTTTTAGAACTGTTACATTATTCATATGCATTACCTGACTGTAAGGTTGGTTTGTTCTTTAACACTATATATGTTGTACATTAAAAATAATGTATTGATTTCTTGGAAACACCTGTATCAGATTGCTTACAACACTGATATGTATTATGGATTGTCTTGCCACACAGCTCAAATATATTTTGGCTCCATTGTGCTGCATGTTTTATGTTCAAATACTCTGAAGGTATTCTATTTTATTAATGTTACACTCTTTTCAGATCTTGCTGTGAAAGGGCAAACTGAACAATGAAATGGAATGCATCTTGTAGGGTGGCTGTATGGCTACTGTTCTAAGTCATGTCATATTGTTTCTGTCTCCTGAATGCCTGAGCTATCCTTCAGATGGGCAAAGGCTATAGACTGGACATCTGAGAATTTGTTTCTGTCAGGAAGAGTGCTGACAACTTAAAAAAAAAAGAAAAAGAAAATTTTGTTACAGAAGTATTTTGAACATTTTCCTTCCTTTGGTTGTGTAAACTTTACCACCACCACTTGTGTTATGTCTCATGCTAGACCACAGCAATGTAGAAAAGTAGTTGCTGCGAAAGGAGAACTTGGTAGCTGAAGATCAAATCAGATAAAGACAGCATAGCTTGGGTTACAAAAACAGATCATCAGTTTTTAAGCCCACTGCTTTGGCTGAGCATCTTTTTTGGTCTGTTCATTGTTCAGCTGGGAATCTTATTAACTTAAAAAAAAAAAAAAAAGAAAAAATTCTCTTTTAAAAATGGTTTGGATTTTTGCAGATGCCTTTGAGGTTGTTATTGAGCACTGCTCATATATCTGGTGCTTAACATGCTGTACTCTGATGGGGAGCGCATCCTTAAACTCCACAATGACTCTAAATTATTTTCTAGGCTTTGGCTTTAATACATCAATAATTTCAGTCCTGTCTAGAACTCATTAAACAGATAAGTTGTAAACATTAATGGTAAAAATTCTAGGACTGTAGCTTCTCAAATCTCTGTCTCCATTTTTAATCTATCTGCGAGTTCTTCCAGTCATTACAGAAGCAGCTCAGAATGTTGCAATGTCATGGGTTTACATTGAGAAAGTGGTTTCAATTTTGTCACCTGCTCAATAGGAATTATTGCCCAGGTTTACCAAGAATAAATCAGCATGTTCTTAGAATCTTGACAATCACCACTGAATTTGTAAAGAACATTAATCTGCTAGTTTTCTATGTCCTTGTAGTCTAATTCTTGAAAGAAGCATTTCTACACTCAAGTTTCATCCCAGCTTCACAAGCTTGCAGATCCTTGGATACCACAGCGTGAGGTAGTAAATACAAACACCAGTATTTTCCAACAGATCTACCTGGTTAGTGCATATGTAAATGAAATATTTTCCTATCATTTACTGGTGCAGAAACATTTATTGTGTGAAAGAAGAAGATATTTGACAAAGGAGACCCTATTCTTGTCTCTGCAGCTCTGTCTGGAAGATGATTTTGAAGTAGGCCAAGGAAACAGCTGTGACAACTAAATCACTAATTTGCAGATGCACTTTGTAAAAAAAGAGAACTGTCATGATGCTAGTTTCTGCTGTAATGAGCCAGTAAAGAAAAGGAAATTTAGTCATATCCCATTGGTTTTGCCAGCATACTCACAATGGGTCTAAAATGTGGGCTATTAAGTTTGATATGCCTTGTGGTGTCCTGAGGTTCCTAGGACTCTTGAAGAAATAAATAAATCTTCATTTTCACTGTTGTTAAGGAACACTTCTTCCAGTTTCTTCTATTATGAAATTATCTTCCCCTGTGTTTGCATTCTCCAGATCTTCTTGTATGAGCTTTTCTTTTCTGTAAAACCTCAGTTTACATGTACGAAGCACTTAATGAATGTTCTTATGCAGTTTGATTATAGCATAGTGTGGACCATTTTCAATACAAGGACTGGTTTTGGAATTTAAATAGCACTTCAAGTTCAACCTCTGTCCCATATGTTGATTTAGCTGTTGATGTCCTACAGAGAATGTCACTCTCCTATTAAGAGCTTGAATAATTTGAAGTTGACATCTCAGATGCATTAACAATGCATAAGGCAGAAACATGATATGATTGACATGGAGATATTTTAGTTAGAAAAGTCCTGAATGTAAACTTGACAAATTAGCAACTGAGACATGGATATCACAGGAGAAAGAGAACTGGGGAATGATGTGAGATTTTTTACAAAATTGCTTTTCTGATAAAGTCACATTTCAAGCTGAATGATTAGCACTTATGCAGAAGATCACCATGCACTGACCTTGGCAGTATGGGGTCAGATTTGCATGCATATTCACATGCATGCATGAATAGTTCTCAAATTTTCCATTACATTAGGCACAAACAGGTTTCTTTTCTCTGTCATCATGCATGAATGTCTCCTCTTGCCACCATATTCCTCTTGAAATTAAAATAGCATGTTTGTCCTTACGGTAACTCATCCTACTGGTGCAGTACCTCCCTATAGCTGTCTCCCCCAAAAGCCTAGTGCCACATTAAGCCTGGGGTTTATACAGTGATTCCTGTTCTTCTGCATTAATTAATTAATGATAAAACAGTAATCATTCATGCTTGGGATATGGTACCACCTGCTTTTGGATCACTGTCATTGATTAATACTGTGCAATTCTAAGAACTTGATAAAGCCTGTCCTGTTATCAGGTATTACCTATTAACACTAATACTTGTACCACAACAGCAATGGAGAAAAGGCTGGATTCTTTCTTCACAAATAAGGTGGGGTTAATATGTCTTCTGCTCATACTCAGAACTTAGAAACACCTGGAAGTTACGATATTCTATAGCCAGTGGCAAATTCTACAGGCAAAGATCCTTGTTCTTCTGATGTCTTCTGTAAGTTTTTGTTTTCAAGGTGACTTAGCTCTCTAGCAAAGCCAATTACTTGCTAATAGATTTGCACAGGAGAAGGAAGTCCCACTTCTTGAAGGGTTTTTAAATTTTAAGAGGTGAATTTGCTGAATGGAATGGATTTCCTGATGGATCTAAATGAAACATGATCATCTGCAAATTGTTTATATGTGGAAGATTTTTATATTACAGAATTTTTATTTTATAGCAGTTATATTATTTGCAAAAATAATACAAAATAAATTCAATAAAATATTGTTTGACTGGTAAAAACTGAAATATGTTGCTTTAAAATCTATCAAAACGGAACTAAACCTGAGAGAATAATTTAGCTGACCAGTCAGTATGTGTCAACTGTATACTGCTGATTGTATCAACATAACACTTGCATAATGGGACAGATTAGAGACTCAGAATTTGATGCATTTCTTGCACATATGTGAAATTATTTAATATATTCTGATTTCCCTGCCATTATGGGGTGACACAGTTCTGCAATAAATCTTGTATCATATTTTCCAGTCTTATGAAATATGGATGTCTTAACTATTAATATCTAATGGGAATAATTCAATATTTTGTGTCCAAAACACAATTAAAGAAACCTCCAAGCAACAACAAAACAACAACAATAAAAAAACAACAACAACAATAAAAAACAAACAAACAAAAAACCAAACCCTAACAAAAAAAAGGAAAAAGAAAACCGAACACCATTTGATTCAGGAATTTTCAGGTTTAGCTGGAAAATGTGTCAAAATTTTTCCAATCAGCCTTAGCTGTTTTTAATTGTTTTCAACACTTTCTAGTCTAGAAAATAATACAATCTCTCTTTACAATGTCATTTTTAATGATATAGCGTTGCTTACTGAGACTAGTAAACTGCATAATGTCTGTCCTCAGATACTTTGTGAGGACGAATTTTAATATACAGATCAAATTTCTTTATGGTGAAGTTTTCTGTGTTTGCCATTTTTGACAACTGAAATTGAAGTCTCTGTGACAGTGCTGCTCAGCTGTTAACTACAAGGAGTACTCAGCTCAGCAAATAGGTGTCTGCATTGACAATATGAAAAAAAATTCAGTTTTTATGATTTATGTATAGGATCTCATACTCAGTATCATAGGGGAAGTGTAATTGGAAAAACCTCTGGGAACTATTTGGTTCAAACTCCTGCTCAAAGTAAGGCTAACTTCAGAGTTATGTCAGGTTGTTCTGGGCCTTGTGCTGAATAGAAATATCACATCTTCTCTGGGCCTCTCTTCTACTGTTTTCATTTTCTCTGTGAATATTCTTTTTTTTCCTTCTTCCATCAAATTTCCTTGGTTGCCTCTTGTGATGATTGCCCCTTCTCCTTTTGCAGTGTCTCACAAAAAAAAAAGTATGAACTCTATTCCTCTGTAATTTAGGTTGTTGAGGGCAGTAGCTAGATTCTCTTTCTCATTCTCTTCTCCATGATAAGCAAAATCAGTCATCTCGGAGTCTCCTCTGTCATATACTCCACTCTATATACTACCAGCACTATGACCCTCTGTTGCATGTGTCCGCTTTTGCTGATCCCTGACTTGCTCTGGGGGGCCCCAAACTGGCCACAGTATTTCAGATGAGGCATCACAAATGCTGAATAGATGGAATCAGTCACTTTCCTTGACTTTCTGACTACACATTTTCTAATACTGTGTTTTGCGCAGCTACTCTTGTTTGCTGCAGAAGCGTACTGCAGGTACATGTTCAATCTGTTGTCTACATGGACAGATCATTCTCAGCAAAGGTATTTTCTAGCCAGCTGGGGCCCAGACTTTAGTGTTGCATGAGGTTGTTCTACTCCATGTGGAAGAATTTAATTTGCCTTCCCTGAACCTCATGAAACTTCTCTCAAAAAAGTCTTTCAGCTGAAAAGCACCCTTCAACCTGCAATGTACCAACCCATACATAATCTACATGGGAATTCAGTTCATCAGGAAGCTGCCTCAGGACATAGAGCATGAAAATGAGAAATTTCTGAAAAATTTAGGAAATAAATATAAATAATAAAAGAACTGCTGTGTGTATATCTAACAAACTCCTTAGTCTGTGGCTAGCCTACCAATGCTGCAGAAACCCAAGCAGTATTTTGAATATTTGGGTCTGGCTTTTTTGCAAAACTGAAAACAGTAATATCTGAGAAAATGATTTAACTGTCTTATTTATATTAGAAGCAATAGCATGTCTTAGGATAAATTCTCAAACTTGAGCAGTACATTCACTGCAGTAATTTTAGAGGTATGTTGCATTTTCAGTGTATTTTGTAGGTGCACATAGCAAAGGTATTTTTATTGCATCTTTTCAATTTGCTGAGTTTGTGATTGAGTTTTTCCTGCCTTTGCCATTTTTGTAAATCATGCTTTAACCTACATCATTAATGTTTGCACAGCACGAACAGTGCCTGCTGTACCTTGACTTATCACATTTACTTCCACCATTGTCAATTCAATTGGACAAGAAATGGTTATAGCCTTTTGGAAGGTCAGATATGATTCAAGGAGGAATTTCTTACCTGTGTGAGAGATGTTTTTTTTTTTTTAGATCCTGGTCTCATTCCCTTTAATCTGATTCTACACAATTTATTTACACCCATCAGCTACCTCAGTGCAGCTGCACGCTATCTCATTTACACTCAAGCACTACCTAAGCTATACTTATAGATTAAACTTTTGGTTATTAAAAAGACCTTTAATATTCTCACACATAATTGTAATTACCATCTGCAAAGAGAAGGGGAGCAATCTATGCAAAGTCTTTCAAGTAAGCCATAATCTCATGTTTCAGGAAAAAAAAAAGGCTTGTCATTAGAGTCATTGTTTCTAAACAGTTGACTCCAAGGATAAAAAGTATTCAAGGCTTATATGAGCTTTGAAGAAAGTGTGTAGGAGGGATCAAAGGAAGGAGGTCACTCTCCTTGCTAAGTTATGACCATGAGAGAGAGCTACAGTACTAGCACAAGATATCTCTGTGTGGACACAATACAGCTGTCATATAGAGGCAGCATCTGTGCACTACCAGTAGCTGCACAGATCAGAGCTGGTGGATGTGTCCTTGAATGTTTGGTTTTTGTTTTGTTTTTTTTTTTAATAGAACATCTCAGTAGTGTTGCCTATGGTCCAGGAGAAATATGATGATACAACTGAGAGTATTGTTGGCACAAAGAAGAAGTATGAAAGATCAGAAAAAGAAACTAAAAAAGATGTTCAAGCGGGGAGCTGGAGCAATGGGTCATGTTCTGACTTGCCTTTAGGGGCTTAAAGTCTGGTCTTTAAAACTCTGAGTTTTGTATGTACTCTGAGCACCAATTAGTTTCACTGCCTTTTAAGTTGGGCAACTGCACACAATCAGTATGTTGTCAGGTTACGGGGTCACCCTTGCTTTGAACTGTTCTGCATTCAGTCTGTATAACTTTTGTGACATGTTTCCAAGGAAAAAGGCAGGGTCTAGAAGTTAAATTTAAATCATATAAGGAAAAGTTCCCCCAATATAATTGCACATCAAACTGTTTGTGTTGTGTAAATAGCAGATTCATAGCACTGGGAGGATATTTGACTCCAAATATTCTTCTGGTGTAAATTGGTGTAATCCCACTAAAATTTATGGAGAGGTAATGAACAAAACAAAAGGGTGAAATTCATAGGCAGGGTAATGTTGGAATTCCTAGGATAAAATGTAGTTAGTCTACCAATTCCTTCATATCATGGATTAATTCTTGAGGGCAATGGTAGGGCAATTCCGTAACTCATAACATAGTTATCTTATACTTGGAGTTACACCTGTGAAACCACAGACATGGAAAGCTGGTGTTATGTTTCATTGAATATCCTTACATTGTGGAGCAAGATACAGAGCAAAGTGTCATATTACAGGTTATAAAGAAAAAAAAAGACAAGTATAGATCAGTTAATAAAAAAAAGGGGGAGCTAGAAATAAATGAGACAGAGAAAATGTCAATATTAAATATTTTTCTGTCATTTTCAAAACAAAATAGTGACAGTAACCAGGTCTTTAAATATATTAATTTACAAAATAAAATGTATTAAAAAGTGGGGTTTTAGATGAGGTAGATATATTCAAGTATGGAAATCCTTATTCACCTTAGGGCACTAAAGGTGCTAGACAATGTAATAGCTGAATCACCAGCAATTATGTTTAAGAATTCTGAAGAACTGAATAACAAACATATTATTTATCCTTGAAAGGGAGAGTATGGAGGGCTTGGAAAATTATAGCTCACAGCACTCAAATTTAATGCCTGTAATGAATCATTAGGCAATCGGTTTAAGCATCTAGAAGGTAAGACAGTGGCAAAAACTATTCAACATTAGTTCTTTAAGAATAAATCAAGCTGAGCAACCTCTTTTTCCTAATATAAACCAAGTCACTTAAAGGGTAAGGGGTAAGGAAAAGTTAATAAATGTAACATATTTTGACTTCAGTACAATTTCTTGTGTTGTCTCAAATGGTTCTGTGATTATGTGGCTCTCAGAAGCTTGCTGAGGAAGCATGGTGATGATAAAATTATCATCAGATAGGTGTGCAATTGGCTAGAAGAAATATCACTGAGAACATGCCTTTATTGCCAACCTTAGAAGACATCTTAAAGGCTCAAAGGAGACTCTTCACAGCTCTGTTATAGTTGATAATTTCTATAGTGGGAGAAGATGGTAAAACATTCTATTTATAGTGTTTGCTGCTCATGCCAGGCAGGTGGGGCTATTAACGCCTTTAGACCAAGATGAGGATGAGACAAAAAAGCTATCTATTGAAATAGAGCCAGCGTCATGAAATAAGAAAGATCAAAAAGGAAAAGCAATGGATAACAAAAAAGAATATGAGATAAATCATGAGATGAGGTTTACAAAAGCAAATACTATTTTCAACTACTTTTTTGTTATGTATGGGCAGTATTATTTTGAGCTCACCACATTGGAGTGGCTACTTGGTATATGGGAGGTCAACTTTCATTCTGGCTGCTACAGGGTAGATCAAGACTGCAGTGTTGTGAACTGAGGTAAGATCCAGGGTGGAGTGGAGAAAGAAAAGGTGAGACCTGTACAACATGATGATCATTCCATCATAATGACATCCTAATAATTCATCATTCTTGGTGAAGAGCTGAAAAAGCAGCTGTTTCCTACTCAGATGAGTGAACAAAAATAATATCATGACCAACTCTGAAGCTTGGATGCATATGATTTTTTTAGCTGCAAAAATGCCAATACATCTGTTGAAATCAGGTTTTAATTAGGGTGAAAAATTTGAAAAAAATTCTATGGCTCCTGGGATTCAACTATTTCAAACCATGAAGAAACTGGACTGGATCTTAGAGATACATTTTAGTATATAAATTTTGGAAGAGCAAAACTTCATGTGGTTTTGATCTTTCTTTTAGTTTTGTTTCTTCAAAATCTCCCAAAGCAGGTTTTTTCATGAGTAATATCAGTAAGGTTTTGATCAGTGGCATCATGCTTTCTTGTCTTAGACACACAAAAATGACAAGATATGACAGATGGGATTGAGATTGTTGCTCAGATTACATGGTGAGAAAAGAGGCATCTTCTCATTCAGTGAAGTGGTGCTAGCAGTACCTGTAGTCTCATCTCTCTGCTGGTTTAGAGGCAATTTTGTCTGCAGTTTTCTTCTGTTTCGGATGTGCTGGTGATGTCTCCTCCACCCCATACAACTACTGAGTGGCAACAACGATAAACCATCTTCTAACACCATGAAACTGCCTTTGCATCCATGGAAGACCCCAGTCTGTCCCCACCATTGGAGCCATAAACAAGAAAGACAATTTCACCGTGTCCTGGGTTCAGCAGTAGCAGTCATTTTTTCTCCTTCTTAGTAGCTGGTGCAGTGCTGTGGTTTTGACTTTCGGCCTGAGAACAGTGCTGATAATGCCAATGTTTTCAACCCTAAGCAGGAAACATAAGAATTAGGTTCCCAATAGGAACATTAAGATAGTTATGTTACCTTTACCACATATATTTATGATACTATATCCAGGTAACAACATAGAATCATAGAATCATAGAAGAGTTAGGATTGGAAAGGACCTTAAGATCATCTAGTTCCAACCCCTCCGCCATGGGCAAGGACACCTCACACTAAACCATATCACCCAAGGCCTCGTCCAACCTGGTCTTGAACACTGCCAGGGATGGAGCATTCACAACTTCCCTAGGCAATCTATTCCAGTGCCTCACCACCCTAACAGGAAAGAATTTCTTCCTTATATCCAATCTAAACTTCCCCTGTTTAGGTTTTAACCTGTTACCCCTTGTCCTGTCACTACAGTCTCTAATGAAGAGTCCCTGCCCAGCATCTCTACAGGCCCCCTTCAGATACTGGAAGGCTGCTATGAGGTCTCCAGGCAGCCTTCTCTTCTCCAGGCTGAACAACCCCAGCTTTCTCAGCCTGTCTTCATACAGGAGGTGCTCCAGTCCCCTGATCATCCTCGTGGCCCTTCTCTGGACTTGTTCCAACAGTTCCATGTCCTTTTTATGTTGAGGACACCAGAACTGCACACAATACTCCAGGTGAGGTCTCACAAGAGCAGAGTAGAGGGGCAGGATCACCTCTTTTGACCTGCTGGTCACGCTCCTTTTGATGCAGCCCAGGATACGGTTGGCTTTCTGGGCTGCAAGCGCACACTGCAGCTGGCTCATGTTCATTTTCTCATCAACCAACACCCCCAAATCCTTCTCCACAGGGCTGCTCTGAATCTCTTCTCTGCCCAACCTGGAGCTGTGCCTGGGATTGCTCCACCCAGGTGTAGGACCTTGCACTTGGCATGGTTAAACTTCATGAGGTTGGCATCAGCCCACCTCACAAGTGTGTCAAGGTCCCTCTGGATGGCATTCCTTCCCTCCAGCGTATCAACCAAACCACACAGCTTGGTGTCATCGGCAAACTTGCTGAGGGCGCACTCAATCCCACTGTCCATGTCAGCGACGAAGATGTTGAACAAGACCGGTCCCAACACTGATCCCTGAGGGACACCACTCGTTACTGGTCTCCAGCCGGACACTGAGCCATTGACCACAACTCTTTGCATGCAGCCATCCAGCCAGTTTTTTATCCACCAAGTGGTCCATCCATCAAATTGATGTCTCTCCAATTTAGAGACAAGGATGTCGTGTGGGACAGTGTCGAATGCTTTACACAAGTCCAGGTAGATGACATCAACTGCTCTACCCCTGTCCGTCAGTTCTGTAGCCCCATCGTAGATGGCCACCAAATTGGTCAGGCAGGATTTCCCCTTAGTGAAGCCATGCTGGCTGTCACCAAGCACCTTGTTTTTCATGTGCCTTAGCATGCCTTCCAGGAGAATCTGCTCCAAGATTTTGCCAGGCACAGAGGTGAGACTGACTGGTCTGTAATTCCCCGGGTCATAATATGTTAAACAATTTACTAGAAAAGCAAGCACGGGGAATACTGCATAGCTCACAGCTTTAAAATGTTATTCCTGGTCTTCACGACAGGTTTTCTGAAGAGAGTCTCAAGAATTTTGCTGTGTATGAGACATCTTTGTTTTTTTTCACACAGTTAACGTGGTAGCAGTTTAAGTCAGCTGTCCTAAGCTGTGCATGGAGAATGAGAGGTAATGCCACAAAACTGTGGAGTGGCTCATATCATTTCACAATGAAGTCTACAGTAAAAATAATAGAGTATGCAAAGGTGATGTTCTTATGATACTTCTGTGGGAGGCAAAATGGGGAATAATAACAGTAATATAATTCAGGAAAAGGTGGGTTAGCTTTAAGTATAGGAATCATAGAAACAGAACAAAATATATCAGCTCAAAAAATAAGCATTATCTACATCCAAATCTAAAGTTTGGGGGTTTCAATAGAGAATTCAATTGTGAAATTTGTGCAGAAAAAAAGAAAAGAGCAAATTTAGCAAACATGGTTTTGTGATTTAACAATCATGAGACTGAACCATCCTTTCGACACTACAGGATGCATCAGTTGGGGCATTTGTATTTGAGATAAAAGAATACTCAAGTCACAGTTGTTGTACTTCTTTAGGAATATCATTCTGTTCAAGAAAAAAAAATCAGATTGGGAGAATTCGATGAGAGAACTGTCAGAATTATCAAGGGAACAGAGGTTTTCATACAAGGACTAAAATATCCTGATTTGCGTAGTTTCCCAAAAGGAAAGAAGAAAAAAAATGTAAAAAGAAAAAAAGGGCAGTAAAAGTATTCTTTTAAATGTACAATGGGCTGGCATGGGGAAGTCATATATAAACCCAACAATAATTTTTTAAAAATGGCGTTGATTTGGGCTGGAAACCAGTAAAGTGGAAGCCTGAAATTACAAGGCAATAAGCGTCAGAAAAACAGAAACTTTAAATAGGAATCAAGTAGTACTGGAAAACAAGATCCTAATATTTCAGGACAGAATAACAGCAATTTGGGAAAAAAATCATGCATTTCAGTATGAGATGATTAAACGTTATGACAAAAGGCAGTGACACTAGTTGAACATACCTTCTGTAGTCCTTAAAAAGGTGAGAATTTAAGCCAATGCTTATGCATCAAGTGAGAAGCAGTTTTCATGTAGTCTACTTCATGTATCCCCATCCATATATAAATTTAAGCCATTTGCTGATCATGAGCTCTTCTGTGGTTAGGATCCTTCTCAAAACAAAATCCTAGGACAGAAATAGAGACTTTTTATTCAATTTTAATGTATATATGAGCCCATGAATAAAATAGTTTTAGCTAAAAACACTGAATGCCATAGAAAGTTTTTGATATTACTGTTGGAAATGAAACATTTTTCAGCAAGCAAATGCCCTTAGAACTCACTCATAAACAATGCAGATAGATAGACTAAAATAGTTAATCCATACCAGCACTTAAACTTAAGGGCCATGAGTCACTGCTCTTTATACCAAGTTTACATAAGTGTAATTCCACTGTCTGGATGAAGATACCTCAAAAACAAATTTGAAGGGGCTAAGAATTAAGCCTATGCTAGGCTTAATGTTGAAGCAAGCCAGTTGAGCTTGTAAAGGGAAATACCAATATATTAAGCTTTGCAGAATGTGATCTTCTGTGGGCTCAATCAAAGTTCCAGGTCCAAATGTGTCAATGGATATTTTCTGATTTCTAGATCTCCACATAGTGTATGAATCTCCATTATAGCAGGATTTGTGCTTTATATTTTTTATTGTAATAGATCATTAACATTTTTTAACATCTTGTTTTACAAATCTCCAGTTTTTACAGCATTAGAAAGATATTTAAAAATGTGTCCAGCTGCAATTATTTCAAAGATCTTTTCTGCATATCAAATTGATTGTCTATATAATTTTCATAATAGAAACAAAAGCATAATAATTTCAATTTAAAAAAAAGCAAATAAAGAAAGTCTTCTGAAATTTTTAGTCTATCTATCTTGAAAGATAGGTATTGGGAAAACTAAGGTAATCCTTCCATTCTAGAAAATAAAAAGATTAAAAAAAAAAAGTTATGTAACACACTATATATAACAGAGACCAGATAGGAATCATATATTTGAGTTAACGGAGCATTTCCTCTTCAATGCTGCTTGATAACACTATTTAAGCAAAATGTCATTAGTATTTTTCTTAAGAGGGCCCATTTCTCCAAACATTTGAACATTTCCCCAATCTGCCATGCATTTCAACTGCTGTGAAGGTGCGTGCTACACAGCCATGTCTTCACATCTCCAAGACTGTAACATAGACCAATTAATTTGCTTTGCTGTGGTGGCTACATGCCCATAGTATAAATTCAGAAAACTGTATTTCAAAAATAAAGTGTGTGACTAGCAATATGTCAGATTCAAGAGGAATTTGAGACTGCATTCCCTGAGTTTATTCTGAATCCCTTGTTATTTCATTACCTAAAATTGCATTGGTCATATTTTGTCTGCAGCCGTATTCAGGCCCTCTGCACAAACTGGATTTCATACATTAAGCAGATTGAGGATGTTCCTACTATATTGTTAGTATCATTGTCAGCAGTGATTTAGATTCAAGAGAATGTGGGCAAATGTGCTCAGATTCATACATGGTGGTATTGTCCAGAAACTGGCTATCATTGGTAGAAAATATATATAATTTTATCTTAGATAAGTTGCCTATTATCCTCTAACTTTATTAAAAGCTGATAATTACTCTGCTAGCCTTGCTCAGTATGTATTATTTCATCTCTTGTTATTAAATCCTGAAATTACTACCCCTGCAGTTTAGATAGGGCTCAGTATTCTTTCATTTGACAGATGTCTGACCAAAATCTGAGTAAGTCTTGGATAAGCCATGAGGAAAAACACCCCTCCAAAACATTAGCTCCAAGAACAAGTCATACTACAGATATTTCAGTATATGAATATTTTTAGTATTATACTGCAGCTTACAGCAGAAGGGAAAGACAGGGTTTCTCTAGGGCTTTTCTCTTTATAAGCTCAAATGGCATGGGTCAAGTTGGCTGTAAATAGGACATCTCAGTGGGCTGCTCTTGGTACCACCAGTGGTCTTGGTACCACTTTTCCAAATTAGATGCCTTCTGCCATGTTCTTTGGGAGACGTAAGTTCCAATTTACTTCCAAGCAAGTTGACAGGAAAGAAGGCCTTTCAATTCTTATTCAGAAAATCTGACATTACTCTGAAATTTTCAATGCCAGTGCAGCATTATGCCCATCCAGGCAACTCTAAGACTTGGACCTCCACAATTTCTTTGGCCAGGCTGAGTTTTATAGGAAGAGGTAATTTGCTCTCATTAAAAGGTAGGAGAGCTCGAAAACATGAATGAAATGTTCAATACAAATCTGAAACAGAAACTGAAACCTTCAAGAAAGGTGAAAACTGCTTTAATTTTAACTTATGCGATTGAAATAATAGAGGAGAAAGCGGCAGTTGTAAAACAATGGAAGAAAGCATCGTGTTATCAAAGGAGATGTGGAAAGTCATTAGTGCTTTCTGTATGTGTGGATAATTACTGCTTACAGAAAATTATAGGGTTAGCTGAAGATCTGGTATTTTGGTTAGCTGAAGATCTGGTATTTTTATAGCCAGTGGTTTGAACAAATTAATTATTTGTGAGAGTCAGAACCAAGCCATCTTGCTCAAAATAAGTAGTTTTCCTCAGAAAGTGTTACACTCACTGGAGCTTACCAGCTTGAAGAGCAGGATGGTTATCATTGTGGGTAACAGTGCAAGATCTGGCCCTAGCCTTGGTCTGGATATCATTTGTAGATGTCATCACCTTAAGCCGTGAGGCATAATGCCGTCTAAGACTAGAGCATAGGCCTGCTCAGCCAACTGCTAAAAAATGTCTCCATGCCCTTAGGGTGTTCATTTGTACTTACACACAAGGAGCATTTGTGCAGCATAATAATGGATTTAGGGAACTTTGTTATCCTTTATTTTCTTTTACCTTCTGACTCCTCTTCCTCTCATGCTCTTCAAGTAGAGAGAACTGAGAGGGGACAAGGAGTGCAAGACTCCCTGTCCTCCAGAAATAACTGGGGGAAGAGAACATTGCTTCTGCTGTGAATGGATGAGCTCCTGATCTGTCATGATCATCAGTCCCATCAGCCCTGGTTTTAGTGCTGGTGGCAGACACTTTTGTGAGGGTATGTCTCATTCACTCCTGCTTTCCTTCACATGCAAGCCACATATGAAAGACCCTAGTTGCAAGTTCACAGAAATATCTTTCATTTGACTCTTATCACCTTAAACAAATTGCTCTCTCCAGACCTTAAATTTCTTTCCTCTATCAAATCAGAGCTTCCACTGTGTTCAATGGGACCTTTGTTTGGTTACGGGAAGAAGAGTTTAATTTTAAAAGGAAGGAAAATATACGTTATTGTTCTCTGATCATTGCTGTTGCATCCATTGTCTCTTAAGTGTAGCACAGAAATTTCTTTCAAACGTACATGCTACTTTGGACAAAATTGTTCCAATCAATGAAATTGCTTTCTTTTTGTCAAAAATGCTCAGTGTCAGCTCTGCATGAGGATAATAAAATACTACAGCCCATATGGTAAGATAAGGTAAATATGATTTGCTGGATATTGAAGGATTTGAAACATACCATAGCATTGACTGATTTGGAGAAAGTTAAGAAAATAAATGATGTCATTTTTTCTTAACTGCCTTTCAAAAAACTAAAACACTGAATTGCTATGTAAATAAAGTATGGCTTGCCTGAAGCTGAGAAGTACAGCTAATTATATGATTTTTTAAGACAAGCCATGCTAATTTCTTCTAATGTTTGCATTTCCATTTTTATGAGTTTACTGGTTCCCACAAAGTTTGTACTTCTGTTCTAAATATAATGAAAAACATTTGTGGTGAGTCTTGGCTTGTAACAAATGAAAAACTATAAACTTGTGATTTTAACTGTAGTTATTGTACAGGATGTCTTTAACAAGAACAATATCTGAAGGCATAAGGAACACTCCATGAAATAGCTCAACAGCATCTGCATAATGATGGACCAACTGGACTCACCATTCCTACATTAAAGGATGTGTGCTCATCTGAGTGTGTGGGTACGTAAAAAAAAAAGCAAGTCAAGAGGCTGTAAATAGGGGTCAACTATGCTTTATATTTACGTATAAAGTTTGTGCTGTTTTCTCTTTCTCATTCCCCCCAAAATGATAAAAAATCTGCTTTACTCTGGGGACAACTAAGTTAAAATCTAAGTGCAGGAATACAAATCACACAAATCATGCAGATGTAAACTCACAGGCTTTTTTGCATTGCAAAAACTTCTGTGTCATATAGTGAGACTTAAACATGAAGTGGTTGACATAATAATGCCTATTGCTTTGTACTAATGAAACCCAAAACAAATAATATGTAAGTTGAATTCCTCTAGAAATCCAGTTGAGAACTAGCTGCCAGCTTCTAGAGTAAAGGGTCGCGCCTGGATAATAGCACTGAAAAATGAGAAACACAGCAGTCTGGATTAGTTGAGAACAGCATGCTCATATCAAGAAAGAGTATCTTAATCTTTGAAGAAGGCTACATTTTTTCTAACCAGAGGTAGAGTATTTTAGAAAAAAAAACACTATTAAGCCAAAAAATAACAATCAAGGAGTGCCGAGAGACAAACATGGACATAAAAGAAAGAATCAGTACTTTATTTCATTGATAGCTCATCTTTCAATTCTTTTGATTAGCTCAGACACAGATTTTATTATTATATATGTCACCTGTTATACCTGGAAAAAAGAAAAGTGTCAGTCATAAAGTTAAGAAATTAAACCTACTACTGTAGTATTTTTCTTTTGCATAAAAGAGATGTTAATGAAGCAGAAGCAGAAAACTGACCATTTCTCTTGATGATTATTACCGTTCCAGAATATGGTAAATGAATTGAATATATATGTGCATATTTAACATTTAACCTGATCTTCCTCAACGGGAGGTACAGAACATTGAAGTATCTTAAGCTGTACACTTGAATAATTATTTAATAGCTATAAACAATGGTTCAGCCAAGTGGTAATTATTTGTAGAGCAGATCATTTTTAGGAGACTGGATGTCCATTGTACTAGATTGTTAAATGTCTTCAATTATGCTTATGATAAGTTTTAATGGAAGTAAAATTATATGGGATTTTCTTTTACAGATTTAACTTTGGCTGACATTGGACTTTTTGACTCACCATCCATATTTCTGGCATTCAGAAAATTTCTTTACCTTATGCTTGCTGTTTCCCCATGCACACACACATCATTTGGGTCCTTAAAACTATCTGCCTCTTTGCAGTCAGAAGGCAGAATACACAGACAGAGCAAATTACATGAGGAAAAACATATTCAACCCTTCATTTAACTTCTCAGTTCCTAAAGATTTTAGTAGAGAACAAGTCCCTCATGGATGAGGCACTGTTAAAATAAAGGGCAAAAGGAAGAATTCTTCAGTTCATACAGATCCATTTGGTGCTATCTAGGTCAGTAAAGACATTGCACATTTACATCAATGTTCAAAAGCATCAAGTCCAGGGATTCTGCAAGGCCAGTCATTAAGATATGCTTGTAAATTACTAGCTTGAACAGATTACAGATCAAATAAAAATAATAATAATGTAGATTTGTACCTTGTCCCTGCTCATTAGACACATCTGTCAATATCCAAAACTGGCTGTGGCAAGTGACACCTTTATATTTGGTAAGAACCTCAAGTAAGTGGCCTTTTAACAGGACACCATTAAAGACAATGTCCCTTGAAGACAATCTCTGAATAACAGACAACACAAGTTGCTTAATTTTCTCTTTAACATAAATGTTACAGTGATCAGAGGATCAAAGTTAGACATTTAGGTGGTAAAAATGCACCACTTCATTTATTTTTGAATAATCCATTTATGGATTGGTTTCCAAGAGCTCTAAAATCCTCAGGCACATGTGGTTCACCTTGGAATTTAGGCTACATACAGATGTTCTTTTTGGGGGGATCATGTCTTTCTGCTGGAAAGAGTGCTACTGACTCAGCAACTAGGTTATAGCTAACTTTTCACTGCAACTCCCACACCAGGCACTATTGTTCCCTCTGATCCATAGGTGATTGTGTGAATGGTCTCTAAACTACTCCAACTAAAATAAACCAGGGTAAATTTAGCAGTATGAAGAGCACCCTTTTGCGCTTTGAAAGGATGCAGAGAGTTCATTCTCTGGCCCAGGAAAAGCACTAGGGCATGACATGATATAACTAGACACCTTTTTATTCAAAACAGAGTGGCTTCATTCATAGTCCCTGGGCTGTCAACAGCTCCCTGAACCCTAAGTGAGTGTTGTCCATGATGGTAGACACCTGGCTAAAACTGTGCCAGAGAGAATGCTGACAATTAATAGGGCAGTCCCAAGACAGTGCTTAGACCTGAGTTCTGACCCTATTTTAAGTACTAATGACAAGCATTGACTAGGTAGCTGAGGCTGAGAGCCAGTGCCAGGACGAGGTTGGAGTTAGGCGGGATGAGTAGAGCTGAAAGCTCCTGCTTTGTTACAGAGCAATACTTACTCTCATCTGGAATCTCATCCCAACTTTTCTCATTTTCCATTTACTGCCAAGCATGCAGGGGATGGCCACCTTCATATTTAGCTCAAGCAAGACAAACCACTGTATCTCCAAATGCCAGTCCCACTGAAAATCAGTCCAAACAGTTGCTAATAGGATTCCATATAAAAAAATACTTCGGTTTCAGACTAATTATTGTGAGATTTAGGAAAGAATGCATCCTTGCTGTGCTAAAAAAAACAATAACCAACCAACCAAAACCATCTGGAAACAAAGGGAAAAAAGAACCATTATTTATCCACAGTCAAGTACTCAAGTACTCAAGAAGACTGTCGTTCTCTTAGCCATGTCCCGAGCTAAAAAACAGTATGAGAAATATTGCTTGCTATGACAGAACCATAGCCAGATATTTTGATTTGAAGGCTTGCATTCATGTGTTTCTTTCCATGATGGTGTTTTAGATAATGCCCTCAATTTTCTTAGTGCAATGTATTGGTGTATTTCTAATGGGTTACCTTTGGCTACTGAGGTGCATGTTCGTCCTTATATGTTAGCGTGAAAGAAATTGGTAACAACGTTTTCTGACTGAGCTACAGTAATAAGTTTTGACTGTTGTCAGGACCAACAGTGAGGGATACAAGCAGGGACTGCGCTAAGGCTGTTGTGGTGCTTGAGGTATGAGGGCACCATTACCAGAACAAGGATTCCCTACACACCTTGGAAAGTGGTAAAAAGTGGAAAGCTCTTAGGATCAGGTTTCAAAAATGGTCCACTGAGGCAATTCAGTCCTTGAAACTCTGTCCAATAGAGACTAATCTGAGGAGATTATTACATTACTGTACTCACCTCTGGCCAAAAAAATCTGTTGTATTTGAGTTTTTCATCCCATTCAGTTACATTAGGGAACATTATAAAACTAACAACACCATATTTTTTTCTCAGAATGTGTAGCATTCATTATAAACAGGTAAGACTGCATTTGAAAAGTACTTTAATTATTATAGACAATAAGGTAATGCTTTCCACATGGCCATTTGGTACCTAGCAGCTGAAATAAATTCCCCCCAGTAAGTTTACTTTTTAAAACATCCTCAAGACTAACAAGCCTGAGTTATTTGTTGTTTCTATTATATAAGGAAAGTAAAGAAAACCTGACAAACTGCTTTTATTGGGACATAAGCACAGCTTTTTGGAAGCTGACAGTTCAGATGAAAACCTGACAGGAGGTCGGCAACCCTTCATGAGCTGATGGACATGGAGTGGTCAGAATAAACTCAAACTTCATGGCTTGATAAGACAGATTTTTCCCAAAGGCTAGAGCTTTTAATAACTCTTGCTTTTATTAGTATCTATAAGGCTCTGGAGAGCTTTCCTATAATTTCAACTGTGAAGGAACTATAAGCAAATACATGTTTAAGAAACACAGTGAAGTAAAAAACGACTCTTATTTGTATTGCTCTGGAAAAAAAAGAAATCTTAAAAAAAAACATTGTTTTATTTGTCCTTTTCCAGCCATAAATATAATTTAATAAGCCTCCACCCTGCCACATCTGCAACATGTTCTTGCAAAATTTCTTGCTGACTTCAGGCAAGCTGCTGTAACTTAGTTTTCCAAGAGTTAAGGGAAAAAACTATGTACCACAGAATAGCATCAATGTTTTGGTAACTGAAAAAAAAATAGAGGTCTTGGTATTATAACCAATGTAAGAACCAATCAAGGTGGGTTTTATTTTTTTAAAACATCAAGTTGCTTGGCATAACTCCCTTTTAATACAAGAAGTAGAATTCAGGAAACTATACTTTCATGTATAGGTTTAATATAGCCACCCTGATATGAAAGAAAGCTATCAAAATGAAAATTTTTTTTTTTCCAAAACCAAATGAAGACAACAGAAGAGGCAACAGTTTCTAAGTGCTATGAGAAATGCCAGAAGAAATACAAAAATGAAGAAAGTGATTGGGTAGCAGAATTTGAAAGAGGTGATGGAACGCAACAGTAAAAAAACAGTGACTAAATAAACTGATGAAAGGAAAGATACTGGAGAGCAGAAACAGGTTCTGTTTCAAGTTTCTGAACTTTCAATACCGAAAGAGGATGTGAGGGTGGGCATACATGCAGTGCAATATGTATGAAAAAGAAAACACTTCCTCAATAAAAGTTAGAAATACTTAATAGACTAATGCCACAGAAATATAAAGTAATTTCTCTTATTCAAAAGGATTTACTCCTGTGTTAAAAACTTAAGTTGTTTGTGATAAATTACCATACCTTAAACTAAGCTAGATAATACTTTTCTTCGTATGTTTTCTTGATTTCATTAGTATCTAGAAGTGGTGTAGGACAGTCAAGAGCTAGGGGAAAGGAGGAAATATTTAGGTAGAAAATTACATTTGTAATTTCTCAGTAGAAAAGCTGATTACACTGTCTAATTTCATCTTCAGCTGCAGAACATGAAGCTCAAAGTAGCAACCAAATCTGATGTCAAACAAAAGATCAATGTCAGTGAATATAACATTTTACCTGATTCTTGTCTGATCTCTTTACTTACATTCTTGGATTAGTATTACTGTTTCTGTAGGCAGACAAATAGTCGCCAAGAAAAATTCTACTTAATTTCATGTAAAACCCTGTAATTGCAAGGGTGTTGTTGTTTAAAAAATTCTGCACCTCAAGATGTGAAAGTATTTGCCAGATTTACTTTATTAGTTTTTAAGCATGACTCCATGCCCATGAAATACAACAGTTCATAAAAATTACGAAAAATTTCATTGGAGAAGATTTGCATGCTGTCTCCTGTGAAAACTGCACTACGAAAGCTTTCAAGCTCAAAACTGCTTAATCACTTTAACCTATGAAGATACAGTGAACGCTCCTTACTGATTATATGATCAGGACAAATTTAACACATTCTAAAAGGCTTTATACCTTTAAGATATACTAATATCTTTAGCCACAACTTTTACATGAGCTGCACCATTTATAAGATTTATAGGGAAGTCATTGCACTGCAGATGCAAGTAAGACTTTGTGGGATGTGGCATTCTTTGTGTTTTGTCATGTTTTATACTGTCATTTAACCCCAGCCAGCAACTAAGCACCACACAGCCACCCCGGTAGGATGAGGGAAAGTATCGGAAGAGTAAAAATTATGAAAACTCATGGGTTGACATAAAGACAGTTTAATGGGTAGAGCAAAAACCATACACAGAAGCAAAGCAAAATTAGGAATTCATTCAACACTTCCCATTGTCAGGCAGCTGTTCATCCATCTCCAGGAAAGCAGGGCTCCATCATGCGTAACAGTTGCTAGGGTAGACAAGACAACCGTAAGAACATCCCCACTTTCTTCTTCTTTCCCCTGCTTTATGGAATCATAGAATAGTTAGGCTTGGAAAGGACCTTAAGATCATCTGCTTCAGCCTTTCCTGCACTGTTTTCATTTACAAGAGTCTCTAAGGTAGGGAAAGAGCTGTGTTGGCTGCACAATATTTTCTTGTGAGGTTTTGTAATTTATCATCATTCCAGTGCAAAACAAAGTCTGTGACTTGTACCATAAACTTAAAGAAATCTGTTGTTTGGTTTGGTTTTGTGTTTATTTATTCTTTTTTTTAATAAACTGGCCCACCCAGAGTAGCTATTAGAATCATAGAATCATAGAATAGTTAGGGTTGGAAAGGACCTTAAGATCATCTAGTTCCAACTCCCCTGCCATGGGCAGGGACACCTTACACTAAACCGTATCACCCAAGGCATCGTCCAGCCTGGTCTTGAACACTGCCAGGGATGGAGCATTCACAACTTCCCTAGGCAACCTATTCCAGTGCCTCACCACCCTCACAGGAAAGAACTTCCTCATCATATCCAATCTAAACTTCCCCTGTTTAAGTTTTAACCTGTTACCCCTTGTCCTATCACTACAGTCCCTAATGAAGAGTCCCTCCCCAGCATCCTTATGGGCCCCCTTCAGATACTGGAAGGCTGCTATGAGGTCTCCATGCAGCCTTCTCTTCTCCAGGCTGAACAGCCCCAACTTTCTCAGCCTGCCTCCATACTGGAGGTGCTCCAGTCCCCTGATCATCCTCATGGCCCTTCTCTGGACTTGTTCCAACTCTTCCATGTCCTTTTTATGTTGAGGACACCAGAACTGCACGCAATACTCCAGGTGAGATCTCACGAGAGCAGAGTAGAGGGGCAGGATCACCTCTTGACCTGCTGGTCACGCACCTTTTGATGCAGCCCAGGATATGTTTGGCTTTCTGGTCTGCAAGCACACACTGTGGGCTCATGGTAAGCTGAGCTCATGTTATATGCTGAGCTTGATGCCATACAGTATGGAATATCCCTTTGGCCAGCTTGGGTCAGCTGTCCTGGCTGTGTTCCCTCCTAACTCCTTGTGCACCTCCACAAAGTGTATATATGTATGTGCATCAGCGCTACTTGCTGGTAAGGTTGCGTGAGGAGCAGAAAAGGCCTTTGCTCTGCATTATCAAAAGTGTTTTCATCCCAAATACAGAACATAATCTCGTGCTAAATACTATGAAGAAAATTATCCCTACCCCAGTCACAACCATCACAAATATGGAACAACTTTTTTTTATTTCCCATGTGACCGTGCCCTCTCTTTAGCATTTGATAAAAAGTCCCACAAGTTCAATTAACTGTAGAAACATGCACTAAGTTGCACAAGAATGCATTATCTGTAGTTGCCAAATGCTGAAGAAATGCAAAATGAGAATATTCCACATTTCCAGATAATGCTTTTATCCATTTCTGTTTAATTTCTGATCCATGGCAAGAGATGGGACTAATTACTTCACTGCTCTAATTTTTATTTTTACATTGGCATTTTTTCCTAGAGGTTTCTATCCAAGACTTTCTCTTGTGAATGTATGCACATTTTCCTAATTTTTTTTTTGTTAGTCTATACTCTGGACATCAGTTGCTTCTTAAAAGGAGAATACAGAAAAAAATCCTTCTTCAATGAATGAACAATCATAAAGCAGCAAAACAAAGATCTTTCCAAAATCTTCAGTGAAAGATTATGCAATCAGTAGCAACAGTAAGATTTTTATGGAATTTTCTCCAGAAGCCAGCAGTTTAAAAGGGCATTCATGTTCTAGCATACTGATTGGCAGTAATGTTCTGACTCCCTTGAAGACAGTTCTGTACCAAAGCACAAGTTTCCAATCCTCTCGTTTTAGATTCCACATAATATTGCACTGCACTCGTGTTCCCCATATTGAAGCCCAAATGCTCCTGAGACTTTTGAAAAGAGATATAGCATTTCAGCACATTAAATATGGTGTTATCCATCTAAGGATAACATCTGATTGCATCTTTGACTGACCACAGCCTTTCTGCTGGAGGAACTTTGTCTGGCAGACTATTCCACTATAGGACCAAACAGAGATGCAGTGCCTTTTTCAATTTCTGTTCCAATAAGACCTCCCTAACTTTTCTTTATGCTTTATTATGCTCTGTGCTGTTCTGAACTAAAATCAAGTACTCTTGTTTGTAATGCATAAGCACAGTTGTGTAATCCTGTCAACCAGAAAATCAAAAAAGCTTCATGAGGGCAATGAAAGGGATCTGCTGAATCAAAAATATTCCATCGTATTAATAGCTGCTAAAAAACCAGCTGCTGAGATTATAAGTTAAACTAGGAAAGCACTGAATTCCCATTTCCCAGGTGAAACTGTGCAGTGACATATGTTACACCAGTTTCTAAGGTGTATGGATACCACTGAAAATTGAGTATAATTAAAATAACTGTAATATTTATCAGTAATTAGCCCTGTCAACCAAGGAGTGATTAGCATACACGTTCCCTAGAACTTTGTTTCATTTACTTGAAATTCTAAGTCACCTCATAACACCTTAATAGAATGTTTAAAATTGCAGAAGAACTGAGCAAAACTTGAATCATTTTTCATAAGGATCAAGTCTTCAGAAACATAACGGTTTCATATTTATTACAGATCCTAAATTGTAGTTTGATGAGAGTATTTATTTTGGACTGCAACCTATCAGGATAAAGTTGACCTCAGTATTAGAAAACAACATAAGCCTTCTCTTACCTTGTTTGTACCTTGGACCTAGCTGTGCATCACCCATCACACTGCCTGTCCCATCTTCTGATACTTCCAACACTTGAGCAATCCAGATGTGTCCGAGATAAAGTTAAGTTTGAGTGTGGAGAATTCATTTCTTTCCTGTATTGACCAAAAAAACTTATGGTCTCTAGGAAAAGAATTAACAGCTTTTGTCTATGCCACTTAAAAAGACACATACTGAAAATTCCCTTGGGGAAAAAAAGCTCTATAAAGATTTTAGCATCAGTTGTAAGTTTATATACTGCTAGGAAAAAGTGGCAGGTCATAGTAGTAGGGGACTCTACACTGAAAGGGACAGAAGCACTCGTCTCAAGGGAGGTGGGTTGCCTACCAGTGGCATGGATCAGGGATGTGGCAGAGAGGCTGCCTACTCTAGTAAGTCCCACAGACTATTACCCACTCCTGGTGATACATGTGGGTGCTAGGGATATTGATAGTAGTAGCCTGGGGAACATAAAGAAGGACTACAGAGCCCTGGGAGAGGTGGTTAGGGGCTCTGGAGCTCAGGTGGTCTTTTCGTCAATTCTCCAGGATACAGGGGAGGACCTAAAAAAAGCTAGGATGATCAGCCAGGTTAATAAATGGTTAAAAGGGTGGTGTCATAGTCAGGGTTTGGGTGTCTTGAACACGGGACCCAAGTTTGTAGGCCAGGTCTAGTGGGGGCTGGTGGAGCTTGTCTGATTAAATTAGAATTTAAATTAGAATTAAACTTAGCTAGAGGTATTAAAGATAACAGGAAGGGATTCTACAGGTACATAGCAAATAAAAAACAGACTAGGGAGAATGTAGGCCCCCTCAGGAAGCTCTCAGGAGAACTGGCTACACGGGATTTGGAGAAGGCTGAGGTTCTGAATGACTTCTTTGCCTCGGTCTTCACTGGCAAAGGCTCTGACCACACCACCCAAGTCTTGAAAGGCAGATGCAGGGACTGTGAGAATGAAGACCTTGGGCCCACTGTAGGAGAGGATCTGGCTTGAGACCATCTTAAAAATCTGAACGTGCACAAGTCCATGGGTCCTGATGAGATCCATCCATGGGTCCTGAAGGAGCTGGAGAATGAAGTTGCTAAGCCACTGACCATCATATTTGAGAAATCATGGCAGTCAGGTGAAGTTCTTGATGACTGGAAATAGGGAAATATAACCACATTTTCGAGAAGGGGAAAATGGATGACCCGGGGAATTACAGACCAGTCAGTCTCACCTCTGTGCCTGGCAAAATCTTGGAGCAGATTCTCCTGGAAGGCATTCTAAGGAACATGAAAAACAACAAGGTGCTTGCTGACAGCCAGCATGGCTTCACTAAGGGGAAATCCTGCCTGACCAATTTGGTGGCCATCTATGATGGGTCTACGGAACTAATGGACAGGGGTAGAGCAGCTGATGTCATCTACCTGGACTTGTGTAAAGCGTTCAACACTGTCCCACATGACATCCTTGTCACTAAATTGGAGAGACATCAATTTGATGGATGGACCACTCGGTGGATAAAGAACTGGCTGGATGGCCGCACGCAAAGAGTTGTGGTCAATGGCTCAATGCCCAGCTGGAGACCAGTAACGAGTGGTGTCCCTCAGGGATCAGTGTTGGGACCGGTCTTGTTTAACATCTTCGTCACTGACATGGGCAGTGGGATTGAGTGCGCCCTCAGCAAGTTTGCCGCTGACACCAAGCTGTGTGGTTTGGTTGATACGCTGGAGGGAAGGAATGCCATCCAGAGGGACCTTGACACACTTGTGAGGTGGGCTGATGCCAACCTCATGAAGTTTAGCCATGCCAAGTGCAAGGTCCTACACCTGGGTGGGAGCAATCCCAGGCACAGCTACAGGTTGGGCAGAGAAGAGATTCAGAGCAGCCCTGTGGAGAAAGACTGGGGGGTGTTGGTTGATGAGAAAAGGAACATGAGCAGGCAGTGTGTGCTTGCAGCCCAGAAAGCCAAGCATATCCTGGGCTGCATCAAAAGGAACGTGACCAGCAGGTTGAAGGAGTTGATCCTGCCCCTCTACTCTGCTCTTGTGAGACCTCACCTGGAGTATTGTGTGCAGTTCTGGTATTCTTTTTCATTTTCAGGAAGGCAACTATTTATCAACTATTTAGTTGCTAATAGGATGAACTCTTCTCTAAGCACTTTACTAGATCTCTGCAGCAAGCTAATTAATGTTGTATTCTAAATGGCTACTCTATAAAACTGAGGTGGGGATGTGGTTTTTACCATCAGCCAAAGAACAGTCATCCCAAAGTTCTTACTTTCATGTTTTGCTCAGTTATACTTTGGTTTCCTCTGGGAAATGGCCATTTTTAAATAGAGCCCTACTCTACTTTTAGCAAAGAATTTGGACAGAGAGAAGTGAGCAGCCCTTGATTTTTTGTGCTACTTTCCAGAGTTAGGTGGAGTGTGGGAGGAATAACAGAGTCAAGGCTTTCAGATTGTAAATTACCAGGTCCACCTCTCACCTGTAGTATCCAGACAAACTCCTTCCCTGATGAAAATTCTTGAACAGTATGCATGTATTTCTGTGTCTGTCTACAGGGCACTGATTAAGAATATCCAACTGATTTGTCATTACCGTTTCAAAAGAGAAGACATGCCTGTTTTACGTAGAACCATATTCTATCACTTTTATATTCAGTTGGCAATATCTCAGGGACATGGGCAGAGGAAGGGGTTAATTATGATTCTATGATTCTATGATTAATGCGAATAGGATGGTGGGAGCTGGCTCTAGGTGGTTGTACTAAATATTATTCCTACTAAGTATATCTACATTGCATGCAATCACAGAATCATAGTATAGTTAGGGTTGAAAAGGACCTTAAGATCACCTAGTTCCAACCTTGTAGCATGATGAAGATCCAAAGCATATGGGAAGCTTTTCATGATTCCAAACATAACGAAGGCTCAGCTGCTCAGTGTAGGCAGAAGTGGTATATGCAGATGCATCTGTTGAACTGTTGAACTGTTGAACTGTGCAGGCATCATAAAGGATGAAGTTCAAAGTGGAAGCTGTCAAAAATCCAAGGAAATGGTTTTCTTGCACACGTCAGGAGATACAAAAGCAAATGTACAGAGGTGCATTTGTAGAATATTCTACTTAAACCCTGCAGTAACTCCTGCTTCTCATAAAATATTTAACTGTGTTTACTGCTGAGAAGATAGGAAAGAAAAGAGCCTCTTCTAATCCTAAAATGCCATTGCACAAGGAAGAAGTAACAGGGAGAAAAACCAGGATCATGTCATTATACCAACTGACCTTCAAACAACTATAGTTTGAGAAATAATGAGGAAAAATGGGATATATTCAGAGTTAAGATAAATTTCTCAAATATACAGGAGAAAAAAAAGTGTGATGTGAGAATTCAAATATTGTATAAAAAGTGTGATGGGAGAATTCAAATATTGTATAAAAAGTGGCTGGTCAAACTGTACACAGCACTAGCAAGCATGCTAATGAACTAATGGACATATTTTTGTGTTTTATAACCACTTTACTTTCTTCATAGTCTCCCAGTCTTCATGATTGTAAAGTACCATCATCTAGCACATCTATTTCCATTTGCCTCTGAATATTCACAAATTCGCACATAGTGGAGGTGAAGGGAACAGACCATTATTCTTGCAGTGTGAGTTACCATAGGAAATTTAAAATATTAAAAAAAATATGAGACACTAATTAGTCATTAGTAGTGCCTTGTGTGTACACTTTGTTCTCTGAGATAGCTTAATCTACTTCTGAAACGGAGTAAACTATCCTTCAAGAAATGTGCAATGCAAGTGACTACATGGGGAGTGATTGTAGAGCAGTTAGAAAAAAGTACAATAAAAGAAGTAAAATAATAAAAAAAAACAAACCCTTGCATACAGAATATAAATCTAACAAAAAAATACCACAGTAAAACCTACATACCTGTTACAAAAAAGGAGAACTGGAAGTCAAAATGTAAACCGATATGATTTAACAGCAAGTTATATGAGGTTATTTTAGCTAAAGATATCTCTCGTGAACATAACTGGCAGCAGCATAAATTACTGCAGGCTATTATAAATTAAGATGGCTGAAATTACTATAAGTAACCAAAGGTATAAAAAGATCAAGAAGATCTATTTCTTTATGAAACTCAAGAGTTTGGAAAAGAGTCAGTGAATTAGCTGGAATGCCACAAATTTGAAGTTGCAGTTAAAGAAATTAGGTACTGCTAGGAAGCCAAATTATTTATTTCCATTAGCTTCTAGTAGAGTGGCCAAAAGTGCAGATATCCAGAATCCTGTCTTTTCTAAAGGTGAAGACAAGGCCATTGAGGCTGGGATTCAAAATTATATTTGACATTGACTGAAATTGTACAACTACTTCCTGTTAAACTACTACATGTGGAGGAGAATAGAAAGCTAAATTCTTCTGGGTCTTGAAACTGGGTAGAGATCTACCTAGTGGGCAGAATCTTCTACAGAGCTTCATACTTCTCTCCAACTACAGCTCTTTTTTGTCATCACTGGAAACAGGACATTAGATGAACTGATGAATTTAGACATGGCTCAAGGCTAATAAAGTTCTTGTGAGTTAGACACTATGACATTAATGTGTCATAAAGAAATTATGAGAAAAAAACAAACCAAAATAAAATAAAACAAACAAACAAAAGTAGTTCAAATACCAATCAATTGCCTAGTCTCAGTGGTATATTTTATAGTCAAAGATTCATACTTCATTATTAAAACCGATCTCCAAGTAATAATGCAACATTTCCCTTTAAAATATAACTACTAGTTTTGAAATAAATGAAAATATTAAATACTGTACCTTTAGGATCTGGTTTGGGTTTGTTGGGTTTGTTTTGTTTTGTTTGTTTGTTTTGTTTTTAGTAAGAATAATTAATGGAAACAAACAACTGTATGATGAATGAAATCAAAAGAAAGCTTGATTTGAGGAAGGAACTTAGTAAACACTGTGGCAGGTGGATTTGCCTCAAAGAGACAATATTATTACTTTACATGACATTTTCTATGTAGAGTATCCTCAAGTTATTCAAGAAGAATAATAAATACATTTTTTGCCATATTTGAATTACATCAGTATGATGCAGTTGCTGTCTCAGCTGGAGAAAGAATAATTATCCTCAAGTAAGAAATAATTTATTAAGGGTGAATGCCAAATGTACGATAGCGTTTAAATTGATACCTCTAAACAGTATGGACAGCCATGGATGTGGGATTATTTTTAGTATTTGAAATAATGGTAACAGTCTTTTATGTATTCTGGTTTTGAACCTGTTTAAAAGAAATTTTAATAATGCATATGTTCTGAATATTTTTAATTAAAATTTTAATAAAACTCCAGGAGAAATAGTTTTGTTAAAATAATGCAAAATTAAAGGAAATATTTTTCTTAAGCTAAATTTCATATTGTGAAATTATGTAGCGCTCATACTATGGCATGTAGTAATTAAAAATTAACTTAATTTTTTACTTGATATGAAAATGAGAAAGAGACACTACAAAGCTGAATGAAACAGTGTTTTATTGCCTTGATGATATATGTTTTTCTCAAGTAACACTGCTTTCTAAAAAAAATGGAAGATGAAAAACTCAGTATGTTATAGTTTCAATCTTTAGTAACCTACAGGCTTTCTTCACTGTTGAATAGACCTACCAGTCATAAAAACTCAGCAGAGAAAAAACAACAAAGTTCCCTACCACTTAAGCTGAAGGAATTTCCTCAGTATTAACTTGAAGAAAACTGGTGTTACCATAAGAAATGAGATGTTGTTTTGCTTTCCAGACTGCAAATCTAAACAAACACTTTGCAACATTGACAATTTCTGAAATCCACTACCTTTTGAAAATTACCTTCTGTAATCAGCCAAATTTCATGAAGAAAAATATACTGAAAATAATGGTATAACAAATCATGCGTGAAGAATGGCTCGTTTTTTATTTATATTGGCATTGATGCTATACATGCACCCACGAAAACAAGTCTGAGTAATAACGTAACTCATACTTTTCATCTAGAAATAGGCTAAAGTAATAGATTTTTATGAAAATGCCCAATACTTGTAATAAATGATCCAGTCACATATATGCCTAATGCTGTTAAAACCATGTATGGAAAAGCATTTATTTTTTTCACTTTCCAAATTTTCGTATAAGAGCACATTTTTCTAACATATGCATTGTCTGAAACTGTCATTTATTCCTTAAATATAGTGAAGCTATTGTTGGCTTTCCTGTTCTTCATAGTGAATGTTCTTTTTATTTCTCTTATATTTCAAATCAGTTCTTTTCTATTTTGGTGCACAATCATTAAAACAGGCTAGTAAGTCCAATTGAATGTCTAATATGGAAGGCATTCATATAAAGATAAAAGGATGTTGAATGACAATTAAAAAGAGTTTATGTAATTTTTATTTAACCGTGCCAAACATGATATGAAAATTTTGGATGATAAAAAAAGCTCAGTAAGTATAATAGATGCTGGCAAGACATTTTATTTAATTTATGCACCACAGTGGCTAAAAAAAAAAAAAAATCACAAAATAAAAGTGGATCATTAAAAGTGGGTAAGAATAGTTAAATATAAAAATGAAAACAATTTGCCAATATATCATCATATCCCAGATACAATCCTGCCACAGACATCTCAGTTTCGCTTCATAGCAGCTCAAAATTTCTAGCAAATTTATGGGAAAAAAAACAGTGGAACAGTTTGTGGATGGAGTAAACTTTCTAGACTGGCAAATAATAATGATGACAGATCTCTTTTACAGATCAGTCTGCATCACTTGGCAAGGCGATCTCCATTGGACAAAATTAACAGAAGTAAGTCAAACTCCATATGTCTAAGAATATAAACTCTTAACAGGGGAATATGATGACACTGTTGAGAACTTACTTATACTGATAGATAACCTATGGGTAACTGTCTAGTTAGGAAACAGACATATTTTCAAATCTTTGAAAAATAAGCAGCAGAATATTAAGGAATAAATAGGAAATATCACCACTGCATGTTTAGTAAAAATCCTGGGCTCCATTCTGACATCCACAATGAAAAAAAATTGGAGACATCTCAGGGAAGAGCTTTACTAATTATGTATATCTGGAAAGCATTTTTATAGTAAGGACAATAGCAATAAATATGCACGTAATATGTTCAAAAAGGGATTAAGAGCTGATTTGCCCATGATCTACAAGTAACAACATGGGGAGTGACTTCTGATAACTGTTTATCATGAAAAGCAATATCAAAATCTGACCAAAGCTTTCCAGTATATGGTTTAAGATTTTAGGGTAATTTACCAAATAAAACAAACAAGGATATGCTGAATTTTATCTCTCTAGAAGTCTGTACAGCAAGACGTGATAATTTTCCAATGGATATGCTAAAATTTGAAGAGCTATTGTAGGTTGAATGCAGGAATTGCTGGGTGAGTTTTTATGGCCTATGTTATTTAGGGAGTCATGCTATTAAAGATCATAATGTTCCTTCTAATTTCAAAATCTATTAACCTTATTTGATTGAGTCTTTTACTTCACTGTTATGCTTTCTATAGGAAGAGAAAATGATGGGAAGAAGCAGAATGAACATCTAACCTTGGAAGAGAAAAGCAAAATCATTTGATTCAGAAAGCTTAACAGAATATTTATTTGAAAATAACCCATGAGTATTTTACTGTGGAAGAGCATAAAACCTTGTAACTGACTTTATCTTCTTATTAAAGGCTTTTTACTGATGAGATTGGCAATTAAATTAGTGATTATTTGTGCTAAATTAAAATATGAAATGGCAATGTGCTTTCTACTGGTTCAGGATGTGTTAAGGTAAGCTTACAAATGAACTAGCCCTCAAAATTATACCTGAACAAACCATGTTTTCAGCTAAAAGGAATGGGAAAGAATTGGATATCCTATATATACTTTCCTTTGTCTGTGAAAAATTCTAGCTCTGAGAAAATGTTTGAAGTTAAGCTCCTAAATTGAATATAAAAGTATCGAGCTATAAAAACTGCAAACTTGGTAACAAATTGGATGAATCCTGGCATGGGATATTTTAGATGTGTATTTCAGGATGAAATTAATTGCATCACAGACTAGTTCATTTCTCTCCATTGATACCATTCTCTCCATTGATACCATTGATACTCATCCCTAATATGATGAGATCAGCTCGCAGGTACAGGTAACTAAATTTACATGTCTACATGTACATTACGTGACTAAACTCCCATTACAGCTCATGGAGATATAATTAACACAGTCAGTGGAGTTTAGAGCCATTCAGTTGACTGCAGCTACTTGTCTATTCAAAGGTTAGCTGTATCACTTTCCAGAGAGATAACTGTTGTGGAAGCCCAGACAAATAGCTCATGGACACCAAAACATTCATATGCCTAAAGATGAATTACCACAGAGTTATAGACTACATGTTTTTTATTAGAAAAAAAAAAGAAAAAGTCTTGCACTGCAGAAGTAGTATGTACAACATCTAGTGTTTTGGAAGGCTGACCAGAAATCAAGGAAGTGCACCATGTCGAATCTCCGTTGTAGACAGTTTAAAAGACAGTGCGAGGCCTCACATCTTCCCCAGCCCATTTATTCAGTGCAACAGGATAGAGTGACCTGCTGATCCCTAAAAGCCCTGCATTTAGCCTGTAGGATGTCTATTGTGCAAGTACAATGATAAATACAAATAAGCCACCTCACCTGTTCCTCTTCACAGGGTGCAATACATGAGGCTAAGGCTTATAGAACATAAGCTGGCATGAAAACACAAATCACAAAAAAGTGCCCAAACCTGTCACAGTACATGAGAAGCTCAGGAAAGGCTGCTGAATTGTAGGCAAGCTGGAGCTCCATAAGTTGTGCCAGGTATAGCATCATCAGCTGATGCAGCACTCCCCGCCTGAGGAAGCCTGAAGGCATTATTGAGCTTCAGTGTGCATATACCCTCCTTTTGGCTCTCAGGGCAGTATCATGGAAATGCATTTAGTTTAATTTGCTCATGAGTCTCTGTACAGAAATGTCGTGGTTTAAACCCAGTCAGGTAACTCGTTCGCTCACTTCCCCCCCTTTCTTGCCCTCCCCCTGCTCTCGGAGGGACGGAGAGGAGAATCGAAAAGAATGCAACTCCCACGGGTTGAGATAAGAACAGTTTAGTAACTAAGGTATAACACAAATCACTACTGCTACCACCAGTGATAATAATGATAAAGGAAATAACAAGGGAAGAGAATACAACACCTCAGCACCAGCCGACCGATAACTTGCACCCCCTCAGCCCGACCAAGCACCGACCGATACCTCCTCCAACCCTGCAGTGTCCCAGCCCTTCCGGCTGACTCCCAGTTACATCCTGGGCATGACGTGCTGTGTATGGAATACCTCTTTGGTCAGTTTGGGTCAGGTGTCCTGTCTCTGCTTCCTCCTGGCTCCCCTCCTCCCTGGGAGAGCATGAGGCTCACAAAGTCCTTGGCCAAACCAAAACATTCTTGTTATCAGCTCTGTTCCCGAGCTGAAAGTCAAAACACTGCACTGCACCAGCTACCAAGAAGGAGAAACATGACTGCTACTGCTGAACCCAGGACAAGAAATAAATGTATATAAAACATACGCCAAGCTGAGTTCTCAGATGTACATTTCTAGGGAATTTTCATCCCTTGAAAAAATCCTGCCTACTCCTTTTTCAAAAATGGGACTCATAAACCATATGTACTTTGCTCAGAGCAAACAAGACTCTTCAGTTTGTCTGAACACAGGAAAACTCTTTTGCTTCTTCCTGACAGTTTGATGCATGGGGAAATTATGCAGACTGACACAAAGCTAGGCTTAAAACCAGGAGCAGGAGGAGCAGACAAAGAGGACTAGCAAATTGGGATTAAGAGGGTTGAGGTTTATGCATCTGTATTTTTACATAGAAGAGAAAGAAGCAACTAGAGATACTCAAACACAGGTGAAAAAAAAGAAAAAAGAGAAAGATATAGGAGGCAGTTATAAGATGTGCAAAGAATAAGTAACGTGAAACCAATGTAGAAGGAATATAGAATGAAGGGAAGGGATTCAAGAAAGGAGATAAATAAAGCAGCAGGAGAGCGAAGTAATGTTGACAGCTGTGCTTCTCTGGATCTGCGCAGTTTCCAATCATTGATTTTTCAGTTGACAGTTGAGCAAGTCAGGGCATCTCTGGAAATTAGGTTTGTTACAAAACCAATCACTGAGTCCCATATTATTGTTTGCACACTTTTCTTTTCCCAAGTACTGTATTTTGATGTCAGGTAAGAGAATAAGATCTTTCTTCTTTGATTCTTGACTTCAGCATTTCACCTAAGACTTCTGACTGGCTTTTTAGTTGCATATAATGTACCATACTTTAAATAAAAAATTAAAAATAATATACTTTTTTTTTTTTCTTTTATTGACCAGTCTGCAACTGTAACTGAGAAACTTGAAACAGCTGTTGAATCTTTGGGATAATTGTGGCATCTGAGAAGCTGGATAATCACTGAAACAATTTTCTCACTATTTAAGCAAATCTATGTGTATTCAACAGTGTGGTCCTGTATGGGGTAAATACAGCAGACATGCAGATGGGGAAAGAGATGAGGAAAGATTGTCTAGCCATACCATTATTAAGTGAATGTGAAGTTAAGCAAGGAGTAGGATGAATGAGTTGTGCTCAAAATATCAGATTCAGACTAAGTTCTTTGGTTCTGTTTTATTGCCTTTCTGAAATATTAAAAGATATTCATTTCAATATGTTGCAGAAATGCCCAAACAAATGGATCAGAAACTATTGCTTTCATGAATGGAAGTGATAAATGTGTGTTTTCAATTGGTATATGGTGGATTTTCTGCTCAGTGGGATTAAATGGTGTAAATTTTGGATTTTCTGCTCAGTGGTGTAAATCCTTGTCCAAAAGATGCGAACAGGCAATTTGTCACTGACTTTAAGGTACCAAACATTTATCATGGCACTTTGTTTACACTGGTTTTGTCCCCATCCCTCCATCCACTGTACTTGAGCAGAGAGATAGTATATCATACATTCAGGCCTGGAAAGCTCTACAAATGTGATGATAGCTGCATTATTATAAATAGCATTCACTCACTAAATAATATATGGGGTATTTTACCAATGTGAGTTTCTTGAGTATGTAAGCAATGTTTTTGTAATCTCTTTTAAGTATCTGAGAGATTAGATAAAATGGTTTTAATAATTCTGAAAGGCAAAGTTCATCCATGACTAAGATGAGTGCATCATTTCCCTTGCTTCCCCCATGCCCTTCTTCCTGCACAGTGTAGTTATGAGTACACTGAGGTTGTCCTTTAACAGAGACCAATTGTCAGGTTACGTTCAATCAAGATAAAACAGTTTCCTTCAAAATATCTTTATTAGGATAATCTCTGTTATTTTACGTTGATTTGTTTAAACAACAAAGGTGAATTTATTTGCTGCTTTTCCCATCTTACTGAACCTATATGTCCTGGACCTCACCACTGAGGCAGGAAGCAAAACTGTGAATATATAGATGACAGACTTTAAATTCCTCAAAAGTCAGTGCTTTTTTTCTTTGACTGATCTGCTGTCAAGTATCTCTAGGATGCCCTGTGACAACCATACCTGCAGTAGGTGGGACAGGATGAGGCAGGTGAGCAATGGCGATGAATATGCTTAGGCCAGACTCTGCAAAGCTGCTCTCAGGCTGCGTTGTGCAAACTCTTCCAGATGCTCTCTCTGTTCCATGTTACAGCTGCCCAGTTCTTTTTTTTTACCTCTTGTTTCTGTGTCTGAATTAAACTCAGACACTCTCAGACAGAGAAAGACATGTCTACTCAAGAACCCTTGCGTATACTTGTTTAATATGTAGAAATTTAGGGACTGAAAAATTTCAGTGTTTATTGCAAGTTAGAATTGGAGTACGGTTTATCAACCACACTGCAATACCTTTCTCAGCTACAGATCCTCCTTGCAAAATCTGAACAATATTTCAGAATAGATGAATTGCTATTTTATGACAAAATTATGTTGGAGAATGTTTTGATTTGTTGTATCCATTGCTGTAGTGCAGTTGTGGATGAAAGTTAGAGGAGGTAAAAACATTCAGTCATGGAGGATATGAACAGAAGCAAAAATAGACTCAGCTGGAGTTTAAGCATCTGTTATAGTTTAAGGCTTGTGAAAAATAAAAATAAAAAAATAAAAAAAAACCTCACCAAATCAGCAAAGCTTGTCCATCGGTTTATCAGTTGCATCCCCGATATGTTTTTTCTCTCATCTCCAATGAGATAATTTATATAAAGTGAAAGTTTTCAATTGCTGCCTCAAGCCTTTATATGAAATACTAACATGGTTTCCCTTTGGTTATTCCTAATTATGTGGACTATGATTACACATTAAAAATATCCTGAACAATATGCACCCCCTGCTGCCTATATATCATGGTGCTGATTATTAGGATAAGCTATCATTTCATGTCAGACAAAAACATTTCCTGACTAATACACTTTCTGTTTCATATCTCACCCCAGAACAATTGGCAGGATCAATAATGGGCACAGCTGTTTCCATGAGGAGTGTAAAATCCTGGTTGGCCAATACTGGCATTGTATGGGAAGTTTCTTATTTCGTGAAGTACTGCACAAAACAGAAGAATTCTCTCAGGAAGCATCAAACCATTATGCTAGAAAAAGATTTGTTGTTATAACTTGAGTTAACTGGATTCTGGTTTTGTTTGTATTGCTGGTGCAAGTGATATTTTCCAACTTCTCTCAAGTGGGGTATTCCTGAGAAATTTTATGCCGGTATCTTGAAGAACCGTGGAACAAAGTATAAAAAGTATAGATTAACCTGCTTAATAACCTCCCCCCCCCCAAATGTTCAATGTTTCTCATACAAAATACAGATTATTACTGTGCCTTCATTTTGCATATGTATTTTAATTGACTATCACAAAAGTTGAGTCTTCAAAAGTGATGGGAAAGGGAAATACGTTTATGGATGGCTGTATAAATGCACTGGTATTTACTGTATCTGTCAGTTTTACAGAGAGACACAGTGGAAGTAAGAAACAAATATACAGTAATACTCACAGGCCCATACTAAGAGTAGGTCATGATAACAGACTGCTTATATGACTGATACTAGAACTTGCTAGGTGTAAGGAAGAGGTGCTAAAAAAGATTTCTTGGTCAAGCACCTCTGGGTATGATGCTATAAAGTCATTTTTAGTTACAACTGAGGGCAGTTAGATGACAACATTCAACGTGGTGCAAGGTAAAACTGCTGGACTTCACAGATGACACTCCAACCCTTACCTTGTTATTTAGAACTAAGATTCATTTGGAAAGTAGAAATGGAACTTCAATCTCAGATGCCTTTTCTTCAGTTAAAATCTGGGTTTACTTGTAGAATATACTTTTATACAAGGTAGATTTACAGATAACTCACACTGCTCTATTTTAATCCTTAGCGAAGACTGCATCTAAGTGCACTTCAATCATTCCCGGACATGTTTTTCAGATGGTGTGGCAGACTGCCTCTGGTTTGCCCTCCTGTACCACCGCATCCACCTCCTCCATGATCATTTTGGGATGATTCATTCTTCATTCTTGCACTGATGAATCACTGTGCCCACAATCCACATGTGCATGTTGGAATTAAAGTTTAGAAATTGGGGGAACAATCTGACAATGTTCAGAAGACATAGTATTACATAAATACACTCTTGTAATATTTTCAGCTGCTTTAACTCAGAGAAACAACAATGAACGAAACATGTTACTGAGTTTGGCATATGAGCAGGAAGGCTTTACCAGGACATTGTTCATATCCTACCTATGAAATGCCCCATATGTATTATTCCAAGGCTACGTGATATTTTTCTGTTTAAAATACAAGGATTTTTTAGTGAAAATGATTTATACATGAATTTATTATTTTTTGTGCACTGATTGTATGTGTTTCTTGTTACTAGTCAAATTCTGTTGTACAAAGTAATGAAAATTCTAGCACAAGGCATATGAAATAGAGGAGGCAGACTGCCACTGTTAGTATAAATGACAACTGTGATCCATCACACTGCCAGGAACCAAGTCAAACCAAATTTATTCAAACGGATGTCACACTAATAGAACAAGTAGAATGCTAAATTATGTTTTCAAAGCCTCCATGTGCAGGACCTAGCGAACACGTTCAAAAGAGTAGAGAACAAAAGCTAAGTGGTGAGCTCTCTGCAAGTGGCTTTGTCACACAATAAGTTATCACACCTTAGAAAATTACTATTCATGCATTCTGTAGTGACTCTTTGAGACCATTTTGATATCATCTAATTGTGGTCTGCAGAAATCCATCTCCAGGCATCAACAGCAAGAAAACCTTTGTCTCCACTAGTGAGAAGAGTTTAACTGCTGATCAGTGTGGAAAAGTTCTCTAGCTGACAAAAGTTTGAAAGATGTTAAACTTAGGCTAATCATGTAAGTCACTTCCATACAAGAGCAGAATAAAGTATGAAATTCATTCCTTCATCAACAGCTTCAATCAGGCATAGAAAACAGCTTATACTTAGCAAACTACATGTACTGTAGTATTGGAAGGTGGAGATGAAGTTATGTGAATTTTTCATGTTTCGACTGAATCAGAAGCTATGGCTGTGGAAGCAAGCTTTGTAAGTACCTGCATACAATTAGGATGAGGGGCAGATTCTAAGCTGTTTTCAATGTTCAAAATTAAAACCTGGTACTAGATGACGCTTTTAGCTATGTAATGAGAACTCCATAAAGAGATGATACAGGGCAGTAAGAATGCATTTAAAACAATTAAAAGAAATTGTCCCACATAAAGTAATACATATATTTTTCATTATATTAAGCACTTGGTCATATGGTATATAGCTCAGAGAGATGGCAAATTAATTGGTAACAAAAATAAATTTATTATAGGAAGAGTTAAAGTCATAGGTCAGTTGAACTCATTAGGTCATTCATTCATTGAATCATTACATCATTCCTATGTAGAAAGTCAGAAACTCTAATGACTCTAACAGGAACCAGTGTCTGAACTCCACAGGTGAAAGCATGAAACAATTATCGCCATGCTAATGATAAGAAGCTTTTGTTTACTGCAGGATCAAAGGATAGGTTAGACTGGGAGGAACGTTAGGAAGTCTCTGGTCCAACCTCCTGCATGCAGAAGAGTCAACTCTGAGGTCAGACAAGGCTGCTCAGGGCTTCATCTTGAAAGTGTCCAAGGACAGAGACTGCACAACCTCCCTGGGCAACTGGTGCACTACCTGACTGTCCTTATGGGAAACCAGCTTCTTCTTATATCCAGTGTGACCTTAGAATCATAGAATCATAGAATCATTAGGGTTGGAAAGGACCTTAAGATCATCTAGTTCCAGCCCCCCTGCCGTTGGCAGGGACACCTTATGCTAAATCATATCACCCAAGGCCTTGTCCAACCTGGCCTTGAACACTTCCAGGGATGGAGCATTCACAACCTCCCTGGGCAACCTATTCTAGTGCCTCACCACCCTAACAGGAAAGAACTTCTGTCTTATATCCAATCTAAACTTCCCCTGTTTAAGTTTTAACCTGTTACCCCTTGTCCTATCACTACAGTCCCTAATGAAGAGTCCCTCCCCAGCACCCCTATAGCCCCCCTTCAGATACTGGAAGGCTGCTATGAGGTCTCCACGCAGCCTTCTCTTCTCCAGGCTGAACAGCTCCAACTTCCTCAGCCTGCTCTTAGGTATCCCCAAAGTTATCTCTGCTCCACACTGAGCAAACCTATCTCCACAAGCATCTCCTCACAGAGCAAGTGCTCTGTGTGCACCACTGATAATGACCCTCTCAACTTGCCAGTTCAGCCAGTTCTTAGTCTCCCTTGTTGTTCATTGATCTAGTTGATAATTTATCAGTTTGTCTATGAGTATGGTATTGTGTCATGCTGTATTGTGTCAAGGTGTTGACAACAGGAGGTCAACCAGCCGTTCATAAAGCTGTCCTGACTGGGCCTGATCCCCCTCTTTTCCCACAGGTGCTGTGTGGTTGCATTCAGCGTAATGTGCTTCATGATCCTCTTTGGCACTGAGGTCAGGCTGACAGGCCTGTAGTTTCCATGGTCCTTCTTCCTGCCTTTTTTATTCAAACTTTTCCTAATAATACAACTCTTCTGATTGGTTTTGCTGTTCCCTGTGAGCATCACCTTCAGGTAAGCCTTGGTGAGTTTCCTGACAGCATCCCTCCATATCTGGGCAATGTTTCTAAATTTCTCCTCTGTAGCCTGTCCCTGTTTCTCCCTTCTTTATGCTGCTCCATAGACACTGCTTAGACATGCCAGTTTCCTGATATGTCTACCTGTTTTCCAGAATACTAGGATGGATCGTTCTTGCCCTCAGTGATATGCTTTAGTGGTGGTCTTGGCGGTCTTGGGGTAATGGTTGGACTAGATGATCTTAAAGCTCTTTTCCAACCCAGCTGTTTCTATGATTCTATGGTATTTTTCATGTACTATATAAAGTTCAGAACTAGACCGATTATAATTATCAACAAGGACTTTTCTTTAAAAATTATCATGTCCCGGACAAATTATATTACAGCGAGTTGGATTTAGCTTATGTGAATTTACATTTTAAACTTATTTGGCAATAAATATTGAACATTTTCTTTCTTTATTTTTTTTTTTATTTGGCAAAGACTTTTAGAAACAATCAAAAAGAAAAAAAAAGACATGCGCATATTGCTGTGAGAGACTGATCTGAAATCAGACTCCACTGTCCATTGTCTCAAAGATTGGTAGGAGAAGCTGAGATGGGACTCCACCCTCCACTGCCTGAGGGATGAATGGGAAAGAGATAAGACTCTTCTGTCCATTACCTCAAGGACTGGTGTGAGGAATTGCTGTCCATTACCCCAAGAATTGCTGCAGACCTGTGTATGCAGGCACATGCAGTTAGAAGAGGTGGCTGCAAGACCAGGGAAACAGGTCCACCAAGAACAGGCTACATGTCATGAAGAACATGGGTACTCCCCCCAGACCATTATAAAAGGGGGAGTAAGACATCATCAAAATGGGTACCTTCAAGGGGACTCCATGAGGACAGCGACCTCCGATGGACTCTTGGGGGACACTCTGCTCCAATATCAACTACGAACCCTGAAGAGCTCCCACCACTGATGACGATAATTATGGATCACTGGGACACCACTAGATCCACGGTGATGACTATCTCTCTCTGCACCCCGAATCCTTGCTTCATTTTCTACCTTTTTTTCCAATCTGTCCTATCACTATCCTCTTTATTAGAATAATTCTCTTGTTTATAATAACTGTTTTTTTGTAATTTGTAATAAACAGTCCAATTGCAGTACTTGACCTCATATGTCTCTTAATTTCATTCATGGATGAAACAGGGTGCGGCACTGGGATTTTGTCCAATCAGCCCTGACAATTGGTGGAATTACTTTATATGCAGATATCTTTCAGCCTATAGACTATTTGTATACTGAGTTTTCCAGAGGTGTTGAAACATGTTTTAATTATGAACTAGCTAAAAGCAAGGTGGTTTTAGTATAATTTATGTAGAAATATTTAGTTTGGCAACTGTTTTAAGTACATAGCCAGTACGGAGTGTCTATCACTTTCCAGCTTTCGTTGCTCAGTTGTGACATTCCCTTTGAACTGTGCTCCCGTTGTAAATAATTTCCAGTGGATTTCTAGAAGAATTTGCAGGAACACTTTTAAAAATTCCAAAACTTATTTTAGCAACGAAAATGTATATTAAATTAAAAAGTAACAAACCATACGTATTTCTACTATATTAAATTAAAACCTGGAGCCACATCACGGCTTTTTGTCTGACATTCCTTCCTAGCCATAGACAACAACCCACTTCAGACGAATTAAGAGAAGAGCAGGTTTTAATCATCTTTGATTCTAATTTTTAGAAGTGAAGGATAGCATTGGAAAGATTAAATAAGTTTTACAAAATTAAAACACTGCCTCCCAGGGTTTTCCTGTTATTATGTTAGAGAAATTAAAACTTTTATTCAATTCTCCCTTTGATTCTCCCTTATTTGCAGTTAAACAGTCTGAATTTTTGGCTTGCACTAGTTGGTTTTACAGAACTCTAGAGATAATCACAATATTTTTGTATGGCTTTGCTGATGTAAAGTGGCTTCAGTGTTTCAGTGGCAATAACATCTCCAGCAGCCTGGGCTCAGCAGCTGGCACTTCCTACGTCTTTAATGGGGGCCCACCAAGCAGCATGCACCTAAAGCCCTCTGTGACATTGTCACACACAGCATTCTCAGCTCGTCATACATGAAGTGGATACCTAGAGATATATTTGCACTGGGCACTTGGGGATTTCTACTGGATTGCTTGGAAAGTCAGTGGATGCTCACATCAATGCTTGCTCTTTAGGTTTTGCCTATGTGTTGGATTTCAGTTGCTTATTCATGCACTTACCTCAGATATGTACTGTCACCAATTTTTTTTCATCATGAAGACTCTCTGAGATGCACTGTTCTTTCCTAGCACAAGTAATTTTATCCATGTGTTTTCATAATGAAAATTTCCAGTGAAGTTGTAATGTTCTTTTAGAGCATGTGGGAATGTGATAAAATATTCAGCAGATTCATCCACGTCTCGGAATTTGTATAGAACTTGTATCTCAGAAATGAAACCTCAAGAAAGGGTAAAATGTTTCTGAAATTTAGTGATCTGACATGATTTTATTCTTCCATTGAGAATAATATTTCATGAGCTTGTGACTCTGGTGCTTAAATTTGTTCTCCCCCTTGATCCAAATTTAGAAGTAAATATTTTAAGGAATTAAATCTCTTAGGAAGGAGGCTCAAGTGTGTTCTTATGAATGCTGTTAAGGATGCCATTGCAGTCCTGGAACAATCTCCAGGTAATCTTTTACTGCTAAAATCAATCTACCAAGTAACCTTTCACTATGGAAAGCAAGACTGTTGAAAGTGGGCAACCCCTTCAACCTCACATTAAATCAGAAACCTCCGTTTGAGTATCTTCTGGCTGGATCTTGATAAATTTGGTTGCCATACATTGGCTATAGAGTAATGAGAAACAGGTGCTTGGTAAGATGTTGCGCACAATTTTCATGGGCAGATATTGTCTTAGCAAAGTAACTTCTACTTTCTTCTCTTGGAGCAGAAAATACAGACTATCTCATGGTGACAACCTAGTCTATTGAGTGAAGCAATACATTAGGAACTAAATGGCTTGGATTTCTTTTTTGGATCAGCCACTGATCTGGTGGGTAATGGAAAATCAGTTTTCTCCAGTCTCTTTCTTTTCTTCTTGTTTTGTTGTTTTTTTTTTTTTACCCTCTTCTGTATTGCTTCTGGTCTAAAAGAGCCTTGAAGAGGATTTAGGCTGTGTTGTTTTGATACCTTTGTTTCTTCTACTATTTTTGCCCCTTGGAAAAAATGGGCAAATTTAAAACAGAGACAAGATTGGTCCTCATTGATTCTGTGAAATACTAATGATAGATTTCATGGTAAGCAGCTATTTTCCAACTTTAATAGTTATTTTAATCATAGAATAATTTTATTTGGGATAATATTAACTTCAGAGCTGCAGTTCACGCAAATACTTTTAAAAGAAAGAGAAATAAATAGCAAAGAAAAGCACTCCTCACCACCTTTGCAGCTCTCTCTAATTAGAAAATTTATCATAGAATTATAAAAATACTGACAACTCCTTTTGCTTTATATGTTGATATTTTTTAAAATATATTCAAAAAATTTCCCTTAGAATAGCATGTTCCCATAGCCAACCAAATATTCACTGAAATATTCTACCATATTAGCCATCCTATGCCATCCCATGCAAAAGAAATTATTTGCTAGAACAGCACAAGAAGTCTGCTTTGATTTCAAATAAACAGTAGAAGAGAAAATTATATTCCTGAAATGTCTGGTTAATGGCTTACAAAAAATAACCATCTGTACCATTGTCTTCAGCAACAATTCTACATTAAAAAAAAACAAAACAAAAGGGGTTTTGCTGCATTTTTCATTTCTTCCTAACTAGAGATATAGGACAAGCTGCCTAGTCCTCTGGAAATTGATGGTGATACATGAATTATAAGTGACAGACAGGTTCCTCAGTTTGCAAGGTCAAAGCAAAGTTGTCAAGCAAAATGCAAGAAGGTAATAATCACTGTGTAGATGTCCTGTGTCAGCGTGTACTTGCAACTCAACCTTACTATTGATAATAAAAGAATATAGGAACTAATGAAACAGAATTTTGTATGCAATTCCTAGTTGTTTCACCAGAATTCCTTACACAATTTCTCTGCAGACAAGGAATATGGTTCCTGCATGGTAGGGACTATAGTACTTTCATTTGAAATGTAAATAAATTTAAATACTCGATGATGGGGAAGATCATAGAGAAAATTTACCGGCTCTGTGAGTCTTACGAATCATATGATATCTTAGGAGGGACAGATGGCCTTTTAAGCTGCCTTTTAGCTTAATTTCTTACAATTTAATTTTGATGCACCATTTTTAGATACCTGGCTCTGGTAGACCTTGAACATAATTAGACCTTCAAAGCTTCAGTATAAGTTAAAACCTGGTCCTTTTAATCCATTAACAAGTGGTGACAGGTATTCTAGGGGCAAAGAAATTTAGGCATAAACAGGAATTCCAGGTCATTCACATCTCTCTAAAAAAATTACACACACTGGCATATAACACACAGCTCCTCAGACACATGCATCTTCCTCTGTTCTGTCAAAATGAAGATCAGAGATTCAAAACCAGGCACGCTTTGCTGTACGACTTCAGTGCAAATGAATACCCAGCTTCTAGAAACAAGAGGATGGCAATATATAGCCTTTAAAATTTCAAACCTAAATGCAGCTGCACAGCTGTGTCTGCTAAATGTTAGCACCCATGTATATCTTCATGGATACATTTGTAATCCTTGTTGAAGCCTTTTTCTTTTTTTCTTTTTTTCTTTTTTTTCTCTCTTTTTCTTTTTCTTTTTTTCCTTTTCTTTTTCCTTTTCTCATTTTTTTCTTTTTCTTTTTTCTTCTTCTTTTTTCTTTTTCTTTTTTCCTTTTTTCTTTTTCTTTTTCTTTTTTTTTTTCCTTTTCTTTTTCCTTTTTCTTTTTCATTTTTTCTTTTTTCTTTTTTCTTTTTTCTTATTCTATTTTCTTTTTTTTTATTCTTTTTTTTTTTTTAGAGGAATTTCTAGGTACATGACCTTTTTCTTCAATCTTTCATGTGCTGTAGACTTAGTATAGCTGTATGATACCTATAAAAAACACTGAATTCCTTGAAAAAAAAAAAATAGGAAGCAGATGAATTTGAAAATAGCTTCTTCAAGCACGTTGAAGCAGATCAGAGGAATGAAATATTTGCCATGCCAGCAATGAAAGGAAACCCATAGCCTTTGTGAACAGAAATGGTAATGGAAATTCACAAAGGAGACTTATGCACAGGCAAATTCCATTCACCAGCTTTTTTTCACTGCGAGGTTGATATCAGGCTGCACATACAAGAAAATAAAAGCCAGCAACATATGCCAAACCCTGCATCCCTGACTGCCAGAAGCACTGATGTCAACAGCTCTTCCTCAGAGGCCTCTGAGCCTGTGGCAACTGACTTGCTCTTCTGGAACAAGAACATCATAACAAAGTTCCTACCCACCCCTTCTGCAATGTTGAAACTGAGAGGAACAGCTGGCTGCATAATTATTCTCCCAAGGTCCATGAACAGGGCTCAGTTATCTACTGCAGTCTTTGCTTATTTAAAAAAAAATAAAAAATAAATTAACAAAAACAAAAACAAAGCACGTCACTGATTTTTTTTTTTGTTTGTTTTTTTTTTTTTTGTCAGACTAAGGGAGCAAATGTCCTAAACAAACCTGGGAGAGCCCCAAAGTACAACTGGAAAATCAGTAAATCTTTCAGCATGTGGATTTCTCCAGCAGAACTTTCAGTGTGAAGAAGTGTCATACTGTGATATTTTTGGCTGGGAAAAAGCTTCAGCCTCAGGAAACCAAACAAAGAAATAAAATCCATCCCCCAGTACAAATGAGGCTGACTGAATTTAATATGTTTAAAGGGAGAACAAAGAAGGAATTCTGTTTGATCCCAAGCTACCTGTGAACTAAAATTTCATTTGAAGGTCATTTCAGTGAAATAAGGGTAACAAAAATATTCTGCTACCTGCTGCCTCTTTTTTGTCACTTACCTTTCTTTCCCATTCCCCAGGTCTTCCATCATTTCCTACTTTTGGCACTCCTATTAGTTACTGCCACCTTCTGTTCATTTGTTTGTCATAGACCTGCAGCCAACCCTCTTGCACAGCAGCGGTGACTATTGAGGATATATATATATATTGCATATTGAGGTTATATGTTTTGCATTTGTCATACCTAATAGAGGGTGCTGAGGGTTACATTATGGTCTTGCTAAAGACCATAAACTATAAATAAATAATCATATTTCCAAGATGCTTTGATTTTGGAATTGCAGAATAGCTGAGAATACATCACAGAATTATTCAGTAATAGTGGTGGTACCTCTGAAAACCTACAGTGCAGCAGTTAGGCAACTTCTCTGGGAGACAGTGTTGCCAGGAGTAATTCCTGCTCTGCCTGATTCAGATAAAGGCTTCAAAAAAATTCTAATACCTCAATAAGTTCAGCTTATTCAGAGAAAAACTTGAACTACTTAGCATAGTGCCCCATGCAGCAGTTGGGGTTTTGTTGTTTTTTTTTCCTAGGGAAATTAATTTCTCTTATTCTGCTTTACAAAAACACTAATTTGAGTTCATCTTGAGCATGTCTAATCAGCAGAGGGCTAATACAGGCTGACACCGCTCCATGAAAAAAAGGATTTTTTGAAACTTAGCCTCATCTTTTTGATTCTGTAATGAGCCCTTTGTGTTTTTTTCAACTAGGATAGCTTGTGGAAATATGCATTTTCATCCCTTGTCTGTCATGAGGGAGCACAGCAGCTCTGCATCAAAGTGTAAGATCTCCTGTGATCACTGAGGGGTCTTGACACAGGGCCTGGCACTTGGGGAAGGCCAATGGTTAGACACGATGACTGTGCAGGTCAAGGCCTGCACAGCAATACAAGAACTGGACTTGAGTGCTCTTAGTACTTTCTTGTGTCCCTTTCCTCTTGATCTATCTGAAAACAGAGATTGGCCCATAAGTGTTAACAAATAAGAGTCTGTGGTCCACCACAAAGCTCCTAAACATGTCACTTCAAATGCAGCTATCCAAGGAGAAATCTTTCTGTGTAATGGCTCCTTGTTCCCTTCTTAAAGTCTAAATCTGACATAACTACGTATATAATTAGTGTTTTATTTAACATGTTTTGTAGTGATATGCTATACCAGAGGTGAAATTTCCCTTTTTACATAATTATAGAAAGGAAAGGAAAGTATGAATAGATTAAAACAAAAATGCCTACAACTTCCCCTTCTTCCCCTCCTCCCTTTACACCCCCAAGGAACCAAGAGTGGTTTAACAGGCCTGTCAAAATGGCATTATGGTTTATTTCTGCCCCTTATAGTTCAGTGGCACTGTTAGCCTACCATATGCAAGTATGCAGTGAGTAAGCAAAGTGTTCAAATTCTCGGAGTGTTTTAAAATATTTTAATAATAAATATTTATTTTAAATTATTATTTTATTTAGCAGTCATGGTAGAGTTCCACAAAACTCAAAGGTCCTTAACATAGAATCATAGAAAAGTTAGGGTTGGAAAGGACCTTAAAATCATCAAGTTCCACCCCCCCTGCCATGGGCAGAAACACCTCACACTAAACCATATCACCCAAGGCCTCGTCCAGCCTGGTCTTGAACACTGCCAGGGATGGAGTATTCACAACCTCCCTGGGCAACCTATTCCAGTGCCTCACCACCCTCACAGGAAAGAATTTCCTCCTTATATCCAATCTAAACTTCCCCTGTTTAAGTTTTAACCTCTTACCCCTTGTCCTGTCACTACAGTCCCTAATGAAGAGTCCCTCCCCAACATCCCTATAGGCCCCCTTCAGATACTGGAAGGCTGCTATGAGGTCTCCACGCAGCCTTCTCTTCTCCAGGCTGAACAGCCCCAACTTTCTCAGCCTGTCTTCATACAGGAGGTGCTCCAGCCCCTGATCATCCTTGTGGCCCTTCTCTGGACTTGTTCCAACAGTTCCATGTCCTTTTTATGTTGAGGACACTCTGACCCAGGTGTAAGACCTTGCACTTGTCATGGTTAAACTTCATGAGGTTGGCATCAGCCCACCTCACAAGCGTGTTGAGGTCCCTCTGGATGGCATTCCTTCCCTCCAGCATATCAACCAAACCACACAGCTTGGTGTCATCGGCAAACTTGCTGAGGGCGCACTCAATCCCACTGTCCATCAGGCATTTAAGATCACTGAGTATGGAAACTTTGTTATAAAATCCTCTTGCACATTGATATTCCACATGGAGAAAAAAACCTGTGTAGGGGTAAATTTTTGTTAGTTTTGTTTGTTTTGGTTTTGGATTATTTTTTTTTTCCATTCTTAATATTTCCAGGTACTGGCATGAAGCAAATCTCAGTTACATGGGACAGAATCTTACTGTTTGTCTCCTGATCAGAGTATAACTTGTATTCCTTCTTATGTGGTCATCATTAAGTTATAGGTAAAAATGGATATGGACTTCCATTCTAAATCTTATTTTCAGCATCTGTTTTTTTTTTTGTGTTATGGTCAGATTTGTAAGGGTTTAAGAAGTTAAGTACCAATTGCTTTGAGAAACCTCCACTTCTGCGTCCTGTTGCTCTAAATACTTTGGGTCACAGGAGACTGCATTCTGTTGACTTTTAGTCGAGTTTCAGTCAAGGCTATACACTTGAAAGCGCAAAAATGATGAAGATTCACCTAATCCATATCCTTGAGCAACTCAAAGAGACAGCATAATTCTAGGTGCTAGAACTGGAATTAAAATAAGCATTTAGTGCAATGAGAGATGCCCTTGTGTATCGCTCGTGCCTGATCTCAAGAGGCATGCGTTTTTCCCAGGTCCCGTCTCCTGTCTGCCAGTTTCATGTATATCCGTGGGATGCGGGGATGTAAGACAGCCCAGGTGGCACTAGGCCAGGATGTCAAACACCTGAACTGCTCCTGGTGTTTAGACATCACATTTAGCTGTCTGCACCCTCATGCTGAGCTCCATCTTGCTCTGCCCCAGCCCTGACAGCAAGCAGGAGGCCCAGGGGAACAGGGGTGGAACAGCACAGTGAGGACCTGTGAGGTGACCACAGCCCCAGGTCAAGAGGCTGCGTCCCAGCACAAACAGGAGTGACAGCGAGCTCCCTGCGTTGGCTGTTTTCTGGTGGCCGTGTTCCAGTGGGTAGAATTTTGGTGTTGGCCATGTCCCAGGGGAGAGAATGTTGGTGACTGTATCCTAGGTGACGGAATGTTGGTGGTGGCCATTCCGTTCCACAGGGGTTGGTAGCCCAGGTTCCAGGACGGGCGCGTAAAGGGCTGCGGGGTGACAAGGGCCAGACCCGCCTGGAGGAGAGCAGGTGGGTGAGCCAGGGCTGAGGTGAGAGGGCAGGAGGAAGGCAGGGAGGGGAGGGCCGGGCTGCTGGGCCCGGGCAGGGAGGCAGCGGCTGCCCCATGGGCGGCAGATGGCGGCTGCTCCTCCTTTCACTTCCAGAGCCAGAAGCTCACACAAGGACAGGACCGGAAGAGGGCGCACTCCTGAGCCCGGCCACACAGCCAGACACTCGCCTCCTGCTGCACGGACACAAAGTTAAGTCTTGGCGTGTGGCAGGGCCCTGCGCAGGGGTTGCGCGTGGTGAGCAGTGGCGGTTGCTCTGCAGTTCTCCTCTCTTCTGCAGCCACAGGCACGCAACGGGACAGGATCGGACCTTGGCGTGCTCCGGTCCTTATGCACTTGGGCAGGGAGATTTGCTGCCTTCCATAGGGACGCTGACACAAAGTTAAGTGATGGCGTCTGGCAGAGCCCTGGGCAGGGGCTGCCCATGGTGAGCCAGTGTGGCTGCTGTGTGGTTTGTTCTGTCTTCTGCAGATGCAGACCTTGACAGCAAATGGACCAGCCCATGGTGTGCTCCTGTCCTCAGCCACACAGACAGCCTGGATAAGCAGCTGGTTTTCATGCTGTTGAGGAGAGTGATACTGACAGTGACATGACACAGTTGAAATTTAACTACCTGAACTACGTAGGCCCAGGCAAGGACAAGACCAGACCATGGCACACTCACTGCCTTCTCTTTGCACTGCTCAGCCAGAGATTTCTGTAGCTTTCAGTGAAGACCTAAGGACAAGGAAGCACAGCCAGCGTCAGTCTGCACCGCGTCATCTTCCCACAGGCAGCTGGAGGCTCCCCACAGCCATGAATAAGGGGAGCTCCGTGCCACTCACCCTCTGTGTGTGAAACTGACCTGGAATAAAATTTTCTGATTCATGAGCCTTTGGCTGATTCTTCTGATTTGTGTGGTCATTGGGGGTAAATCTCCTGAGCGTTTTCCTTATTATCATACGGTTATAACATGCTTTAGGTTGGAAAGGGACCTTCTAATCCAATACTCCTGCCATGGCCAGGGACACCTTCAGTAGACTGGGTTGCTCAAAGCCCCATCCAACCTGGCCTTGGACACTTCCAGGGATGGGGCAGCCACAACTTCTTTGGGAAGGAAGGAGCACCAAAGACGATGTGTGAAGAACTGACTACAACCCCTATTTTCTATCATCCTGTGCTGCTGGGTAGAGGATTTGCAGAAAACTGTGATTAAAGTTAATCCCAGGAAGAAGGGAAGGTGAAGTTATTTTTAAGGTTTGTTTTTCTATCTGATTTTCTTAGTCTCATTTGATTAGTAATAAACTAAACTAATTTCCACAAGTCAAGTCTGTTTTCGCCGTAATGGTAATTGCTGAGTGATCTTCCCTGTTCTTATCTTGACCCACAAATCTTTCATGATATTTTCTTTCCCCGTCCAACTTAAGAGGGGAGTAACAGAGCAGCTGGTGTCCAGACAAGGTCAACCTGCCACACTCAGCTACAAAGAGGAACACTGCAGTTATATGAGAATCTTATTCTTAGTTTTGATTCTAATGAATGGCTGAATTACTTTTGCTCAAACTTTCAGTCAGAAAAAAAAATGTATAATGAAGAAAATCAGCTGCTGGCAAAAAAAAAAAAAAAAAAAAGAAAAAGACTAGAACACAAAGAATTAAAATTCATAAAAGACTGCAAAATTTTAGCTAAAGATGTCAGTAGCCACATATATGGTGGAATAGTTTAGGTATGTGTATATATACCTATATTTGACTAATGTTTCTGAATGTATTATTGACTTATTTTTGTTAATACATTTAATGTAGATTTTACTTCAAAACTGTTCAGATGATTAAAAATATTATTTTAAATTATTAAAAAAAATGGAACTTTTAAAAAGAAGGGAAATATTTTTAATGATAAATCTTTTCAATTGCTATTAAACATCTTTCTGAAAGCTTGCTTAATAACCAGTTGCAATCACTTTTAAGATAGCTAGAATTGCTGAAAGTCCTTGCCATCTTTCTTAGAGATTGAAAAGGCAGAGAAGTTACAAAGATTAGAAAACAGACAAAAGTGGAAGAGTCTCTTTGTAGAGGATGCTTTATAAAACCCTTTGTTTTCTTCTCAAAAGTAGACCATAAGGGATTCAACTTTAAATAATCATTTCAAAGAAAATTTTGAAGCGGGAGTAACTCTGTAATCTTCGTGAAACATGAGCATTAAGCACTAGAACGCATTGTGCTATGATGACAAAGAGGATGAAGCTGAATGACATAAGACTAGTAACTATCTAGTAACAGGCTTCTATGTTTCCATGGTTTGTGAAGGGCTGAGGTAGGCAGGCTGTTGTATCAACAGACAGTTGGTGAGTTTATGGGAGAAGAGATTCCTCCCTTAAGACTCTTTTTTGTGTCCAAATTATGAAAAAAATATAATTTAATTGTGCCATTCTTCTCAGAGCAATGGTGTCATGCACCCAGTGTCTGTCTACAGAGAGCTCCTAATTTCAGTGCAAGGAAGAGGTGAGCCCTAGGATTAACCCAAACACAAACAGCATTAAACTCGCAAGATCACTTAGTGGCAGTGGAAAGGTAAGTCTCACTGTTGTCCCATCCACAGACAGGACAACTTAGGCTGCTAAGTGCCTCATCCAACTTCTGTATAGATCTATTCAGAAAAGAATATGTAAACACATCTCAGAGGTCCTTTCATCAAACCATCTTGATTACTGTATTATCCTCTACAATCACATTAAACAGATCTTTACAATCACATTAAACAGATCTTTACTGGGTTGAGGCCTGGAGATACAGAAATAAATTTTGGTCAAGACTGCTTCTCTAGAAACCCAATCTTCCACCAGTGTGTCAACTTGCCACGGGGTCTTTGCGGCTTAAACCACGACAGTCTTCTCCAAGTCTTCATTTGTGTTTTTATTGGAAAACAGAAGAGGATCAGAGCCCAGGCTCTGCTCCAGACGGTTAATTTGTCCGTATTACCTATGGGGAGTAATTTTGGGCCTGTGCTAGCTTCTGAATTGATTCTGGGTGTTTGGCTGAGACATTGGCATTTGTCACAGGCTAAAACCATGTCAGGACTTGTATTAATGGTTGTACAGTACAGACAACAGTTTGCCAGTGCTTGGACCTGTACCCTGCACCTGATTGCTTTCATTATAACAGAAAGGAAGACCAGTAAAGATATTTTGACTCACTGCATGATAATACAGTAAACTACTGAGTTGGAAACATATGGTTTTGAGGTAACATTTTGGGGTTTGAATCTATAAAAAATTAATGCGATAGTACTATGTCCACATGTCTACAAATATTCAAAATTTTCTAAAACACAACATGCTAACAATGATCACTGATAGATCTTGAAGATAATTTGGGCACACATCTCTAAAATATTCCTAAAGCCATCTGCTGATAAAAAAGGAATGCTAAATACATACAAAATTAATTACTGTGAGGTTACACAGAAGTAAACATAAGGAGACATGAAACAAAGTGTGTTCAACTGTCATGACATTTCATTGGTATTTGTGATAACTGTCAGAAAATTAACAGGACAAATATTTTTTTATTGGTTCAAAATGCAAAGCAACACTACAGACCTACCTCATGAAACAATGCAGAGATTTCTGAACAGACATCAGCTCAGAGGAAGCAAAGAAGAATAAGAAAGAGAATATTAAAATGGCAGATGAAATCTGATGACCTGATAGCCTGGTGTATGATTTAGCAAATAAAATAGAAAAAAGCAACTATAGTAAGCTAAAGACCCTCCACCTCCTGCAGAATGAGACCACTGTAAGAGATAGTCAGCTCCTTTAAAGGGTTTTCACTGTTCTCAGTAGAGAAAAGCTTTGCTATGGAGGACAGAGAACCACCACATCACATCAAATTGCTTAGAGGATCCATATTGGAAGTATTTTAAGAAAGAAAATGTAAATAAATAAAGCAGGCTTCCCAGTTTTAACTAAGCCACAAATAGCAGTGATAGCATTCCCATAGCCAAAACATGACTTCATGGCATGCTAGTAACAATGGGAAAATACGATGACTGAGCTGCAACATTGGCCAAAGACACAGAATAAGTGGTGAGGGCATGTTTTCACCTCTAAGCTCTGAAGAAATGTATGTTTCTTAAAGATATTGCCAAGACTGTATGCTGGCTAAAAATACCTCATTCTCCAAAAATGCTTTTAACAATAATTGCCAATTCAAATAAGAAACGAGTTTAGCCACATGCACTGCCAAGTGCACAAAGAGCTTCCCTCTCTCTCTAAGGAAATGAAAAACAGGTGAAGATATTGAGTTGGTTGATTCTTCATTGACAGGATGTGTTTTATGGTCTGGAGGTTGGCACCACTGCAATAATGTAAAGCAAAGTGTCTTTTGTATTACAGCTGTAATGAAGGTTTATCACAGACAGAAGAACGGGAAGAAAATGTGATATAGGGACTCTTCTACATTTCTGAATGAAAGCTCAAATATAATACAAAGAAATCAGATTTTAGAAACTCAGTACTGCCAATGGCCGTCTCTGGTCCAACACAGAAATATCCAATGCCCAATGTTATGGACAAGTATATTACTAATGAAGAGGTAATTTCAGTACATTACCAATAAAAGTTACCCTGTAGGACAAAAAAGACTTAAATATAAATCTCTTTCATCCTTTGCTTGAGTTCTTGCAACTCCTTCTAATTCCATCTGTTTAAGCCATGATCACAACTTTCTAATAGTAATAGTTACATAAAAGAAACCAACTTCATCTAGTAAATCTCATATTTATGAAAACTGAAGTAGGAATACACTGAAGAATATTCTGAACAGATTACAATGACATTGGCCATCAGCCTCTAACACTTGCAGCGCAGGTAATGGAAAAAATACGTAATTGCTTTTAACTCCTAGGATTTTGCATAAACAGTAAATTCATGTGGAAATCTTAAACTGCTTTTTGATTGCTATAACTTCAAGGGAGCAGAAACCACATCCCAGTTATGTCCTACTACATCAGTTTTAAAATGAATTGATAAATATCCAACTCTCAGCTCTCTCAATTTGCTTTCCATGGAGTAAATTCCAACTATTAGGGTTCATAAAGATGAGTAAGGATAAAAGTCTTTGAGTCTCTTCAGTGTCTCTTCTACAGACCGGATCATTATCCTTTTTTTTTATGCTAGTGGCATACTACTGTATGTGCCAGTTCTCCCACATAAATTTTGCTCTGCAAACTTTCACCACCACTTTCATAAACCTTCACATGGCTGACCTGCAAATTTAGCAATCCATTAGCCTTTTTCTTTCCCAAGTCTCGTACTCCTTCTCCCTGAGCATCCTCTGTGCTGCAACGGCTCAGGAATCCTCCTTAAATTTTCCTGTACTTACTGGTGGATGTGCCTCTGCCCTTTCCTGTTCTCCATGTTTCCGTGTGTCCATAACTTTCTTACTGATCTCCCAGATCCCTGTCAGGTCATTTCATTTGACATCGCACTTTTCAGATTATCATTATTCTTCTCTGAAACTTCCCACTCTCTATCCTTTCCTCAAATTCTTGTTGCATGACTACAATATGACTACAGTAGTTCACATCTTTTTAGTGTCCCTCCACCTGTCATTCCAGTCGTCTTCTAGTTCTTTCCTGTAACTTTCATTTCATAACCTACTACCCAATCTTCCTTCTTCCCTTTACAGTTACTCACCAACTTTCCTTCTCCCAACACCTCATGATCTGAAAAACTTAACCTATTGTTAGTTTCTAATCTGAGACACAGCCACAGGGAATCCAGGCAACCTTACATTGTAAAGGACAATATGATAAATTACATTAATCCTCATCTTTGTTATTGTTATTAGACTTCCCAAAATACTAAATGAGCATTAATTCAACCTGCTTCTGCTGCAGAAATATTTTATGAATGCTGTCTCAATTGTTTTCCTCCAAAGACTCTGTACAATGCTATTCATCCTTCCCTAGCCATCTTATAAACTGCTCACCCTCCCAGTCCCTGACTGCACTATTTTCTCAGTGTTAAACTCCAGCATGAAGAAGCAGAGTGTTAGGTTATATTTATTTGCTGACCTAAGTACATATAGCAGAATCATTACAAGACAGCTGTTTTAGAGGACATTCTTTCTCACAGAGAGTGGCTGCTGAAAGATGTTGAGCATCTACAACAAAGCACTGCCTGTGGTTGCTCTCAGTCTTAATGAATACAGTGGGAATGGACAGAGATTGCATTTAAATCCAAATATAGCTGATGCTGTTAATCAGGAGAAAATGAACTGGAAGCCATCCCCAACCCCTCATCTCAAAAATAAATCCAAACCCAAAAGCTCAGCAACTGCTTGCCCAGATCTCATTAATAAAAAATTAAATGGAATAAAATTAATGGAAGTGTTGACCTTGAAATCCCTGTTTCTGGCTCCTCTGACAAGCAGATTCTGTTTTGCAATTTTTCCCATACTGCAGTATTTTTTCTCCTTGTTCCTGGCTGATAAGCAGTGACATCTGAAGGCCAAAGATCTAAACAGCAAGCCATGCATTGTAAGAGTTGTACTTGTAAGAAGGTGAAGGTTGATGAATCTCACACAGTCAAGCCTCCTCAGCTAACTCTAAAGTTCAATGTACCTCATTTGTTTAGTGCTCATCTTGCCACATACCCTGGAGATGCACTATTAGATTTGGCTAGAATAAGATAGCTCAATCTCCTCATTCTCAAAATGGATATGGAAAATAGTTCAGAAAATTGAAAATACTATATACCTCCCAAAATGTGAACATCCAGATGCTTTCAGTTTTTCTTCTTAGTCTACTGGTACATACAGAAGTTCTCATGAAAATCCAGACTTGTTTTGTTGTTTTTTTTTTTTCTTTCATGAAAAGATTGTGTTATGATATTATTCTCTTGATTTTTTAAATTTCCTTGAACTTCTTTTTTCCTTTCCATTTTGCACTTAGTGTGTATGCAGTGTGTCCTGGGTCCACCAGTAGTAGTCATTTTTTCCTCCTTCTTAGTAGCTGGTGCAGTGCTGTGTTTTTGACTTTTGGCCAGGGAACAGTGCTGATAACACCCATGTTTTTAGTTGCTGCTCAGTAATGTTTAGCCTGACCAAGGACTTTGTGAGTCTCATGCTCTGCAAGGGAGGAGGGGAAGCTGGGAAGAAGTAGAGACAGGACACCTGACACAAACTAATCAAAGAGGTATTCCATACCACAGCCCGTCATGCCCAGTATATAAACTTGGGGCAATTACCCGGAAGGGTTAGATCACTGCTCGATCAGGCTGGGTATCAGTCGGTGGGTGGTGAGCAGTTGTATTCTCTTCCCTTGTTATTTCCCTTATCATTATTATTATTGATGGTAGCAGCAGCGGTTTGTGTTATACCTTAGTTACTGGACTGGTCTTATCTCAGACTGTGGGAGTTGCATTCTTTCAATTTTCCTGACCATCCTTCCGGGAACAGGCGGGAGGAAGTGGGGGGGAGTGAGAGAGCACCTGCATAGTTCTAAGTTACTGGCTGGGCATAAACCATGACAGTTCTTGCTGGGCTGATGTAGCTGCTGCACTTAGAGCTGGAGTAGCTGCACTGTCTGTTGCTTTGCCATCAGATCCAGCGACATTTTTTTCCTTTTGAAGGTGCTGGATAGTGTTGAACAGGGCTCTGTAAGCTTAGGCCAAGCCCCAGCACGTTACCATGATTTGTCCCTCTCCGGTATGACCAGAATGACAACACGCCGTATTTCAATGTTTTATTAATTATTCTGGATATTGCGCTTGTTCAATGGTGAAATTCCAAAGCACTGGAGGGGCCCACTGGCCTAGATACTTGCCCATACTATCCCACACACCCTGCCACTCATGACTGTCCAGCCTAGAGGAAAATCTCTTGGTCCTCCTATATCATCGTCTAACCCTAGAAAAGGCCCAAACCTGACTCTGCTTAACTCTTGAGATCAGACAAAATGGCCATGGGTAAAACTCTGTATGCATGCCAACATGGTGATCCCCATCACAATCAGCAGGCAGGTCTAAAGGGCCTAAAGGCCATTCAAAACTTTCAGAACTCTCAAATGATGCTGTAAATGACCTGGGGGGGAGGGGAGAAAGTAAGGGAATGTCTCCTTCATGGGTTGACCACCCGAGGAGGGGAAAAAAGATGTGTAATTTCTATACACTTCTACTATATACCTCCCAAAGTATAGAGGTGGTGACCACACTGGGAGCGCAAGCCAGATCAGTTTCATGTTCAATGATTCTATTGTATTACAAGTCATTACCATAAATTACAATGAAACAAGAACCTTAGCCCAAGGCCCCCAGCCGATAAACACTAACACAGCAAATACTGGCTGTAAGTAAGGCACAGCATGCTGAAACTGTGAAATCAAGAGCAACAACTTTGAGAGCCAATAAATCAGCATTGTGATGAGTGACTAGGAATGCTTATCAGAAATATGATTAGACCCACTCTAGTCAGATCTGTCATTATCTCAACCCTTTGTGCCCCACGTTGGGCACTACAAAGAACTGTCGCGTTTTAAGCCCAGCTGGTAACTTGGAACCGTGCAGTCGCTTGCTCACTCCCTCCCACTTCCTCCCCCCACTCCTGGAGGGATGGGCAGGAAAATCGAAAGAATGTAACTCCCACAGGCTGAGACAAGACCAGTCCAGTAACTAAGGTATAACACAAATCACTGCTGCTACCGCCAATAATAATAATGATAAGGGAAATAACAAGGGAAGAGAATACAACTGCTCACCACCCACCGACCGATACCCAGCCTGATCGAGCAGTAATGTGACCCTTCTGGATAACTGCCCCAAGTTTATATACTGGGCATGACAGGCTGTGGTCTGGAATACCCCTTTGGCTAGCTTGGGTCAGGTGTCCTGTCTCTATTTCCTCCCAGCTTCCCCTTCTCCGTCGCAGAGCATGAGACTCAGAAAGTCCTTGATCAGAGTAAACGTTCCTGAGCAGCAACTAAAAACATGGGTGTTATCAGCACTGTTCCCTGGCCAAAAGTCAAAAACACAGCACTGCACCAGCTACGAAGAAGGAAAAAAGCCACTGTTACTGCTGAACCCCAGACACAGTGCTTAGCTGTCACTGCCTATTGCAAACGAAAAAGGACATGCTGTCCCTTGACATGGTACTTAAATAGGTGCCTTAAGGTGCACAGCTTCCAGTTTCTCTCCCCACCTCCTCATGCCAACGACTTCTGGGTCCCTTAGCATCATTAGCAGCCTATTTTACTGCGTAGCAATCATGCCTCTGTCTCAAATCACAATCCTAATCCCCAGATATCGCATCACTTCATTTTATCTACTAACCTTTAATGGTTCAAGTTGTGCAAGTGGTGTGATCAGAAGACCTTTTTTTCTGAACTTGGGAGGGTGATATTTCCATGGTCTCTCTTTTATGAGGTCTGGCACTGAAAGGCTTGTGGAAGAAAGAAGAGGGCATAAGATAGAAACTTCTCACACTATGGACAAGAGCAGAGGATGCAACAGGCTAAGTTGCTGGGCATTTTTGGCTCCTTTTATGTTGTACAAATTGTAAAACCTTGGCTTTTTCTCTTTCTTTTCTCACCAAATTCCTTTGGCCATTGAAAGAAAATACCTCTGTCTTCTTTCTATTATCATAACAGGCAAAACCATCCAAGGCGTTTTCCTGGAGGCACAGCTGAAACTTCCCAAAACATTGATAATTCTTTCATCATTGTGAAAAAAGTGGTTCTTTTCCCAGCCACAGAAAATCTTTAAGTGAAGAGACAATGACCAGAGTCAATTCTGTGATCCATACTTTCCAGAATCTTAAATGAGCCATGACTGATATGAGAAATAATACTTCTTACATTGTCAGAAGAAAACAGTTCAATATGAAATGGAGGCAAATGACTTTTAACTTCTATGAGAGAAAGCACTGGAATGGAGGCCTTTGTCATTGCAAAGAAGCTGCAGCAACAGACTGCAGTGAGAGGAGGCAACACTTATTTCAGGACTATTGTGTACATGATCCTCACATGATCACCTAGACAGCGTTTCCATGATATGCTCTGATGAGCTTCAGGCAACCATAGTCAACTACCAGTGTGGTTCCACAAGCTATTTCTTTATTCAACCTCAAAGGTTTCTTCTCTGCAGACCTTGGTGACCTTCCTCCTTGAGTTTATCAATAATCTGATAATTATTTATTAATCTGATAAATGGATAAAAAGACACAGGGGCTACACTATTGTGCAACTCATAGTGTTGTTTATACATAACTAGATCATTGCCAGATCATGTGGAGCAAATCAGGAGGGCTTTTTCCCTTCACTCTGTACAGATATAAAAGGAAACAAATTAAAGGGCAACAATATGCGCATCCTGGTATGGTATGCCCATAATATGCTTCTCTTTTAAAGTCATGTACTTGGAAGGTAGTTAAAATGAACACAAAAACTATGTGTGGGAGCCTGAAGAGGTGGAAGCGTGGCTTCTGAGGCTAAAAGAAAATGAGTGTGGCATTTGGGCTCGCCCACAGCGAAAGGTGAATACCAATCCAGACCTAGTCAGTTTGGTAGGGACCCTAATTGTTCAGATGACCATTTCTTCCTAAGGTGCCTGTATGAAGCTCTTCAATACGAAATGTCTGTATATCTGTCATGAGAAAAGGGGAAGGCTGGACCCTGAAAAATTAAACCTCCCAAGATCTTGAGAATAGCCCAGAAACCACTTTAGAGTCTGTGTACTCCATATGTATATTAACTATGTAGTAAGGTGCTTCTGATTTTAATCTACTGAGGTGCTTTTGGTATGTTTATTTTACCTTTCTGTCTATGCTACTGAATTTGGATGAAGCAGAACATAGTGAAAACAGTGTTCATGTTATCTATGGTGATGTTTGTCTTAAAAGTAAGATTTTTTTTTTAATTTAGACTTAGTCAGATAACTTATTCTGTCTTTGTCTAAAAAGAAGTGACTTACAAGAAAATTCTTTTTCACAAGAAGTTGTATGATACCAACATCTGTTCAGTGCTACACAATAAAACAAAATTCTAAGATGTTAAAATTACAAAAAAGAAATATATTCTGAGAGAAAATTGACTTAATTAAAATTTCCAAACATCTGAAATATTTTGCTTAAAATTGAATTTTGTTATTTTACAAAAATGTTTCTTTTTTTTGCAAAACAAAAACCCACTTTTTTCCAACATCCTTAAGATATGATTCATTTCATGCTTTAATCAAGATCATTAGCACAGAAACATTTTAAAATATTTTTATTTTGAGAGTTGCATATGTATTTACTGAGGGAACACCTATTTTAAAGGAAAAATAGCTGATCAGATTCATGGTAGTATAGGGAATGCATTATTCCCATGTTTATATTTTATCAGGCAGGCTAACTTCCAAGAATACTTTGCTGACCTCTCCTAGTATTTAGAAAATACTTTTGAAACCATCCCCATTGATGCAATACTGGGGATGTATACTAAACCCAGCTTCTACTAGGACTTGTTCTATTTTAAGCAAGTTTAGGAAAAAAATGTCCTTTCCTTTCTTACTACATGAACTGTAGTCTGACTATATTTCTCCTATATGAATTTTAAATGACGCAGTAAAGACAAACATGACTCTGAATTACAGGATACAGCACAGAAGAACTTGGCAGAGAGTCTTTGAAATATGTATAATTTCCTGTATAATTTCCTGCTTTTTTTTATTCTTGAAAACTCCAGTTGGCATAGTCTCCATATGCTGCTTTGTTCCATAAGCAGGGCATGATGTGTAATTCCAACTTCTATTTAGTGATGTTCTGCTAATAAAGGATAATGAGATACCATAATGTAGCAATATAATTTATGAATAGGCATCAAATAAAGGTTTGAAAAAGAAGTAAAACAAACAAGTGAGCCAACAACAGCAACAACAACAAAAAAAAAATCCTCCTTCTACAACTTTGCTCCCTATAGTCTGCCCTTGAAATTAAATCAAAATCATGGAAAGCACTAATATCAGAACATTGTGAACCAGCTGTTTCTTACAGCTGACTAATTAGTTTGTATACCCAGCAAATCAAAAATATTTGTTACTGCTTAGGCAAAGTAATCCCACAGGAATTTGCATGTCATTACAATAAACTTTACTGAAAGTAAAAAGCCAAAAAATGGGCCCACCCCTAAGACTCTCCTCTATCCCAGTACCCTGGCATGTGAAAAGCCTGAACAGGAGAGAATATGCCGAAGCTCTCTCCTAGCTTTTGGGAGATGGAGGTGAGGGGGAGAAAACAAATGGTGCTTTCCTTTCCATCCCATGTGGACTGATTGTGATGCTCTCCGAGATCTGGAGAGTGGAAATAAACCAGGTCCCACATGACTCAATAACTCTTTAAGTTCTGGGCTCGTTAGTAAACTCTGGGGCTAATAATGCCTTTTATTCTACATTTGTACAGAACCTGTCAATGTGGTTCCAGTATGTAGCTGAGACTTCAAGGTACAAGTGAAATGCAATTTTTCTAAACTCATGTTTAGAAATGGTTGCTCTTTCATTCAGAAAAAATATTTCAGGAAAGGTTACAAAATATAACATATCAAGACAGAAGTCCCGCGACCAGAAAATAAATATCTTTCCCAGGTTATCTACAGTTTCTCTGCTATGTATTTCCAGTCCTGTTAAAAGACATATTATTTTGTTGAGTAATTTCTGCTCTGCCTTTGTTAATAAAACTAGTGTAAAAGAAAATAATCTTTGGATCTTATTTTTAGCCCTACTGAGAATTCTCAAGCTGCAAAGGAATCACCATTTTTCTCAATTGGAACTTATCTATAGTAATTTGGAAAATCATTTTATGTAAATTTGAACGCTTCATTAACAGAATAAAACACCTGCAACATGGTGACACTAGTTTAATGCCTTTAAGCAGCAAACAATGGTTAGAAGTAAAAAGAAAATAAATCCAGATATAAGAAATCATTAAAAGAGTGTAATTGAACAAATATCTTGTGAAATGGACGTGCCACAATTTATAGTCAAGATATCATTACCTTCATCTACACAAAGTTCAGCTGAACAATAACCAGTAGAAAACATCGAAAGGATGGTACAGTAGAGGTTAGATGGATCCTTTGTAAAAAACAAGATGCAATGTGGTACCTAAAGAACAGAATTTTAGAAATAGTACCACAACGTATATCGTATTTTCAGAACCGATGTTGATGCAAATGTCCCCATATAGGTGCAGCTAGATCCTTTAAACACTCCAGAATCAAAGGGCGTGTTACTCCTGCTGATGCAACTTGACAGGAATTTTTTATCAAAATGCCATTGCATCAGAAAATAGTGTTTTGTTAAAATTATTCTAATGCTATTAAAATAATAAGGCAGTCTTACAGAAGTGAATATTCACTGAATCTAAGTAAGAGTCCTGGAAAATACTTACTACATTTGTTCAGACTTGCTGGCTGTAACATGGAGTCTTCAGCCATACATGACTTGATCTGATTGAGAGGTCTCTTAGCTGAGGATCTCAGAAAAGCAAGTTTATTTAGATCCGCATGTTTTACTCAACAATGAGTACTTAAGAACTCTTTGGAGTAACTCTGCACAATTTATATTCTGCATGTATGTATATATTTATGATACTCTATATTATATCTATGTTCCCTGTTTCCCCTTTTTCATAAATGACAATTGATTATGAGCTATCACATAGAAGGGCAGATTTGAACATAATTTTATAATGCAAAAACAGGAGTTCTTATTATTGAGTATCAGAGCTAGTGCTCATATAGCTTTGTTTGCCTGATGACAGAGCTCTGTCTCTGCAACAGTGGTGGCGAGTTCTCCAGAACACAACTATAAAATGTAGTTTGTGTATCAGGGGTGGGATGGGTCCTTTAGCATCCAATCTCATAAACTGAGTACTTTAAAACTAACATTCAAACCCAGGCTTAGAGGGGTCATATTCAGGAGCAAGCTAAGTGAGGCAGCATTAATATACCTGAACAGAGTGATCCTTTTTCTGTTCAGTATAATCACTGAATTATAGAAGTAGAGGGAGACAAGAGACCTCATGAGATCTTTCACTCCAAGTGTCACTTCCTTCCATTTTGGGTGCACAAAATGCCAACTGAGCAGATTTTGCATGGTATGGCCCAGAGCCTGGGGCAAGCTCCAGAACTCAGCAAGAGAAAAATATGTGAGAGGTGATGTTTTCCATTTCCTGGCTTATATCTGAGCTGCCAAGTGAGAATAAGGTCTGAAACAGGTGCCTTATGCAGAAACAAAATGTCCTCAAAAAAGTGGTCAGCATCTTTTCACCTCTGTGTGATGTGGTCTCCTGGCTTCCTCTGAATTTTTGTCAGCTCAATTAGCCTGTCCACTTCTGCCTAAGTGCACCCTTTGACTGGATTTTAAATAGATGATCTGGAAATACTTTCTTCTCAACTTTACTTTAAAATGACCTACTTAAGAATCTCCATGTGTGTCATGATCCCTGAAGTGAGAACTTTTTTCCTAGTATTTAACCCACATCTCCTTTGTCATAGGTTAGGCTATTTTCCAGTTCTGCTGTCTCTGAACAAGAGAACACTCTTATTTTTACAACCTTTATATAAATTGGAAGACTTCTTTAATGTCTCTTACATCCTCTCTAAGATAGAATCATAGAAAAGAATCATAGAATAGTTAGGGTTGGAAAGGACCTTAAGATCATCTAGCTCCAACCCCCCTGCCATGGGTATGGACACCTCACACTAAACTATGTCTCCCAGGGCTCTGTCCAACCTGATCTCGAACACCACAAGGGAGGGAGCGTTCACAACTTCCCTGCGCAACCCATTCTAGTGCTTCACATCACAGTAAAGAATGTCTTCCTTATACCTAATCTAAACTTCCCCTGTTTAAGTTTGAACCCAATAAGCAAACTCAACTCTTTCAGTCTTTTCCCACAGTCATGCTTTCATAGACAATTATTATACTTCCTCATTTCTACAAAACTCACTGCAATTCATTAACTCTATACCTCACAAAGTCTGATTTCAAAATAATAGAATGTATAAATATGGCCATCAGGGAGTTGCCATTGTACAAATGAGTCCTGTTTCTGGTGTAAGTTTGACCAGGTGTTTTTTTTTTGTAGCACAGAAAGAATAGTTGTCAATATGAGAATTGGCATTTTTTTTACCCGTGAAATATTAAAAAGTGAGATGGGGAAATTTTTAAGAGAAATCCATATTACCTTTCTTTGCAAAATTAGAATAATTCACATTTTAAAATTGATTTACAAGAAATTCAGCTCTGAAGCTTGTCCTTGTTAAATCAAATTCAATGTCACAAATGTTTATATAAGCAAGGATAATTAGTACCTCTGTAATCACTTTTACTGGCAGTCTATGAAAGAGCTGAATGCTTTAACTTTAGCCCTTTAATCTAAAGTAAAGAATAAGTCAATGTTATGTAATCAAAATTATAATATTGAACACAAAATTACCAGTTAAGGTTATGTATGCAAGGTTTCTAGTTATTAAAAAAAAATAAAAAATCACAGCATTTTAATTCTAAGCAAAGTTATTAACTAAGAGTTGGGTTTGCAGAATCTTCATTAGAACATTGCCTCATTTTTTTCATCATGTGTTTGCACAGCAGATATTAAACAAGTATTGACTTACTCTGAGTGGAATTTTACAGTGGTAAAAAGAAACCCTGAGACTACCACACAAAGGTTGAAAATAAAAGGCATGCACAATCAAAGAAACAATTTCTTCTTTTTTTTTTATTTCAGGAGTCATGCACTTCATGTACTGGAAAATTCTGTTTCATAATTACTTCTAAAATATAGGTAGGAAGACTGCTTTTCATGGTACCTTGATGGTCATTTCTTTCACAGCCATTTTTTACAAGAACTAGCATTCAACTTGATTTCCAGGATTAGCCCTGATTTGGCTCTTTTTCATGTGACCTACAGTCTTCCGTGCCTCATTTATGCTATTTTAAAGGATGTTTTAGGGTTTTTCCATATTCAGGAGGCCTGCTCATCTGCAGGTGTTTTTCTTTCTCAAGAAGTTAAATATATATATTTATTCTAAGTGCAGATGGGCTGTTATATATGCTAAAGCAAAGCCACTCATACTGGAACAACTCATTTTCTCATAATATCTATTTGATAGAACAGTTGAAATTAATAATGTCTTACCCAGCTGTGTGTCTTTAGAACAGCTGATTTTCTCTGATTTATATGAATGACTATGATAATGCTCCTAAAAATCACAATACTGTTTCTAAAGACTTCTTATGACAAAATGTTCAAAGCTCAATCTTTTTTTGTTGTTGTTGTTAGAGATTACTGTTTAGAAAAATGACCTAGTTCTTGATGTTGCATATTGTACTTCTATTCTGTGAACCCCATTAATTTTAAGATTATAAACAAATACCTCTCTGTAACAAACAATAATACCTCTCTGTAACAAAGGGCCAAGTTGTCCCTTTAGGGGATTGTTTTAGACAGCTGCACAGCAAATAAATAGTGAGAGTAGTGCGAGGCTTATTTACACATAGTCATTGAAGCATTCATTTCACTGATTTATAGGACAACAAAAGGTCTTTAAGACACAGACCCAGCAATTCTGAGCTGAAACTGAAAGGATTTCTGTTTCTCCACCCCCTCCCCGAGTATTAAAAAATCAATTGAAGGATTTGTTGCCAGAACAGATAGGTACAGTGCAGTCCTATGTCCGGGGTAATATTGATCTCAGATGCTGAGTCTCCATTTTTCATACTGCACTCGTAATATATATTTGCAAAAGTCTTAATAATATATGGTATGAATAAAAGTAAAACACACAGACTTGTTTTTAATTAAAATATGAAGGTAATAATATGACTAATGCCACCTATGTTTTGAAAGTGACATGGGCTAAATGTTAATGTGCTGATTTTGGGACACCAAAGTAGCACATGATTTTCATAACCATTGAACATATTCTGATCCCACTGACATGGTTTATTAATATTCATAATTTCTTCTACCATAATATTGTCATAATTCATTATTCTCATAATGAAAAAATCCAGAAATAACCCAAAAATTCACACTTATTTCAATTCTGGAAAATTTCATTGCATTGTCACAGTCACTAATATCAGCATATTTAGTTTATGGAAGGAGAAGGTTAAGAAGTAGAGTGTTTTCACACTTTACAATCTCTTCTACGAAGTGAAGGTCAATCAGCAAACCAAAGTCAACAAGTATGTCAAGAACACACAACTTCAGTGAGTGGAGAAGAGTCTACCCATGACATCTGGCTACAGTTACAGGGACAGATCTGAGTTCTGATTGCTTTTAGAGTCCTTCTTGTCTGCTATTGTGATTGAGATGCTGAAGGTAGGAAAATGGACCCAAAAAAGGAAAGTTTTTTAGAAGCAGCACATCCCATTTTTCAAAACTAAAGAGAATAATTGGCATATTACAGGACACAAATGTACATCTCTCTTGGCTAAAAATTGCAGGCTTGCAATGCTACAGCCAACCTGCTAGTAGTGGAGCTTCAATAAATCTAGAATTGTAAGTATTTGGGCTTAGCTCTCTATGGTGGGTCAGGTCGCTATGAGAGTACCTGTTTCTCAGATCTAAAGTCTCTCCCTCAGCCCTTCCATATATCTACAGTACAAGGTCCTAAAGTTATATGGAATGAAAATTTGAAAATAAGTAATCTGAATTACAGATATCTTCTAGGATTTGAAATCAGTAATGTGAATATTTACTTACAAAAATGTCTTTTGTCACTACTGTTGTTGAAAAACAAAATCATTCATATAATTCTCAAAGAATGTGTATGAAACTTTACCTTTCCAGTTCACAGAGTTTTGAGAACGATTCGCACACAGATGATAAAATTGTCTTAATAGCCTTGCTACCCTATTCAGGAAACATCCCTGCCTGCAAGCCTGTTGGAACTCACAAGCAGTGTGTGGTGATATAATAGCAATGTTATTATAAGTGTAGCTGAAAAGAAAAAATTAGAAATATCAATAAAAATTACTTTGGGATGTCTTTGAAAGGGTTGATTTCTCAATTTCAAAATCATTCAGTTCAGAAGCATTACTGGAATCAGGTACCATTATGGTAAATGGTACATTTTCACTTGATTTATTAGTCAAGGGCAGAAAAAAATGCTTACACTCTCTTCTAAAGGTTAAAAACATATAATAGACTACGTGTTTCTTAGAAGGAAAAAAAACTAACTCTATTATATTTTCTAAGCACAGATTCCTTCATTTTCCTTCATACATCATTCACATGTCACCCCTGAAAAGTTATCAAATAGAAAATATTAGGAAATTTAAATACTACTTGGATAAAATATTCTAAAGGGGTAGGGTATCCATGCGTAGGGTTATTCTGGGGGGTCATATCAACACTGATAATTATACATTATTGCAGACTAGATTTAAATGAATTAATAAATTTTATGGTGCAGGCAGCACTGTAATTTTAAAGTCAACTGCTGTAATTTTAAAAATTTTCACAATAATGTGTTTGAGATTGCAACTCCAAACATCAGAAGTTCTTGGAATTAAATTCAAACAATTATAATATTTTGTACAATTAAAACCCAGTTTCCAGGTCTTGCAAATAGAATGGTTTGTGTTATTTAGCTGTCTTTTTCTCCACTCTAAGGAAAGACTTTATTTTCCTTTGAAAAGTATTGAAGTGTACTTCTACATCATCCTGAGTGGAATTAAATAACTTTTAGTAAATGAATGAATACTGTTGTCTTTTCTTTCTACCTCATTGTCCTTTCCTGGTATCCCTATTGATCCTGTTCTGAGCTAAATCAGCTATCTATGGCTAATCAAACCAACTGCAGAATGCAATCGAAGACATGGAAACATGAGCTACAATATTTTCCAGGTCTCTGTTTACACACATATGTGCCAGCCTTGGCACAGACAGTGGTGTATGGTCAGGTGATGCAGTTATTTCTTACAAAAATCCTAGTTCAGTGATTGCTCACAGAGGATCCGAAGAATCAGTTGCATTCAAAGCCAAAAGCAAGAAGCAAGTTCATCCTTCCTTGTATTTCCTTCCTTCTACTTATTCCCTCAAAGCCATTTTTCAGTGAGATTCTTGCATATTTTCCAGATATTACTCGCATCAAATGCATTTAAAAGTGTAAAAACTTGTTTCCAAAATAAAATTTTAAAAATGCTTATAGGGATGTCAGATAGACAAGTGCAAACAGCTTTGAATCAGCTACAGTTTGGAAGCAACACGCACATGCTAGTGAAGTGCTAAGTATGGGCTAAGACACCATTGAAGTATCTAATACTTTACCATGATATCCCTAGATCTAGCTAGTGGTATCTATCATAAATATATTCTTTAGTCTCAAGCAAGCATATAATAGCATTATTCAAATGCATTCTTTAGAAGAAAAGCTGACTTTGCTAATAAATTTTTATTTCAGTTTGGCTCAGAAAGCCTTCTTCTTTAGGCAAACCCATGTATACGCATGAGGAAAGAGACCAAAGGCAGAAGATACCCAAGATTCTTCTGCTCCACTCTGACTCTGGCTCCTTGCTCAGTCTTCCCTGAGTATGAGCTCTGTGAGGCCTTTGGGAGAGTTCAGTGACATGTGAAGGGCAGTGGCTTCTCCTGACACCTTGTGTGTTTCTTCCATTGTCTTCTGCACGTCCTGGCGTGCACACAGGCACACACAGTCCAATTCATCCCAAGAGAATTTATTGTCTCTGGGATTGAGGCCTGTATTAATAAGTTTTAATATGGAACATGTAACAAGCTTCAATCACTTTTATGCCATATATGGTATAAAAAATATTGGAATAACTTCACAAAACTAATAGTTTCCCATGTAGAAGAAAAAAAAAATTTTGCAAGCATAATCTGGTGATGACCCATAAAAATGTCTCACACCAAAAAGGTCATACTCAGATGAAAAAGCCAGTGAAGTCAACTGACATTTGTTTCAATATAGTTTGGATTAAAAATCATAGAATCATAAAATGGTTTAGAACAAGTTATTTGAGGCACAGGTAAGAAAGAATTAAGGAGAATGAGCAATGCCAGTCAAGAGTATGTACAGAAGAGATATTATTAAACTAACATAATGTGTTTTTAATGAAATCACAAGTTTGGCTGATAAAGGTAACACTGGTGGTAGAATACAAACACTTATATGTAAACCTCTGCAAGGAATTTGACATGAGTTTTCATGACATGTTGATTGATAAAGCAAAATAGTATAAAATTAACATGATTCAGATTAGATACATAAAATAAACTGATGACTGGTCTCTGCTTTAATGTGTAGAGAGAGATCTTCTTGAGGGCATAGGTTTCCACCAGGACATGCAGGGATCTTTGACCCAAGGAATGAATTTTTTCGAATCAACATTTAAGGAGAAAACAGAGTAACTATTGATCAAATTTAAAGATTAACAAATTCAAGCAAGAGGTAAAAAACCAAAGGGTCATCATTGTAGAAAGGTCTGCATTATTTGTTTGCCTGGATATAATTTAATGTAGTTAAACATGCAGCCATCATTGGCTTTCTGAAATGTATTTTGACTTCCAAAGAACTTTGAAAGGGATTTACCCAATATAGTAGAGGATCAGCTAATGGTAAGCCTCTGATCTGATTCTTTCACACTTCTATGTAGTCAGCCAATTCAACAGCAAAATGTCAAGAAGAGCAGACATTTCATTTTACCATTATATTTTACCATTATATTTACAATAGGCCATTTCTTATTGTAACCAGACAAGTGGTAAAAAGCTAGAATGCACACTTCAACGGGCATTTTCATACCTCTAAATGGATTATCTCAAGATACAGAAATCCAAGTGTTTTTAAAATATGCAATGATACTGATATTCAAATAAGTTTCATAAATTTTCAGCAGATTGTGTTTTTGACAATGAACTTTATTCTGGGATTTTTCTTTTCATGGATCATTTCATTTCTACATAGTTGTGTATAATATAAGGTGATGACCCTCATAGTTGGTGACAGGACACATGGGAATGGTTCAAAGCTGCATCGGGAAAGGTTCAGACTTCATGTTACAAAACATTTCTTTACTGAGAGGGTGGTCAAACACTGGAACAGGGTTTCTAGAGAGCTGTCTGATACCCCAAGCTTGTCAGGGTTTAAGAGGCATTTGGACAATATCCTTAATAATACGCTTTAAATTTTGGTCGGTCCTGAAATGGTAAAGTAAATGGTCCCTTCCAGATTGAACTATTCTATTCTATTCTGTTCCAACCTGTCCCCTAACTCTGTTAGGAAACAATTTTTCTGTCATCTTATTACTTAATTATATTGATTATATTAATAAAAATTTACAGAGATTACACCGTGCATGAGTAAAAAGCATGCATCTCTTTCCTAATTTATTATATCCATTAAATATTTTTTGCTTTATAATAAAAAATCTAAGTAAGAAGATATTGTTATTTAGTCATAAATAAAAATATCAATGCTATTAAAACCAAATATTTAAGGCAAATAATGCAAATAAACATAATTTTAAAACCTAATCATGGTGTTTATATTCTTTTTATGTAACTAAAAACATATTAAAAGCTGAAATAACTTTTATGACAGGGCGTCTTGAAGCATTTTATGAGACTATAGAATCATAAAATGGTTCAGGGTGGAAGGGACTTCAGGAAGTCCCTGGTCCAATCTCCTGATCACAGAATAGTCAACTATTGGGTGAGACCATGTTTATCAGATAAAGCTGGGGCTTGAAAATCCTTGAAACTTGAAAAACTACAGAAACTGCACAATCTCGCTGGCCAGTGTGCGCAGCTGCCTGACTGTCCTCATAGGAAAAAGCTTCTCCTTGCATTCAGCCTGAACTTGTTTGAAGTTATGCTGTTTTTTCCTTGTCCAGGCATCATGCACTGCTACATAGTGCCTGGCTCCTTCTCCTTGATAACTTCCTTGAGGTTCTGGTGCAATAAGTCAAATCTTTGTATTGTAACAAAACATTTTTGTGTTTTGTACATAATAAATAGCCACTTTGTATAAATACTAGAGCTAGAACCCTTCCATTAGCAACCATTTTAGCACCATTTCCATTGGTTTTCATTTTGGTAATACCTGTCTGTAAATAATCACACTGATACAAACAAGCCTCCTAGCTCAACACTGGCAGAGCTGTCTGCATAGTCTGACAAAGGAAAGTTAAGCCATGACCTGTTAACAGGGAGGACAAAATACAGATATCTTTGATCTAGCAGAACACAACAAAAGCGCAAGGCTGAATGTTGAAACCGTGCCAATTCATGCCAGAAATAAGGCGCTCACTTTTAACACTGGGGATAAACGGTGCTTTAAATAACCTGCCTGAGGTCATGGCATATTCTTCTGGAAATATTAAACAGGACTGAATACTTTTTCCCCTAAAAGATATACTCTACTTCAAACAGGAGCTAAATCAGGAGCATCCTGTGGCTTGTATTATGCAGGGGGTCAGACTAGATGATCACAATGGTCCCTTCTGGCCTTAACATCTATGAATCTAAATGGAACATAACACCAGGAGAACTCAAATCCACCCACAGATTTAATAAAAGCCAAGAGCATATGACTGACCCAGAGGCAATTTTGAGAGTTTCTAGTTTGACTGGCTGCTGATAATGTAGTGCTCTGCCAAGTGGTCAGACACCAGCACTGAATGAACACTTTTCACAACCTGACATCAGGTGGTCATGTTCACCACATGCAGCAATGCTATCAATTAGAGAAGATGAGAAAAACTTTAAGCCACTAGGAAAATTACTTTTTTTAAGAAACAAACAAGGAAATCCATCTTGCTTAGTTTTATATCCTCACAAATAAAAAATAGGATTCATTAATTTTGTATTGCTGTACTTATTTTTTACTTATACATAAATATCTATTAATTATGAACACTACATACCAATTTACTTGGACTTTAACACTGGTGTTTATTTTGAATTCTTAGCTGAAAACCTTATTATTAACTCTGCAGTGAAAAAACAAAAACTATAAAGGAAGAAGGCATAGCTATAGCTGACGTAATGGCTGAGCCTGAGTTTTTCATTTCTATATCTCTGTACACAATGAATGAGTCAATTTTATTATTTCATAAACAGTTTCTCTTGACCACCTCAGCTCTGTTTATTTCTTGCATGCTGAAATCACTTCACTAATTTCCGTATATTTTTATCTCATTTAAAATGATATATTTCACAAAAAAAAAAAAAAGAAAGAAAAAGAAGATGAGACTGATCTCATGTTCATTTAAAAGTACATAGCACAAATGTCTGGTTTTTAGTCATCCTGGGCTCTTTCAGCAATCAGTAAAAAGGACCTAGCACTTTTGAAGTGTGATTTGTCTGATCTACTTTAGATATGTACTTGAGGATGAGATTAATTTCTCAGGCTAGTACTGCTCAATCTAGAAAGGAAACAACAGGGACAAAGGATGTGAAATGATAAAAGGCTACAAAATCATGAATGCTCTGCAAAAAGGTGAAGAGAGATCAACAGTTCAGTGTTTCTATAAAAATAAAAAAATAGAATACATTAAACATGAAATGAACCACACTGAAAATGAACAAAAATGGTTCTTTAGATCTGTGGAACCCCATGCCAAAGGAATGGCTGTAAAGAGTTTATGGATGTTAAAAGAAGGTTTTACAAGTAGATGTAAAAGAAATAATTTATAAATTGCTAAAAACTTAAAATAACATTCACTGCACAAGAATCATTTGAGTTCTGATAACCGGAGACCAGGGGATTAATCAGGAAAAGAGTCACATATGTTCTTACTCTTCCCTCAAGTAGGTGGATCCCAGTTCAGCCTAAGTGTGGTTGCTGATATGTCCATACATTGTCTATAATAGATGGCTTGGAATAATGGTTTGAGATGAAAGTTAACTTCTACACTGCAGTGACTGCATTTAATCAGATGAAATCCACAGCATGTCTTTGACAACAAAATCAGTTCAGGTTTAAAATAGGTTGTAAGTGGGAGAAAGAGGGAAACCAGCCAATAAGGTTCCACATTTAGCACTTTTGTAGGCAATCCAACTTCCCACCACTGTTCTGCTTGTACCTGATTCTTGCAGTCCATTAATATAATCATAGAGCTATAGGCTTTTCAAATATTACTTTGTTAGTTCTTGAAATCTGAAATCCACTGGAGTTTCCCCATGCTGGTTTGAAAGGACTGCTGTGGGTTAATCCTAGTGGGCAGCAATGCCCCACACAGCCATTCTCCCTCAGGAAGATGAGGAAGCAAGCATAAACCCTTCCATATTGTCTCCCCTTTCCAATGACTTCGGCCAGATCTCGTGACACTGCTTGGCATACGCATATCATCATGTTTTCTTTAGGAAACTACAAGGTTCTCACAGCTTTCCTTTGTTCTTAACTACTCTAATGAAAGTCCTGGCAAAAAGTGATACTGCCTTTAGATCAGAGTAAGAAAAGAGTGCTCAAAGGACCTGCAGAGTTCAGGGCTCTCCCCTGCACATGCTATTTCCATGATGGTCTAGGTCGATTTCCACAGTATTTCCTTGATTCCCTGACGGACCATAGAGAGAAATCTGAGCAATGTCAGCAGCTGTAGACTGCTGCACAGTTTACTTCCCTCTTACCTTTCTTTCCTGTCTCCGAAATTGGTGTCCGATATATTATTAAGCTCAGTATATTCTGCTGGATCCAGAATAATGTATCTTATATTTATACTATGGTGATACTGCCGTATCAGCCAAGATAACAGGTATTTTATACATAAAATTAATGCATTTTCTGAAAAGCTAAATTATACTTACCTTAAGTGAAAAATTTAAATGAAGCCAGAATGTGTAGCAACATTGCTTAGATCAGTATCTTCTACGCTGATCAATTTGAATTTTTCACACAAGAGATTTGATACATTTAACCACAGAAAACCTTAAAGCAAATGATAAAACTAACCTTCCAGACTTCCCATATGTTTTTAAACAGAATGTGGAATGAAGGGGGAAAAAAATGAAAAAAAAACTTTATAGTACATTTTGAAGGATAGGCAACTTTGCCCACTGCAGTCTCAGTGTGATGCAAAAATGTGCAGCATCACAGAACATGAAGAAATAAATAGATCTTCAGCTAGCAGCAGAGCAGGGTGATTTTTAGAACAAGGAGTTCATGTATGCAGAGCAAATTCTTCTCCAACATTGTAGATTGAAAGGGATATAGATCAACAGGCACTTTTTTGATAAAATGTCTGTATTGCTTTAACAGTTTTATGGAACACACAAGATGACCTTTGGAAAATTATGACATGCTGCAGTGTAAAACGAAAGAGATTCTGCTGTAACAAATGGCGCAACACCATGGCTAGAGATGGTGAAAAATATCCTTTGGTGGCTTGTAGTGGCAACCGAAGCAGCTTAAGGGTCTTCTGTATCTCACTAGTGTTCATGTATTGGGTATTAGATCACAAGGAGGTTATCTTATGGATTTATGAACAAATTACAATGCTGATTTTGCTGATGACATTAGCTGGCTCAGTTCTGTATATCAATGGTAAACAAAAGGCCCACCAAACAGCAAGCAAATCAAAACAAAACAGGTTGATGGTTTCATCAATGAAAGGAAGACAAAAATATGGTTATTAATGTCCCAAAAGGAGCATAACTTCAGAAAGAGAAATATTAAAAAAGTCAGTTTTCCTATCAACAGTGGAGCTTTGCAATGAAAATGATACTGTGGTAGACATCCAGCAATGATGCTGATAACAGTTTCTATAACCTTAAAATGATTGGAAAAATAGCATGATTAACATTGTCCCAAAAATGATTTTTCAACACCATCATCTTTATGAAATAGTCATAAAAATTTTCAGTAGCAGTTAGAAGGAACTATTAGCTAATTCAAAAGCCTTGATTGCAGGAGTTTACCAGAACATATTGGGAATTTTATTATAATGTTATTTCAAAGTAAAAAAAAACCAATGTCCTCAATCAACCATGAGGAAAGAATGGGATTCAACATATTTAGGATAAGCTTTAAGAGTAATTTTAATATGATTTTTATGTCGAGGGGTAATATGAACACCATTCAGAAGTAGAAGATGAATAACAGCTAAGAAAACCTTACAGAGAACAATAGGGAAAGAAACCAGTCCAACAATATGACACTTAAAATCTGAAGACCATCATAAAAATAATGAAATAAATTGCAGAAACCAGAGTCCAACTAAAGAACAGGATGATACAAAAAAAAAATAAACAAGAACAAGAGAAAATTTTTTTTAAGATATTCTAAAAGGTTTTATATCCTCAAGGATAGTTGAATAATCCCTTTAAGATTTACAATCACTTTACCACTATTCACAGTTTAACTGTGCCTGTAGTCCTTCCCCAGTATGCTGCTTACACTCAAGAAATACTAAGCAGCAAACTCACTTAAAAATATGCAACACTATGATATAAGACACTGTGAGGGGACTCAAGGGATTCGTTCACAACCCCTTACCCATCTCCATTTAACAGCATAAATCTCAGTCAGATTTAAGAAGCAGTATAAAGAGTAATGTAGAGAGGTTCTGAGTCAGCTTCTCCTCATTTCCCTTAGGGATTTTGATCCAGTGTTGTTAATGGCACTAAAAGTCTGACTGCTAGTATCTAGGAACACAGCAAAAATGTCTTACCTGCAAACCCACTCCGGAACAAGAACCCATGCCTTATATTGAAGGATTCTCTTTTTGCTACAAAATGTAACTATTCTTTTTATCCCACAGTTTTCTAATAAACGTATTCAAGACATTGTCCAAAGCTGATGTTTTACTATTTTGTATTTGTTTTTAAATTCAAGTACTGTATTCAGAATTCTGTGTTTACTAAACGTCAATATTTGCATAGTCATTCAGAGATGCGTGATAAACCCATGGCCAATCAAGCCTGGCTAATGTTATTCATCTATTTATACTTGACCTTCAACTGTTCCCTCTGATCAGAACCATTTCTTCACTGTTGTTCAGCTAATGGATTTTTAGCACCATATGTGAAGTGCGGAGTGAGCATCAGCATCTTTCATATTAACTCTCTCCAGAAGACAGAAGAAGGAAAAAATCTGACTCAAAACGCCTAAATGGATTCAGCTGTACAAGCACAACCTATTCATTTGCACAGGAGAGTCTGAATGATGGAGCTAAGTTTAAATGTGTCAAACTGCCAACTTAATTGAAACTGATAAATATGCATATGAAGGGCAACAGACATCCGGTTTATTATTTGTGTTTTTTTTTTCCTGTAAATTCTGCTCAGTGAAAGCTGGCTAAATCTTTATGCTTGACTAGAATGAGTCTTTTTTTCAGACTTTATTTTTATTGAACTTCCTTACACTGGACAGAAGTGGTTTAGGTATTCCTTTAAGGGCCTTGTACCTGCTTTCTTCTAAGGCCCAAGACAGATGTGGGAAAAGCACAGTGAGTCTGTGGACCAAGCTGTAATACAGCTGCAACTCCCTTCACGATCTTTGAATCTGAGAGTATGGATTTCCACAAAGAAATTCCCATGAAGTCATGCCTACTTTTTACATTAATAGAAACATAACAATATGATATAATGTCAGACTAAGTAAAGGTATATTTTTATTGCATTAGCTTTCATCTAAGTAACTAAAAACTTCTAAGGGAAGTAACTTCATGTATCTGTGGGGGAACCACTGCTCTTTACCTAGACTTTAACTCCTTTCTTTTTCCCATTAATATCTTCATAAACTTCCTACTTCTGCCCATCTATTATGACTACAGCTTAGTTTTAAACCTTAGTGTAGCAAATATTTTATATGTAATTTGAAGCATTCAAATATTCTTTAATAGTTCAATCACAAGATTTTTGTGTGCCAATATTACATGTATACAAGAATGATTGGTGGCTTGCATTGTTAGGTCACTGAATAAGAGAACTTGAGCACGATTCCTGGCTAACAGTTAAACACAAAGGCAAATGGACATGGACAGTTAATGGTTAACTATTTCTGGTAGTTGAAAAAAGGTGGTTTTAAATGAGATTTCATAGGTTTGTGATACTCTGTGAAATTCAGAGTCTTTAATTCTTACTTCTGATAAAATCTTTTTTTTCCCCTAATGTTTCTTTTGGCATGCAGTGCCTTGCAGTCATTTTCTGTGTTTATAGGTCAAAATGCATGCCAAATCTTTTGTTCAAAAGTATATGCCCAAAGGAATTTGCAGTCTTGCAAAACTGTTGTGAAAATTTACAATAGGAACCTAAGACTTTAGAATGAAGGCACATAGAAATCAAGTCTATTAACACACTGATCCCAGATAGTGAAAAATCTGATAAATCACAGAGTTTAAGGACAAAGGGAGCTATTATGGCCATCTGTTCTCATCTCCTGCATTGCACAGACTATAACTTTTTGCCCAGGGATTCGTGATCTCTTGATAAGCTTCTGCTCTTCTTCTAAAAAGACAAACAGTTTTAGTTTAAACTTTAGTGACAGATACTCACTCTGAACCCTAGTAGCAGTTCTAGCAGTTAATCACACTGTTTTATAGATGTGGCTGACGTCTGGACTGAACGTACCTAGCATTCTCTGTCAGCCTTGGGATGTCAGTGTGTCTTTGCTGTATCAGATAGCTCTCTGCTATCAGAATTCTTTCCCCGGTACTACTGTCATCATTTCATGATCACTAAATCTCTTCTTTGATAAGTTAAACAGAGACATTTAATCCTTCAAAAGTTAAAAAAAAAAGGTTTTTTTTTTCCCATCTCTGTTCAGAAATCCCTCAATAGGGCTGTTGAAGCTTTGATTTAATCAGTTTACATAGTCCAGTAATTCAGTAATTGGCCTAGTAACTCCATACCTAACCTCCTGCTGTGCTGGCTCTTACCTCAGCCACAACTGGGGAAAGTTCTTACTAGAGAACACAAGACTATCCTGCCACTATGACCTCTCTTCTTGGTTCATAGGCATACAGACTTATGACTTATGATTTTAAAAGAGAAAAGACCATCAAAGCATTCTCAGGAACCATTTTTTTACACATGATTATTATTCTCTCTTAACCAGTTTCACTCGTCGCAAGTTTTATTACAGTTTTATGTTTACTTCCAGTAAAGTACTTGATTACCATTGGGCCAAAGAGAGATTCTTCCAGATCTGATTGTCATCCAGACTTTAACAGCTGAAGATGCCTACATTCTCCACCAGCTGTTACATGAAAATTAAATCTAGGTCACTTATATTTTCCATGGATTTCTGCATTCAGATGTAACAGTCAGTGCTCAAGGATAGGGTACCAGACTGAATATCTCATGCAATTTATGTGGGCTACAGTAATAAACTTGAACCTAAAGGCAAAAAATTTATTGTTAGTTTAATTCACATTCAAAGAATTTTATCAAATAATTATTAGAAAAACTGTAATGATTGTAAATCTTAACATTTAAACTGTCTAATCACCTCTTTTTCTCAATAATAATTTAGCCAAAACTGATACAGCAGACTCCTTGCTATCTCCCCTTTCTCTTATACTGTGCTCACCCTTTCACTTCACTAAATCATAAGGTTGATAAAAGGTTTTACTTAAGAACTGGGGTGGAAGTGAATCATCTATGACCCAAGTTCCTACTTCACTCTCTGAATGAGCATGATATTGTTGTTTTCTTTATCTTAGCTCCTGTGTCTGCCTTGGGCAATTTTTCTATTTTTGTGAAAATCACCTTAACTTGCTCTTTTTCCATTTGTTATTCCTAATTCCAGTTTTATCCGGTTTCCAGGTAGCATTCCTTTAGTGATCAGTCGTTTCTGATTTGTGTTTAGAGCTCTGTGGACTTTGGCAGCATTCTGTTCTCTGGTAACTGTTGACTGTCAATGTCAAAGATACTGAAAGCTAAAAACACTACCCCAAAATAAAACAAAAGAGCACATTATTTGAAAAGCACTGATCTACAATAAATCACAAAATTTGAAGTGGTTACTGAGCTGGTCTGTTGATTTGCTCTACCTTTACATCTATGCAACTTGACACATTTTGCTGCAGGGAACTTCCTCAGAGAAATAATTTGTTAGAGAGTTTTTTAATGAGGTAATTATAATGAGGTACACATCAACTAGCACATCACTTTTGAGACACAAGTTGGATCAAAAAGTTACTTGTATTTTATGGATTTCTGAATACCACAGAACAGTGGCAGGTTTCTTAGATTCCAAACATAAGCACTGCAACAAATACTGCCATAAGCCTGCAATTTAGGCCAGTTGCTTTTGGTATCAGTTCAGTTCCTTAGATGCAGAAGAGTCCACTTTTCAGTTAATCAATTGCAGACATCATTTGATGACATAACAGTCACCTTAAGTCATTCATCTGAAAACCTTCATTCTTTGTAATAAGTTTATTTCAGACTTCCTGACAAAACTTTCTTGACATAAAGGTTCATTGCAGATAATAAAGTCAATTCAATCCTGCAGACTTGTAATTGCTTTAACATTATGTATCCTTGAAAATGGCTGAAGAGGATTAATGGACTTTTAAAGTTCTTGCTAACTAATAAAGACATTAGATTGTTTTAATGAGCTCTATGTCAGGCTGCAAAAAATATATACATGGTAGGCTGATATTCTAGCTGCTGCACTTATACACACTCAAAATGCATATATGACAATTACACTAACTGCTTTCAAGGCTAAGACAGAAATATTTTTTGTGAGTGTTACATTCCAGTGAGACACAAACACCACTCCTGCTGTAGATCTACACAGGTCAGTGGGTCTAATTCTTTGCCAAATGCTACAATCCCTACTTAAGTCAATGCAAAATGGAAATGACAGGAAAATTTGCCTTGTATGTGTATGATTGAATTTGGCGTGTTGTCTCAGGTAAATACTTTTAAAGAAACTGTCTTGCCATTGTATGTCTGATAACAATTTCTGAAAAACTGATATTGTAGCACATATATGTAGTATCCATATGTTAAGTGTCCAACAGCACTGTGCAGAGAGCATGAAAAATTTCTACCAAACATAACAAATTAAATATTTATATCTAGAAAGGGTGGGTTTTTTTGTTGTTTTTCTTGGGTAAGATCTTTGTTTTGATAGCTACCTATTGATGAAGACCAAGATTAAGTGTTAGTTTCCATAAGGTTCTAGTAAATTAATACAAATTGTAAAGAATCTTGAAATAAGTTTGTGAAAGATGAAGTTCACAGGAATTCACACACAGTGCATCCAAATTTGATTTTCAGATGGCCAACAATCCTTTACGAAGAAAAACGATGAGTTTGCTAGGGATCTCACAGAGGTTTCCACAGATCCTGACTCCAAGATGACCCAAACTGGCCAAAGAGATATTCTATACCACAGCATGTCATGCTTGGCATATAAACTGCAGGGAATTGGCCAGGAGAGGCAGATTGCTGGCCAGAGGCAGGCTGAACATTGATGAGCAGGTGATGAGCAATTGTATTGTGCTTAGCTTGTATTTTCTGAATTTTATTACTCTCCTTCTTTTTCCTATTACTATTATTGTTATTATTATTATTATTTCTATTTTATTGTATTTTACTTCATTTTGCTTATTCAACTGTTCTTGTCTCAACCTGTGGGTTTTAGCTTCTGATTCTCCTTCCAATCCCATCTGGGAGCAGGTAGAGGAAGCAGTGAGTGAGCTGCTGCATGGTATTTAATTGCCTGCTGGGGTTAAACCATGACACATAATTTGTCTTTAATGGCACATATATCTGCAAGTTGTCAGAGCATCTCAATGTCAAGATATGCCTGGATATATGAAACTTCATTCAGAAAATTCATACCTATAACACTGGTCACATTTTGCCAATTTCATCAACTAATCCTTCTGATCCCCTCAAACAAAAGTTAATAATCTTTAATCATTTCACCCTCCTTTAGGAAGTAGGTACTGCACTTTGCTATAAGATGCTGATGTTACTGTAAAGCAAGCATGTGCAAATTAACACTAAGAAATGCAAAGTGCCTGAGTGATTTTTGGACTTTGCATAATTTTTTGAGACTGTGTCACCTTTTTGATGATACTTGCAGATAGCAGAAGGGTGAAATATTAAAGAATTCTAGATTTAAATCCTACAGGGTTACTTGATCACAGTTGCAGAACCTAATGGGAACCTCTGTTTTCCAAAAGGTAGGTGGGTAACGCACAAATATAAGTAACATACAAGTCAAAGAATGGGTAAAAGCTAAGATTTCACCCTGTACAACAACACAACTGAAAATGAGCTACCAGGCTACCATGTGGTGCTGGAAAATCATCTGTCTTGCTGTGAACAAGGGCTTGACACTGCAAAGTTAAAATCTTTAAGTGACTCTTCTATGAGGGGGCCTAACTGTAGCTGACTCGCTTATGTGTTGAACAGGCTGGCTTGGCACTAAAGAAAAATTGTAAAAGGATGTCCTCCCACCAGAAAATGTGAGTAACTGCCCTGATGCTTTAGGATGACTACACGAGAGAAGTCATATGCCACACTGAGTTTTTATTGTGCTCTTTGAAGGGTGTTTTCATATACGAGCAAGATTTCTGACAGTATTCTCTTTATAACAAACATCTCTCTAATATCACTCGGTGAAAGAGCTGAAATGTCATCTGGAAACTGAGAAAGAAGTAGGAGTGAAAAAATATCAGCTAATTACAATTAGGCAAAATATTTGTCATAACATTTCATGACCAATACATAAAAAAAAAAAACCAACAACAAAAAACCACCCGGAACCAAAAAAACAACATTATATGAAATTATTTTGATCATATTTTAATAATTTAAAAATTTAAATTTTAGATGTAACTAATCATTTGTGGTCTGTATCCAGGTCTCCCACATATATTCAGTAGGTCGGGATATCTGAAAATTCATGCCTGGTATGCAGTGATATGGACATCAGGCAGAGATGTTTCACAGCTACTAAACTAATATTGAGCGTTTGTTGTTTTTTTAATTCTGTGGTTCATCTATATATACAATGAAAACTATACCTCTCAATTTATTAAGTCACAGTGAAGTAGAAGAGCTATTTTAACTTAAATTACACTTTTTATATCAGACACTCCACCCTAGAAAACTGAAAACCTTGAGCTGATTTTTTTTCAATGACAAAATCAAACATTTATTTCTCTATTCATTTTTATGCTTTAAATTGTATCTATTACTTTTGGTTTTAATTTCTACAAACCAAAAAATTTACATAAATGTCATAAAACCATGTATTTTTAATGGTAGGTATGAAAAGCTTCAAATTCTCCAAACATTTTTCCTTTACTTGAAAGTATTTGAAAAATGAGAGCTAACTTAAAAATAATTTCACCTCTTCTCTGAGACAACCTTTCTTTTTCTGTTGCTGCAACATGTTTTACAGCTATTAATTTAAAAACATTCAGACCTACAAATTGTCACCATGTAAATACCAGAAACAAATCACAGTCCCTGCTTGACATATTAATCAGTATTTATACCTTAATTTATATCCAGACTGAATTTCTGTCCTAATTGTAAGCAAGCAAATAATGAACTTCTTCAGGCCAATGTGTCATGATAGCTGAACTGTTTTAAATTTTCACTCTTCATAAGCTTTCTAGCACTTGTCTTACACTTCACCTGTTTCGCACTGAGCTCATATGTACAGCTATTACCTGCTAAGTATTTTGATTACAGGTTCTAATCTTTAAATAAAGCAATCTCTCCTGATACATTCTATCCAGTCTCTTAGCAACAAAGCTTTATCCCCATGATTCTGAATGCAGAATAATTTATGGATACTTAAGCTTTTTTGTTTTATTTCTAGCATTCTTTTTCTCAGGAGGGGTTTTGTTTCCTAAAAATGCTATACATCAATGCAAGATCACAAATAGACAATTTTAAACACCTTTTTTTTTAAGCAGAACAACACCTTAAAATATTTTCAATCTTATTTGAATCCACTTGGGCCACACAAATTAAAATTTTATTCTCTGTATATAAGGCTGGCAGGATTAGATAGCAAATGTACAAATTCCCCTTCTTAAAAGTGTAAGAGAAGTTTTTAGTTGGTAGAGTAATATCTTCCTCAAACATAAATTCCCTTCTCCTTTAAAACACAGAGAACAGCTTGGTATAATTCATTAATGATTTTGTCAAATAAGACACCATAAAATAAAAAAACCTTCATTGACAAAATCTTATTTGGGCTTCATCATCAAAGATTTTGCTGAAGATTTGACTTCTTTAGTCTTTAAAGAACTCACCTTAGATACAAAACTTGCAAAGCTCACAAGCTGTTTCTTCCTGTCCTGTAGCCTTCACATAGCCGTGTGAAGCCACACAATGCTGAGCACTGTCCAGTTCATTACATTATTATGCTCTTTCCTGCTATTGGCAGTTAATACTAATACCTCATAGACCAGTTATTCATTTATCAGTTCAACGTATAACAGATTTGAATTGTATTTATCTGGTCATCTTTACACCAAATATTGTTATATTCATGATGCACAATCTTTCTGTTATCATACAGAAGGTGTCTTTAACAAATGGCAATCTCCCCTGCCATCTCAGTCCAAAAGCAGAAAGCTTCCCAATGTCTTGAGCTTAATGCTCATGCTTATAAGGAATTGCAGAAAGAGTAGAATTGACATTCTACCACAACTTTATCATTTTCATGTTCCCTCAAGTATGACTCTAGATTATTGTACTTTTTCTTCTTATGATCTAATCAAATACAAACATACTGGTGAAACAAACTATTAATGTTCTACCTAGTCATGGATATATGTCCTGCTATTTTCTATGTATCCATTCAAGTTTTATTATATATACTTAAGATTTCTTATGGATGAGCCAAAGAAGGTTCTGTGTTGTCTTTGATACCCATATCTAAGTCAGTTATTAGTTTACTCTGACATATGAACAAGAAAGTCATCACGCTTCTGCTAGGATTTTACATTGGCCATGTAACACTTTCATCAGTTCTAGTCAGCTGCATGAACTCCCAAGAATTTCTACATTTGTCTCATGCCTTAGCAAAATGTACAGGGACTTTGACTAGTTTTATCCTTCACTGTTATCTTATAGACACAAGACAGGCAATTTAAATATGCACTCCATTATTCTCTTTTCAAACATAAACCAAACTTATTATTCAGTTATAAAGTCTTCTGTCTTGGTCTAAATTTGGAGAGGTCTCAAAGATCTGAAGACGGAATAGGCTTCTGGTTAAAGGAAAGATTCTTCAGCTACTAAGCTTTTCCAATGTCCAAGGTCACAAGAAAGATACTAGATACATGTTTCATTAGTCCTAATGCTAGTTATTATTAGAAATCATCAGAGCTATAGTCTTAGGTCACTTTCTGGACTCCCAAATAATTTGAAAAGTTTATAGTATTCTAACTGGGGTTTTACTATTTCTCAGGTGTTGTACCACATTCACGTGTTAGTTTTAGTTGCTGAAAGATAACTACAGCGATGCATTAAATTCTATGCCTAGATCTTATCCTGTCTCCTCTCTGGCTCAGATCATATTGTACATATCTTGGCAACCTATATCCCAGTATTAGGCAAGCTAACATTTTTTTTTATTTTTTTTTAATTGAAATAAACTTTCAGAAGATACTTGATAATCTGGTATAATATTCAAACATGATGGACAAGTTCATTACCTTCTTGATGAATTGATGAAAAGTTCATTAACTTATTGTTTTACACTCGTTAATGTGAAGTAACAAGATTCACCATCCCCCACTTTTTGTCCTGTCACAATAAAGCACCTGGGAGCAATTATGCATTGTGACCATCTAATAATCGTAGAATCATAGAATCATAGAATAGATAGGGTTGGAAAGGACCTTAAGATCATCTAGTTCCAACCCCCCTGTCATGGGCAGGGACACCTCACACTAAACCATATCACCCAAGGCCTTGTCCAACCTAGTCTTGAACACTGCCAGGGATGGAGCATTCACAGCTTCCTTGGGCAACCCATTCCAGTGCCTCACCACCCTAACAGGAAAGAATTTCCTCCTTTTACCCAATCAAAACTTCCCCTGTTTAAGTTTTAACCCATTACCCCTTGTCCTGTCACTACAGTCTCTAATGAAGAGTCCCTCCCCAGATACTGGAAGGCTGCTCTGAGGTCTCCACGCAGCCTTCTCTTCTCCAGGCTGAACAGCCCCAACTTCCTCAGCCTGTCTTCATATGGGAGGTGCTCCAGTCCCCTCATCATCCTCGAGGCCCTTCTCTGGACTTGTTCCAACAGTTCAATGTCCTTTTTATGTTGAGGACACCAGAACTGCACACAATACTCCAGGTGAGGTCTCAGGAGAGCAGAGTAGAGGAGCAGGATCACCTCCTTCGACCTGCTGGTCACGCTCCTTTTGATGCAGCCCAGGATACGGTTGGCTTTCTGGGCTGCGAGTGCACACTGAAGCCAGCTCATGTTCATTTTCTCATCGACCAACACCCCCAAGTCCTTCTCCACAGGGCTGCTCTGAATCTCTTCTCTGCCCAACCTGTAGCCGTGCCTGGGTTTGCTCCCACCCAGGTGTAGGACCTTGCACTTCTCATGGTTATAATACCAAAGTATAAGCTTCAGTAATTATTTTTTCTTTTAAAAAGCAAGATGTCTTTCAGAGAATAACCACTCATATTTCCTTGATGTTACTGAGTTTCTCGACTTGATTTTCTTTATAGACAGAGGTAATACTTCGAAAATATCTGTTTTATAGACACTTGACATCAATCTGAGTGTCTTCAGACTATTTCTAATGCATTCTCAGCCTTTTGCCTCTGTAAGCAACAGGCAATCTACAGAAGCTCTTGTCATGGCACCATGGGGGCTGGGGCTGCCTGAAGAAACAGGTCAGGACCTGTCAGCCAGGGCCTGTTCCAATGCCAGAGACAGGGAGGAGGGCAGCTGTGGCACCTGGGGCAGCCCCAGCCACCAGCATCATCTCTCTGGAGACAGGGATAGCTCAAAACCAGGCTGGCCTTGAATCTATGGGCCCATGGCTGGCCAGAGCAGAGATGTGGTGGCTGGAGACCATCCCTGCTGTGGCACCACTAGGGTAGGGCCTGATGGCCCTCAAGGGCCAGCAATGGGATCCTAGGCAGGGTCTGGGAGCTGGTAAGGCCACTGGTGCCCTCCAGACCTTGACAGCTCTCTGCCTGGTAGGACTTCCAGCAGTCAGTGAGATGGGGACACCTGAGCAGGAGACTGCACCTGATTCACTGGCTTTAATAGGTGCAAATGGACCCATTCTCCATGTGTCTTACCTAATCCCATTTTTAACCAGATCTTGAGTGCATTTTTAGCTATTCAGAGCCTTCTGGTAGTAACTTCCACCTCATTTTCAACATATGCGACAGTTACTGTTCAAGGATGATCATCTGCCTTATGTATCATCCAGGCCCAGGTTGAATTTGGGGTCCCCTCCCTGCAGGGGCTGCCTGCCAGCACTGCAGAGCTGTGGTACAAGCATGTGCTTCTCACAGTGCACCAGCTAATCAGGGTGAGGAGGAGTTTCTTTTTCAGAGGTAACATTAGCAACAGATTCATTTGCTTAAGTCTTGGGTGTTGATCCCAAATTACATCCTGCTCTTAACAGCCCTTTCTGGAGGTATTGGAAAGAAGAAGGATTAATTTAAAGTTACTTAAAGCTGTTTTGAACGTTACTGAGTCTGCTCAACAAAGTAATGATGTGCATTTTGAAAGCTCCCGAACTTTACGCATATTAATTTTATCGCCATTCAAAAGTGTCTCTTATAAAATGAGAAATAATGAATTACACTACTTTTCTGTTGCTAACTTTGATGGTGTGTTGCCTAACTGTATTCTAACTATATTCTGCAGTTGTAGGTGTAATTATGCTTTGCTGCTCTTGTTTCCTGTTCTTTACAGCCAGAGATGATGCTTTTTTTTTTCAATGGTAAAATTTGACTAATGAATGGCAGTAATAACTATGAAAGAATCCTAGCCTACATAGTAGAGCCCAAGTTAGGCTTGTTTCCCTTTAACTTATAATGATTCATATTATTTCAGATGTGAGTGCAAAAAAAAAACCCATGGGAAAAATGCATTAAAACATTCTTTGCTTTCTTAGTTCTTGAATGAAATTTCAAGTTTTGTTTATGAAGTCTCCTAAATGCATAATCTGTTATCCTTTCTTGAAAGCTGGAACATATTTAATGCTTAACGACATAATTAAAAATTTGATAGAATACTTCTGTATGTTAAATGTATTGTCTTTTGTTATAATAAAATTTAATAGAACAGAGGAAAATCTTTCTTTCAGACATTTTACATTTATGAAAAATGATTGCTATGTTCTTAACATTGGTGATATAGCCTGTGATTTAATGAAAGCTGAGCTATCATTGAGGTTTAATGATATTGTGAGATGACTGAACCACAGCAATTTGTTAAAGGCATGTTCACAAAACTATGATTTCTATCATACTCTGTATAAGTGGAAAATTAAGTCTATGAAACAAATCAATAAAAAAGAGATGAAAGCAAAATATCCTATAGCCTCTAACATTTATGAAGTCTTAAGCCCTGGCTCAATAATTTTTTTTCTATGAAATTCAGTGGGGTCATACTCTTCCCTGTTAAGATTGAACCAAGGATCACAAAAATGACATTTTGGCCCATCAATTAATAGGAGACTCACAGCACTGTGATTTCCAGCAACACCAAGTTGACATTACACCTCCGAGAACATGGAAAATAAACTAAATGCATGGAGGCTATGTGGGATTAAGGAGTTTAGAAAGCATGGACAGAATAAGATTTGTCCAGAAAGCCTGAGCCAGAAGTAAACAGCAAAAGAGCAGATCATGGTGTTGGAACTGTGATGGATGGTCCATAGGATTGAACTGAGAAAAAACAATGGGTGTGCTTTAAGAAAGGAAAGGTGTGTAAGGAATAGTGTATTCCATCTGCTTTTTCCTTCAGGAGACTATTTTTCCTGTTCCTTATGGAGTTGAAGCTGATGAAATCTTTTCCTCTGCTGGAGAGCAAGAGACAAATTGCAGCATAGGAGAAAGTGAATGCAGGAGACTCGCTGAGATCTCCCTCTTTCAGGTGACTGGTGTCACCTGAGTTGTGCCTGAATTCCCTTGGATTGGCCTCTTTCCTTGATCCTTACCTCTGTCAGAAAATAATTTGAAAATTTCTGATACACCGAGAAGACCTTAAAGAAGTTCCCACTGAAAGTTACAATCTCCCTACAGTTACAGCAGAGTTTGAAGAATGTTTGAACCCATATCTCTTACCACACAAGAAAGAACTAATAATTACAATATCCTATGTTCTTAAAGAAATAATTGTGTGGAAGTTTCTTAGCCCTTTCAGTGAGACTATTGTTTAACTTGGAGCAATTTAATGCTGAATATGAGTGGAAAGAGAGAAAAAGAAGCCACAAGTCTAAAACGTGTTGATTAGAGAACGTATCAAGAAAAAGGAGGGAAGGCTAGATATCTGTCCATTATCCACTGAACACTTAGTAGAAAATTATAATAGAGCAAAGGCAAAATTACAGTCTTTCTTTCTTCCTTCTGTGATATTTACCAAACACTAAATTTCAGTTACGTTTGTGCTTATTTTCTGTAAGGTCTGCTGAAGAATTAGCTATTTCCTGCAAAGCAGAAAGATTTCCAACAGCAGCAACTGAATGTATCCTGACATACCCAACAGTCAAGGTCCTGAAAAGAGTTGAGAGGCCTGGTTAAAAACAAAATAAAAAAAACAAAACACACAAAAAAAAACCCAAACCTTTCAAGCAAAGGAGCTACCTGCATGTAAGATGTCCTTAAGCTCAGTAGTGCCCTAGATAAAGACTGGCAGATGGGCTTGTTCAGAGACATATTTTGGATGAGCTGGAACTCATAGACCTGCTCTGAGAGCACCAAGAGGATGAGGCCCTGCAGGCAAGGATATGATGATTCTGGATAAAGACAGGCCTTTACCTACTTCCAGGGTCAGATGGCATGTTAACAAAGCAAGAGAGGTTAGGAAGATTACGCATCCAGGTGAGATCCAGGTTGCTAACATTCTGCTCAGTATGGGACTTTGAAGCACCTGTTTAGGTTAGAGTAGATCACTTTTCTAATAACTCTGACCTGTTATTTTAGGTACCTAAAATTATTCAATTCCATGGCCTCTACTCTATCGTCCATCACAGTAATTATATATAGGTGTTTTCTCTAGGTGATTGCATAACCATGACATTCAGTTCATTTACAGAACACTTTCTTTGGGGAAAAAAGATTAAAAAATAAATTCCAGGAAATTAAGTAAAGACGTCAGACTTCCTCCTTCCTGGCTGAATCACTAATTCCTAGGCCAAATCAGGCTCCATTTTCTGCAGGACTATTATATCCTCCAATTTGGATGGTAACGTGCAGCTTTTAGCTATAATACTTTATCTTACTGCTTTGGAAATCAACTCCCTAGGCATTGTCCAAAAATTCCACATAATGGCCATAATATGTAAAATGCTGAGGTAGTCTGCTACCTGTCTGCTCTATGTTCGATGCAGAACACATCACATACATGAGGTCTGGACTTGTCAGAGTTGGTGGTTCCAGTTCTGGCCTTATCATTCTCATATTTTATATTGCACAGAGGACTGGATTCAACAGGGTGGATGGAACATACATCCTTCCACAGAACACAATATAGACTGGTCGTTGATGCACTTTTCTGGGAAATGAATGTGAGCTGTAGTACACCCAGACATCAGTCATAGAATCACAGAATCAATTACAGAATGTTTTGGGTTGAAAGGGACCTTAAAGCTCATCCAGCTCCAGTCCGCTGCCACAGGCAATAGACCAGGTTGCTCAAAGCCCCATTTAACCTGGCCTTGAACACTTCCAGGGTTGGGGCAACCACAGCTTCTCTGGTCAAGCTCTCCCAGTGACTCACCATCTTCATAATGAAGAATTTCATCCTAATATCTAATCTAAATTTCCTTTTTCATGTTAAAGCCATTATTCATCATCCTATCACTACATTCCCTGATAAAAAGTCCTCCCTATGTTTCCTATAGACCCTTTTTAAGTATTGGGTAGTGGTATCCCAGAAATGGTTTGGAGGATGGCTTCTGAGGTAGCCCATTAAAAGCAGTAGACTAGGCTTCTACTAGATTCTAATAAGGCATAAACTAAGAATGTCTCAGAAAGGCAAATCTTGTCTTCCTAGAAACAGAATCGTAAGTGTTCATGGAGCTGCCAGACAAAAAGAAATCCCCCCATATGAATTGAACAGCAGAATAAGATAAATGATAGAATCAAGGGAAAGTTTGTATTTCACTCTATCAGTCATAAATCACTTGTCAGGTGATTCTTATATGCATGAGGAGGCAGCTTACTACCTGTGGTATTAACTGAGAGCAAGGGAGATGCGAGTTCCATGTCACCTCCTAGCTCCTGTTACTGTACTGGATTCAAAGCTTGTTAATCAATAACACATTCACTCAGTGTTTTGCCTACTCAGCAGAATGCCAGAACCCCTGTACTACAGATAATGTGAAAAATGTTTTCCTTTCATCCTAATTGCTTTCCTTCCTTTATCCCCAAATATATTACAGCTTCCTATAGAGTATCTGTTGTGATGCTTAGAAATTGTCAGAACATCAAAACAGGAGAAACAATTGAACCTTGTAACCTAGATCCAAGATAAAAATGGATATTAATTAGTGCGCAGGAAAGGTATTTGCTATACCTAGATGGGTATCAGTTCAGTGCTTATGGACTGAGAATGCCAGAGGAATCAAGTTCCTCTAGCTATATAAGAAGAAAAATGCCTTTTTTTTTTCTTTCCTTGGTGGTGCTGCTTTTGCGGAAGGGTCAGCTAAGCTATGATAGCCTTATCCATTTTTAGGACATGATACTTCCAGAATATTGTGAAAGATATTAATGTTAAAAAGTGCAATGTTCATGAAAGTCTGATGGTCCCAGGATTAGGGAGCAAATTGATAACTGCTGGAGGAATTTTGATTTTGGATTCAGGTATGAAATTTTTGAAATCCAACTTAGAACACTTAAGCTCCATTTTGCATGTGAGCCTGTCCAGCTAAGATGAAAAAGTTCCACTGATATAGAAATTTGGGTGTGCAGTGAAGGGTGCTTGTTTATGCAGTCACTGTTGGAAATACTATTTCACCCCCCCCTAAAATGACTGCGGTCAAATTATTGTACTAGAAATATGTGTCTCACAAGAAACAAAAAAGAACAGGATCACTATAGCAGTCAAACTCCCACAAGTGTACTAGAAAAGTCTAGTGAGACGGCAGAACCCGAATGAGTCTTAGGGCAGATATAATGAATTAAATTTGGAGTGAGGGAAGTTGGAGAATGAAAAACAAATCCAAAATGCAGGGTCTAATACAATAGGCTTGGTAGCTGGAAACATTTATTTGGAAAGACTGCACACTCAGGTAAAGTAGATAAACTCCAAGGAACAGAATTGAAATTGATCAAGCTAATAGAGCTCTGATTACCTCCCCATCTGAATAAAGCAGAAAGCCAAGATTGAATATTTTGAGAATTCCCAGTTCTACAAACAGAATAAAATTTGCAGAGATATCAGAAAGACAAACCACTGAGTTTTGTGAGCAAATGGGCTTTTTTTTTTAATCACTGTGCAGTTCCAAAAGGAAAGCAAGCAATTTTCAGAGACTAACAAACAGATGTGAAAAATGAAGCTGCAATGCTGAAGAGAGATCTGTAATTTCTCTTTCAGTGTTACCTGTGTAAATCAAAAGCTGGAGAGAAATTTTTATTGTATGCACTATTTTCAGACAAACAGTAATTAGAAATTGCATCTCTGAATAGGGAGATGGAGGTATTTCATTTGAAAAGATCTGTGAATGATTATCTTATCTCCTTTATTATCAGAATGTGTTAGAACTTAGCTGCATATTTCAGATGACTCTACTGTTTCATTGCATAGTAAATAGATAGGAATATAGACTTAAACCACTAAAATTTAAATACTATACTATGGAGAATGGTGGTAGTTTAAATTCCAGTGGTAACTAAAGGACATTCCAACAGATGCTTAGTGTCTGTAATTAGTGTGGGAAGCAGACTTTAAGCAAGAGCTTTTAAAGTCTAAATCTCACAAGGGAAATAAAAAGACTTAACATGAGGGAGAAAAAAAAATATGTATAAAATGTACAAAAGGGAAGATCTTACCTGACTTTTTTTTTTTTTTTGGTTAATTGTAATTCTGTCCCGGTGTTCAGTGTTCATGATGGGATTTTTAGTACCATAGTTTTACCTGAGGCAGATCTACATTTTTCATTGAAGCCTTGATTTCCTGTGGTATGATTGTATATAGTGTGCTTTTCACAGAGGTTTCTTATGGTGACTGCAAATGTATATTACAATACTTTCATGTGCTTCAGACCACTTCTACGGTCTAAAGTGACCACTATTCTATTTGAATGCAGGCTTAAGAACACCAGAAACACTTTCACAGGTGCATCCGATAGCAGCCTTTGCCTTATCATTAAATAGCTGCTGTTGATTATGATGAATTTAATACTGCTGTACAACTTTATGGAATCTGAAAACCTTCCACATATAGGAAATGCTGTACAGGACTCAAACTGTTTTCCTCTTTTTTTTTTTTTTTTCTTTTTAGGGCAAAAATCCGATAAGGGAGGGGTTTTGGTTTCAGTTGCATTCCCCTCTTTATTTGGCTGGTAAAGGCTTATAGTGAGGAAGCAACTCATTGACACTCCAGATGTCTTCCACCTATCAGATTCCCTGGCACTGGTAGGCTCCATGCCCTTGCTAGTATCCTTGTGTCCTTGATATCTTCCTGCTGGATAAATTTGAAATATCAGACCTTTTTTTTTTAGCAGTATTCAAGATTTTGGTATGCAGATGTGCTGTAGAAGATAGTCACTTGGTCTTAAATCCCATTGTTCCATAACCTGTTTCAAGAGGATCTGACTTAATTAAATACCATAGTACTTTGTAAGGATGGAGAGATCATATTCATTTAATCTGCTCTGAAAAAAAACACTTTTAACCTTCAGTTTCAAACAGCTTGTCACAGATTTTGACCACAGGCTCTACTTTTTTTCCTTCTGCAGTTTGAGCAATATCATTTGTAAGATCTTACACATTACTTTATCCCAGTGTGGAAGACATCACATTTTCTTAACAAAAAAATTTGATCCATCTAAGTATTTCAGTTTAGATGGGTCTGAGAGTCAAAACCAGTAAAAAAACATAAAACACGCAAAAGGTTTGTACAAGAAGGGGATGAAGAGGAGAATGAAATTCTGCCAAGTCAAGAACCAGTATTTTACTTTCTGTCATTCTGCCTCCAAAGTTCTTCACCATTACTGTGTGGCTATGTGGCTTTGCTGCCCTTTCTGATGTGTATCCACAGAAGTCTCCACCATCTGCCACTAATCCCCGAGGGCCAGATTCTCAGCTGGTGCAAACAAGTGTAACTCCAACATTTCCTTTACACGTGACCTGATTTTAATTCAGGCTTCGCCTCAGGATTACTTTCTCTATTGTCATCACTCCCATTGTCAGACCTGACACAGGCTGAGTTTCTCCCAGAGGCTTCACAAGGAATGACCTTAGCAACCTTGTGGATTTCACTAGCTCCAAACCAGGTCACCCTGTAGGACCTGGCTACAGTTCTGGGACTTAAGCTGAAAGCTCCTCACGAAAAATATTTAATCTCTTTATGTCCTGAAACTCCTTCTACAGGAATTTCAAGGTGAAATAGAGGTTGCAGTCACACACCAGTGCTCATTGCTTGATATTTTACATTTTTGTAATGTTACCCTTTGTCATGGCTACCACTCCCAGAAAGTATATATTATACTGATCAAGAATCTTCAATCCTGCTCAGGACAGCAGCTGCAGAAATTTAACTCAGTCTTCAAATGCATTCTTATCCTTCCAGCAACGTGTTTTCTTAGGAGAAATCCACCTTTTGATAATATTAGTTTATTGTAAATGAATAGACCTATTGCTAGATCTATTTTAATCAAAATTATAGTTTTCCTCTGATGTTTACATTAATGGATGCATCTACTAATGTATGATTTTTTGACATTGTTTTGCAAATACTTCTCCCTATGTCTGTAAAGAGGAACTAGAATCTCTAAAATTCCTCAAATTCTCTCTGTTTCATCAGTCTTTCATCCCCTTCCTCTGCCCTCAGGCTTTCTTTTCCCCACCACATCCTGTTTTAATTTCTCTAATGTGTAATGAGAAAAAAGTACCCTTCCATAGGTCTCCTATTTGTAGGTGTCTGATTACGAAGGTCTTCTCTTCCTTCTAGAGGGGGAAAAGATGATACAACAGATGGTACTCTCTCTTTTTTGACTACTTATTTGGTGAGATCTGCATTTTCTTTTTGGAACTCCTTTCTGATGAGTTAGAAAAAAAAGCCTTAACTCTGCAGTATGTTTTACTTTCTGAAGTGGGTTTTCTCTGACAACCCCAGCTGTAGCACTCGTACCACTTTTCTCCTTACTCAGTTTTTAAAAAAGATTTTTTAATTTATTTATTTATATATTTATTTTGGTGAAGTCAGCTTGGGAGCAGTGCTTAATCGCTTTTTCTTCATTTACTGGCCATTTCTTATTACCTGTCTCTCACTACAGTATCGTGAAGGCACACACAGCATCTTTTTTTCAGTCAAGACAGCAGCACTAGCAGAAATACGTCAGTAGGCTGGAAAAATTCTAATACTAGCTTTCGTTAGCAAGCAAACAAGAGTCAAAATAGTCACAAGAATCATGAATATAGATAAAACAAACTGCACTATAAAAAAACCTGGCAGTACAGAGTCATTGTCTATAGTCCGCTGGCCCTGTAAATAGGCATTTTTTTGTGTGTTTGCATTAAGCTGGAGTATTCAGCAAGAATAGTAATTTTTATATCTTTTTTCTATGCTTAAATAACCATTAATATTGTGTCTGTGTGCTACCAGATAACTAAAATACAAATTTGATTCAGACTGGAGGCAGAGATGGGCAGAAAGGGGGGCTTGCTGGCACTTCTATTGAGCACTGAAGCATTACAGCCCAGTATCTAAACCCTTTCTATTCAGGCATGTAGGAAAGCAGATAATACATTGAAACCTATTTCAGGAGAAAGCCTGAAACTTCAAAGTTAGCACAGCAACATCTTTTGAACAAAACTGACCATACAGAATGTGTTTATATTGGCTTCTAACTTTGCATCATGGTATTTTCTTTTGATCTCATACCACAATACCTAAAGACAAATTTATTCCAGGTCAAATTGGAGCTTAAATCCATTGCAGTGAAAAGCTTGAAGCAATGCTCACCATTTTAAGTAAACCCTAATCTCTTGAGAATAACATAAATGATTATTTTTCTGTATTTTTGTCAGTGAAGAAATCTTGCAAATAGTCTTTTCAAAAACCAGCAGAACATGGAAAAAAAATAGAAAAAACAAACAAACAAAACCCAAACAAACAAAAAAAAAACCTAAAAAACAAACAAAAATGAAACCTATCAAAATTACAGAGATTAAAACCTCCTAATGAGAATAGAATTTTTAGTAATTTCCTCAAAGTCTGAAATCTTTGACTACTGCTTTCTTTCCCTAACAGACTCCTCTCCGTTTGCCATTTGCAGACCTTTCACTAGTAATGTGTCCCTTGAAGACACTACTGAAAGTTCCCATAACAATTTGAAACAGCATGATCTTCTTTCGGCTTCTGTGGTACTGAGATTAAACAGCATTATTACTGGAAGATGATAGCTCCATTTTGTGAAAAGTTCTGAGATTTTAACATGCATTTGCTCGGAGTGGGGGAAAAAATCCTGGTTTTCTGGACAGATGAATGATATCAAAATGTTTATTTTTTTTTTGTTTCAAATTTTCATTCTGAACTATTCCCTGTCTCTCCAGCAGTGATCAGAAAGTCTGCCCTGGAAGGCAGAAACCTTTCTATGGCTAGTATCACCAAAATCTATGTGTCTGAGCAAATGTTGCCTTTGAAATTTTTCATTTTGACACTGCAGAGGAAAAAAATATGCCTTAGCAAAAATATTACTGCAGCTTTTTCTCAGGTTTACTAATCCTTTGATGGAAAGCAGATTTCTTTCAAAACTTTTCAGACACTTATCTGAAAAAGGTGACTTGTCAATAGTCTTTTCATTAAAAAAAATCAGATGGGAAAAAAAAAAAACAGATGAAGGTTTTTATTGCATATTCAGTCTATCCTCAGGTACCTTTGGGGCTGAATATAAAGGAAGCAAGGCAAAGCTAATACAATATTCTTCATGTGGAAAAAGAAATAATCCTGCATCAATTATAACAAATGGGGAAAAAACCCAAATCTTTTCTTTTCTGCTATTTCATAAATTTTGCAGTGCAAATCGGGAAAGTGGCTCAGAGAAACAGAAATCTGATCCAGAGATATACATCTTCTAAAAATCTTCATGTCCTTCAATTTGGTCTGTAATACGTTCCAGGAACAACTGATCATCTTTCTTACAAAGGTGATCTTCAGATACTGCTTTTCAACATGATTTTGTTTTTCACCGAAGACTAGCCAGGTGCTATGTGTATCAACAGTAAAGGATCATCAACAGGACTCCACATAGTTTTTTGATACTACTGTGTGTGTGAGGTGGAGAAATTGCACGCCTTAAAAACTACCAGAGCTTTTGGTAAAGTGAAGGTAGCTTCTTTCCTTAAATATTCATTAATAAGGTTCCTGGGGGGTTTCATAAGAAAAATGGGTAGCTGCTGCTGCTTTCTTTTTGTTGTTGTTGTTGTTTTCATTTTGGTTTTATTTTAGTAACCATTTTAATTGGTGAATCATTGCTGTATATCCCATCCACCACACCTGTCTCATTGCCGTCCTTTTATTCTGCTTTTCTACTTCTATTGTCTTTCACATTGAAAACTTGCTCTTTAGGTTATAGTGTTTTTTTTATTTACCTACTACCATTCTAGCGTTAGATTAGAGGCCGATCTTTTCATTACAGGAAGATCCCTACCTGGAACAACTGCACGTTTTCATCTTGATTTGGCAGCACAGCTGTATTTTTATATATTTATACCACTATAATATGTGCTCAATATCTAATGCAACTTAGAGACAGACAAGTAACACAACCAAAATGTTCCTCAAAACTCTTAAGCCTATGTACAGACTTGTGTGGGGAATTGATTTGTGTCTCTCTGCTCTGATCAGTTTGTGTGTTCTCACAATACAGAGGTCGGCAATCTGTAAGGTCAGAGATTTCTGATAGTACTGAGGAACTGCAGAGATGAGCATAAAAAAACCCAACAAACAAAACAATGTCATAACAAAACAGTGCCTGGGATAGTGTTGTAAAGGTACAAATATGTAGCAGTCATCCAATAACTCAGAGATTGTCTTTCTTCAGCTTCGGAGTGCATGGTGTGTGGAAAAAAAATCCAGTACTTCTCAGTGAGAACTGGACACAAATGCCTATAGTCCTTTACAAAAATTACCATGCTACAAGCCTTCCCCAGGTGCTTACATTTGCACTTGTGCAGTGTCCTCTCTGGAGAAAGTCAGCTTCTGTTCCTGTTCTTAAGGGAGCTATTTTTGTCATATGAATGCTGAGGCTTTGCTAACTTTTGTACTGACTGTTGAAAGGCAATTGCAGGCAGTGCAAAACAAAGTTCTGATTAACAGTTGTTATGATGTGAGCCAAGAACACCTTCTGGGAACTTTCTTCTTCCATTTTTGTTCACTTTTGGACTGTGTACTCAAAAGAAACAATCATCATTTCCAGTGTGTGTGTATGATACTTGTATTTATCACTGCTGTCAAACTGCTATATTGAGATCCCTACTTACTCTAATGGCTTATGTAAGACAAATTATTGGATGTTAGCTGCAAGATAATCAGTCCTTTTAGGAGATTAAAGTAGTACATCTAATTTTACTAAATAAAAACTCTGTAAGGAAGTATTTATTATCTAGCTCTAAATCTCTGCTGACTGAATTTCCCATGCAAAACCACATCTGTAAATATGCTTTATAAAAAATCTGAAGTTCAAAAGGAACTGATGAGCATTTTAAGAAGCCAGTTCTTTTGTAACAGGTTTTTCTAAGAAAATTCAAATTTTCCTACTTTGCAGATATAGAAACACAAAATATTAGCTGCAGTCAGCAAGAGTCAATCCAGTTCACCTGATATTTTCTTAATTTTGGATGTGGTAAGAAGAGAATTTAGCAGCATATTGAACAACACATTGATTTATTTCACAAGAACAGACCTGAAATATTGCATAGAGATCTTACTAGCAATATATTATTGGTGTCATGTTGAAACACTAGACTAACAGTTTACTTCTAATTAGACTGGGCCAGCAATATGTAAATACTACAGATGACAACATGTAATATACTGTATGAGGAAGTACACTAAAAAAAAAAAAGAGAAAGAAAAAGCTTGATTTTTCCTCTTGGTTTCATTTGAATAATCAAGCTCTAAATTGGAGCACTTAAATGGAAGCCAGGCAACTTGGAGTGTGATGGAGGAGGCAGTAATCAGTTTGAAAAGATGTTGAATCTCTGATGGGTGTTGAATATGTCACATTAAGTTATGTCCTAGAAAGGGAGGTTCCCTGAACAACTGCTAGTCACTTTAAATTATTCTGCATTTCAAACAGGAAATCATCCAATTAGACTAACAGCTGCAGAGATTGGAATAAGCCTTGCATATTAGAAAATTAAAGAAAATGCAGCTGAGTACTATGTAAAGCAGCTAAGGTAAGTAATTTTCTCTCTCTTTTTCTCCAATAAAACTTAATTTCAAGGACTTTTAGGATAAGTCAATGACTGCAAATTTGTTACATGTGATTAAAACAGGAAAAATAATTTCCCATGAATTGTGCTGGATAATTTTAGCTGACACTTCATATGGATGTTCTATTTGTCCTAAACTATCCACTGTTTCTTTCAAGGTGGATGGAGACTTCCGTATTTCTACTTTTCCCAGGTCAGTTCCAACACCATCACTATTTTTTCAAAAGATTTTAATCAAGATGAGCAAAATTGTTATATTGGAGTGACTCCAGTTAAGAGTCATCTATTTGAAACTCTCATCTAAAAGACAGTCTGAGATTTTAAAATACAAACTATATGTGGAAAAGGAAAAGATAGGTGAGGTCAGGAAAAATAAAGAAGAAGTTGGAAATGAGATTTTACATAATGAAAAAAAAACAGCTTCAGCAACAAAGAGGATTCTGATGCCAGAGGAAGTAGGATGAAAATAATGTTGAAAATACAGCATACAGCATTCTATTAAAATATGTTGAGCATTTTCTAGTGTATCTGAAAAAATAAATAAAACCAATATACTTTTACCTGGACACCCTTCATGTAGTTTCAGGATTAAAAATTGTAAACCACTCTGTATGTCAAAATTATTTTTACTATGCAATAATTGGACTAATATTAGACATTGGTCTCTAAAAAACCTAAATGGATGGAGTGATAAAGTGTCAATCACTAATGAAATAAAATTATATCTTCTTCTTTTGTGATGAAGTGTGTTTTAAGTCAAGAAATATATTCACATGGTAAAGCTATATACTTAGAACTTCCTTAGTTCTGTTAGAACCTACAGGTACCCTCCTAGTGCTTTTAGTAGTGCACATCCCATAACTGGCCTTCCGGAGACATGCTTCATTTCTGAAGAGGTTACCCTTGAAAATCCTCAGGTTCAATAAGGACTTTTACTTTTTTAACCCACCATGCATTAAACGCCAAGGCACATTCCCATGCTACGTACACAATTCCTCCTATAGACTTTGTTGTGCCTGGGGTCTCTGTGCCTTCAATATATACACAATGTCTTGTAACTTACCACAAGAGTTCATTGAAATCACAACTGAATAGCTAGCAGGCATAGATACAGCCTTTAAGTGCTGTAATTCTCCTCAGCTTACCTTAAAATACTTCATTCCCTTGATGCTTTTTAAACAAGCCTCAAAACATAATTAGGAAAGTCTAATAATTTTCCTTAACATGTAATTTTAAATTGGTTACTTTAGAAGTTCCTTAGTGCTCAAGCTTTGAAAGTCTTGGTAGGATCAAAGACAAATCCATCAGTAAAAATATATATATAGAAAAATGACTAATTTATTGTACCAGTATATATTCACCTTACATCAAGATTTAGCCAGCTCTGGAAAGATCAGATCCAAATTGCCACTGAAAGGTTGGGTTTTTTTTAGTTAAGATGTATAATTTTAGTAAGAAAGTGGAATCAAGGAAAATCCAGGAGACACTCTCTTGCTTGCTGAGAGACAAAGCATTCAAAGTCTAAGCTGACCCTAAGGAGTGGATTTTCCTAGCTTTACAGATACAGTCAGTCAAAAAAAAAGAAAAAGCAAAAAAAATTCTCTAAGCCAGAAATGTGTGCAAAAAGTATCATTTAACTAAAAATGGATGAAAGAAAGTGTTTAAATGTTTGTTGGAATAAAAGTTGAAATATATTCAAATGAAAGATTTGAATAGAAAGCCTGTTGCTTTTAGGATACACAGAGGATTCTTATCCTTGGGAAAATTAAACTTTGCATTAAAAAGTTGGGTTTAGTATTCATCAATGGACTAGAGTAATTACCTAATATATTGGGACCAAAGAGTAGCATAGCACTGAATTAACTCAGAATGACAATTGCACCACTCTAACCACTGATGAAATGCAAAAGTATATGGATAGAAAAGAATGTCTTTAATGATAGAAATTACTGTGTAATTATTCAGGTCATATGGTACAGTCCAAAACATTGAAGAGAGGCAATGGCTTGCTGCTGTCAAAGTGCACCTAATCAGTATGCACAGCACCCAACAGGCATTTGAAGTCTTCTTAACCTGTGCAGCCTTGATGCTGACATACAAAGCGGAGATGAGGGCTGTTCAGTTGCCAGCAGCACAACCAGTCTTAACCAGGAACGAAAACACGTGGATTTCCAATCACACCCATGGAGTTGCATTTAGCCAGGAGTCATGTAAACACTAGACTGTACTTACCTATTGCCTTGCTTTATGCCTCTGGTCTGTGTATCTTGCCAAGGGAAAATCCAGAGAAGGAGTTGCAAACCGCTGTTTTTCACCTCCTGTCAAAGACTGTCTTTTGCATTGCTTAATAAAGGTCACTTAATTTGATTGTAGCACATTTGAATTAAGACAGCTGGTGTAGTCATGATACGAGGCCCATTGAAAATCAGCTGTAAATTCTTTTTTTTTTAAAGCTCCTCCGGCTTGGATTTTGAGGGACTATTTGCCAGGAGGAGTCTTCTTCCTATGGTCACTAACTACTGATTTGATTCAGCAATGACAGTTTGCATGTTCAGTGTATCCTGATGTGGTGGCTTTTTGTTGTATAATCAGAGATTTTAAACTGTTTCATAGACTGTTCCACAGGCTGAGACTGGTTTTTAACTATTTCTTTTTACCAAATGAAAAGTAACTTTAATTGTCTAGTCTAATCTCACACCCCAGGAGCCAGGACTTCCACGGATGAAGACTCCTGTTTAGTCACAGCATTTGAAAATAATATGCATTTTTGAAACACGTCCAGCCCATCTCAAAAATTGTTCACTATGATTGCTGTGTAGCTTCAAAAACTGAACAGCTGGCTGATGCAAACTCTACTCTTGAAAAAAGATGTTAATGTAATGAATGTTACTCCCAACATAGTTTTGAGAAATAGGTCTTGCCAAACTAACTTCGCTTTACTTTTATGAGAATATGAGTTAAACTGACAGCTGCACAAATGCTAATGCAATACTTTTCTGCAATGCATGACTTGGTGCCACACACCTTAGGGTTAAGAAACTTGAGTGATGCAAAATTAGTGTGGTGCTTAAACAGAATTTACTGCTTAAAACAGTAAATTTCAAAAAATAATTAAAAATAATAAATCTTGACCAGCTAGTTGAACTTCTGTGGAGATCCTATGAGGAAAAAAAAATTGAACTATAATTTAAAATATACGTCAGGTCTTGTTGGAAAAACAAAATCATTGCCAACTTTTACCATCCACAGATAGCAGTAAATAGGAATCTTTGGCTATGAGAAAGTCAGGTTGATATGGAAAAAGGCAAATTATTTGAAAAACTGATTTACTTAATGTGGATACAAGCACATGTAAAAATTTACAAGTTTCAATATGGACAAATGTTCAAATATCTGTCATAGCTGCAGACAGAAAACTTTCATAGGAAAGCACATATGATGTAAAAGACTTAAAAATACTAATGGATGATCTTCTGAATGTGTGGTACCTCAGCCTAAAAGGTTAATGTGATTCCTGCATGTATTAATTCTACTATTACTGGTGACCAAGTGAATTACATTTCTCTTGTTAAAGACCGTGGTAGAAAACTGGAGGATTTAGAATGCAACAAGGCATATTAAAGAGTTAAACAAAGCCTTAGAATGAAAAACATGAGGAGCTCAACTGATTAGTTCAACAAGAACAGGACTGGGTAATTAGATCACCATTTTTGGGGAAAAGACACATAACTTTTTAACCTAGCAGAAAGTATTGGAAGAAACACTAAGCATGAAAGCTGAAAATGGACAAATGTAGATTAAATTCCAAAGATACTACTAGAGTGAACAATTCAGTATTTTGTTTGGAATATATGTACAGATGTTCATTCTCTGCAAAGCATTGTAAATAATCTGCAAAGCTTTAGGCAACTATGTATTTTAAGGAAGTGGTAAGTGTTCTTAAGCAGTTCCCAATAATTATTCACATTTTTCTTTTTAGTTTCTATTTACCATCTGACTAAGCACATAATTATCTGTATACATGTGAAACTGGCTCCTGGTATGCACCAGAGAATGTGTGTTATTGGTTTCCACACAGGCATAATCAAATCATGATCACTTTCAGTAATCACCATTAATCTTCAGGCGTGAATTAGTTCTCCAGTATCTCTAAAAAAAAAAACAAAACCAAAACAACCAACCTAGAATTTATTCACTTGGAAAGTTATATTTTAAAGGCTAGAAAACTGCCACTAATAACTTAAAGAAATGATTTTGCTGTTAATATTTTGTTGAAATTAAAAAGAACTCTTCTTACTATGTTCATACTGGAGACTGGGGGGGAGGTTGGTATTTTTTTCTATGTGTTGAGTTTTGTTTTTTTTTTTATTATTATTATTTTAAATCATATTTTATATCCATGTTTGACCATGTATCTCATTCTCCCTGTTGTGCTTTGGGTATCTTCCGCTGACGTAGGGGAGTACCTCATCTTCTCTATTAGTGAGAAGACTACTCTCAAGGCCAGCAAGATCGTTTACTTCCAAATTGTCCTAGGTTCAGAAAAAAAAGGTAAAAACACATTAACTCCCTTTCCTCCTCTTGTACATTTGACCCTTATTAAATGGATTGAAACCTACTCATTTTAACATTATAGCTAAGGAAATCTTCCCGTCATGTTTCAGAAATATCAGCTACATTTTTGTACAAACATCAGCAATTCTAAATTATTGCCAATGATTCTGAAATAGGTGTATAAGCAAATTTTTATTTTTCTCCAAAGCCTTATTGCTGAAGATATCATTTTACTGACAACTTAATTTTCTGCTAAATTAATAACCTTTATCTGCTCCTTTTTTTCTCTACATGAACATATTTTTTAATAAAAACTATATGAGAAAATTACTTTAGTAAGATGGAATCAATGTGATTTATTTTTACATTGATATTTGGTTGTATGTCTATTTCAGTCATTATTTTCTTATTTTAATTTATCAGCATTTTTGAGAAATGAAAGCATTTATTATTATACATCTAAATGAAAGCTTTTTTATTATACACCTAAATGTAATACAGCATTTCTTGGTGAGATATTTACATATTTACATTGTTTTCTTTGACTTCAGATACATTAAGAGAAAACTATGGTTGGTATTAAACGTTTTTTTTTGTTCCTTAAAAATTTAGAAAGAAAAATCATTTATTTTAATGTGAAGTTATTACTTATAATCAGTTCTTACATTTTTTATCAAAACTAACAAATCCTGAATTAAATGCTGAAATGAAAAGCTGAAAATGCTGTTTTAAAGGATCAAAATCAAAATGCAAGCTTTTCAAAACAATCTCTATTAAAAAGTCATTTCAAGTAACAGTGAAATTTTGGTGACCTCAACATTGCACTTTTTAATGAATTAACTATTAATTTCATTATTCATCTTTGTTTCTTGAAGCTATCTGGATAGATTGCTCATTCCCCTTCCATGGAAAAGAAATTACTCATTTTTCTTGGCTGAGGTTTCAATACATCTTTCCTTAGAAAGACTGCAGGTCTGCCAGGAACAAAAAAAATGGAAAGATTAACTCTCTTGAAGCTATACATTAATGTTTAGGATGCATGAGAAGAAAAATTGATGTTTCCCTCTTCCTTGTTGTTAAAGTGGTCAGTATTAGACAAGGTTATTCAAAATGGTAATAACTTTTTTTTTCATTATAAATTACATCTGTTTTGAAGGGGAGCACAAAAGGCACAAAACCTTGCTGTTTGACAAGAGGTGATCTTTCACAGAGCTTATATTCGCTGTATCAATTCAGAGAAACTGGTGAAATGAGGAAGCTATCTCAGAATTGTCATTCCCTTTTTTTCTTCAATGTAAGAGCCACTTGTGCTCCTTTCTTCACTGAACTATTATATGAATTTAGTGGGTTTGTTTATCAAAAAATATTGTGTTTATGGTATTTTTTATCCAGACATAGTCTGAATACCACTCTTCTCCTTTGGTTTCTTGGATAAGAGCAATCCTCTTTTAGAGTTAGTACTTTCTGGGTGTCAAGAATGTGACTGAGCATATCGGCACAACTGTTATAAAGAATTTTGCATGCTCATCCAGTAACATGAAAGAGAATGGCCTTGTGGGATTAGAAGCACGGTCATCGCCTTTATCTGGGAGCAACAAGGGCTGATGCTCTGTAAGGATAGCTGACAGGGGCAAGGTATGGGCCTCTCTGACAAGGGCATGATGTCACAGGACTTGAGCAGCAAAGAGGAGAGCAAGTTGGCAGCAGTGACCTGAATCAGCCATAGGCCATCCTGCCAGGTGCATCTATAGTGACAAGTCAGGAATGAGGTCAAGGCAGAGATTCAAGTCAGTGAGACAGGATCAGGGCTGAAATCAGACTGAAGCACTCATGGCCCACAGCTTTAGACAAAGCATCTCTGCTCCACCTCCAGATTACCCATCCTGGCAAACACTGACCTTATATCATAGCAATGTTGAATGTATAAAACATAAGTTATTCACTGGAAATTAGGTCTTTACTGACACCATAGGTTACTTTTAGACTGACGCACCTGGAGGACACGAGAGGCTACAACTACAGATGTGTGAAACTTAAACGGTGCTAATTTTGGAGAATTCCCACAGACTAGTATGAAAGAATAGTTCTCTAGTGGTCTAATATACACAATGGAATAGTTGATTAGTAGAAGAGGGCAGGGAAACTGGTCATAGAAAAAGCAAGTGTTGAACAGTGAAAGCATGATAAAAGACAAAAATAACTGCAGAGACAAAAATCAGCAAGAATTATTTTTAGAGTCTCATATTCCTAATACTGTAATTAACATTAAAATTAACATTAAAATTAACATTAAAATGTTAATTAACATTAAAATGAATGTTGATGGGGAAAATCTAGTACTATATATACTTTATGATCATAGTCTATCAGAAATCCCAATACAAAATTTCTGCTGAACAATGGAATAATGTGGAAGAGATTTCAACTTACTTTTTCTAATCAGGAATAAAGTTTTTTTTTCTGAAATTGCAAAAATATAGCATTATGACATGTATTTTTTTCTGCAAAACACAGTGATGCAAAACATAATGCATTCAGAAAGCTGTTGGGAATATACACATGAAATGCTCAAAATTGTTTACTACTTAGCTGTTCTTACATTGTGTAACTGTAAGAAGTTGCCTAGTTTTCTTGCTTGGACAACTTGTTTTTGTCCTGCCTATCTTATCAATCAATTTTTTCCAGGATGTTAATGCCAAAATAATGACAGTTACAAGGAAATACTGATTGTTACCTGTGATTTCAGGTAATGTCCCAAATCTAAGTGTATTTTCAGCAAGTTATAGATACTATATTCGAAATACAGTGCCATAGTGGCAGTCATGAATTAAAGACTGTTTCATTAGTCTGACAATATTAAGGATGGATTTCAGATGGGATTAATAAAATACATGAGATAAAAACACATAAATATGGCATCTACATTTATCTGTTCATCCATGATCTATGTGTCTAGTTTTCCATTGTACCTAGTGAAGATCTGATCATTAAAATCAATGAAGACTATAGGGACAGATATTCATGTCATCCTGAATCCTCCAAACATCTAGGGGCTCTCAATTCAGCCACCCACACATAGCTAGCTAATACTATCTGTGGTTCTTTTAGTCATCTCAGACCTCTAGATAATGCCAACATACATGGCAGAAACTTAGAGGAGCCATACCCTACTGGAGCGGTAACCAGACATCAGGTACTTCCAAAGGCCCTAGATGCCTATGCATGACAAGTGAATTGCTCTGCTCATGCCTGGTTTGCCAAACCTTTCCATGGGTTTCACTGAGTTTATAGACCTCCAGCAACTATAATGGCAGCAGAGTTGCCTGCCTTCTGTTGCTGTGGGTTGACATTTGGGTGAATGGGCTCCAGCATGGGTCCTCCACAGGGTCACAGGAACCTGCTGCCAGGAACCTGCTGCATCGTGGGCTTCTCACAGGTCACAGCCTTCTTCTGGGCACATCCACCTGCTCCAGCATGGAGTCCTAATGGACTGCAGGGGGGACAATGTGCTTCCCTGTGATCATCACCTGCAGGGGAATCTCTGCTCCAGTGCCAGGAACACCTCTTCCCCTACACTAGCTGTCTGACTTGGGAACAGCTTCTGCTCGCTTCTCAGAAAATCCATTCTTGAGTCCCCATACTACCAAAACCTCGACATGTAAACCTGATACTTCTACACAGACACCTACAGGTGGATATCTAAATTTAGCTAGTCCACAGCAAAGGGCACAGTACGTAATGCAAGCTTGTATACAGGATTTCTCAAATGTTATTGAAGGCAAAGCACAAAATTTCATCTACAGGATACAAAGAAACTCATTTTATATCTCACAATAAAACTTCAGCGAAAGATGCAATTTCCACAGGTCTATGGGTGTGAGAAGAAGCAAATCAAACATATGGGAAGAATCACAGCTAGTGTAAGTCAGGGCCTGTCTATCATCTGGACCAGAGACACTGACATACAGCTCACCAGGAGTTCTAAGAGAACATGCATGTGTAAAAACAGCTTTCACACTAGCTAAGTCTTTATTAGTCTACTCTTTTTGAGACCTTCATTCCATTACCAGTAAATAAAGCGTTTACCTTCCAAAATCACACTTCATCTGACCCAATACATAGTCTGATTTTGAATAAGTATCATGCAGATATATTTGAAAATATAGCTTAGTGGTATGGTAGGCAATATGGAATAGAAATGATTTTCTACATAATTACAACATCTGTTATTGTACTCCCTTATTGCTGAAGAGAAATTTTGGGATTTTCTTGAAAACACAATTCATTTTCTTTGACACTGAAAATCTTGGTAGTCAAGTAGTGTATTGTCTATACTGTACTGTACTATCCCCCCCTACGCTATAGGGGAAAAACCCACATTTCAGTTGATGAAAATATTTTCTGCTTTGGGTTAAAACAGTGTAAGACTTGTAAATTAAAAAGTGGTCAAACTCTCCCCGACAGAATCTTACAGTACAGAACTTCCTCCTTATATCCAATCTAAACTTCCCCTGTTTAAGTTTTAACCCCTTACCTCTTGGCCTATCACTACAGTCCCTAATGAAGAGTCCTTCTCCAGCACCCCTATAGGCCCCTTTCAGATACTGGAAGGCTGCTATGAGGTCTCCACGCAGCCTCCTCTTCTCCAGGCTGAACAGCCCCAACTTTCTATCTTCATACAGGAGGTGCTCCAGTCCCCTGATCATCCTCGTGGCCCTTCTCTGGACTTGTTCCAACAGTTCCATGTCCTTTTTATGTTGAGGACACCAGAACTGCACACAATACTCCAGGTGAGGTCCCACGAGAGCAGAGTAGAGGGGCAGGATCACCTCCTTTGACCTGCTGGTCACATTCCTTTTGATGCAGCCCAGGGTACGGTTGGCTTTCTGACGGCTCATGTTCATTTTCTCATTGACCAGCAACCCCCAAGTCCTTCTCCACAGGGCTGCTCTGACTTAGGGCAGGATTGCTGAAAAACAAAATACCTTCTCCACTGATTTTGTGTGTTTTGGAAAGTATGAAAGAAGTAGGGACTTTCATACCTTTACTTAGTGTTGCAATTACAATACACCAGGAAGCCACCTGATTTTACTATATATTTTCCATAATTTATGGGGTGCTGTGCAAAAATAACACTTAAAATATTAGATGCAATCATAAAATGAGAGAAAAGGAGATTAGACTTTCCTCAAAGACCATAAATCTATTCTTATAGCACGCATTATTAGAATGAACATTATAATAAGAAATGCAGAGAACGATCTTTTCCAGGAATTTGTGTCTTTTTCTCCTCCCATAAAAAATTTCATTTGTTCATTTGCACTGTTCTTTTAAATTGTATTTACATTTTTTATATTTATTTCTTGGATTTTGAACAGTAATTTTCCATGAATTGGTACATACACAGCATAATAATATTTCTTTATTAGTAGTATTTATATAATAGCTCATATAATAAATATGTAAATAAAGAGATACCAAAATTCAAAAGATGTTTCATTGTGTTGGCCTTGGAAAGCCAGGATTTAACTGTTTTTAGAAAGTTTTGTAGTTAAATTATCAAATAAAGAGTACATAAATACAAAGATCCTCTTTAGTTTTTGGACAGCTTAATAAGCTTCACTTTTCTTAATACTCACATGCACACAAATTTTAAGTCTGAGATAGATTATAGAGATTTTGCAGTAAATGTTATAGGGCTTATAGTAACTAATACATTATATTTATAGTAAATAATAGTAGATGAACCTATCAAAATGAACATTATTTAACAGATAATATTGTTGTTGCAAGATGTAGTTCAGGTTTACCTAGTATTTTCTTAAGTTTTCAATAAAACTGAAATAGCGCCAGATAATACAGAAATGCTTAAGTTTTTGGAACAAATCTGTTGGGACTTAGATATCACAGAAGCACAACGTGAAATACACATTCATATTAGTAATATGCCAGTCAGAGACAGTTAAAAGGAAACCTCAGCCAGTCTAAAATGCATACAATTTCAGTCAGAATCCTAAAAAAAATATAACTGGGACCAGAACTTAATGCAAACATCAAAACCTTGAAAAGAATTTGCATATTCTTCTCCCTTTCTGCTTTCCAAACTCACTGTTAGTAAGAAGTATGTGTGCCAGGATAAAGTTTACCTTTTAAATAAAATTAAATAATTAAGGTATTCAAAAAGTTAAGATATGAGAGTGTTTTTCAATATTTTACATGTTATTTCTGCTGACAATCACTAAACACTTTCAACATATACAAACATAAAAACATAAATTTAGCATAGTTTTCAGCCTAATCTCATCAAAGTTTATAACACACCCTAGTAGAGTTGTTTCTCAATGGCATTATTTTTTGCTGATGTTCACAGTGAATTCCCAATTGCCACTTGATGATAGTTTTCAGTTGTTAGGGTATTTTGATGTGTAACTTTGGCTTTGTGTTCCCTGTGTGCAAAGCACAATGTAACAGCAAAACCAAAATTCAATGTCAAACCACCATAGGTAAAATGCTACAGATATCCCAGACTGCTAGAATACAAGAGGAAACTTTTTAATATAAAAACATGCTTATCATCATTAATTTGTGCTGTGTGCTTCCCGTATTTGTTTCAGATAATGTGGAGCAACCTTAACTGCAGTCCCTTAGCACCATGATCTTACCAAAACCGAGTCTGTATATAGTATGTGTTATATCTGTTGGCCAGACAATAGTATCTTATGAGAAAGGAACTAAGCATGACCGATGGAAGAAAGCCATGCAAGCTTTCCTTGAAAATAGCAACTAGATCAACCAGAACAAGATAAAGAAGTAAATAATAGTACCTGAACATCAGCCACCAAAAAGTAAAGATGTAACTCTCTGTTTGTGTATATATGTGTCTGCTGTGTTGTTATTCTTTGTTGTTAAGTAGTGATAGTTTATTTTCATTTCTTACTTATTTTGGATACTATTCTCTTGTTAAATTTAGTTAATAAGTATTATAAGTTTTCAAATTAAAACATTTGTCTGTTTCCATGGCATAATCACATCCAAGCTAATCAGTCAACTTTCACAGTACACTGTAATGAATTTGATGGAGGTGTGTAGGCAGAATGTATTGGATTTATCCAAAGCTATGAATCAATCCCTGTGTTGAAGCAAGGGAATCAAAATGCTGTGTGACAAATTGCTAGAAATGAGATAACAAATGACATCTTATATCCATTTTAAGTACTCTTTTGTAATCTCGTTAAAGAATTTCTCTTAATTTTACATTTACTTTAGAATTTTTTTAACACCATTGCATTTCAGACCTCATTCATTATGCAAAAGAGATCCACAGCTGAAAGATGTTGTTCTGCTAAATAAATTCATCATTGTTCTTCTATAAGAAATTAAATTTATTTCTTGTTTTACAGATGGGACAAAGAAAAATTACACAGTCTGACACTTGCACATTGTTTATATTCATATGTAACTCAAGACATCAATCTTGAAAATGTTGGCAATTGCTATCACTGAAAATGCTAGAAAACTTGAGTGGGAAGACAGGTGGAAAATTTACATAGTCCATATAGGCGTGCTTCAGTATGGCAACAGTTTGACCTGACCTTACTGTATGCTGACACAAAGCAAGAACACAGAACTGCTTTTTCAATTCATTCAGATTTGTTAACCTCAAAACACTTGGAGAATTGTTGGCAAACACGTATGAGATTTTAACAAAAGTTGATATTGCCGTCGCAACAAATGAAGAGATGACAGGTTAACATCCTTCTAAACGTACATTACCATATGCTTCAGTGGAGTTTTGTAGAGCTTCGTCTCTTAGGATCTTATGCTCAAATAATTCAGCTGGATGAAGTAATGCCTACTTACAGTATGTATCTGACTGACTCATAAATGTTGCTTATATTAGCTGATTGTAGAGTGAAGAAATCATGGCCTAATTTCAAGTAAAAGAGAACATTGTTTGAGAAAATGAATGCTAGTCCTTAAAAAATGCATTATGCCTTCTATCTCATTTAGATTTGAATGGTCATTACCAGGTGGATTTAGCACTGACATAATGTAAATGAGGAATTGTAGTTTTGTGACAATAGAGTTTCTTTTGAGAGAATTTCCTATTTTACTATTTAATGAGTTTATAATTTTACCTCTCAAATCTAGGTATTTCCCTTATGAAGACTGGTACTGGTTGAAGGCATTAGAAAGCACTAATTCAAATGCCACAGTGTTACTTCAATCACCAAGAACTTTCCTTTTGTTACTAATTCTTCACAGGCATTTCTATGATTGCAATTCTACATATAGCAGACATCAGACTCCTCTTTTCATTGAATTCAGTGCTGAAAAGCCAGCTGATCTCAACAACATGAGATTAGACATCATTTTCCCCAGACAAACAGAGGTATTTTGCACATCTGAAAAATTCACTCTCCTCTCTTATTTTAAAGATGTTTTAAGCTATTATAGCAGTGAAAACAAAGTTTTGTATGTTAAGGTCTGTCTATCCATCACTCTGCCCTTATTCCTTTAAATTGGTGTGGCATTGTTTCATTTCTGATTTTGGCTTCAAGATTTATTGCTTTGATTTAGTTGAAAGCTGTTCTTACTGCACTACTGTGAAACCTGAAAAGCATGTCTTTTCACATTGTGCTGTCTCATTTCAGGTTTGTCTCACATTGTTAGTTGAACTGATGCACCTCTGTGTACAAGAAAGCATCAGTTCATCAACTTTGTGCTATTAATAACAGCAAGTATTTTTTTAGGGTTAAAAATATAGGTACTGTAGCTATTCACAAACAAAGATCTAACTTCCCTGTAGTCTTCTTTAGCTGTATCTTATGGACAAAAATTTGACCACTTAGGATTCTAGAAACTCAAAACACCATCGTCAATTATAGGTATTAAACATGAAAGCTAAATATGATAAAAAAATCTTTGTTCAGTCTTCTATGTAACTGAAAATCAAAATACCTGAAATTCATTGAAGGTTCTGGTCAAAAAATTGTGTTTATGAATCCAGGATTTAGAATTTCAGTCACGAAAATATTTGTTGGGACCAGAATATCTCTACTATTATTCTCACACATGATAAGCTACTATGTTCCTTCTTTCACATGTCAAAATCTCAGAATTGTGAAGCGTACCATCTTTTCTAACTTTCTGCTGATTTTGTAAGTATATGTTCTCATTTCATCTGCATTAGCTTGTAACCGAAGATTTCTTTCCCTTCCTAACTTTTGCACTGGTGGAGTTCATAGTCCTGAGGGAAATAGAACAAGAGTAAAATCAGGATCCTGAACTTTAAGAAAGAAAATTCCAGCTGTTCAAGAAGTTAGTCAATAGGACTCATTGGGAAACGGCCTCAGCGACAAGGAAGCAAAACAGAGATGGCAGATCTTTAAGGACACTTCTATGGTGCAAGAGCTTTCTTTCCCAAGAAATCAGAAGAGGAAGGCAAGAGACCAGCATGAATGAGTGGAGAACTGCTTATCAAAGTAAAGGGCAAGAAGGAAATACATAGCCAGTGGAAGCAGGGACAGGTATCCTGGGAAAATTATAAGGATGCTGCCTGGCTGTGTAGGCATGGGGTCAAGAAAGTCAAGGCAAAGCTGGAGCTGAAACTGGCAAGGGGCACAAATAATAAGAAGAGCTTCTACCAGCATGTCAGGCAAGACTTGCTTTTGGTGAAGCCATCCTGTTGATCTTGAATTGTGCTTGGTGATCTTATGATTTAGCATAGCTTCAAGGAAGATCTGCTCCATAATCTTCCCAGGCACAAAGGTGAGCTGACAGGTCATTCCCAGGATCTTCCTTTCTTTTATAAAAATGGGTGAACTGTTTCCCCTTTTCCAGGTACCAGAGACTTCACCTGACTGCCATGACTTGTCACTCATTCATGAATGACATAGTGAGATTGAGTGCAGCGCAGCAAATCTGCAGATGACACCTATCTGAGTGGTGTGGCTGACATGCCTGGGGGACAAGATGCTGTCCAGAGTGACCTGGACAAGCTCAAGAATTGGGCCCATATGAACCTCAGGAGCAGCAAGGCCAAATACAGGGTCCAGCACGTGGGTTGGGGCAACCCCAAACCACTAAAGGTTAATGGATGAAGGGATTAAGACTGTGGTGAAATTATTTCTGTGGTGAAAGACTTGGCAGTATTGGTGGACAAAAAGATGGACAAGACCCAGCAATGTGCGCTTGCACCCAAGAAAGCCAACCATATCCCAGGCTGTGTCAAGAGAAGCATGATCAGTATGGTGAGGGATATTAGGAAGAAATTTTATACTGTGATGGTGGTAAGACAAAGGAACAGGTTGCCCAAAGAAGTTTTGGCTGCCCCATTCTTGGAAACATTCAAGAACAAGTTAGATGCGGCTCTGAGCAGCTTGATCTAGTTGAAGATATCCCTTCTAACCCAAACTATTCCATGATTCTATTTATTCAAAAATTTAAAGTATTGGTGTTTTTTATTAATACTTGGAGATGTAGCATATATTTTTGATCTTGCTAAGCTTAGATACGACAGTGCTTCAAGGCCCTATCAAATCTTTTGAGAAAAGACTTTATTGTAGTTCAAAGCATATTAGCTATTAAGTATAAAAGCAGTGAACTGAAAAAAATAATAAACTGAACAAATATTTTCAATTAACTTAAAACATCATTATGAAAAAGGACTTGGGAAAATCTCATCCTGCTGAAAAAGTGTGTTGAAATTAAATTCTTCTTGCATTTCTTTCCACAAGCATTATAATTCCTGCTTTGAAATGTCATTATCATTGATGTCAAGTTACGATAGTTCAGGAGTTATGTTTCTACAGATATTTTCCCATTTGGTTTTAATTCTATGAGAATTTTTAATACTGTCATAACTTATACCAACAATAGAAAGGTGCAGTGAGCTCTATAGGAACCTATTACTGAACTGGATTTGGCAGCTGGATAGTATGAAGTTTGTATCCTTATTTTTGAGATACATTTTGGTTATAATAACGCAGATCTGAACTGAACTGTGATCAGCATTCACTGTCTTGCATATTTGTTTTTCAAATGACTCACCATGTCCACCTAAATGAATATATAAGCAAGCAAACATGAGCCTTTCTTACACTATTTTCTCTGTAAAATATTTTGTAGATGAAGATTCTTTCCTGGCTAACTACACACCAATAAAAGACAAAACCTGTTCATTGAATTTCATATGTTCTTTTACAAAAAAAGTACAAAATAAACATCAGAGTGATCAGAATAATTATGATGATTATGAAGAGTAAGCAACAATGTTGTTGATTCCTGTAAACACATTTTCAGTTATTTGAATGTTTTATACCTATTTGAACACATCATTCTACTGTACAAAGACTGGTCTAAGGACACTTCAAATTCTTACTTCCCAGCAATATAGTAGGAAACACTTGAGGAATTCTATTGGAAACCATCTGGCAGCAAATAAGTAGGAAAAATTAAAAAGCCTATTTTCAGTCTGAGTCCCTTTTTAATGTCTGCTGTCTGTTCATGTTGTTGTTCATCCAGCTGCCAAGTGGAACAAAATGTGCTGCTGCTATTCTGGGGGTTACAAACAGTATATTTAAGAGGACAGATAGCATATTTCAAGATTCTGCAGCTGAAGTCTTTTGAAATTTTAAGGCACATAAAACTTTAACCTTGCGATAATGTTATGTACTTTGGTCAAAAAAAAAAAAAAAAGTATTAAAAACCTGTTAGGAAATACTAAGTATTCCTGCTTCTGCATGGAATTATAAACAGTTAAAAGTAATTTGAAGATTGAAAAGACAAGGTTCGATAAGGCAGTCCAAAAGACAAGACCTAGATAACCCACTATAGCTTTACTGAAGATTTAAAGATATGAGTTTTGTGACAGAATTGTCATCAGTTTTTTCACCCTATGAGAAAATGTAGGGAAAATATGTTTTAAGGAAAGAAGTGTCTCAGAAGCAGCCAGTGTACATTGATTGTTTTGGCATACTGCAAGTCTGGAAATATGTAGTCATCTTTTAGATAATACTTAAATTTGAACTATGCATCTATGCAAGAACCAAACTTCTCTTTTTTCAGTTCTTTACAAATCATCCCAAGAAGTACCAAACTTCAGGGAAACTAAGTCTTTCTATTTAATTTGCAAATTCTCTATGAGGAAAAGCAGAGGAGTGTGGATCTTGCTGAACTTTTCTGAGTGTAAAGCAAATTCTTTAGTCAGGGTGTAATCATTGATATCTCTGTTAGTAAACAAAGTAGGCTGGGACCACTCTGAAGGCAAGCGGCACACCATAGCACCATTCTACATGATTAAACTCTCTCATGTCCTCCAAGTAAGATGGCCTTGTGTTTACTACCAGTCAGGAGTAGATTTTGGCCAGTGCTATACAGAGTGGTGTCTTTAATACATCTGTACAGTGTTAGGTGGGCTGGGCCAAAACCATACCAACATGTTAATAGAAGTGCAGCTAATAACAGTGCTTGGTCTGTTTTCAAGTTAACTGCTTTCATTTTCAAATGTAAGTATGGTCAGGAAGGTGTGCAGCCATCTCCAGGAGAGCAGGGGTCCATCACACTTAACTGTTACTTGGAAAGAGGAACTCCATCACTCCAAACATCTCCTTACACCCCTTCCTTCTTTCCCCAAATTTATGTGATGAGTGGGATGCCATACAGTCTGGGATATCCCTTTGCTCAGTTGGGGTCAGCTGTCCTGGCTGTGCCCCCTCTCAACTCCTTTTGCACCCTGAACATACTCACTGGTGGGATGAGTGAGAAGCAGAAAAGGCCTTGACTCTGTGGTCAGTAGTAACTAAAACATCCCTGTATTATCAACCCTTTTTTCATCACAAATTTAAAACACAGCCCTGTAGTATCTACTATGAAGAAAATTAACTGTATGCCAGCCAAAACCACCACAGGTTTTAGAGTAATTTAAACCATAGAGTACTTCTGTAGATCACCTGATCCAATTTTGCTCATCTAGACTCAGTTTCATCATGTTCCTCAGGGACTTTTTTAGTCAAGTTTTTAGTACCTTCAGAGATGGAAACATACAGTAAATAAAAGAGGGTTGACTTGACTGACTTGGAATATTAGACCCTCATCACCCAGATGATTGAACTGCTAGCTTGCTCTCTGGGTTTAGGTGATCCAACTTTTTTGCTTCAGGACAAATGCCCTACTTATTATAGGCACAAGCTAGGTGCCACACTTTGCCATTGTAGTTCTCAGTAACCAGCTGTGGTTCTTTAGTAGTGTAGACATAGTCAATATGGCCACATTTGCCCAGCATATTGCCTGGAGCTACACAAGGGCCCACTGCAGTGTGTCTGCATCTGTGGCTTTACAAAACTGTAACCCCAATAAATCAACAGTGAATTAGTAATGGAGCTGATTGTGTTTATTTATTCATTTAAGCTTAATATAACAAAGACAGAAAAGGATCTAAGTGGTCTAATATTTGATTCTATATTAAAAATTACTAAATTACATCTCATCAGCATTTAAATCAGTTCCCAAAGCAAGCAAACACCTACTACCTTTGTGTGCCTCCTAACCATATTCAACTTTCTCCAGATTCAAATGTAGCTGTTGCAGAGTGAAATCAGAAGAAAATCTGAGCATCTCAGAAATGCTGCAGATATGATTTAGCGTAAGGTGTCCCTGCCCATGGCAGGAGGATTGGAACTAGATGATCTTAAGGTCCTTTCCAACCCTAACTATTGTATGATTCTATGATTCTATAAAAATCATGATAAATTACTAGGAGAAAACGATAAACCAGAAAAAATACATAATTGCTACTTATAAAACTGTCTGGTAACTTCAAAATATGGTGGAGTCACAGATAGCCATGGGACAATACTGGACTGCCTGGAATATTTGTCAAAATGGGATTATGAATGAGATGAAAGGACACAAATCTTGATGTCTCATAGGTGATGTTGAATTTTGTGACTCTGAAAAGCACCCATTGATAGATATATATGCAATAAATAATAAAGTAATAATAAAATGCCAGGAAAAAAGATAAGCATTGTGAGCAGAGCAGCAGTGTTGTAATTATTAATGAAGTATCAATAGAACACAGAATGCACTTTTCATGTACAATTTCAACAAATTGTAGAGATCTTCAAAAAAGCATTATAAGAACAGTAAAACTGAAATTTTCAACCTGGGTAATACATTTTTGTGGGTAATTTTAAAAAGAAAGCTATTTAATAATTTTCCTCAAAAACAAAAATTCTTTTAATCAGTTTTGCATCTGAAAATGGGTCTGCCTTAAAACCATTATGGTGGGATGCTTTATGCTATAGTCTATCATACTGAAATTGTCTGACTTTATATAGTGTAAAGATATAGATATTCCTCTCCTTATACACTTTTTTTTTTGCAAAAGAATAAAAACTATTTGTATACATGAAAAACTACCGAATTACAGCAAAGGCTTTTCTTTAATTTATATGATTCCACTGACTTCTCCTTTATATTTTCTTATATCAGTGCTCTGTTATTAGACAAAGTTCTTTACATTCTAGAATATGCAATCAATTTGAGAAAAACAAGCCAAAGCAAACATTTCTGTAAGGGAAGACAATAATTTTAGTGAAACAATAGTTTTTCTTAGTTTATAGACCTCTAAAGTGGTTGCTTTTCACAGAATCACAGAATCCTAAGGGTTGGAAGGGACCTCAAAAGATCATCTAGCCCAACCCCCCTGCAAGAGCAGGGTAACCTAGAGTACATCACAGAGGAACTTGTCCAGGAGGGCCTTGAATATCTTCAACATAGGAGACTCCACAACCCCCGTGGGCAACCTGTTCCAATGATCTGCCACTCTCACAGTAAAGAAATTTTTCCTGATGTTCACATGGAACCTCCTATGCTCCAGTTTACACCCATTGCCCCTTGTCCTATCACTGGACATCACTGAAAAAAACCTAGCTCCATCATCCTGACACACACCCTTTACATATTTGTAAACATTGATGAGGTCACCCCTCATTCTCCTCTTCTCCAAGCTAAAGAGTCCCAGCTCCCTGAGCCTCTCCTCATAAGAGAGATGTTCCATTCCCTTAATCATTTTTGTAGCTCTGCGCTGGACTCTCTCCAGCAGGTCCCTGTCCTTCTTGAATTGAGGGGCCCAGAACTGGACACAATATTCCAGATGCGGCCTCACCAAGGCAGAGTAGAGGAGGAGGAGAACCTCTCTTGACCTACTAACTACACCCTTTCTAATGCACCCTAGGATGCCCTTGGCTTTCTTGGCCACAAGGGCACATTGCTGGCTCATGGTCATCCTCCTATCCACCAGGATCCCCAGGTCCCTTTCCCCTTCACTACTGTCCAGCAGGTCAGCCCCCCAACCTGTACTGGAACCTGGGGTTGTTCTTCCCCAGATGCAAGACTCTACACTTTCCCTTGTTGAATTTCATCAAGTTCCTCTCCGTCCAAGTCTCCAGGCTGTCCAGGTCTTGCTGGATAGCAATACAGCCTTCTGGTGTGTCAGCCACTCCTCCCAGTTTAGTATCATCAGCAAACTTGCTGAGGGTACATTCAGTTCCCTCATACAGGTCGTTGATGAAAATATTAAACAGCACTGGTCCCAGCACCGACCCCTGAGGGACTCCACTAGTCACAGACCTCCAGCTAGATTCTGCCCCACTGACCACAACTCTCTGCCTTCTTCCTTCCAACCAGTTTTTATACACACTCTGCTGTAGAGTCTTTGAGTGTGACATCTTATAATGGGGACAGTGTCCAGGAGAACAGAAATCAGGAGCAGTATGTTTTTGTAAACATCTTCAGCACTTAGATTGCATTTGATATTAGCTTCACTGTAGGATGACAGAGCTCCAGTGGTTTCATTAGTCAGGACTTGGGACCTGAGCCCATATTTATTTTATTATCCCTGGTTTCTCCACATTCAGTCAGCAAGTCATAAGCACTTTATAAGTACTCCTGGCTTGTGGCAATCCATGAGACGCACATGAGTGTCTCTATTAACATCCATAAATCCAACATCTCAATATCTGCCTGAACTTGAATTCATTAAACTCACACTTGAAGCTAACCCTTGAGCCTTGTACCAATCTTATTGATATTTAAATAACATGTGTGTCTTCACTTTTTCCGCTGGTACTTGCAAGAATTTTTCATTTCAGTCATTATGACAGGTAAGGTGAAAACAGCAATTTGTAAGGAATCAAAAGGTGCTAGAGAATAGTTTGTTCCCCAGTGTGCTCCAACACAACATACATGAAGTTTTCTTAATTTTCAATAAAACATTGGAAATTCTCAGCATTGCATAAATATGCTTTAATCTCAGTTACTATTATAAAACAAAAGCATATTTACTCAAATAATTGAGGTATTCTGAAATACCCTTTTAAGGCAAAACATCCTAGGGTCAAGCTATTTTACTTGTTTTATTGTCAACCAGCACAAACCTCCCATAATTTATTTGGGTATTAAAACGTATTTGGGTAATAAAAGAAGAGTACAAACAAATAGGAAGGCACTTTTACATTTCCATCCTCCCTCTTCCCCATCTCAGCTTTCCTGTATTTCACCATGGGTTTCACTCTGAATAGATGGCGTGCAGCACAGGATTTTGGGTACATGTGATGGTTTCTGCTGCGTGTACGTAGCAGGTTTCTTGTTGCTCTGTTTGCAACACAATAAATTGAGGTTTTATGATAATGGAGATGCCTTTGAAAAATCTGTATGCTGCGTTAAGAATTGAGCTGTTTCTTCATTGTCCAAGCTGCCATGGGTATCTCTGAAACCAGTCAGCTATGTTAATACTTTCATACCTATGTTGCTGGCAGCCATAGTAGCTGTTTAGCCAGATGCTGGGAAGGATCAGCTAATCTAGGTGGAATATTTGTTTCTGCCAAAGTCATAGAAGTGATATATTTGTTAATTAAATAAAGTCAGACAAGTCCCTTGTCATGTATTTTCCAAAACCATAAATATTCAGAATAGCTTCTTTGACATGGAAGCCCAGAAGGACAACAAAATCAGTCCCAGTGTCCAGGGACATTTCGTTTTGTTAGGTTTCAGGCTGTGGACAATTTTATTTCCCAAATCTTGAAGAAGTTATGTTCTCAGGAAGCCTAAATTTGAAATAAAGCTTCTTTATGTTGAGTGGGAAGAATATAGCATATGGAAAAAAATAGTACAGAAGAAATGTAAGAAGGCAGGAATCTCATGTTCTCTAATACATTTGCCAGAAGCTCCATAAGCGTCTCAACAAATCAAACCCAGCTCTGTATATAAGGAGAAAGCCACTGATCAGCATTTTAAATAAATTGGAGGAACATACATATTTCTCCATAGAGAGGACAACTAAAAGCAAATTATGGGGACAAAGTCTTGGCTCTTTAAACCTGCTCTTTGGAAAGAGAGTTTGGCTGAAATTCATTATAGGTAAATCTAGTTATTAAATTGCACATGTACTCTTGCTATCTGTTTTCAGCCTTCAGACCTGATGACTGTTGCTGATGCTGCTCTTTGCTTAGGCTCTGATATATCAGTATTAGGTTTAAGGACTGTTTTCACAACAGGGGAAAGAGAAGCCTTCTAATCATCGAATTCTATGCTTATCCTGCTCAGAAGATGAAACACAAAAAACCTAGCCTCCTCTGCACTATCTCCAGCTTTAACCATACAAAACCCAATAGCATATTGAGCTTGTTACTTTAAAAGTGTTTTCTGAAAAACATGTCCAAATAATAATCCCAGATCCACAGTATCAACTGTGCCTATCTTGTATAAAACACCATGTGCCCAAGATTGCATCCTAAGGAAAGTGGGAGATCTGTGTTGCATGGTCCTATGCTTGCACACAACAGCAGGAATTGAGACTCTTCAGACTCCTTCTGGGATGCATCTTCAAATATCCTTCCCTAACTGTATTATTCTTCCTTTACAAATATTTAAACATCATAGAATTTTAATTCCACACATATTCTCCAAAATAGTTTCAGACCTTTCTCTTCTGTGAGTAATCAACAGTTCTGAAGAATTTCTAGCACTGTGAAGAGAGTTGAAATAAGGTGCTTATTATTAACCTGCTTATGCATGGAATACGGATAAGTGGAATGAACTGGAATAGGAATATGGAATCGATTTCCTGGGAAGAAAGGTGTTCATTCCAAACCAGTCAGTTAGTTTCCAGTTTGCTGAAATTCCTATTTCTCCTGACTTTGAATGTCTGTAATGTAGTTAGCTCAGGTGTCTAGAGCTCCATAACCTTCCAGTATAGTTATATGGAAAAAACGATTCATTCACCTTGCTTGTCTCACCAACAGGAAGACAGTGAAGCTAATGTAGACTTTTTTTCTAAATAGCGACTAAATGGGTGTATCTATATTAACAATTAATGCAGTGTGTAAAAAGGAAAGGGCTGGAGTTTTGCTTAATTGCATGTACATAGCATGACTCCAAACAAAGACTCGAGGTAAATTTTCACACAAGAGTCCTCCAAGTACACTGAATTATGACTTAGAGACACCTCTAAATCATGGTAGAATTTCATGTTTGGAGACTGTATGCATGTAATCTTTTTTATAAGTCCTAAGAGTGGCTAACGCTGTAAAATCCACAGATACTGAAAATAAGAACAGCATCTTTCTCTCCCTTCCATCACAACCAGTAAGTAAGGCCATACAGGCCAATTTCAGTTTTTGTTGACAGCTGTGAAATCCTACTGAATGCTCAGAGGTGTAACTATGGAAATCATTTGGCTCATAGGTTCTTATTTTTTATTTTAAAACTTTTTTACACCTCCCTCTGAAAATGCTATCTCCTGGCTCCTGCTAGGCAGAGGATGTGCAAGTTTTCTAACCTATCATTTTATAACAGTGGTAATAATGATTGATAAGAAAACAGCACAGCTTGTCTATTAGAACCAAACTGAATTTGCAAGGGTGTTAGTGATATACAGTTATGCATCCACATGTGTGCACAGACATACATCTATGTCTAAAATTAATATATCCAACATAAACAAATAAACTCAAGATTTATGTACAATTTAAATTAAAGCTCAGGATGGGATACATTTTACTTAGAAGAAACCTTTGTTACTCTTTTCTGCACTAAGCATAATAGGTATTATGGATACGTTTGCACAAGTAAATGAAAAAAGGTCCATATTACAAGTTAAACAATTGTCTTGTGATCCTTTCATACCACTTCTTTAGCCTGCTTTCTCACACCTATTTGGTTCATGGAAATTAGCACTCTGACAGACAATTCCCAATGAATAATACATGACAGAAAGGGCAATTGGACACAGTTACTCTTTCTGGGAAGGGCAGCAGCAACAGTTTTGTGAATGCAAGTTATGCCATTCAACTGTCTCATTCAACTGTAGGTTACAGATCTAACTTTGCCCTGTGTTATTTAGCAGTATGGATGCACCCAGATAAATCCAGATTGCAGCACTTGGCAGCAGCAGCCAGAGGTAAGAAGAGTGGATTTTGAAGTAGCAGCAGTCTTTTCTGCAACTGTCTCTCATAACACAAGCCATCAACCTCTTTGTTATACTGGAATTGACTTGCTAGCCTGATTTAGCCCAGCTTCACTGCAGCTAACAGTGAATCAAAATACAAGTCAACAAACTTAGGATTTTTTGACAATAATATCTGCTTATAAAGTGATTTAGTTTTATATTTACATTGCTTGGATGATGTCATGGTTTAAGCCCAGCTGGTAACCCAGAACCACACAGCTGCTTGCTCATTCACCTCCTTCTTTTCCCCCACTCCCGACTGCATGGGGAGGAGAATCAAAAGAATGTAAACCCCCCAGGCTGAGATAAGAATATTTCAGTAACTGAAGTACAATACAAAACTCCTACTACTACTAATAATATGGGAAATTACAAGGGGAGAGCACATGAAACTAAAAAGGGAAGGGAAAAAAACCCAAAAGCCGTAAACACAAATGATGTGGGAGAACGTAGGCCCCCTCAGGAAACTCTCAGGAGAACTGGCTACACAGGATTTGGAGAAGGCTGAGGCTCTGAATAACTTCTTTGCCTCGGTCTTCACTGGGAAAGGCTCTGACCAAACCACCCAAGTCTTGAAAGGCAGACGCAGGGACTGTGAGAATGAAGACCTTGGGCCCACTGTAGGAGAGGAACTGGCTCGAGACCATCTTAAAAATATGAACGTGGACAAGTCCATAGGTCCTGAGGAGATCCATTCATGGGTCCTGAAGGAGCTGGCAAATGAAGTTGCGAAGCCACTGGCCATCATATTTGAGAAATCATGGCATTCAGGTGAAGTTCCTGATGACTGGAAAAAGGGAAATATAACCCCCATTTTCAAGAAGGGGAAAATGGATGACCCAGGGAATTACAGACCAGTCAGTCTCACCTCTGTGCCTGGCAAAATCTCGGAGCAGATTCTCCTGGAAGGCATGCTAAGGCACATGAAAAACAACAAGGTGCTTGGTGACAGCCAGCATGGCTTCACTATGCGGAAATCCTGCTTGACCAGTTTGGTGGCCTTCTATGACGGGGCTACAGAACTGATGGACAAGGGTAGAGCAGTTGATGTCATCTACCTGGACTTGTGTAAAGTGTTCAACACTGTCCCACACGGCATCCTTGTCTCTAAATTGGAGAGACATCAATTTGATGGATGGACCACTCGGTCGATAAAGAACTGGCTGGATGGCTGCACGCAAAGACTTGTGGTCAATGGCTCAATGTCCGGCTGGAGACCAGTAACGAGTGGTGTCCCTCAGGGATCGGTGTTGGGACCAGTCTTGTTCAACACCTTCGTCACTGACATGGACAGTGGGATTGAGTGCGCCCTCAGCAGGTTTGCAGATGACACCAAGCTGTGTGGTTCGGTTGATAAGCTGGAGGGAAGGAATGCCATCCAGAGGGACCTTGACACACTTGTGAGGTGGGCTGATGCCAACCTTATGAACTTTCACCATGGCAAGTGCAAGGTCCTACACCTGGGTGGGAGCAATCCCAGGCACAGCTACAGGTTGGGCAGAGAAGAGATTCAGAGCAGCCCTGTGGAGAAGGACTTGGGGGTGTTGGTTGATGAGAAAATGAACATGAGATGACAGTGTGCGCTCACAACCCTGAAAGCCAACCGTATCCTGGGCTGCATCAAAAGGAGCGTGACCAGCAGGTCGAAAGAGGTGATCCTGCCCCTCTACTCTGCTCTTGTGAGACCTCACCTGGAGTATTGTGTGCAGTTCTGGTGTCCTCAACATAAAAAGGACATGGAACTGTTGGAACAAGTCCAGAGAAGGGCCATGAGGATGATGAGGGGACTGGAGCACCTCCTGTATGAAGACAGGCTGAGAAAGTTGGGGCTGTTCAGCCTGGAGAAGAGAAGGCTGCGTGGAGACCTCATAGCAGCCTTCCAGTATCTGAAGGGGGCCTACAGGGATGCTGGGAAGGGACTCTTCATTAGAGATTGTAGCGATAGGACAAGGGGTAAGGGGTTAAAACTTAAACAGGGGAAGTTTAGATTGGATAAAAGGAGGAAATTTTTTCTGTTAGGGTGGTGAGGCACTGGAATGGGTTGCCCGGGGAGGTTGTGAATGCTCCATCCCTGGCAGTGTTCAAGGCCAGGCTGGACGAGGCCTCGGGTGATATGGTTTAGTGTGAGGTGTTCCTGCCCATGGCAGGGGGGTTGGAACTAGATGATCTTAAGGTCCTTTCCAACCCTGATTATTCTATGATTCTATGATGTCCAATACAATTGCTCACCACCCACCTACTGATACCCAGCCTGACCCAAGCAGTGATCTGTCCTTCTGGGTAACCCCCCCCGGTTTATACACTGGGCATGACGTGCTGTGGTACAGAATACCCCTTTGGCTTGCTTGGGTAAGGTGGCCTGGTTTTGATCCCTCCCAGCTTCTTGTGCCCCTCCTCACTGGCACAGCATGAGACGGAAAAGTCCTTGATCAGAGTAAGTGCTACTGAGCAACAACTAAAAACATCGGTGCGTTAACAGCATTGTTCTCAGACTAAAGCCAAAACACATCACTGCACCAGGTACTAGAAAGGAAAAAAATAACTGTTACAGCTGAACTCAGGACAGATGAATCTGCAGTCCTTGATCCATAGTAAGGCTGGAGGCATGTAGGAGTGCAGAGGAACTGATTTAGGAGCAAAAAAGGTGGTGAAGGAGTACTAGAAGACACTGGTCCTAATGAACTTTTAGTCTTAAACAAACACATATAGCTTAATTATGTACTTTTACCAAATAAAAAGGGATTTAAGAGGGTGAAGATTGCAAAGCAACGTTTCTAAACTGTTAAAATAACTGCAGGATACTGCCACCCTGACCTCATTTCCTGCAATACCATAAGCTCTGTTGCTAAGTAGTTAAGACAGATGCAGAAAGAGAGAAAACGAGAATCCTTTCTAAATTATCTTTAAATAGCACTCATATGGGTATTAGATGGCAGCAGAACCAGTTATTCTAATACAATGCAATTCACTCACACCTAAGGGAGTACCATGAAACTGCTATATAATGAATTTGGGTTCTGATGATTTTATCTTGCAAAGCACATATTTATTTGCCCTGGACTTAGGCTAATATTCACATTGTTCTGAAGGAGAAAATTGTTTCCTTGCTCCAGGGTGACATGGTATTTAGACTTGACCCCTAATTAAGCCTGAGAACTCCTGAGTACCTATTTTCCTGCTCAGGTCTGTACAGCACCTCTCTTCAGTATTGCAGTGGAATCCACCATACTGCTTTGTCTAAAGTTGCAGGACAACTCATTAATGAATGCAGGGATTAAATTCAGCCATTCCTTTCTCTTAGGGTAATTTCTGAGCAGCTTCTCCTAACAAGCTGCTTTAATTTGTAAGCAGAGATGCACCAGAAGCAAACAGCTAGTCTTTTGTTCTGTCTGCATTCAGAGATCTAACAAAAAATTATCCGGATAGCAAAATTGACATTTAATATCTCAAAAGAGCAAGACATATTCTTCCAAATTCAACAGACATTTCAATTTCAATCTTGTTCAAGCCCTGAGTTAAAAGGCACCCATGATTTCTACTGTAAAACGAAATAAGTTCTTTATAATTATTGTAGTGAAATTGTCCGATTTTTAATTTCATCAAGATTACTAAATTGCAGATATCTGACTGGTTAATGACTTGTATTTACTAAGAAAAAAAATCCTGCTACTGAAATGACAGAGATGTAATGGCATGAATTTGCTGTGGATAACAAATCTATGGAAGAACGTACTATACAATGTGTGACTCAGATTTGACTGCTTTTTGACATTCAACAGAAACATTGCTAAAATATAACTAAAATAAATATGAGCAGTTAATCGCAAGTGATGTAATATTAAGGGGGAAAAAATGCCCTTCTCTATATGTTTTGCTTCAACATTGTGCAAAGAATAAAGAACAAAAAAAGTTGACATTAAAATTACATTGTTCTGTCTCATTCAAAAGAGAGACATCAGCCAATGCTACAGCAAAATGGTAAAAAGAAGAGAAAAAATGAAATTCCAGAGTACCTTCCTCCTCTACTCTCCCTCACACATTCTTAAGTAGTTTAAACTAGTGGCATTATAAATATTATTATGTTATATATCAAACATTTTTAAATTTTCCTCTGCCCTCCATAATGTTAGCTATTCCAAGACATACGTATTCCAAAAAGATCTTTATATACAACAAAGCCTGTACAAAATAAATGTGAAGAAACAGAACAGCATGCTTTACTTTTAACTCTTCTGCTTTCTTATGAGGAGAATAAAAGTAATATGTTAATTTAAGCTTGTATAGATCAACCTCTTGAAGGACAAAGCATTTTAAAAATTCAGTGCCATAATATTCCCTTTGTTCTAGGTAAATATCCTTAAATACCATGAGTGATGGGAAACAGAGATATTTCAAAAGATGCTCAGGGGCACCACAGAATAGGGTAATCCAGGGAGAGAATTCAGAACTTCCCACATTATATTTTGTTTGAAAGACAATCCATTTGTGTCCATTTCTACTGCCCTATTCATCCATTTTGTTTTTCCCTTCAGAAGCTGAAAAAAAAAAGAATGAAATCTAAGATATGAACTTCACAGCCCCATTGCCTAATCTGTAAATCATACCTGAGGAACTGGTCTTGAATATCAACAGCAAAATTGGCCTGATTCAGAAGTAACTAGTCATGACTTCCTTTGTGCCAAATAGAAATCTTGCATAAAAAAATACGTATGCTCTGAAAGTTTGAAAATTCTGATTATTTGCACCAGAAACTTTTAGAAACAGGAATGTACTGACCTATTAAGGAAAGATATCTAGCCACTGATTATAACACTAGTTCAGGAAAGAAAGGTCTAGTATCTCCAGTTGTACAGGCGATACTTTTTAAATCAGGTACATGTGAAAAGGGGGTACTTATATCTTGCATGAGAAAAAGAGCGAAGGAGCAAAAATAAGCTGTGAGAACCAAACAAAGGAATAAAGGAAACATGGTAGGTACAAGCAATATTAATACACAAAGTTCAGGTTTTATGCTTAATGCTGAAAAAATAAAGTAAACCTCAGTAAAGTATGGGACAGATGTTCAAGGAACACACGGTAGTGCTTTTTCAGTATGAGATCTACAAATTTGACCTTATTTGATCCAGCAATTATCAAAAGTGCCAGTCTGAAAGCTATAAGATGCAGAAACATTTTTCCTTTCCAACCAAAAAGGAAATTTATTGACGCGAGTTACTGCAACATGCTTCATCTGTGGGTAAATGTTGATTTTTTAATGGGAACCACTTAACATGGAAAAAGAAGGGGCTTATCGACTGTGTAATATGAGTAATATACTGCCAAAGTAATCTAAAGTACTAAATATGTTTTGTCTATGTCATGTGGTGTGCTTTGATTTAAAAATTCTTTTCGTACTCTTTAGTAAGTTATGTCCAGTGTAAGTAATTATAATAAGTTCTCTTATATCACTAGTGCAGGGGCATTTGACTAGCTCCACTGAATGTTTTGAGCTTACTGTCTTTCTACTTTTTAGATGTAGCTTACTGAAAGCATAGTTAAAATCTATGATTTATTGTCTCAGAGAAAGATTGCCAGTACTCATCTGAAACCATGTTTGAAAACATTACCATTTTCTTCATGCTGTGGGAAATATTTGTAGGTGTCAATTCTGGCCCTGCCTGCTGCCTGTTGATAAGCCAGATACCATATATATTTTGTCACAATGCCAGTATTTGCCACAGGCAAACTGAAGCTCATCCTCTGGCTCTTACGGATAGTAATGTGAAGTGCAGAGCAGAGATAATAGTGGAAGGCAAAGTGTTAAGGTCATGGACTCTGAATAAATATTAACTTAGGCCCAGTGGAATTTCATTTAATGTTTTTCTAATCTCTTTCATTTGTTTTGGGATTTCAGATGTTCACACACATGTGAGTTATGAAATGTCAACTGAAAATAGAACTTACATTCTTACACATCACAGATAAAGAATGATGAACTAGAAATATAAGTGAAGGATTAAAAGATGTAAATTGCCAGGTTTCATCAATTTATTGTAAGGCATCATACTTAATATTATAGTTCTGCTGATACTGAGAGACGTCTTGAACAACTTTGCATTCCTTTTCCAAGTCCCCTGGAGACCAGTCTTTTCAGCAGAAGGTCAGGAAGGAAAGTGTGGCCTTTAGCTTCCTGCTTGTTTTAAATAAAGTGGAAATGTCATCTGCCCTAAATCTGAAGGATGCTCCAAAGATATTCTTAACAGAGTAAAGGGACAAATCTTGTTTCTTTTTCCTTTAAGCTAAGAGAGGGATCTGACGATTAAACAAAGCATTGCAGACCGAAGCTGGCAGTCAGAAATAAGAAATGAAAACTGAGAAGCAAATGAGTGTACGAGCATGACTTCAAAGCTGTGTATTGTTCACTGAGGTTTGATTTAATGAGCTTTTGCCTGAACTTTACCTTACATCCCTCATCAAGGAAAAGTCTGTAACAAAGTGGAAAAAGATAAGAGATAATATTGGGCTTGGGCCATTTAACACCAGGGCTACGGCTGGACACAATTCTCTCTCTCCCAGCCTATGTGGTCATTCTACATTTTGACCGTCTGACCCATGAGATGAAAAGTCTGGGAGATATATATACAGACAGCTATGGAGAATTGATGTCAGCACCAGTAGTGATACCATTTCCCCAAAGATCCGTTCTGCTTTTGTTTTATAGCCCCACGCATGAGAAGCAGCAGAGGTGATTCCAGGACATCATGTTTTCACCAGAGGTTCTCAAAAGCACAGGCAAGCAAACATGTAACATCATGTAAAACATGGATATTTATGGGGAATGAAAGTGAGCCAAATGAAAAGTCCAGTGGGTAAATCAGAGCAACATACTGACATGCTAGTTTCAGGGATGTGAGTTACTCTATGACACTGAGATTTATAGCTAATAGTATCAAGTAATGGGTATATGTCCTTAAAAATATAGAAGTGAACCCTTAACAGTATTACCTGTCCTGCAAAAATAAAAATGTTTTTAAAAGAAACAGAAAATAAATTTGGTTTTCTTCATCCAGCTAAAGAAAATACCCCAAAAAATACGAAAAGGTTTAGCTGGGGTGAAAGTCAATGACCACATAAACTCATTTACTCCTGCATGACAGCTCATTTGGTGAGTCCAGTGAAAGTCATAAGGAGCACATACAGGTAACAGTAGTTTTGGTCTACCACTACTTCTTTCTCACCATTCTCTTTAAAAATTCCTGCTTGTGGATTGAAAGTGCTGCTCCCTCAGCTCTCAACCAAAATAAAATCCTTCCTCTTTCCATAAAAAATAAGAATAAGAAGTAGCAACCTGGGCACCGTAAGCCACCCTGTATAGGATGAATTACCAGCCAGTGTACTGCAGTATGGGGCAGGCAGTGAGTGTTTCCAGAAGACATTCTAGGAGCTTGACAGGTTTTTTTCCAGAGAAGACAGGGAAAGTCTGTGCATCAGATAGGAACCGTTATACATGCAACTGAAGGAAGGGTGAAACAGGGAAGGAGGCAAATCTTCTAAGCACAGGTCATTGAATTATCTGTTTCTGCTGTACCTTTCAGTTGCCAGTGCTGACACAGCTGATACCTCCCTCCCTGGCTGCTTGAAGCTGATCTTCTACTTCTTAGACTCCAGGTTATTCAAACCTTTCCATCATACATATCCAGCGGAGGTAAAGGGGCATCTTTATCTTAGTTCACAAAGGATGGGCATCAGAGCCTCCTTTTCTGGGCTGCTTCATATCCCAGACTTTCCAGTTTCTCTAAATCTTTCCTCTTGGCAGCTGAAGAAACCCTTCTCTCTCCTACCTGACATCTCTTTGCGTACACATAACCCAGAAACATTGCTAGTCTACTTGTTCTGAGCCAGCTCTTAAATTTCCTCCAGCCTTGACCACAGAGGCTGAGAACAGATACCTGGCATGCACATTAGTACTGGGACCTGAAACACTCTGGCTTAATATGTGCAGGAACTCATGCCCTACCGTAAGTACATCACCTAAGGCAGAACCTCATCCATACTGTTCTTCAGTGTGAGAAGTTCCACTGGAATTTATAAAAGGTTACTTGGAATAAAATGACAAAAATCTGAACATTTTTAAAAGAACTAATGAACATGCCATTATGAAGAAAAGAATACACTTAAAAAATTCTCAGATATAGATCTTATTTAGTAGGAGCTTTGTATTTACAGCTATGAAACTGGTTTCTGGAGACTGGCAAAAGTACAGTTTCATAAACTTCTCTGTCTCTCACGTTAAAAGGACTGGATTCCAAACAAACATCTACTGTGACAAAGAGAGACATTTATCTTAACCACAACTTTTTCTGTAGTCATAGTTTCCCAAGTAAATGCAAATTGAGGTAAGAGGCTTGCTCCAGAGTCCAAAAGAAGAAAATATTCAAAAGTGAGCTTTTGTATGCAATTCCACACATAACTTTATTTCTAGCAGGCAGTCCTGATAAAATGTAAATAGCACTGGCCAGAACCTGGCATTCAGTGTGTGCCAAAAGACTTCTGTTTTGCAAATATGTGAAATTTCCATTTTACAGTGAAGATCACGGATTATTTGGGAAAAATTTTGAACTGGTAATAAGAAACTATTCACTTCACTATCCACAAATATGTGATCTCTTCTCCCTCAAACTCATATTTCAAATGGCAAGATGGAATATTCCAAACATTCAAGATGGAATATTCCAAATATTCAAGATGGAAGAACAGTATAACCTTTGGAACTTTTCTTCACTCAAGTATATGTAATCATTACTGTCAGCCCATCAAGCTCCAGGTGAAAATAGATTCTATATAAACTCTTTGAAGTCACAGTTGATTAGAACCTTTTCTATATGATTTTGACATGGTTTATTACTTCTTATCACTGCTTCTGTGGCAGGTGTTCCCAAAATAACTTCTGTACCATAACCAACAAACAAAATTTTACTGTACTCCAGTAAATGTAACACTGAAAGTATCCTGCCAAATATGGTAAATAGGCAGTATACACACTTAATTGAGCAAAAGCTTTATTTTAAGTAACATCAAGCAAAATCACGTAATGTTTACCAGTCAGGAAAAGATAGGAAGAAACCTGTATCTGTGGAGGTGGCAGAGAATCTATGTGAAGATAAGGGAACATGATAGTGGAAAGGAACATAACCACTAATAAATAAGAAGAAATGCTTATACATTTCACAAGCCTTATGGTGTAGGCTGTAATTAAAAGAAAGAATTAATTATGAAACATAAAACTAATAATAAAACCATGTCTGAAACTTGTAAATATTTACTTTAACTATGTCAGTAATAACAAAGGTTATGAGACACAGCTGGAAGCTTTACATGCCTTTTCTGGCAGGAGTGGTTTTCAGAATTAATACTATGAGTAATATTTTGCCTGTCTCAGTGGCTTGCCTACTCTCTTTCCCTCACCTTCCAAAATACATAAAGAGGTAAAAGCCCTCTTATAACAAGTGCCTGAAACACTCTTTTTGAACAGGATATGTCTTTATATCTTCTCTTTTACATGGTAAATTGACAAAACAAGCATATTTTATTTCATTTGTCTTCTTCAATGGGCAGTTCTGAATTAAAATAATCAGGATTTTTCTATTAAAGGAAAAATCAAAGGCAGATTCTACTGTCATGTGATCAAATAGTATTTCTACTCATTGTCACACATGGAGAAGTTACTCATCAGAGACTAAAAGTCCTTACTGCTTGTATTCATTTTCAATAAAATAATATTTAAAATCTATAAAATAGTTCCTGTTGGTTTGGGGAATAATACAAGTGAAGATTCAGTGTTTTTCCCTGAGCTACAGGCAGGAGCCAGGAGGTGAAGTTCAAGGTCTGACTCTGCATTAGATAGGCTCATTCCAGAGGAAGGTACTACAGAATTTCTCCTGGGTTCAGTTGACAGTTATTTTCAAAGCCCTTGGTGCTGTGACCAGGCCAGCATATACAAGGGTGGTGCTGTGAATGATGAATTTTTGAAGTAACCTTTCAAATGCTTGACAGTGTAATGAGGCACAGTCCTGTTTCTTACACTGCCACATGAACATATTGGTGAACCTAAAGCAGCTCCAAGGGAGAGAAATGCACGTAAGCTGTGGGAACTTTTGGAGTATGTCAGACCCCAAACATCGTCTCCTGGTTCCTGCACATAGAGGCATGAATATATCCAAAGTTGTGAAAATAATAGTTGCCAGAGTGGCACAGCAGAGTTGCAAATGTGCCCGGAAGCAATGCCCCATGCTTATTACTCTTAGGCTCTCTTGCCTTAGATACTCAATTTCAGAAACCCCTTTGCAGAGAGTTCATAGCAGAGTTCGTAATAATACATGACACATCTCCTCAGGGATGTTGAATAACTCATCAGTAACCAGAGAACAATCAGTCTTTCAACCACAAAGAGTTGACTGATGAGTCTGGAGTAACAGCAGTGAGGTTTTATTTCAACCCATCTATAAGCCTTTCCACTATTCATAACCCAGACCTTTCTGAGACAATTTATGGGACTGGGAAACAAAAGATGAGGTGTGAAGAACAGAGTGTCAGGGAGTGGCAAGAGCCAGCCACTCCCAGAGGCACAGGAAACTGGGATCCAAGCACATATCTGGCAGCGCAGGGGTGAGAGAATGACATGGGATCAGCCTGAAACCCAGATCATCAGTTTAGTCCATAGTGCTCTTGTAGATCTGAGCACCAGCCACGAAGTCAAAACAGAAGGTCAGGCTCAGGATCAGGTCTAGTTACAGTAACTAGGTCAGGCACAGTTCAGCTGTAACCAGGCAAATCCAGTGTGACAAGACAAATCTGAGCTGAATCTGGGAAAGAAATCAGCACTGTGTAGCAAGAGGGTCATTCACTGAGCAAGCCTAGCTTTTCAGAGAGCTAGGGCTTGTCTCAAGGCAGGAAGTTAGGCATGGTGGAAACTTTGCATTGAGTATCTCACTAGTGCAAACAGAATTCAGGAAAACTGTTCTCCATGTAATCCACTTGGTCCACAACAGAATTTAGAACAGGCTGTGCTGTGTATCCAGGTGTTTATGTACACCTGAAGAGTGGCGCTCATGAAGCAGACATGTTTATTGGTCTTTAAGTTTCAGAGGTAGACAAGAGTAATGTCTGAAAGTTCTAAAGGACATGGTCCTTCCAGAGGTAGTCTTTCAGGATTGGTACCTTTTACTGCAACAGCTTCACTGGCATTCTGACACTTGAAAACTTGAAATATCCTGCGCAGCATTTTGTAACTGGATAGAAAACACATTGGCCAGGGGCTATAACCAGGAAAAGCAAACACATGGCTACAGTCTAGACCCACACTCTCTTTATCCATGGTGTAAGTCTTCTTCTTAGTGACATATCACTCAGGAGTAACATCTCACCTTTGATAAATCAAGGCTTCTCTGGATATTCCACAACTTACCTATGGCATTGGTAAATTGACGAGGTGAAGTTAAACTACACCTAAGAACATTGTCTACTGTGAACATTTCTTCACAGTCACACAAATGCACATAGTACAGTGACGTAAAATATATTCAGATGGGCATAAACTTAGTTACTAGAGCAGTTCGAAACATTTTTATAAAAAGCTATCCTTGTATAGACCTACATACGTCAGGTTTTCTATTTTATGGCTCCATACAATTATTTCCAGTAAACACACATTCAGCTGGATGTCAGAGATTTCAGAGATATGACTCTGTGCTTTACAGCTAATTTATCAATTTGTTTCTGTGTTAGATCAAGCTAAACTTTTATTCTCTACAGCTACAAGTCAGTTTTCTATAAACTTTAATAGCAGTACAGAGTTTTTACCTGCTGTCATAAATTTAGGGCTTTGCATCTGTAGCCCTTAATAAAATTATTAGCCATTTGCTGATATTTTTGAGTGGGGGATGGTAAGGGGAAAGTTAGACAATTAAAAAAAAAAAAGCAAACAAACACAATAAAAGGAAGCAGGTGCTTTGGTTTTTTTTACTAGTAGTGAGAAAAAGAATGGGAAAACATGAATATTATCTCTATATTTTTTCACATTTCAATGTTATGAAGCCTTTCTCAAAACCAGAAAAAATGAGCAGAATTACTAAGCAAGTTATGAGTAGAAATATTTTCTAGTTACCCTGCCACTACTGTTAACAGAATACTGCTTATAAAATTGCCAGAGAAGATTCTTGCCATATATTCCATATATTCATTAACTCTGATGCTATCAACAATTTTCCAGGGCTAGGTATGATCACTGTAATAGCTGAATCAAATTCCTGACTAAAACCCCTTTTGTCAGAAAACCGGCACCACAGAATTTTGCCTTTGAGCTGAACACAGTGCAATTTGTATGAAATGGATCTCTGACAAGAATGTGCAAGATCAAATTGGAGCACCGGAATTTACAAATTTCGGGCATCTATTGAGCAGTCACCACAGGCTAAATTCCTGTGTCAGGGCTGGAATAAGAACTTTGGCCATTCTACACATTTATAAGAAATGGCACTTTTACAGAGTGAATCCCTTTTTCCCTACATGGCTCAGGCACACTCCTCCACTTCATCAGATTCAGTGAATATATGTGTTAATGGGGATTTTTCACAGACATTACATCCTGCTTGGATTTGCAAAAGGAAACAATCAGTCATCAAAGTCTTATAAAGAAACTAAGCAGCCTTGTGATAAAGGAGACTGAACAAGCACGGAGAAGAGCTGCCAAGAGTAGGAAAGAGCTGGTGGTGAACAGTCATTTCTCCCAATGGAAGGTCAGCAGAGTTTCACAGAATGTACTGTTCCTAAATTGCTTGAGAAAAGGGGTAAACAGTGACCAATTTGACAGCTCATGTGAAGCTGCAGGTCTCATGGAAATTGAAAGAACAAAGGCTAAATACAGAGAAGTGCAGAAAAGCTTTACATGACTGACAATAATAACATGGCAGATGAATTTCAAGGTAGGTAAATGCAAACTGATGCACGTAAGAAAAATGAAATGGGCTATAAGCTGACTCAGAAGTGAGATTTTTGTGTTGTGACAGACAGATCTAAGAAAATGTTAGCTCAGAATTTAGCATCTGTCCAGAAAAGGAAAAAAAAAAGAGTCAAATGTTAGCAATTATTAGAAAAGGGTTTGAGAACAAGAAAGAAAACAATAATATTACTATGTAAACACATTGTTCACCATCACACTGAAGCCTTTGCATGACTCTGTTCCTTTGTCTCATGCATGGAATGACAGAACCTGGAGTTCTTTCTGCCTCACAGAAAGGCAAAAAGGATGATCAAAGGCTGCTTTTGCAAGAGCAGCGACTGAGCAGGCTGTGTAGGGGAGCACCAGGATGGGGCTGCTTGACAAAGAGAAGTGAGTAAGCACTACAGGGAGATAGAATGGGACACCGGACACCGTCCTCTCCGAAAAGGTGCAGTCCCAGAAGAGTTAAGAAGGTTTGGTGTCAGTAACCAGGCTCAGCCATAGTCCAGCGATCACCAGGCCAGCCTGTAGTGATAAGGCAGGTCCAAGGTTAAGCCAGAAAATCAACTTAGCAATGTAAAGTCAGGATATGATAAACAGGTACACAGTCCTGATGGTATGGAGAGAAAGGATCAATTGTTTGCAGTCTCTGCCAAACAATACCGTAGGCAGCCATCTTTGAAAGAAACAAAAGGAGGCAGTTCTTCATACAATGGCTAACAGACCTGCTGATTCTTTTCCAAGGGCACTGTGGATGCAGTAAGTTTCAGTAAGGAGTTCAAAGGCAACTTGGATAATCATTTCAAGGATAAGTTTTTCATGAGTCACTAGAAAGATGAATCACTACAAAGTTAGGAAGTCCCCTGGGAGAGTGTTTGTGTGCGGAAATGCAATACATGTTTTTTCTATTTTAATTAACTTTTAGACACCTAATATTCAATTATTTTTAGGAGATATCATATACACAGTCACCCTTTGCCACAGATTATGCAGCTACATTTGGAGGCAGAACTGGCACACCCAGAGCACAGGCGTTGAGCCCTACTCTGGGCAAATTACCTTCCTGGTGATGGTGTACCGCCTACCAAGAAAGCCAGAGAAAATGAAGGTTCAGTGAAACTTTGGCCTCAAGCTCTGATTATTCTTCTCTTCTCAACTTAGTGATTTGATCTATTTTTGATATGCTGTTTAAGATGAGATAAATTCATTTCTCCTTTGCTAGAGAAGGCACTTAGGGTGACTAGATGTTCTTGTCTACTTTTCATCAAATAAATCTGCATTTGCTTAAATATCTTTTTCAAGAATAGATTATGATTTCCAGATGTGGCTCTAAGAAATGCCTTCTACTAGTTCACATGTTCTGCAAAGACTGCTGCCCATTGACCTCTACATCATAACAAAATATGTTCAAATTTTGTTGGGAAGCATACCCTCATTCATTTCCTACTCCACCGCCAATCAAACGGTTAGACTGATCCTAATCCCATTTCTGTATCTATATGTATCCTAAGTGTTTATCGTACATTTTTATCCACCTTAACTAAATGCTATATATAAGCACCTTCACTGACACAAATAGGAAGTGCATCTTTACCCTAAACTGACTTTCTAGATTGTTCACTAGTGCCTGAGTAATGGAATAGCAAACCCCAAACAAATTATTTGCTTTGAGTTGTTCTTTTTTCCCAAAGAATTATTACTTTTATTATGATTAAAAAAAAAAATAATAATCAGGACACAAACCAACTGGAAATAGTTGTGCACCTTCAGTGATGCAGTGATGCAGATAGCTGGTGTGAACTGGAATAATTAGCCCAAAGAGACTTGAAAGCATGCGATAAGCCTGTAAAGTCCTCTTACATGACATTGCTGGCCTGAGTTGAAGAAATGACAGACTGTTACATTTCAGAACAATTGACAAGTGGTGATTTAGTACTAAATCATTATGCTAAACAAGGCACGTGATGTATATAGAACACTAAATGCTCAGCAGGAGTATAATACACTCAGATATCACCAGCTTCAAAAGGCACGAACTATGACTTTCAGTGCAAAGGGAAAGGGAGTAAGGAGTTGGAGCAATAACCTGTATACAATGAGTAATGCATTTTCACATCTTTAGCAAAAGCAAAATGAATATTCTATTTGTATAAGACTACAAATAATGAGAGAAACGATGATCATGTCATATCTATAAGATTTGAACTGAGTTGAATCATTTTATCTGATCTGAGAGCTGCCTGGATTTCCTGTTGCTAAAGCAACAGCTAAGTTAGCTGTGAAATGAATGGACAAAATAATCCATAGACACTTTAAAATGTATGTACATTTTTATCCTTGCTGTATGCCATGCACACAAACATATATTTGAGTATGTTTTCCCAAAGCAACAGAAAATTCTTATGCTATAAGTGTATATGTAGGGTAATTGTGACTCTGAAATATGTTTATGAAAAATATTTTTAAAGTAGTTGAATTTGTGGAATTAGATGTTGGCACAGCTGTGCCAAGAGAAGATATTTTATATAGATATGATCCTGAGGAATAACGAGGGATTGAGTAATCCTATTTGGTATCTTCAGAATACTTTCCAATCTAGACAAAATATGTATGTTTTATTCTCATATAACAGTTCCAGCTGAGATAACAGACATGTTATGTTGTTGTACGTACTGAGCAGCACATAGCTCCTCCCAAAAAGACTATGCAGTCCAACTAAACAACACAGGTGAGATTTAGAAGAAATACTGGGAATGTCCAGTAACATATCAGTGACAGAATCAGAAAAGAATCAGTGAGTGACAGAAGTGTTTTCACTAGACCCAAACACCATAGACCCTCTCACAACCTGAAAGAACAGCTGCCACTGGAAAAAAAAATGGCATTTAAGGTGCTGGGAATCAACTCACCTGGTGGATTTAAATAGATTTCCAGCCTTAAAGAAGGGCAGGGTTAGACATGCACTTCTTGGAAATGGAGTGTAGCAGCAGAGAGAACAAAGCTGGAAGCAAACAAGGTCGCCCAGGTAGAGGGAACAACGTTGTCAGGAGGACTGAAAAATATTGCTTCCATAGTCTAAAAAGGCACGGTTTTCTGCTGCACTTTTTGGATTTGTTGCTTGGGTAGAATTGCTTTGATCTTCTGTTGGACTGCAAATAAAGTCTGAGAGATTTTGTATGACAGTGACCTTGATACTCACTGTCACAAATAGCAGGAACCAAGAGCAATCTAACGCCAACCCTCTTCCCTCATGCACCTCCCAGTATTCAATGTTTGGTCATTGGAATCTACTTTTATTCTAACTTTTCGTTTACAGCTAGTAAAAGCAAGCAAAATTTTGTCTCACTACTAAAGAGTCAATAGTGCTATGTAACAGTCTGGTTTATGTTTTCCAATACTTTCAGATGATTGTTTAATTCTGTTATTAAGTAATTACAAATTAGTACAATTAATGAGTCAGTCAGTGCAGATGCATATTCAGTCAATTATAATTTATAAATTGCATATTATTTATGTATCCATATACCATTAATAAAAAGTGTGAAATAAAATACATAATAGATATATAAAATACAATATGTACTGAAACAAGCATATAGAAACTGATTTAAAGTAATTAAAAATTGCCCATGCTACCTTCCTTTTGGTTCCTAATGTATCCAGCTCTGTCAGAATCTCTTCACTGCTTGGGTCTGCGGAGGCAAAGGAAAGAAATATACGATTATTTTATCCTTTTTAGCGTATGTATGTTAAAGGCTTTTTTTTCCTTTTAAAAAAATAACCCTTAATAGAAATAAACTAGGACACTTTCTTGCTTCTCCATGTATTGCTATCCATGTTGCAACAGCAAATGTCTAGCTGCTGTTTAATTTTCAAGACTATCAATGTTACTCTGTAACAGCAGCCAGAATTTTATCAGTAAGTGGCAAAAGGCCTTCCACATTCTTAAAATTTTTGGGAAATTATCTATGTACTGTTAAAGCTATTTAAATTTTTTAACTTAAATTTGAATCAATTAATAACAGTGCCAGTTTCTCTCCACGATCTGTAAAGACAGCTTAGATTGACTAACGCAGATGAATCTCTTCTTGCCTGCCTGTCTCCTTCCTATTCTCTCATCAGGAGGTTGGGATATGGAAATGCTTCTTCCCAGTGTGACGCCACCAAAGAGAAGGACAGGAGGAGACATTATGTGCAGAACCTGGTAGGAGCAAGGCTTTCAATTCTGCTACATCTCCTACCTCAGCAGTTCATGATGATGGTATAGAGAATGGTTTTATGCTGATCTCTTAGACTGCAAGTCTAGTCTTTTTGAATGTTCAATTTTATTGATATTTTGGCAGCCTACAAAATATTTATAGAGAAACTTAGGCAGGCATAGGTAATTTTAGAAGTCATTTATGGCTTAAACTGAAAAAAAAAGAGGCAGCTTTCTCTACAAGGTCTCCTCTATAGAGACCAATAAGTGGTATTTCTGTGACACAGACATATATGTTCTTTCAAAATTTGTATTTAACAAGCCTCTTGAGAAACGAATTTGACAACTGTTAGACAAACATGACTATTTTTGTTTGTTTAATTAACACAAAGGTGTTATCCTAATTTGAAAAAATATTGCTAATTTAAAACAAACAAACAAAAAACCACATCTCCCCACCTCAAATCATAGAAACACTCTCTCAAAAACCAAACCAAACCAAAACCATCAAAAATCCCCCAGCAATGAAAAAACACTCCTGGTTTGAGAACAAATGTGTTACATTTCAGACTAAAGGTAAAATGATTATGGAGTTAATAAAAATCTTAAGTCTATTTTGTTAAAAAGGTAAACAGAATAATTATAGGTTGGTATTTTATACAGCAAATACAGTTATTTACTGTAAACAGGATTTTTTTGGAGTCATTGTGATTTGTGCTACCTTGCTTCTACAAAAGAAGAAAAAGCAACCACATGATCATATTTAAAGTGAACACGTATTTAAGAAACTAAATCATGCCTAACACTGTTGTTATAATAGATCCCAGAGCCCAGAAGAAATCAAGACCATACTGCATCAGGCACTGAGTAATATTGTAGGGAAAAGTAAGTAGCTGGCAGAGTTCCCAACTGGAGCTGAAAGCACAGACTCTTGTGCAGAAGTGAATGGATGCGACATGCAGCCAGAGTGTGGGAGAATCACAGTGATACAGAACGGCTGAGCTGGGAAGGCACCTCTGGAGATTATCTAGTCCACCCCACCCCCTGCTTCAATCAGGGTCACCAACAGCAGGTTCCCCAAGACCATGTCCAGTCAGACTTTGAGTATCTCCAAAGATTCTCTACCTTTCTCTAGTGTTTGAACACCCTTACGGTATTTTTTTTTTATCCTTAAAATCAAATGTAATATTTCTTGTATTTTAACTTGTGCCGAAAGAGCAGCCTACAGATCTGCTCTAGCAATTTCATTCCATTTTCTAACTTGGTGGGGGAAGGAAGTGGGATTTTGTTGGCAGGCAGTCCATAAAATGGAAGCAAAAATATCAGAAAGGGGATGAGAGTGTCATGAAGTTGTATTTAAAAGATATATGAAGCTGAAGTAACTGGCAGTGATAGAGATTGTGCTTTATAACGTCACTTAAAATCTGGCAGGTGGCTGTTATGCCCATAGGACCTCATATAGATGTTCCCTTTTCTAGCCGTTTCCAAGAGGAAAGGGGAAGATTGCAATGACCATGGAAACCTTCGAAAAGACATGAAGAAATCAGCTGTTAATAAACCTTGATTCTAGACAAGGAAGTGAAGCAAAAGGGACTACAGTTTCCTGGGAGACCATTTATATTGCTTTTTGAGTACTGAATTTGTGAAGAGATACTTAGAAGGGGACATACCTTCTTTAAGTTACAAGTGCACTGGCTTCAGCTAACAGCAAAGTCTGTTGCAGGCCCTCCTACCTGTCTGTAGCCATCTATCATTTCATTATCTATGTTTGCAAATAAAAACACTTTTTTTTTTTATGAAATGCAAATGTCTCCTTTAGTAAAGTAGATCTGGGAAAAAATTCTGAACTTCAGGAAACAATTTTTTACTGTGAGGGTGACCAAGCACTGACACAATTTGCCCAGATAGGACAATTTGTCCTATCTGAAGGATTTTGTCCTATTTTGAAGGTATTAAAAAAACATCTGGATAGGGTTCTGAGAAGCCTGCTGTACATGGCCCTGCTTGAGCAGTGAGGGGTAGACCAGATGATCTCCAGATCTTGCTTCCAACATCAACCATCCTGTGATTTAGTATTTTATGAAAATAGTTATATCCCTAGAGGAGAATACCAAAGGTGTGACATTTACCTTCTTTCAGGAATTCCTTGTTTTACTTAGGAATGAGTTTTAGGAAAGCCTGGATTTTACAGTCAACACTGAGTACAAAAGGCTCAACCTGTGCCTTGAAAATTAAAACTTTGTTGGAAGCCAGTAGGCTTTGTTTTCTTGCATCCAACAGCCTGTGGTATTAATGGGAACATGCCCAAGAGGTGCACCAAGCCTGTATTGGGACAGCATCACCAGCAGTCCCCAGAATTTGTTTCTTTTCCTGGGTGTCTACAAACACATGTTAGCTGAAAGGAGCTGATATAGCTCCAGGATTTTTTTCTCTCTGCTCAGAGAATTGCAACCTTCTTCTCTTTAGATACTGTTATTTTAATTCACAGTTTTTTTTATTGCTGAGTGCATTTACAGATCTGAGGGTTGCTTTGGAATGTCAAGTCCCACACACCATACATGAGTTGTGGCGGGGGCAGGAACAAGGCAGTTAGAATTGTTTGCTGCACTGTACAGTAAAGCATCCTACATTTCAAGGACGCCAGTTCCCTGTCTCTGTACAACACCAAGTGGCTATAGTTACAGGGAAATGCTTTGCAGTAGAAATATAATAAATAGGATAGCAAGTCAGATAATGATAATGGCATCAGAAAGTAGTAGAAAATATCAAAACAATTCCTGGTAAGAGGAGAAGTCTGAAGAAACACTTTTAAGAAGACTTGCATGATCACAGCTGCCCACTTTCAAAGACAAATGGCATCCATTCCAGTTGGTGGGAATTCTGCCATTCATTTGAACTGCCATTAGCAAAAGGCAGGAAAAGAGGGATTCCCACTATTCCTGATCTGAAGGCTGTACATCACTAAGACAGCCCTGTGCACTTGAAGAAGAAATTGATAAAGCCTGAAGAATGACAGAACCTCTAAGATGTTACTAGTACTCTAAGTCATTTAGCACTAAAAGTAGCACTAGTAATTTAAGACAGACCTTGATCTCCTCAATTTCTTAATATTTTCCAATATAATAGAGGAATTGTTTAGATTGTTTCTCTATAATTATTAGTAACATCTTATTTACTTCTTATTAAAAGCACAGTATAAACACCTCAGTCTAATTGTGACTCATTTACAAATGACAGCTTTATTGTTCTAAATGAAAACAATTTTATAAAGGTAATAAAATTAGCATCAGAATCTATTCAGAAGCAAATTGGACAATGGATGCTCATAGCAGTGAACACTGAAGTCAGCTAGAGCATGCATGAATATGCAAGAACTGTTGTATACTGTTCTTTATATAGAAACTGTAATTTTTACAGTTGTATTTGACATAGAAAGCAGACTTTTTGATTTGACTGCATTTGAACTTGCAAGGCTTGTCCTCATGGATTCATAGACAGCAGTAAAGCTGTGCTGTTGAGTGCCAGATCAGGATCTCAAACCTCAGCTGTATTTCAGCTAAGTAGCACCACAAGAAACATAACACTAAGACACAATCACTATGCTTAGACACAAAGTCACTATTCATCATGCAGACAAACTCCATTTCTCATAACAAAAGATTTACTAGCCTTCTGTCTGAGAAGAAAATTGCACTGTACATTTCAAAACAGTTTTCTTAAAATGCGTCAAATGACTAATATCCAAAACAGGTTTTTAAAGGATAAAGACACAAATATGACATCAACACCAGCAAAAATCAAATACAATTCTTTTCAGTATTCATTTCCCTTCATCCTTCTTATAGCCCATACTTTTAATGAATAAATATATTGTTAACTTCTTAGCCAATGAAAGAATCCATAATGAATTTCATCAAGATAATATTGTCCAAGATTTATAGCTTTGCACATAGAAAGCAATGTTTCATCCCATATGGAAGACAGGCAGAAATGAGTATGAAAAAGCCAACAGAGCTGCTAAGACAGACAGATGCAAGTTCTGCTCTACCTATTCAGCACTCCATAGGGAGCCAGTGCAGTGAATGGAGGATGGATTGTGCTTACTGTTTTACAGAGCTGTATTACTGTAGTCTCTCCTAACAGTGATTTCTTCCTTTCCATCTATTCATGCCCCTACAGAGTTCATTGCTCCAGTTCTCTGTGTGTTAACCAGGAATGCAAGTTCATGGTTCAAATGCAGAAAGCTCCATCAGTTTCAAGAATCTCTTGTCAACTGGAAGATGTGGCTCAAAGGACACCAGGAAAAAAGTCATCTGAGGTAAAGCTAGCCTTGTCAAAATCTTGTGTGGAAAAATGGAAAATATACATATTTCATATGGATAAATGTCCGTATGCAATATAGATACAGCTTCTGATTAATGGTCATCTAATTTATGCAAGATGATTTTTTTCTTTCACAGGAAAACAATAATGACAGTGCTATCATTAAGAGTTGCGTTTGCTCAGTTCCTGGATCAACTAAATGATTTCATTCTTCTGACATATTATCTGAGTTACACTGACCTGACCAAAATATAGGGGTAGGATTTTTCTTCTCAAGAAAACTAGATTATGGCAACTGCTCTGCATTATACAAAAATACCTGTGTTAAGCCCATGGCTGATGCAAAACAATCACTCTTCTATGTGTGCAAACCCTAAATTACAGTTGCAGAACAGTCAGCATGATATCATGCTTTGAATGGTAAGCAGTTCTATTACTCTCCAGCCATACTTGACACATAATGCTGCTTACAATTTAAAATATTGACACTATGGAAAGATATTTTTTAATTTCTACTGTCAAAATATAAACATATTTGGAACACACACAAGAAAGCTTTATGTTTTAAATACTTTCTACAGTACAATTTTCATCTCAGATCACAATGATCATATCAATTTATCATGCATACTGAAGGTGAGTGTAGCTGATCTCTACTGAAAGAGTATCTCCATTTAAAAAAAGGATAGGCTATTCTGAAGAATATATGTGGTTAATTTCATATGACAAATACTTTTATGCATCCTCATAGAGATCTGATTTTCACAAACATTTCAAAAGGTATTGTGGTTTCTGTGTTGTGATGCACTAGCTTATCTCCCCCCTGGAACACAGGTTTTATTTAGAACTACTGACCTGAAAACTCACAGAAGGAAGGAGAGAGTGCTCGCTGAATCCTAAATGTCCTTAAATGTATGTCTTCACTCTTAGCTGCATCTTCATTTACAGTCTTAGATTCTGAGAAGAAAAATTTCAATAACATTCCTTTTAAGTGGTAAAATTTTGGTACTTCTAGGGCATAATACCAGGAGTGTAAGGCAGCCAGGTCATATTGTTTTCTATATGTCAGTATAATTAAGGCCCTAAGGCATGTCTTGGCCTTTCCCACTCTTGACTACACAATGACTTCCAGTTTTGATTTGCCAGTTGCTAATCTTAGTTGACTAAAACCACAGCCAAGTTCTCCCAAGAAACAGTTAAGATTGCATTACTCAGTACATTACTCATAGGTTATATAGCGTTCATCTGCTACACTGAACTGAAGTTAAACATTACATTGATTTTTTTAAAGGGATTTAAAGCTGCTACATAACTGGTTGGCAGTCATGTAACTTCATCACCTATGGCACAGCTGCTGTACACCTTATGACTTCTTGGTACTTTATATATTTTTAATGTGTCCAGACCTAGTTGATAGAAATGCAGTAATGTCATAATGCCACCTACAGGCTCTAAAGAGTCCCAGTTTCTCTCAGTGACCCTGTCTTCCATTTTTCACCAAGTAGCTAAAAAAGAGGATTAGTAATAAAACAAACCACAACAAATCCTTCCAGCTGAGAGCAAAATCATAAGTAATTAAAAAAAAGCTTTACACTATGACTCTTCATAAGGAGTTTTCTCAACAGCTTTCTAGGATTCCTTTCCAGGAACAGTATGAAGATAGCTTTTCATGTAGTATTTATCAGCTCAAACCATGCCTCAAGTTAAGAAGTAAGACAGTGTTAAAAAAAAAAAAAAAAAAAAAAAGACTTACATGAGCAGTTCTGAATATTGCATTAAAATTGCATTATGTTTAGTTCTAAAAATCACTGGTAAGTTGTTGGTCTACAATGACTGGTTCTCCTCTAATATAGATGGGTCCAACCTTTCTGATCACAACAGCCAGCTATCTAATCTTCAAATACCCAAGAGCCACAGGATAGACATCATATATTCTGGAGAGTTGCAGGAAGAAGGTTGTTCAGACTGTGGTTTCACAAAATATAACAGCTCCCAAGGGTCCCACTCTTCCACTGGCCTGGGAGGATCAATCTCATCACGTCCTATTGATTTGCTTCCCCAAAACCAGACATGCAGATTATCCAGTTCTCATGCCAGCTCAGCTTCCCTGTTAGTCGAATGACATGATTTGATTTGAGACTTGAAATTCTGATGGTCCATATAAAGCTTAAGACCCACTTCTACTATCCTGTTAAGCATGCTGTTGTGCATAGCTTTCAGCAGCTACAGACTTTGTTAAAGCTGACTGATGTGCTTGCCACTCTTCCATCAAGTTGAAAGGGAAACATACCAAGAAAACACTGAAAAACATGCATCCACAAATAAAAAAAAAAAAATAAAAAATAAAAGCCTGGAAAATGGAAACCACAGACTAAAGGACTGGGTTGTCTGGGACTGGCTAATCAAGAACATAAGGAAAAAACGCAGAAACATAAAATAGAGTTTGAAGAGAGTCATAAATAGGGAGGAAACTCTTGGCACCGCCTACATTTCGGCTACTTGCATTTCATTTCTTTGTGAATTTGTGAACAGTGAATCCAATAGCATTTCTAATGAAAATACTAGAGGAAAACCAAGACTAAAAAAGAAAACAGTCATTCACGTACTGATTTTAACATACTTGTCACTCTCTTGCTTCTGCTCTTATAGGGATAGTAAAAAACCTCTTACACTTTCTCCTGATAAGCAGACATTCATCTCAGTCGATGGATCCCCCCACTGGCTTCCATTTCCATGCTCAGAATTACTTCAGTGTTCCTCAGAGAAGCTAAGAGTCACTGAAATTGCATGAGTGTTGTATTTAGGGCATACATACACCAGAGCTTTTAGAACATCTGAAAAGGCTTCCTTCCTAGGTGAGTCACAACAGAGAAGGTGAAATGCCTCTTTCACTATTTCAGAACCATCACATTGAAGAGAGATCTACATACAAATAGTAATATTTGTAAGAAAGTATTCTAAGGTTTGTATCAGTCATTAGCTAACACAATCAGAATTGTTGACTCTCTTCTGATTCAATCATTCAGAATACAGGAAGAAAGAAGAGCAACATCCATATGAAAAGGAAGTATATCAAGATTTTAAAAGGCATAACATTTTTTCCAGTTAATATTTTTAATTCTAGGGCTATCTATGCTGTTTGAACAGAAGCATTCTTATTTAAAATGCTTATTTTAAATGCTTTTATATATAAAAAAGAAAATAACATCTCAGAAGAAGAGGCAGTAACAGCTTGACAATAGACATTACAGCAGATTGCATTTTTGCATTCATTCTTACTGCAATGCTTCTCTGACTGTGAAAAAAAAAATATTATCTGAAGCTCTTGTACCTCGCATTTGTTGTATGCGGCTATTAGTTTACTTGGCTTTGATGTTTCACACAACTTTCTGAAGCAAAGAATCTGCTATGACAACACGACATATCCCATATGCTCCCTTTAGCTGTATGAATGAGAAAACCTTGCTAAACCTAATTAGCATTGGCACTGCTGTTTGTAATCTTTGCACTGCTTTTTATACAACACTGTTTTAGTAACTTATTAGAGTTTATGAAAAGTTCTGATTATTGTCCACAGGACCAAAAGCACCATGCTGCTGGGGATGCTTGACTTTAAATTGCTGGGGACAAGTGACAGCCAAGCTCCCACACCTTGGCTAACCTTCCACCCTTGTAACTAGGTGGAGGTTATAGCAGGTTATGGTCTGGATGCAGAAAATAGGGATTGCCTCCAGGTAAATTTCTCAGTTCTGCTTGCTTCCCTATATGGGATGAAGAAAGTTTTCGAGAAAAGTGGTCTGTCAACAGATGGAGGAAAACAGGCTTATATGAATTGGCTCATATTTTGCCTTCAGCCATAGGAAGCTGCTTTTCTCTCAAAAAGACATTGCAAGCAGCCAAAAAAGGAACTTAATCTCCTACAGATTAAATGTAGTTAGTCCTAGCTTTTGAAAACGTTACCTCTCCCATTGGACACGTAAGCATCTAATCTCTGTAGGTAACCTAGCATGCCAAAGACCATCTCTGACATACTGGGTGGGAATCTAGTTTAAACCCAGCTGGAGAGCACTGTGTGGAGGAGAGTGCTTCTTGTCATATCTTCAGCTCCCTGAGATTCAAGGTCCAGCATGATTTCAGAAAGCAGACACCAGTTCTGGTTACTGGGAGAAACAATACACCAGAGGGTCATGCTGCCACCCAGAGGGACCTTGACAGGCTGGGAAAATGGCCTAACCTCATGAAGGTCAACAAGGGGAAGAGCAAAGTACTGCCCATTGGGAGGCACAACACTAGGTACGAGGACATACTGGGACCAGAATACCATTTGCTTTCTTTGTGGCAATGCTCAAGTTGTTGTTTACCATGACCCTTCCCTGCAGAGCTGGTTCCAGGCAGCTGCTCCCAGCCTGTCCTGATACCTGAGGTTATTCTTCCACAGGGGCAGGACTTGGTATTTCCCTGTATTCAACTTCACAAGGTTTCTGCTGGCCCATTTGTCCATCTTCTTGAAGTCATTTTGAACGGCAGCACACCCATCTGGTATATTAGCCAGATATATTCACTTCTTTTGATAATACATTTTTTACTTTTTTTACTTTTAAAATTTTTAGTAGTTTTTTTTACTAGTTGTGGGGTGTTTTATGATTTTGTTTGGTTGGTTTTAGGTTTTGTTTTTGGTTTTTTTTTTGTTGTTATTGTTTTTTTTGGGGCTTAAAAAAAAAAAAAAAAAAGGAATGAAAATAAATTAGTCTTTCCTGCCTTAAGGGTTTTCAAATCAAGCTAAAACTTACATGTTCTGACATACACTTCATCTCTTTATTTAGTCAGTTATTTTAATCTGGGGATAAAATCTGCACTGGTTCCAAAGACTTTAAGGTTTGAAATTCTCTGAGATTCTGGACAAGTACAGAGCAACTAAGTCTATTATTGCACATGTTGGGTTTAAGCCAAGTGCTTTATCATTAAAATTCAGAACTGCTGCGGTAATACAAAAAACAAACCCACAAAATATATGGAGAAAAATATAAAAGGAGGAGAGCAATAGAGAGAGCTCTTGCTGGGTTTTTCCCCTCTCTTGTCCTTATTTTTCAAATTTAACTTTAAAAATAGTGACTGAATTATTAGAAGAAAAAGAATACAACTACATACAATAAAAGCCAAAAATTTATGCAAAAGAATTTCTTGACAGAATTAGCTACTGCTGTCTTCTGAATTTCCACTCCTGTTTTTCCTTTTATCCAGTATTTGACTCCTTGTTCACATATCTCTCCTCATTTGAACACAGCTTTCTTCAGCTTCTTTTAGATCATATATTACCTTTCTAAACACTGTGTTAGCAAGTTGAGAAATAGCTTTTCCTTGATCTAAAAAGAAAACAGGTAGAGCAAGGTCAGTGTTACAAATTTGTTCTTTCTTTCCCTGGATGTAAAGCTTGCGCGGCAAGGAGCTCTCTTTTCACTCTGTAGTTGTACTCAAGCAGATGTAACAGATATGGAACATAGCTTTCACTTTTAATCAGTGATACAATATTCTTATAAAAATGTGAGACTTGTAACTTTCCCTGTGAACATTGCTTTTTCCCTTAATCGGTGATTTGGTTATCTGTTCTTTTTTTTTTTTTACAGATTCTTGTTTTTTCCTTGTGTACAAGAAAAGGCAGTTTCCTGTTTGCATAAGCCTAACATCATAATCACAGCAACTGCAGGTAGGTCTCAAAAGACTTTTGGTAACCATCTAGCTCTGACAGTGAAAGTTTAACACAGGTTAAGATCTCTGATCAAGGTGATGAATTATCTTTGGTTGATTACTCCTTCTTCACTAAGGGTAATTCAGAAAGGTATCTGTGCTAGGAGGATCCATACAGGCATTTCAAGAGATCCCTGTGATGCTTCTGGGTGTGTCATTTTTTTGACCAATTTGTAAATCACTTGTATCAATTAGTCCCCTCCAATTATTGTTCTCTGAGATTAGAGAAATCCTCCTCTGGAGTCTCTTTCAAGTGAGTGTTTGATACTTCAATCTTCTTTTTAAGTTATCTTTCATTTGAGATCAGCTAAGAAAATTGCAATTCTTTCAATTGTATATGTTACATAGGCAAAGTACCTGAGAGCTGAAAACACATCCTTCAACCAAATTGAGCTTACTTGGTAAAGGAAGGAAAGCAGGAAGAAAAGAAAGAAGATGTAGCATGTCCATACGGTGAATGTGTTGCCACCGCATATTATTAGAATCATAAAATCATAGAATCATAGGATAGTTAGGGCTGGAAAGGACCTTAAGATCTAGTTCCAACCCCCCCTGCCATGGGCAGGAACACCTCACACTAAACATGTCATCCAAGGCTCTGTGCAACCTGGCCTTGAACACAGCCAGCGATGGAGCATTCACAACCCATTCCAGTGCCTCACCACCCTTAGAGTAAAGAACTTCCTTATGTCCAATCTAAACTTCCTCTGTTTAAGTTATAACCCGTTACTTGTCCTATCACTACAGTCCCTAACGAAGAGTCGCTCCCCAGCATCCCTGTAGCCCCCCTTCAGATAAAGGGGAATGCAAAAATTTTTGAATTTTTGAATGCAAAAATTCCTTTTTGAATGAAAATGAAATAAATGACTGAAATGAATGAATGAAATAAAAAAATAATTTTTGAATGCAAAAATTCCTATTAATAGTTTACTTGAGCTCAGGAAGAGTCCAAATTCATGAAATATTAATCTTTTGAAGTTTCCTATAAGCACAGAAAACATGTCCATCTCAGGAAGCTTCTGATTAATGGAGACCACTTTTGAGAATTTAACAACTGTACCACAATCATTGTACTAAAAGATCTATTTTTTTTTTTTTTTTTAAACTTAAATTACTGATTTACCCTGTGGTTTCAATGAACATCAAGACACTGGAGTAATCTTAAGCAATTCATATTTTGGATGCTTGAAAAATGAGAAGTTACATTCTCAGCTTGAATTTCACAGAAATGTAGTCTGTAGGTTTAAAAGCAAAGTTTGGATGAGACAATATTGACATTTTATTTTGTAATGTGTCCACACTTTGTACTTGAACTAAAACTTCATGATACCAATATTCTAACCCAAGCAATGGCAGCTCAGTTCTTCATATATTCTACTAAAGTGTACTACTACTACTACTACTACTACTACTATTATTACTGCTGCTGCTACTACTACTGCTACTAAAAGTTAGCATGGCAATAAGTTTGGTATTCTGTTAAGTATAGCAAAATTTTAACTGTAAGTATATAGTCAACATTTTTTTTTCCCTATTGGTCCTTTCTTTGTAAAGGTTCTTCACATAGCCATAGCCATGTAAATAAGAAATGAACATTCAAAACAGAGAATAGCATAACTAGGAATAGCGCCATGGTCTCTGTGTTTTGTTCTAGAAAAATGCTAATGCTTCTGACTTTAACTTACATGACACTAGAGCTCTATTGATTCACAAAGCAAGTATCTATGAATAAATAAACTTAAAATGTTACTACTGTTCCAGGTAATAACAATTTCATCCAAAGCTTTTTAAAAATACATATATATTGCGTGTGTCTGAATGGTTTATAACTCTTCATTTGTTCTGTGTGTTTAAGAAACAAAGACAGACAGATAACAAGGCAGGGATCTTAATTTTCTTGAATTAAAGATGCTGAATAACCTCACAGAAGTGGTAGATATTTTTAACAAAATGAAGCAGAGGAACTAAATTCTATTTCGTCTTACACATATTGTCCATTTCTGGAGCTAAAGCACTTGTCCTTTACATAGGGGGTGGGGAAGACTACTTTAGCAGTTATTTAGTTCTCTTTCAGAAATGTTCATCCTTCTTGAAGAAAGTGATCCCATGTCAGTATTATCAACAATACAGTATGGAAGAGGAAGTAAAACTTTTTTTCAGTAGCAGAAATAAAGAAAACTCTATGAAGCCTAAAACATCTCAGTAAGAGTTATATATAAAAAGTTCTTTAACAATAGAAAGAAGTGAAAACATGGGAGTGAGAGTCAAGCATATCATTCCTTGTCAGCCTCCACTGCACATCATACACTCAATGGAATAATACATACTGGGAGCTGATTGTTCTTCAGCAGTCTTAGCAACTACATGATTTTATTATTATGTTTTGAAATATTTACCTTTTATGAGTAAAAGTAGTCTTTGGGTCTGCCTTTCACTGGACTAGCTGGGGATATATTATTGTGTCTGTGCACAATTATGGAGGCTGAGTTTAGATGATTGACATTAATGATGACTGGATAGATTGCCTTGCTCTGTACACTCCACTACATGTGATCAACTTGTTGGTTGAATGCGATTAGGGTTTAATTTATTTCATGTCTAACTGTCATGATGCCAAAACCAGTTGTACTAAGTCAGAGGCACCTGAGCACACACCATCTGCAGTCATCTCTCTGAAATGAGTTAAAATTGTAATTGGTATGAGTGTTATAGCAAGTATATTCAGGAACTTTTAAAATCACTGTAACTCTGTGCAAACCAGCAGCAGTGTTATTGACAAAAAACCCTTATCACAAAAATCCACAGTGGTCATTTACTCCTTTTCAGGCATATCTGCTGAAGTAGAGATTTTCAGTTCTTCATCATTCTGAAGGCAATCAATCATTTAATTTTTCTTGGCTTTATCTTCCTGAGGTCTGCCCTTGATTTAGGAGGCAGGAGCCCAAGGTGAGTCATGTGTTCTCACACTTCGTCTATCAAGTGATGACATATTGCCTGGTCCTGTTCCACCCCACCTTATTATGGTGGGTCTCCACCATTGTTCAGAGGCAGGCACAGGCTCATCTTTCCAACCTCAAGCTGATATAACAAGATGTGCTATGTGTTAATGATTAGCATGGCAATAAGTTTGGTGTTCTGTTAAGTACAGCAAAATAGTTTCTGATCTCAGAATGTAAGCAGATTGGGCGTGTATTTGTTAGCCAAATGCCAAGAGGGATCAGCTATAGGTACCTGTATCTGACTATACTTACTTGAGAATTACACTTATTTGGAACAGAACAACCACCCAGGTAATCATAGCGAGGAGTTTAGCTCCTCTTCTTTCCTGCATGCAACATAGTATTGTCTGTAATTGCTCACTCTGAAGAAAGTGAAGTGTGTAAAAATACGCCAGTTATTTGCTTTAATATAAGAGGGATTGAAACCCAGGAGTTATTTTCCATTTCTAACTGCATTACTATAGGTCCTGTATGGGTGCATCTCATTTCTAGGGCAGTATGACAGAAGGATTCTCGGTTTTTTAATGATTGTTATCATAATTAGGCATTTTAATGGAATCAAGTAGGTCCACATCTTTCTTGGACTTGTGCATAGAGAAAATATAAGGAAAAAACCAACGAAATTCACAGTCAAAGGATGTTAGAGGATTTTTGCTTGTTTTGAGCCCTTTGAGACACGAAAGGGGGCAGGGAGGTGAGCAAAAGCAGAAATTACACTAGTCTAATACTGAATTGGTATCCTTGGACATTTGGGGAAAGCACACTGCTGGGAGTGGCTTTAGGTGATGTTACTTAGTGTAAGTCTTTATGATTGCAATCTCAAGAGAGTGTCATTATTATAAAATGTTAAACTGCAGTATAATTTACATGATTTGATCATTCAGTAACAAACAGAAGTAATGTTAAGCAATCTCATGAAAATGTGCTCTGTAAATCTGATGCAACTGTATGAATCTGCACTGTAAGTAACAGAGGATTTGAAATCATGTGAAAGCCATGTGCATTTCTACTGCTGAAGGGCAGTGTTTTTGAATATCTGGAGAGTGGTCACTAAGAATATTCTTAACATGAATTACAAAGCAAACTAGAGATTGATTGACAGGGCTTGTCCTCTTATTTTTCATAATTAGCAAGGAAGAATTGTTGGCAGTGTATGATTAAGGGAATCAATCACATCTGTTATTTCATTTTGGTGAGGTAAAGAATGTAAGAAAAATTACTAACCAGAAATGTTACCTTTAAAAATACCCAAAGATTTTTTTTTTTTTTTTTTGACAATCCATATAAAATTTATTTCCATTAAAATCATGAATAGTCTGACAGGTCCCATGACAATTGTCTGCCCTATTTTGTTTTGTTCTTTAGGTTACCTAGATACCTCTTTCTTTGTATCCTAAAAGCACCTTTCTAACATTTATACCTTAAATCATGCTGAACTTCACGACATTTATTAATGTGGGTAAATTTTGGTTGAAAGAAGTAAGATCCTTTTTATCATGGGAATTCACTTCTCTCTTTCTCTTGTTCTTTCTTTCTCAAGCACCAGGTAGGATAATTTTCAATAATGCATTTTATTCCAAAGGAATTCAAGAGAGGATGAACTGTTGATATGACTCTTGCTTACAGTAAGAACTGTCTGATTGAATTTAAATCTTGAATTTATCAACATGGAGAATAGCAGGTATGTGTATTAATGTTATTTCTGTAAAAGTAAAGTAGCTGTAGAAACTGTTGGGTTTTTTCCTTTCCTTTGCTAGAAATCTAGTAAAGTAGTCCACTTTTTCTTGTCAGGAAAATGTATAATGTAAAGAAAAAAAAAATTGATGTAAGGGATACACTCATTCAACTCACTCAAACTCTGTGAAAAAAAAACAATATCTGCCTCAGAAGCTTGAAGGAGAAATAATGGTTTGTCTACACAATGAATGCCTTCCTACATTTCCAGTCTTGGCAAATATTAAGGGATTCCAACCCTAACTATTCTATGATTCTATGATTCTATGATTCTGTGAATAGCATATGTGTAGAAATGTGTGTTCATGACTTGTGCACTGCTATACACCTCCAGTTTTAAGAATCGGGCAAAAATAAGTGTCGTAGCCCTGCAAATCTCTCAGAGAAAGCCATTTTCATAAGATTTTCTGTGACTCACTGCCTCTGCCCCACATACAAAAGGCTAGCAAATAAGCAAAAGAGAAGCATAAAGAACATTAGCTTCCAGGCACTATTTTTGTATGTTTATACATATTATACTGATACTTTTTTTTCTTCTGTCTGCTAGCAATTACCTAGCTACTTTGAAAGGGGGATTCTTTCAAAAAAGAAGCAATGTCATTCAAACAAGATGAGAGAATGAGAAAGGAACTGCAAGAATGCTGAAAAAAGTAGCTGTAAAATCCAGTAGTGAGCCCAGAAAACAAGCAGTGTTCCAGCAGTATCCTATGAAAGGAGAGGTTTGGGGGAAATTATGTTTTCTTACACTCATCCACCACATCACCATATGTTTTGAAAAACAAGCAATAGTTTTGTGACTTAGTCTTAGCTCTCTGTCTGATGCAGGTACACAATAAACAATTTTGCAATAATTTCTGAATGTGTGATACCCTAGTCACTCAGTTCTAAATATGCTAATTAATTTTAATGATGCTGAGTTCCTTTCTAAAGCATTGTGACATGTATGGTTGAGAAAAGGCCACAATTTCTCTTTGAAAACTCCTTGGTATGAAGAAAATAATGATTTAAGTCTGGCAGTTCAGCTGCAGGGTGGCTTAAATTGAGTGAATATTTTTATCGCATATTTTGTGGTTTTTGCATTTCAGATATGTATTTATTTAATGCTAAGGAATTAGGAAATTTTTCAGTATAACGGAGAATATCAAGAGACATCTAAGCATTTCTAAAATAAATTGATTATGCACAGTTTGTTTAACTCTCATGCTGCATTGTTCAACTCACATCACTGGCATCACACAGTGTCAGTGAATGATACCAGCTTCTTTATCTAGAATAACCAGCCTTAAAAGCTCAGAAAACAAGGCTTTTTTTTTTATTATTTTATCTTTTTATTATTACATAAGTTATGTTTTGATCTAGTTGGAAAAGTCACCCCAAAAGTATTTTCTTTACAGAAGGTATAAAGAGGACAATTATCTGTTCCCCTGGATCCTTGGGTCATGAAATTTCTATTTCACCTGTGTCCCTATTAAAACCCCTTTACCTTGCCTTCTGCAGTGTTGTTAGCAGACCTTAACATTATTATAAGGAATGTAAACCCCCAGTTTTGTTCCATGCAACTCATTCCCCAGGTGAGCAACCTTTCTCTTATGTTTCAGCTGGTTTAGTATAAGTCTCTTTCTTCTTGTGAACCTTGGATTTGGTTAGGCTTTAAAGGTATAAATCTGAAACATGCAGTAGGTTAGGCTAATGCAGCAGGTGAGGAACAGGTACAAAAGGAACAGGGGTGTCTAATGCAGCATGAAGGAAGAGGCTGTAACCAGAACCTCATTCTTCTTACCAGGTGGTCTGATCAAAAAAAGTAAGCTTTTCCTGTGGTGCATCTTAGACAGCAGCTGCTTGAAAACTGATGCTCCAGCTATAGAAATTGCTTGGAAGAAACGGAAAGTAGGCTGAGGAACATTACTGAAATGAGCCAGGAACTATTGCGAAGTCAATACACAGAAAGAAACAGACTGCTGACAAGAATCTGCAATAAGGGAAATATCTTGAAGTGTGCTACTCCTGCTCTTGATGATGAATCTCCTCAGCAGAAAACTGAGAAGTACAAGAACGCATATTCTTTTCTCCTCCTTTTTCCTCACCTTTCTATGAAGCATTTCTAAGAAGGCCTGCTCCCTTCCAAGAAGATCCCTCTGTGAGAGAAGATTGAAAATCTTGACTGGTTTTTTTTTTTTTGGAAGGATCAACTTTGGCATCATCAGTTAGAAGTCAGTACAACTCAGCCAATTTCAGTCAGAAGGTGCTGAAACACAGGTAAAATGAAAGAACTGTCAGCTTGCATGAAGTTCCTCAGAAAACGTAAATCTGTCCCATCTGTTCACTGTGAGCAGTTAAATCCATTCCACTACAGCAAGAAAGATGAAGTAATTTTCTGGTAAGCAAAGAAAAAAATCTTTTGCATAGACACATTGCCTCCACCTCCATTTATTCAGAAACTGATTTTGCTGCTCTCCAGAAGAATGTCTTCTTCCGTGACCTAGCACCATATTTACCTATGGCTCTTGAAGCATCCCAAAACCACACCACCTTCAAATTCCATCTGGTCCCTGCTTCTACAGTTCAAGTCAAAGCTTTAGTCCCAGACTATCACTGCAAGAGTAAACTGAAGACAGACAGCTGAAGCCTATTTGAAGGGGACCTGGTCTTGTTGCAAACATGCATATCACAGGGCACAGTGTGTGCCCAAAGTTTTCATCCCTGTGAACCAGCTTATATGCTTTTCTGACAGTCATCAGAGTGGGGCCATCAGCAAATCTGGCTTTGAACTCAGTCTTTCTGAAATTTTAGTACAGAAACAACAGTCCAACAGGTAGAGCCAAAGAGAACCCCTTTGCAACTTTTCTACCCAGGAAACCACCTACTTAGATGCAAACCTGGGGCTGCTAAGCTAGTCATGAGCTGCAGTTATTTCAGAGTCATATGCTAAGTCAAAGCTCATTAGGCACAAAATGGTTCAACAGTTTTCAAGCTTGTTTCTTAAACAGAAGGTGGCAAAGAGACCAAAGCAGAGCTAAGAACTTAGTCACAAATGTTTTTGTCTGGGGGCAAAGGGTGCAGTTAAATATATTTGGCCAAAGACTTGATGTAAGGTTGTAGGAGCATCAGTAAATTTAAGAGGGTTCCCATGAAGAAATGGAGACATTAAGTTATGTGATCCTTTGTAACGGGTTTATAGCGTTTGCCTTTTCACAGTTCAGGATCAGAATCCAGCTTTGTAGAGTCAGAACTGTCTTGAAAAAGTTCTTTCTTTAAGTAATATTTGTGAGTTGTTGCATTATGTGAACACATACAGAAAAAAAAAGGCAACAAAAACCCCAACCTTCAATGAATTAGTGTTCAATTTGTGTTGTTACCTGAAGACATATACAGGTGAAGCACTGCCAGCTGCAAGGATGCGCCCATAAAAAATAACAGTCTAGGCCTTTTGTGAGTGAGTCAGATGATCTGTTTGCTTGGGTACCCTTCACACACACACACCAAAAAAAAAAAAAAAAAAAAAAAGGCAGATCATTAAATCATTATTTTGAAAAGGTCCTTAATTACATTTAGTGCTGGAGAGAAGAGGATTTTGTAAAATGGATAGTGAGTGTGCATAGCAACTAAAAGAAAAAAAGGTGACTCTATTCTGAGACAGGAACTTCTGAATGCCCCATATTCACTGGGAAGTTAACATGAATTTAATAATTCATGCATTTTGCTCATCTCTATTATTTTTATGTCATGCAAAGCACCAGCATGTTTCCAGCATATTTCTAAGCAAGTCCTGGAAATGTAGGTCTGCAGATGAATACACCAAATGGAGATTTTAGAGGCATAAACACAGCAGATGTTCAGTTCTTACTATTTTATTTTTTTTTTTAAATGATAAAATTTATTCTTTCAGCAGGTCAATACTTTCAAGTAGATTTTTTTTTTCTTAATGGAAGTTTGCTAAGCAGATATAAATTCAGCAGTTGTAAAAGTGGTGGAACAGTGGCTCAGGTTGCTCAGAGAGGTGGCAGATTCCTATCCCTGGAGCATCTGAGGTCAGGCTGGATGAGGATCTGGGCAACCTGATCTAGTTGAAGATGTCCATGCTCATCGCAGGGGGCTGGACTAGATGACCTATAGAAGTCCCTTTCAACCCAAAACATTGTATGATTCTGTGCAGTGCCTAAGGGTATGATTCTTATCTCTACTGCTCTGTGTCAGGCATCAGTGGGAACATTTTTCTGATAGTCTGTGCTGTGCAACCAGAACAGAACTTTGCAGGTAGAAGGAATGATAGGCAAGCTGGTTTATACATGTAAGCTTATTCATGTAGGCAAATTCTTGCTACCAAATTAACTTGTATGCGGGATAGCAGTGTGTGTCCTTGCACATGATTTTTATTTCTGTAATTTTAAAGATTAATACCTCCAAAACATTCTTGTCAATGATTCTGCAGTTATAAGCTAAAAGAAAAAAAAAAACATTGTCCAAAAATTCTTCCTAAAATACAGGTCTGTGCTCCACATGAAGCACTGTATCAAGTAGCCTGAAATATGTGTGTTGAAATGAGGTTTATATAAACACATTAAGTGTTTTGTGTTTTCTGGATGACAGTATCACGGTTTTCAACTGCAGTTTCCAGACAAAAAGGAGTAACAGGAGCTGCAAGTGCCTGTGTGCCACTTCTGCACAGCGGATGGTGATGGCTCTGCTGTATTACAGCATGGTGTCCAAAATGGATGTGAGCCTAATAAGTGTTGGTAATTAAACATGATTAATCAGACACACAATTCTCCACTGCGGCCTCTGTGAAGCTATAAACACAGTGATGTTCTGTGTTATAACAGGGTCCTTGTGACAGTTCAGCAGTCAGTGCTGTTCAGGTTTTGTTGGCACGACAGTTCTCACTGTCAGACTGGTCAACATGTGGCATTGTGCCTATGCCTTTTCTTGATGCTGCCCAGCTATCAAGGCACGCCTAAGCATACTCTCCCTAAAAGAGGAAACACCACAGATTTCCAATGATTTAGACTTTGGCCACATAGATACTTGTAATCATCCAAATTTAAGTACAATATACATAGCATAGCCTGTCCTTAAGAGGCAAAATATGTTTTCACTTGACATGTAATAGAGTAGTTGAGGTGCTTAACACTTCAAAGTAGTCTGAACTGTGGTATTTATTTTGAGGTTAATCTGCTTCCAGTACTTGGACTACTTTGCTTAGAGGCAGCTTGGATCTCTATGAATATGTTAAGAGTATGTTGTATAAATACAACCTGAGTACTGGAAGGCAAAGCTAGGACTTTAACAGCCAGAGGAGGAGGAAATGCTGAGAATAGAGAAATGAAGTTTAAGTCCACTGGGACTGGTCAGATCCCTTAGAGATTTCAGCAGAACAAAGCTGTGAATCACTGACAAGAGAAAAATATTGTCACAGTGACTCATAAAATGATTAGAACTGCCACAGTCTAGGAAAAAGACTTCATTAGAGCTCAGCCTTTCAAAGAATGTTCCATGCACTCATATAGCATTGTTTTTATTAATCACTTGTTATGATAACTCTTTTTCTGTGTGGAACACCATTATGCTACACTGCAAATATATATATAAAAAATATAAAAAAATATATTCCTCAAGAGGGCTATTTTGAAATGTACTGCCTGGTCTTCTAAACCAGATACTCACTCAGGCAGATGTCAGCTTTAAAACTTGATTATCCTGGTCATCACTGTTTACATCATGGAAGTCATTGCTGCATCATGTTTCTGTGTAGAGGATTGAATTAAACATGCCAATAGTATTTGTCCTATATCTTTATTATTTACAAGCTTGCACTCCTCAAATCAACACACTCTTACCTGAAAAGGTACCACCTCAGTATGTTGAGAGTGGGACTTGAGTGTACTCCAGCAATTAAATAATATACATTTTGACAATTTTGCCCTGAAGTTGACTTGAGGGCTACTCCTACATCCCAGTGTTTCTACAGCTAATCTAATGAGCCTCACTAACACTGGCCTCTTACTCATCAAGACCTGAAAGAGCAGGAAACTTGACAGATCTGGCACAGCAAAGTCCTTGAAGGCAAGAAATGGAGAAAAAGGAATCCTGGTATGCAGGCAGAAGGATTTATGGAGGGGAATTTGGCACAGGAGGTATGAGTCAAATTCACTTCTGCCACATGCATTAGGTATTATTAAGAATGGTATATTATATATGTACTGTATTTTAAACCAGTGAGAGTGTCACGAGAATATTTTGTCTTACTGTATTTGAATTCATTTTCCTTCAGAGATATTCTGGAAGAGGAAGTGGGGGAATTTTGGTGGGTGGAGAGAAGGAAAGGAGAGCAATTTTTCTGTAGCATGACAAAAATTTTGAGAAATTTTGCAGCTTGTGTTATGTTGATATAGATAAGTCCAGTGCAGACTACGAGAAAGTTTTAAATGTTCATATGTATAAATATTTATGTCTATATAGATATGGATACAACTTTGTATGTATAAAAAGATGTAAATGATATATGAAGAGGTATACACTAATATATAATTTTATATATATAAAAATAACAATCAACTATAGATCTCTAGAGACAGATATATGGATATAGATATAGATGTGAATGTACACATATATATTTACATATTTCTCTTGATTAAAACCCTATACTTATAGTCTTTAAAATACATTGTAAAATTAAGGCAAGTTGCCTTTACAAGGATAGCCGTAGGACTAGTATATAGACAAAAACAACACTTTCTGCCTGAAGCTTTTCACAATTCGCCTTTAAAACATCCTGCACTAATCACATTTAGAAGAAAGACTTAACACGTAACAAGATGAAAAGGAAGTAAAAGCATTTATATTAAGGGTCTTGCTTTCTAGATGCAATGTGCCTTCAAGACAAGAGAGTATTTCCACTAGCATAAGGCAGAAGACATTCTTTGATCCTTAATCTAGGCTTTTTACAGTGCTCAGGGCTCTGACATGGTATTCAGCATTGTGAATGGAACTTGAGCTATATTTCACCGAAATGATTGCTAATATCAATATAATCTAGAAGCTTCTATTTAATTTCCTTCAACTAAAGACCTTCAGCATGCGTAAAACTTTATATTAAAACATTATATACAGATTCACTGGTTTTTAACCAATACCAGAAGCAGTTTTAAGGACAGGCTTTGGTGTATAGTCTGGTTGTTTACTTGTTTATCTGTTGTGTGACGACAGCTGGCAAGTTAAAACAAACATGTCAGGTTTTGATATCATGGTGGGTCTTTAGATTTTATAAGACTCAGAGTGATGTTGCAGGCATAATTTAATTAATTGAAGATGCTTCTTTGCTGCTTTTAAAGAGAGGTAGATTTGCTCATTAAATAATTCTGCATTATCTAACACAAAAGAATTGGCTGTTACATCACATAAGGATCAAGTAATTCTAGTCCATTAGTAACCACAGATGGTGCTGGGTGACATACATTGGATAAAAAACAGGTCAGGGATAACAACATCAACAGATTACTGAAAGTGTTGACCAAGGAGATTTCTTCTCTGACAATGTGATCTTTTTAAACAAAATTTTAATCATGACAGGAAGTAAAACAGCTTGAATGTGTACTAATAGTGTGTCAGAAATCAAAAAGGTAAAGGAAGGTTGATTCACAAACCAAAAAATGAAGAATAAAAAAAAAAAAGAAGGAAAATCAATTCTGGACGGCACAGATTCCCTTAGGTTGTAGGGAAAACTCAATCCTACAGTCAGAAATCTCTATGCATTCTGAGGGGAGAAGATAATCACATTAAACCTTGTGTCACAAACACTATTGTTACATATCCAAGAGGCACCCACATGAAAACAAAGACAGGAGGCTGGAAAGAATACCAGTTCTAAAAACAGGAGGCTGTAAAAGTCTAGAGTTTATAAATTCAACCCCCAAGTAAATTCATCTGTCAACAAAGGGCTTCCCCATCAGCAAGGAAGTCCACGAGTACTAGTGCTGTCAAAGGTTTTCTTCCTAACCTCACTCTGTGCATGCAACCTGTGTACTTCCTACCTTTGCTCTCACTGCAGAGCATAGAGGATGTTTCTTTCATATCTAGCTGTACATTCTGATAAAACTTGAGTAACATAACATACCTTGCTCTTCAATTTGGCTGAAACTGGCTAGGTTTTCTGAAGGATTCCACAGTTATTGAGACAAGAGTAGTTGAATAAGCTTTAGTCTCTTAAGAAGAAGAGACACACACAAAAAGATAATACCCACCAGCTGGTACCACTGGATCACACACTAAACGGCTAATGACTAATTGACAAATGTCAAAAGCAGCAGCTGTTTGGACACTGGTTTGGTGGATGGAAGGATGTGATTTTAGTACATGCTTCATGCCATCAATGTAGTGGACCTAAAAATAAAACAAGTGCTGTACAAATTTGTGAACGATGAAAGCATCCGCAGAGCTGTAAACAAGGAAAGAGCAATCACTGAGCACAGTCTGTATCATTTGGCTCATTGGACACACTCCTACAAATTGTGTTTTAATACACTTGCAGCAAAGAATGCAGGCCCTATCAACTGATGGGAGGACTATCTTCTGGAAAATAGAAACTCTAAAAAGGACTAAGAGCGGAATAATGCAGTGATATAATGGCTGAATGTAAATCCTGGGATTTATAAACTCAACAATTTAAAGTGCTCTATAAAATGATAGGACAAAGAGTACAGAAAACAATTGCTCTATGTCAGAATAGAACCAGATAAAGTCAAAGAAGAAATTAGGAGTATATTTTTAATACTAAGGAAGATTAGCAACTGGAACAAAGTAGTTGAGTCTTACGCAGGAAAAAACTTCTATAGCTTCAGGGACATCTTTGTCTTGAATTAAGGAAAGAATTCGATTAAAATTAATTAGTAGATGGCTTGCTAGTAACTGTCCTTTTTTTTTGAATTGGCTGAATGTCTGTGTAAGCTCTAAAGCTGATGCTACACTTGTTGCTGTTAGTTTCAAGTTGCTTTCATATTTTGCTGAATAGGAATGCCATTTGTCTGCTTCCTTTAGTAAAGTAAATCACTGACTTGAAGAATACAGTGGCAGAGCTCAGGTCTTATTAAATAAACACATAACTCATGGAAGGTGTTTCAGAAAAAATGCCAGAGTAAAATTGGATTCTTAATGCAGTCAGTAACGTTGAAAGCCATCATAAAGGAGAGAATTGCTTCAGAAAAAGTAGAAACAGCAGCAGACCACAGTGTGTGAAATAAACCAAAGTCAGGGTATGAACCAGAGCTCTCCATTTTCCCACACATCAAAAGGGTGTCTTCAGGGTTAAGACAAATGACATCAGCAAAATGGGATCATTCACTGAATTCCAGAGAATGAAAAGAAAACTACATCATTATTTGGAAAAGGCTGTGTATGGGGCATTGGTGCCAATGTGTTGGCAGTGGGGGTGCTGCAGGGACAGCCTTTGTGTAGACAGGTTGGAGCTGCAAACATTCTCCCATAGCTCTGGCTGGAGCAGGTGAAGGAGTGGCAGAGATGAACTGTTATTGAGTGACCACAGTTCCCATTCGCATCTCCCTGCCCCTCTGGGGCAGGATATAGAGGGGATTGAGGAGTCAGGAGTTAAGGAGAAAAGTCGGCCCTGTGGGTGGGGGCTGTGAGGAAAAGGTGTTGCTTTATTTCGTCCTTTGTTTCTCACTGACCAAATCTATTTTCAGTGGTTATAAATTAAATTCCTTTTCCCCACGTCTAGTGTGTTTTGGTATGGTGATAACTGGGAAGTGATCTCCCTCTATCTTGACCATTTTCTCTCCTTGAGAAAGTGAGCATCTGGGTTGGAGTTTCACCCTTAGACAAGATTAACCATTACAACTCTTCTTTCTAAATAAAATAAGAATTTATATCTTTACAGCTCTGTCTGAAAAAGCTCTTCTCTCATGCTGAAGTAGGAGTTTACTGACTGCTAGAAACAAGCAAGATTGGGATGTGTGCAGAAGCTGGAAAAGAACAATTCCCACTCCCTCCCCCCCCTTTTTTTTTCTTAAAATTGTGCAGAATCCTTGTTGATTAAGATTCTGCATCTGAAAGTCCCCAGATAAGAAGATATTTTGGACCATCAGAAAAGTAAATGGGAAAGGATTACAATACTAAATCTTACAATTGCTTAAACAAGTAAGGAATTCCACATCACATTTGCATTTCGTTGCAAATCCAATTAAGTTCTCCTAGTTTAATTAACATAGTGAGGGTAAGACAAAATGGTAGTAGAGAGTGACTGCAAAATATTTTTGCATTTTTAATATATCTAGAAATTCATTGGATCCACTGAGACCAATGGCTGCTATAACTAACCTCACAGTTCCTTATGAACAAGCACCATTTGGCATTTAAAAGCAGGGAAAGCACAGCAACATATTAATTTTACCTAGGTCACAATAGTAATGCTATTATGGGTGACCTCTTTCTTCTAATGAGGATGCACTGACTAGATCTTGAAAACATGTTTATTGCAGCTGTAATGGCAATGCACCGGGCGTGGTGGTGTAGATTTCAAAAACATGACAAGCCACTTCTTTGTTTTATTTTCTGTAACTAATAAGTATTTTCAGTTTTAGAAAGTGTCTGAAGGTTACATTTCTACCAGTGATCAAATAATTTAAACAGGGGAGATTTATGTCAGATATAAGGAAGAAATTCTTTACTGTGAGGGTGGTGAGGCACTGGAACAGGTTGCCCAAGGAAGCTGTGGCTGCCCCATCCCTGGAAGTTTTCAAGGCCGGGTTGGAAGGGGCTTTGAGCAACCTGGTCTACTGGGAGGTGTCCCTGCCTGTGGTGGGTGCAGGGTGTGTGGTCTCTTCCATCCCAAACACTTCTGTGATTTTATGATTCTAATTCAGGTTACCAAAAAATCATAGTATCAAAACTGGCAAGAGGTGGAGGTTTCCCAAATTTGACTGCTGAAACACAGTGCATACATTATTAGGATTTGTCAGAGGTGACAGTTTAAAAAAATACACCGGTGGTGTAACCCCCAAATTATTTCCTACACTGTTCACCATCATCTAAGAAAAAAATACATTCAGTCTTTGACAAACAGGAGAGATCAAAAATATGAATATAGAGAAAATTATTGGTAACATGCTGAGAATATACTCTACTAAAATACATTTAAGTACAATCACAAAACAAAGAAACAAGCAGTCCTTAAGCTAAAGAGTTTCAATCGTACAGGTATCCTCTCAATTGCATACAGTGTACACTGGTGTGTGTGCTAACAACCTAATCTTATTCTTCAGAATTTTTCTCATAAAAGTTTTCCTGCATCATCTTTCTCTGCCTTAACAAGAAAATAATTTTTCTTCATTTATTTTTCTTTTCCCTCGTAGAAGCACAAGGTACTTATAAAGACCAATATACTTAAGACATTCCCTTACAGATTTTTTTTTTATGTGTTTCCTGCCCCATTTTGGTAGAGGTAGAAAACATCAAGCCATTAACAATGAGTAATAAGATTAAATATGTGTGAAGTATAAGAGTTTAATCATAATTTTTTTTATTTTATCATCCCACATATAAAATGGAGATAATACCTAGGAAAGTCTAACATTCTGTTCTCACTTGTATCATCTTGTTTCTCTAATAAATGCATCTGAGAGAAAAGGTTAATCAAAATAATATAAGAAAAACAGTGGAAGGCAAAGTAGAGCAGAAAAAAAAATAAAGGAGTATCTAATCATGATGGAGAACCTCAGTGTCTTTTAAGATGGACCTCTGGTTCATGCAAAAACACGATGAACAGAGCCTCACTGTCATCCCAAAATCTCAAGCAAAGCGATACATCAGTATATAGCTTTTAAGATCCAAAAGATTCTTTCGCTTGAGTTTCTCAAACTGCAGTAGCTCTATAATGTCAGGGAAGAATTTCATCAGTCTAGACTCTCCATAACATCCTCTAGTAAGCTCATCTGCTTGGGCATTAAACCAGGGAAAGAGGATATTTGACTATGTCAATTGAAATGAGTTTAAATTGAGCTATCTTCCTCTACAATCCCTTGACTGTCCTTAGGTGAATTGAAGTAAATGATGATAGGGCAATTATACTCTGCTGTTTTACCAGATGTCTCCATTTCTCTGAAATACTATTTTGCTCAGTTTTATAACCTCTGGCTCTCTAAATACCAAAATGAACCAGTGTGGCTAGTTACTCTTTCTTCATTATTGCAAGAACTATTCCCATGTTACACTTTATACTGGCTACTGTACTTCTTACAGGAAATTGTTTCTGTTATGTAATAATGATAATGACTTTATTCAATTGTAAAAGATTTGACTGTAACTGTAAGAACATTATTTAATTCTAATGAATGGTCTAAAAGGCACACATAAAACAGCACTTTCCCCTTTCTTGAAAGTAGATGATTTACAGTAATTGTCCTGCCTCTTCTGGTTCTACTTAGGGAAACTCCAGCTGGTGGAAAAATGCTGAGTATCTTCTAACTGAAGGCAATATCAGGGCTGCCACTGTGAACAAGTCTATATCATCACTTCAGTCATTTCCCATAAATCTTTAAGAGATACAAGCAGCTGAAACACACTTCCCATTATGGATCAGAGAATGGACCCGTTTATTCACAAGTCAGAATCAGTGTTAGCAGATGAAAAATCATTCCACAAGAAAAACTATTTTGAACATTCTTAATATGACCTATTCTGACTTAAGCAAAGAAGCTCTGAAGTAATCAAGAAAGAAGGAAAAAGAAAGAAAGGATCCTGTGATGCTTTCCTGTTTTTTTCCCCTGAACCAAAGACACTTTCATGTGCTGATTTTAAAACACTGTATGCCAAGACTATTTGTCCACATATACACACACACACAGAGAGTATGCTAGAGATTGGAAGGGACCTCAAAAGATCATCTAGTTCAATACCCCTGCCGGAGCAGGAACACCTAGATAATGTTACACAGGAATGTGTCCAGGCGGGTTTTGAATGTCTCCAGGGAAGGAGACTCCACAACCTCCCTGGGCAGCCTGTTCCAGTGCTCTGTCACCCTCACTGAGAAGAAGTTTCTTCTCAAGTTTAAGTGGAACCTCTTGTGTTCCAGTTTGTACCCATTACCCCCTGTCCTATCATTTTTTGCCACTGAGTAGAGCCTGGCTCCATCCTCATGACACTCCCCCTTTATATATTTATAGACAGTTATAAGGTCACCCCTCAGTCTCCTCTTCTCCAAACTATAGAGACCCAGCTCCCTCAGTCTTTCCTCATAAGGGAGATGCTCCACTCTCTTAATCATCTTTGTTGCCCTGCGCTGGACTCTCCAGCAGCTCCCTGTCCTTCTTGAACTGAGGGGCCCAGAACTGGACACGATATTCCAGATGCAGTCTCACCAGGGCAGAGTAGAGGGGAAGGAGGACCTCTCTCGACCTACTAACCACCCCCCTTCTAATACACCCCAGGATGCCATTGGTCTTCTTAGCCACAAGGGCACAGTGCTGGCTCATGGTCATCCTGTCGTCCACTAGGACCCCCAGGTCCCTCTCCCCTACACTGCTCTCTAACAGGTCGTTTCCCAACCTGTAGTGGAACCTGGGGTTGTTCCTGCCCAGATGCAGGACTCTACACTTTCCCTTGTTATATTTCATCCAGTTATTCCCTGCCCAACTCTCCAGCCTGTCCAGGTCTTGCTGGATGGCAGCACAGCCTTCTGGCGTGTCAGCCACTCCTCCCAGCTTAGTGTCATCAGCAAACTTGCTGATAGTACACTCAATTCCCTCATCTAAATCATTGATGAATATATTAAATAATACCGGTTCCAGTACTGACCCTTGAGGCACTCCACTAGTTACAGGCCTCCAACTAGACTCCGCCCCAAAAACTACAACTCTCTGGCTTCTCTCCTTCAGCCAGTTCACAGTCCATTTCACTACCTGATCATCCAGACCTCACTTCCTCAATTTAGCTGTGAGGATGCTGTGGGAGACTGTGTCAAATGCTTTGCTGAAGTCAAGGTAGACCACATCCACCGCTCTGCCATCATCCATCCACTGTGTTATTTCCTCATAAAAGGCTAAGAGATTGGTCAAGCATGATTTCCCCTTGGTGAAGCCATGTTGACTGCCCCTCATAACCCTCTTATCCTTGATATGCCTTAAGATGGCACCAAGGATAAGGTGTTCCATCACTTTCCCAGGGATGGAGGTGAGGCTGACCGGTCTATACTTACCCGGGTCCTCCTTCTCGCCCTTTTTGAAGACTGGAGTAACATTTGCTTTCCTCCAGTCCTCAGGCACCTCTCCCATTTCCCAAGACTTGGTAAAGATGATGGAGAGTGGTCTAGCAATGACTTCCGCCAGTTCCCTCAGCACCCGCAGGTGCATCCCATCTAGACCCATGGATTTATGGATGTCCAGATTGCTCAACTGGTCTCTAACCCATTCCTCATCGACTAAGGCAAACCGCTCCATTGACCTGACTTCATCTAAGGTCTCAGGGGTACAGGGCTCTTCAGGACTGCCTGCAGCAGAGTAGACAGAGACAAAGAAGGCATTCAGTAACTCTGCCATCTCTGTATCTTCTGTCACCAGGGCACCCATCCCGTTCATCAGTGGGCCTACATTGCCTCTGGTGTTAGTTTTATCTGCCATGTATTTGAAAAAGCTCTTTTTGCTGTCCTTGACCCTTCTCTCCAGGTTTAATTCTAAGGAGGCCTTAGTCATCCTAGCTGCCTTCCTACATCCTCTAGCAGCAGCCTTATATTCCTCCCAAGTGGCCAGCCCCTCCTTCCATGACCTGTAAACTCTCCTCTTCCACTTGAGCATACCCAGCAGTTCCCTATTTAGCCACGCAGGTCTCCTGGCCCTCTTCCTTGACTTCCTACGTGTCGGGATGCTCCGATCTTGAGCTCGGAAAAAGCAATCCTTGAATGCCAACCAACTATCTTGGGTCCCTTTACCTTCAAACAGCCTTGCCCATGGGATTTCCCCTAGCAATTGCTTGAAAAGGCCAAAGTTTGCCCTGCTAAAGTCCAGGGTTGCAATTCTACTTGCTATTCTACTGGTCCTACCACACAAGATCCTGAATTCCACCATCTCATGGTCGCTGCAACCAAGGCAGCCCTCAATCCTTACTGCTTCAACCAGATCCTCCTTGTTAATGAGGATGAGATCCAGCAGCGCTCCTCTCCTGGTCAGCTTTGTCCACCATTTGCAGGAGGACGTTATCATCCATACACTGGAGGAACCTCCTGGACTGCGGCTGGGTTGCCGAGTGGTCCTTCCAGCAAACATCAGGGAAGTTAAAATCCCCCACGACGACCACGGCCTGTGACTGTGAGGCCTCTCTCAGGTGCCTGTAGAAGGCCTCGTCAACTTCCTCACCCTGATCCAGTGGTCTGTAACAGACACCTACAACAGTATCCCCCCTGCCAGCCTGCCCCTTAATTCTCACCCACAGACTCTCAACTCGCTCGTCATCTGTCCCTGGACAGAACTCGGTGCACTGCAGCTGCTCCCGCACATAAAGAGCAACCCCACCACCCCTCCTGGCTGGCCTGTCTTTCCTGAAAAGGACATAGCCCTCCATGACTATATTCCAGTCATGTGAGCTGTCCCACCACGTCTCTGTAATTGCCACCAGATCATAGTCTCCTGACTTAACACAGGTTTCCAACTCCTCCTGCTTATTTCCCATGCTGCGCGCATTGGTGTACAGACATTTCAGGGAGCGAGCTGAGCACACCGATTTCACCCTAGGATTATAGGAGGCCTCCCAGTCTTCATTAATTCTGGAGCGCTGCCCCACTGGGGCAAGCCCAGCTACAACCCCATCCCCCTTCGAATCTAGTTTAAAGCTCTCCAAATGAGCCCTGCTAATTCATGCCCCAGCATCCTTTTGCCTCTGTGAGATAAACCTTTCCCACTTGCCATTGTCCAGACTGGTGCCCTATAAAACCAGCTGTTATCAAAGAACCCAAAGCCCTGCCTGTAGCACCAGTTTCGAAGCCAACCGTTTATGGACTGAATCTTCCCATTCCTTCCCACATCATCAGTGGAAGATGGAAGGAGTGAGGAGAAGATCACTTGAGCCCCAGACTCTTTCACCATCCGCCCCAAGGCCCTGTAGTCTTTCTTCATCCCCCTCAGACTGCAGGAAGCAGCTTCCCCCTCACCTGTCTGGAAGACCAGCAGCGGGTAGTATTCCCTCGGGTGCACCAGGCTGGGGAGCGCCCTAGTGATATCCCTGATCCAGGCTCCAGGCAGACTACACACTTCCCTATGATGAGGGTCAACTCTGCATATCGGGCCCTCTGTTCCTCTCAGAAGGGAATCACCTGCTACAATGACCCTTCTTTCTTTCTTATCAGAGGCAGTCTTGAGGTGCAAAGTCGACCCCCTTTTCCTATGTGGCCTTGTGGGCTGGCCTTGACCCACATCCTCACCTATCTCTCCTTCAAGATCCAGGGCCTCGAACCTATTACGGACGGACACCTGGGGAAGCAGGGCAGGAAGGGGGGAGGGTTTCCCACGATGCCGAACTGGAATTCGCTTCCAACCCTTGTCATCTTTTTGGTCCTCTACCTCTGCACAACAGCTACAGGGCAGGGGCTGTCTCAGGCCATCCCCCTCTGTGTGAGAAGGCAGGGGGTCCTTCCCCTTTTGGGGGGTATCTCCCTGGAACCGTTCCAACTGGCACGCCAGGGAGTTACTCCACCAGTCGATCTCCCTTTCACACTCCCTGATGGTCCTCAGCGTCTCAACCTCCTCCTTAAGTCTTGCCACCAGGCTAAGCAGATCTTCTACCTGCTCACACCTCACGCAGGTGGAATGTTGTCCTCCCTCCCCCGGCAGCAGCAGGCTCTGGCACTCCCTGAATCCAGAGACCTGAACAGCCACAGTTTGGGACGGGGTATCTGTCTGAGTTGCTACAGTCTTCTTACTGCAAGCATTTCAGAGCACACAATAAGGTAGAAGCACTGCAGAGCACCCTCCTTTGGATCCTTTCTTTCTGTTCTACAAAGTGAGCCATGGCACAGTACTGATAGCTGTGCAATGAGATTTTCTTTGTCCCCTTCTCCTCCTTCTGCCTTCTTTATCTTTTTCTTTTCCTGTTTCAACTTCTTTTTCTCTTTCTCTTTCTTTTTCTTCTTTCTTTTTCTTGGTAGAGCTTTTGAAAGCAAGTTGCTGTTTAAACAAGTAATTAAGTGGTCTCAGAGAATCCTCAAAAATTTATTGTAGCAAATGAAAGCAACTAGAGGTAGGGGCCAAATGTCATAGAATCATAGAATCACAGAATGGTTTGGGCTGGAGAGGACCTTAAGAACATCTAGTTCCAACCTACCTACTGTGGGCAGGGACACCTCACACTAAACCATGCCACCCAAGTCTCTGTACAACCTGGCCTTAAACACTGCCAGGGATGGAGCATTCACAACTTCCTTGGGCAACCCATTCCAGTGCCTCACCACCCTTACAGTAAAGAACTTCTCCCTTATGTCCAATCTAAACTTCTCCTGTTTAAGTTTTAACCTGTTACCCCTTGTCCTACCACTACAGTTCCTAATGAGGAATCCTTATAGGCCCCCTTCAGATACTGGAAGGCTGCTATGAGGTCTCCAAGCAGCCTTCTCTTCTCCAGGCTGAGCAGCCCCAACTTTCTCAGACTGTCTTCATATGGGAGGTGCTCCAGTCCTCTGATCATCCTCGTGGCCCTCCTCTGGACTTGTTCCAACAGTTCCATGTCCTTTTTATGTTGAGGACACCGGAACTGCACACAATACTCCAGGCAAGATCTCATGAGAGCAGAGTAGAGGGGCAGGATCACCTCCTTTGACCTGCTGGTCACGCTCCTTTTGATGCAGCCCAGGATATGGTTGGCTTTCTGACTGTGAGTACACATTGACAGCTCATGTTCAGTTTCTCATCAAATGGTATCAAACTCTACAACATTACAAGCCTAAAAGCATCCTTTTTAATGAAAGACTTAAAACAGTGAGCAAATAACCTGTTCAACTGAAATCAGGCAACACCTCTTTCAAGAACTGCTGATGAAATAGAAGTCACTTGCCTGCAGACCTTTTCACTCAGCCTTTGGTGTTTGTTCAAACATGTAGCCATCAACCTATGCATTTATAAACCTAGACACATAAGAAAGAGCACAGCAAAAGTATTTTTGCATATAACTATATCTAACCTTTTGTTTTGAATACTGTAAAACCCACAGATTCCATATTTCATTGCAGCCATGATATTTGAGGGATTCTGGTTGAAAATAAATTTGCCGTTTTAAGCATAAGTCTGTTTTACTGTATACTAAAGATATTAGTTTATTTGTATTTAATGCTGACAATGTTTGAAGTTGAAAAAACATTAAGATAGCCTTGACCTGTAAAGGTTATATCTATAAAGACATTCATATGATATTCTGTGAAATGTCTTTCTGTAGAGATGAAATTAGCTGCCAGTAAATAGCTAGCTCTTTATTATGTCACCTAATTCTGGACAATAATGTTGATTCTGAGATCGGTATTTTTTTTCTCCAAACTGATCTATAATCAGTAGAAATTGAGGTTGTGCAATAGTTGTATAAAGTATCTGAACAGACCTTTTACATGTAAAGATTGAACCATGCTGGAAATATGAACATTTCTGTATGAAATGTGGAGGCCTAATCCCCAAAATCCCATTAACTTAATAGGGCAGACAAAAGTAGGTGTCAGAAATCTTGTCATTCCATGCCTCAGATTACAGTGGTGTACACATTATGGCTCTGGAAATATTTGAAATACTACATGAATATAGAAAAAAAAGCCATGCCTGCAGTGCAATTGGAAACAGTAGCCTGACTGTACTGAAGAAATTTCCCCAAAATGAAGAGTAAACAGACTTTCACTGCCTCAAAACCCAAATATTCAGTGTAAAACAGCATCACTTAAGCATAACCAAAGTTTTCCAAACACAGAGATCCTGGACAGCAGAAAAAAACTATTGCTAGTTCTTTTTTTTGGAACGTCTTTGCAGCAGCCTCTCAATGTGCAAGAAGGAGCTCACAGCAGCCTTGGAGTCTGTTTTATTAAATTCCATAAACAAAGCAAAAGGTAGTCTGGGGCAATAGTGCTACCTGATAGATATTTACATGCACAATAGATACTGCTAAATCATTCAAGAGAAGTTACTTATCCCTGCAACTTTAAACCTTGACATTCAGCAGGACTGAACAAATGGCATATGTACCTCAAGTACACAGGATTTATTGTTTTCATCTACTTAGGTGCCAATTTTATGTGAGTCCCTTATTAGAATTTTACTATAAACAACTAAAGCATCAGTCCAAATTCTTGAGATGTAATCTTGGGTTTTGAATATTTGCTATATAAGTGCAGTGTTTGATGTATGAAATACATACTATCTAGAGATTCCTTTTCTCTTGAGTTTCCAAATTTTAACCTGTCCTTTATTTATTGGGGCAAATACTTTCTGTCACCAGAAAGAGAATGCTGCATAGAAATGCAAGCCATCATTTTTATTTCAAAGGCAAGACCTTGTATTGATAGCACATTCAAACTCACCAAGAAATTACCTGAGGGGATTGAAAACTCTGTTGGTCACTTCTGAAATACTAACTTGCAGTATATTTCCCAAGAAAAGGCCTGAGTACCAAGTGTACCATCATTTGAGAGCACAAAACCAGATGGATGGCTTTTCCAGTTTAGGCCAAAGGTCTGTAATTTCAGTATCCAACAGGGGCCTCACTCTATTGTCTCCAGAGAGAGTAGAGCAAGCAATGCCCAGCAGGTCTTTGGTCTTGTGCTGAGCAATTTGGCTCTATTTTTCTGATATATTTTTCTTTTAAGAATTATTAATCACATGTGCCTCATGAATTTTTATTCATTTTCCCAATTCTTGTGGATCTCAGCTTTTTCTGTAAATTTCAATTTTTTTACGTAGGCTTGTCCTTTTCATGGCATTCAGTAGGGATGAGAGACACTTGAGGAAAAACATAAGAGGTCAAACAAATAGTGGCACTTCTTTGGGACATTTTTCAGGAGTCTGCAATAGAGAAACTGCCTAACCCAGACACAGTACCTCTGCATTTAATCTTGTCTCCACAAAGCTGACTAGTCTCCTTTTGTGAGGTACTACAGACTGTGCCACCAGTCCCTAAAACATGAATGTGGCTTGAGTAGAATTGCAATCTATGGTGCCTAGAGAAACAGTGTGAAAAGCTAAGGAAATGATTAGAGGTGGTCATCAAACTGAGACAGAGACTCAGATCTATTGCCAACCTCTCCCAAAACAATGCTCATGAATCTCATTCAACTAACATTCCAATTACACTTTTGATCTCTGAATCTGAACTTCCAGAGTTTTGAAAGAGACAGGGTAATCAAAAGGCAATCACTGGGTTTTTTCAGTGTAATATACCAATACAATGTGACTAAATGGAAGCTCTCTGCTAAAATGCTTTTATTATAATTCATCAATATAAGCAGTAAATGCTGCTGGACTTATTTTAAGAAAAAAAAATACAGGATTTGTTAATTAAACTGAAAAATGGAGCTATTGCACAGGGGGGACTCACTTAAATTCAAGAAAATGTATTACCATAATTTCTTGTACTGTCCTGGGTTAAGCAGTAGCAGTCAATTTTTCTCCTTCTTGGTAGCTGGTGCAGTGCTGTGTTTTGACTTTCAGCCTGGGAACAGTGCTGATAACACCAATGTTTTTAGTTGTTGCTCAGTAATGTTTACTCTGACCAAGGACTATGTGAGCCTCATGGTCTGCCAAGGAGGAGGGAAAGCCGGGAGGAAGCAGAGACAGGACACCTGACTCAAACTGACCAAAGAAGTATACATACAACAACGCGTCGTGTCCAGGACGTAGCAGGGAGTTACCGGAAGGGCTGGTGCACTGCGGGGTTGGATGAGGTATCGGTTGGTGCTTGGTTGAGCTGGGGGGGGTGAGTTATTGGTCGGCAGGTGGTGAGGTGTTGTGTTCTCTTCCCTTCTTATTTCCTTTATCATTATTATTATTGGTGGTAGCAGCAGTGATCTGTGTTGTGTCTTAGTTACTGGACTGTTCTTATCTCAACCCATGGGAGTTGCATTCTTTTCAATTCTCCTCTCCGTCCCCCCAGGAGTAGGGGGAGTGCAAGAAGAGGGGGGAGTGAATGAACGAGCTGCCTGACTGGTTTAAACCACGATAGCTCTTTTTTGGCATCCAACGTGGGGCACGAGGGGTTGAGATAACGACAGATCTGACCGGATTAATAGTCATTCGTCACAATGCTGATTTACTGGCTCTCAGAGCTGTTCCTCTTGATCTCACAGTTTCAGAATGTAGTACATTACTTAGAGCTGGTATTTGCTGTGTTAGTGTTTATCAAGTGTGGGGCTTGGGCTAAGGTTCTTGTCTCACTGTACTTTATGGCAATGACTTGTAATACAGGCAGGTTCCAGCAGCAGGGCAGGACGGACGTGGCCGTGGACTTGTACCTGGCTGTCCAGCTGCTCTTCACCGTCCTGGCCCTCGCCCTCGCCTCCATCTTTGTGAGGCAGCGGGGAGCCGAGGGGGAGCGGCCCCGGGAGCCAGTGTCTGCTGAAGCGGCCCGGGAGAGCGGCCCCGGGGACCAAGCGGTAGCAGGAGCGGGGCTGGAGACCAGCAGGGAGCGGCTGCCAGTGGAGGAGGTCGGGGCGGTCGAGGAGCAGAAGGAGGCTTCTGCCGAGCAGTCATTTTTCTCCTTCTTAGTAGCTGGTGTAGTGCTGTATTTTCTACTTTAGCTTGAGAACAGTGCTGATAACACACCAATTTTTTTAGTTGTTGTTAAGTAATGTTTATTCCTGTCAAGGACTTTTCAATCTCATGTTCTGCAAATGAGGAGGGGCACAAGAAGCCTGGAGGAAGCAGAGGCAGGACACCTGACCCAAACTAGCCAAATGGGTATTCCATACTACAGCACATCATGCCCAGTATTCAAAATGGGGGGAGTTACCCAGAAGGCCCAGATTGCTGCTTGGGTTGGGCTGGGTGTGGGTTGGTGGGTGGTGAGCAGTTGTATTCTCTTCCCATATTATTTCCTTTATCATTATTATTATTGGTGGTAGCAGCAGTGATTTGTGTGGGAGTTGCATTCTTTTTGATTCTCCCCTCCATCCCTCTGGGAGTAGGGTGAGGGCAAGAAGTTGGGGGAGTGAGTGAACGAGCTACCTGACTGGTTTTAAACCACAACAGTACTTAAGCAAATCACTCGTTTTTGGGTCTAAAATGAGATGGAAATATCACCAAGGCTTGCAATGACTTACTATCTTTGTATTACACCTTTACAAGAAATTGTCCTTCTTGCTGCACAGCTGATTGCTGTTATATCTTCCATTGCAGTATAGTGAAAAGACCAACAGAAAGCACATGAATTGTGTAGACTCTCTGTTTTTATGTGTCGTTCTCTTCGTCAGAAAAAAGGGTTTTTTGTTGTTGTTGAAGAACATAAAGTAGAAGTGGAGGAAATACTTTCACAAAATACTTGATTGCACTTGGGCTGATGTCTGCGTGAACAGGACACGTGGGACCTAGTACAGTGCATAGGATCTAAGTTATTAAACTATAAATATCTACACTGTCATTGTATACAGCTGAGCTCTTCATCCTAAACTTTCTTTATTGCTACTAATAACAAGTAGACGTGTTTGACCTATTTCAGATACCTACATTAGACTGAAGTGTATTAGGTTTCAGTGGGATTACAGATCTTCTCCAAACTGCTACAAATAAATTTCTTAGGAGTTAACAGGCCATCAGAGTTTCAGTGATAAGTTTCCTGCTCATTGAAAGAATACAGGAAAGAGAAATCAACATCAAAAGCAAAAAACAGAATGTATGAGAATGGCTAGAGAAAATTTTGTCAGAATCAAACCTTTTACATATAACAAGTAGTTTTCTGCAGAAGAAAATTGTTTTGTTTTATTTTGTTTTTTTTCCATTAAGAAATAATGTGTCAGCTCAACAAAAAAATTATATGTACATTAACACTTCTATATATGTATACACTTAACCCAAGGACACGCCACAGATACTGAAGAAAACTAAGGCATACTACTGTAATTTTTGATGGTTTTGAAAAATGGGTGTTAAATGCAGGAGCATCTTATTGGTCTATTAGATACAAATATCCAAAACCTACTATTTTAAATTTTTTTTAACCATTTCAGGTCCATCCTTTAGGGCTGTGCTGGTACAGAAAAACATCCATGGCATTCCAATTGGCTCTTAGTCTTTTTTGCACTGTGGATTCTGTTCAGCCTGGAGAAGAGAAGGCTGTGTAGAGACCTCATAGCAGCCTTCTGGTATCTGAAGGGGGCCTATAGGGATGCTGGGGAGGGACTCTTCATTAGGGACTGTAGTGATAGGACAAGGGGTAACGGGTTAAAACTTAAACGGGAAATTTAGGTTGGATATAAAAAGGAAATTCTTTACTGTTAGAGTGGTGAGGCACTGGAATGGGTTGCCCAGGGAGGTTGTGAATGCTCCATCCCTGGCAGTGTTCAAGACCAGGTTGGATGAGTCCTTGGGTGACATGGTTTAGCATGAGGTGTCCCTGCCCATGGCAGGGGGGTTGGAACTAGATGATCTTAAGGTCCTTTCCAACCCTAACTATTCTATGATTCTATGATTCTATGATTAAATCCAGTGAGATCCTTTCACTCTTGTGGAATAGGTTTGAAACACAGCTGTCTTTTTCATGTTCTTTTCATGGTTTGCGTCATTTGAAATTCACATTTCAAACCCAGAGTTATTTTGCCAAAAGGGACTTTTCTGGTATCTCAGATATACAAGACTATAAGCATCCTCGTGGGAGTTATTTTAAACACCCTATTCTCAACACCAAATTTCCAGTTTTTCTCTGCAGCCTTCTCACAGTGGAAACCTCTTTACAGGATGCCCTGAAAGAGCTTGGCTGGTTGTGTGGGAATGATGTGGGGAAACTGCTCCTAGAGCTTTGTTTTTTCTGCAGGAGAGCCACCCAGATATTCAGGACACAGAATGATTTCAGGACTAACCACAAGAAGTAAATGGTGTTTCAAGCCTCGGGGAGGAAAGTTAGGTAATTTAATGTGTGAGGAATAGATGCCTACCCAGTTCCAGGCCTCCAGAGACTGAATGTTGTTCGTACTTCCCATGTGCATTAATGAAACAATCCAATATCTGTAATTTTGTATTACTGCAGTTTCCTGTAACTAAAAGGGTTTTGCTCACTTTTCCACCTGTCCTATCTTTGGTTCAATCAGCAAGAACGGTGCGGGTATCCTAAACAATGAAAGCCAAATTGTCTATGTTTAAAAAAAAAATTAAAAAAAAAAAAATTAAATTAGTCAACATTTCGGATCCTGTTTTACCTTTAAATTCATTAAAAGGGACTCTCAAGACAGCTTCTGGAATCAAAACTCTGACTTCGAGTCTACTTGTTTGATGTCAGATGTAATGTCAAACCTGACACCATTAGATTCTCATACATTGCAAGTTAAAATTTTACAACTTTTAAATGCAGATTTCCCATCTCACTCTAATCTGCAATGAGGTTAATATTTTTGAAGTATCAGATTGTTAGCCTTGGAGATTGAAGCCATATCCAAAGCACAGCAATTGTTCTCAACTAAGTGGTAGAAGATTGAGATATTAAAACTCACATTTCTGCAGCTGCACCAGCTTGCCCACAGTCTTCCTTTTATGTAGCTCAGACCTGTGCTGGAGGGAGGCATCGGCCCTGCTGCAAACTGCAATGACCATACTGATGGCTCAGTAATGCAGATACCTGTCCCTTTGCAGACCAACTTGCAATATCCAATTAATTTCACTTAATGACCTATGGACACTGCTAAACACAGCAGGATGCAAACAGTGATGCAGAAAGGAAGGGTTTGCCGTTCTCTTACCAATAGCCTGAGGTACCCAGCCCTTTTTGGTGATGGCTGTGGAAGTTAAGGTTGTGTATTCAGCACCATGATTCTTTCATCTTATACCTCAGGCCACTTCACTGTGCAAGGCACAATGCAGAACTCAGTCCCTTTAATTCCTTTAAAGAAGTTATAGTGTTAAATTACCAAGAAGATACAGATCAATTTCCTAAGCAATAACGCTATATATGCAAAAAAGTAAAAAAACCTGGAAGAAGTGTTTGGAGTAATCTTGAATAATCTCTCTCTTTTTTTTTTCTTTGTGCATATTTTCCCACAGACAGTGGTACTTTTTTAGAATAGACAGTCATTTCCAAGCTTTGCAAATACCTGAATTTTCAGTTTCTGCACCACAAAATTTAAACTGTAAGTTATCATCTGGATTCCATAAATGCAGAAAAAGGGCAAGATCCTTGTTAATGCCTCTTAAACTCCTGTTTAATATGAGAGACATAAATAAATCAAAGCCTTGTAAAAGCAACAATCACCATCTCAGAGACAATAAAAGGCTTCTTGTACATTTTTCTGTGGGCTAGGGAATGTCCACAAGGACAACTGTTTTGCTATGGCAATCTGAGAAGGTATATTATTCTTTTATCGTTTGTTCAGGGGGAATGTCCACAAATCCACAAGTTTGTTTGCTTCTGTTTGTTTTTTGTTGCGGGTTTTTTAAGAGTTCATTGTTCTATAATATTCACTGTTCAATACTGAAGAAAAATAAAACCAGAAGTTGTGATTTTCTTTTTAACCTTTAACCAATGAAATACACACCATTTCAAGGAACTGTGTTCAAACCTTAGTCTTAGTCTAAGGTATGTGCAAGATTTTTAGTGAATTATCCATGCACTAGGAATGTATTCTGCACATTATATGAATACAATATCATAAGTTTCTGAGTTTCAAGACCCAATCATTAGGCAGAAAGTAGATCCCTTGGCAGAATATAGATCCTTTAGCGAAAACAGTTCCCTTAAACCAAACAGGAGGTGTACACAGCTGAAAATCTACTCAGCTCTAAATCTCACTTATATTCTGGATGAGCCATTTTGTTAACATTAGAAGGGGACCTGAAGCAGTTTGAAAGATAAGACTTCCATGTGCTTCTCTTCTGTCTACTGATACCCTTATTTTTGCTCTCCCACAGTCTTTTCCTTACCACAATATTACATCACTCGAGAAGTCTCAGTCCATACCAGTCCTACTGTGTGCTCCAGTCAACTTTCCTCTGAAAATCAAGCAGATTTTGGTCTTTTTCTACTAAGTCTGAAATTGTTATTGCAATAAAACATCTGAAAAAGGTAGACAAAGGTAAATATAAAGTGTCACAGAACTTACAGATAAAACCTATGAAAAAGAGCATATGGTTTGTGGGATTGTTTTTCTCTCTTGCTTCCTGGACCACTTTGTAAATAATGTACACAAAAAAGAATAATTTCAGTAGTAGAGAGTCTTGTCTCTGAAACTCCCTTAGTTACAACTGTTCAATGGGAAATTTATGTCTCTCAGGTGGAAGATGATACTGAACCTTCATCTTCCAGAAAAGCACAAAACAGAGTGGGCAAAACCTCTTCCATTTCTTCATGCTGCGCTTCAGGTCTTCAGGACCACATTTTACAGCAAGGAATACTAGGTGAAGGAAAGTATTTCTTCAAGATTATATTCATCATCTAACCTTGAGGGTTTATTCCCAGGTTTTATCCTTAGTATTTCAGGCTTACTTTGATATAGCTAGTACTGCACTGAGTTAGGGGGAGGTATTTTGAGATTTCTAGGGTAGATCAGTCTTCCATTGATTTTCTAGCTTATGTACAGACAAAGCATTGTCACTCACTGTTTTCTTCTGCTTCTCCATGGCATACCACTTGTTACTCAGTGTAAAGAACCAAGAGTCAGGATTCTGATTTCCTTTAAGCAGACAGATGCCTCTTAGTGAAAAATTGCTTTCATCCACACCCTAGTCTTTTATGCTTTACAAAGATCCATGCATGAAGTCCATAAAAGAGAAATAACTGAATTTACTAATCATAATGACTAGGTGAATCACAGGCACAAGCTGAACAGCAGAAAAGCTAAAATTAGCAATAATATGCCCCTGGCCTAGGGCAGCATCCAGCTGATGAACAGAGACAGCTGGGACCTCATCCTTGCTCTGCATTCTGTTACCAAAAAAATTAGTTGTGGCACTCATATAATAGGGACAACAACCACCTTCTGGAGAACCTGCACTGCTTTTCTGTGTGATTTTGCTTCTTTGTAGTCCCAGCCCACATGCCTGGACATATTCATCAGGAAGAAGGAAAGTAGTGGAATAGCTGAGATTACATCTATCATTGATAACCCACTTAAAGCCCCTGCATTTTCTCTTCATGGGATCTATGAAGACATTTCAAAGGATCTATATAGCCATGCTTTGATTCACCAGCTCCCCATCTGCTTTTCATGCTTTTTTTTGCTCATACAGATTAACACTCTCCCTCTCCTGGCTGCAAATGCTGCAACATATCTTTTTATAAACTAATCAATATTTAATCATTGTAATACTTTGGAGGTTAAGAGAGGTTCAGACATGGAATCATATTACACTTTCCTGATACCAAAAATACCTCATTTCTACTCTGTGGGATTGATAAATCCTATTATTCCCATTATAGCAAGGAATCCAAATTTAGTATAGGCTATGTGAATTACCCAAGGTTATACAATTCATCACTAACAGAGCAAAGAATCAAACCGGTAAAAAACTGTCCTGCACGTTATTTTCAATGAATTAATTCAGTCCTCTCTGTGTGCATGTTTCAAGGAACATAACACCAGGTATAAACTTACTGTGAGCTGGCTATTCCTTCACATTCATCCCTCTCTGCATTTTTCTCCATTTTATGTGACCTAGTTAATCTTACTAATTAAGATGAAGAACTGGAAGCACTCAGAGAAGTACATTAATCTTGCTGTTCATGAACTAATCAAGTAATGGTGAGTAGCTGGTCAAATGATTGACGTTACTGTCACTGAGTGTCTAATACCGAAGAAGCAACATGGAGTCCTTAGAAGTGAAAGCTAAAAACGGAAAAGCTCACCAGCCTGACAGCTAAAAATTTTTTTCACTCCATGAAGATAATTGTCTTAGAAATTTTACGTGCAGATCATCCTTTTATCTTGGAATGGTAATTCTAAGGTATTCCAAGTATGTTTGCCAAAAGATTCACATCCAGTTTTCACCTCTTCCTTGTCTTTTTCTTCATGTTCCCTCAAGTTTCTCAATGGAATATTAGAAGCCTCAATAGAAATTAGGTATCTTCTCTGTGGATCAAAGCTTTACCCAATAACCAGAAAGTTTTTACTGATTCCATGTACTTCTTGGCTATGGTAGCGTCAGTTACCTCTTGACTTAAATTTCCAGAGCATGTATCTCCTCCACCAAACCAAATGTCATTACTAACCCACAAACTCTGTCTAAGATTAGTTTCATCCAGTGAGTACCTTACAACATAGATACCAAAATCTATTTCTCAGGTCTTTTGGAGACATATATTTCTTTTTCAAAGCTCAACAGAAAACAGAAGTAAATAATTATCAGACAAATGTACAAGTTTGTTTATATTTCTCCTTTTCTTCTTGCCATCAGTTCATGAATAAATGGAAAGTATTTTCTAGGAAATGCTTAAAGAAACTGATTATTTAAATATATACAAATGCTCTAGCTGCAGCAGCAAGGCAGGGGCCTATACAGCTGTAGATGTTCATTCAGGAATAAGATCTCCATGAAAGCTTTCCTGAATAGCTATGAAAAATAAAGTGCATGTACAGGAGGAAAAAAGAAAACATTAAGATGCAAATTCTCTTCAAGAGTTTATTTCAGTAGGCTTCTCTGCCTCTTCATTAAAAAATGTTGTACTATCATCTGAAATCTACTGCTTCCCTCAAGCAACAAATTTCAAAGTGATTCTGTGGCACGATGAAAGTATTTAACATGCTGGTTAAAGCACTCACTTCTCTGCATTGATTTGAAATGGTGTATTAATGATACTACACAGCAGATTGCCTAGGGTTATTTAGGGTTAAGGTTACACTGTCTCCTAGGACAATAATTAACTAGTCGTAAAACCAGCTTTTGTTCTCATCTTATTAGTCTCATCTTCCTTTTTATAACAAGACCTCTTTCCCTCTTCCAATTATCTGCTCACACAGTTTGTCATTGTCTCACAGCTTTCCTAACACATCCAGCACTTTGTTTAATGCATTTTCTCTCTAGCTTTTTTAAAACTATGGAATTAGTTAAAGGAGACAGGGAGCCATTTATATCTATTATTTGGACCTTTTCAAAGCTGCCATTAGCACCCACTTTGATTTTTTTATTTCATACAGAAATGTTTTTAATGGCTCTAAGGCAGCTGGACTGTCCTAAATGGTATCTCCTACCAATGATACCTACATAATGTAGTAAACTTCCTTGATCAGTTTCTTAAAATCTTCCCCAAGGGTTTCTTTTGAGCATTTTGGAATAGCTTATTTTATATGAAATGTTAATGGAATAAGATTTCGGAGGAAGAGGATATCCAGTTGGAGTGAAGGCCATCACTGAAAATCAAATGAAGTACTGTTTTCTATTTTGCTCATGCCTTTGTGGCACAGTTACAAGCAACCAACTGTTTTACAAAACTATTGTGTTCAGGAAAATGAAACTGTTGAGTGTATTGCGGGTGCCCCATCACTGGGAGTCTTCAAAGTCAAAGTCAGTGATCATTAGAAGTGTTCAAAGCCAGGCTGGACATGGCTTTGAGCAACATGACATAGTGAAAGATGCTCCTGTCTATGGCAGGAGAGGTGGACTAGGTGATCTTTAAATGTCACTTCCAAAACAAAGCATTCTATTGTTCTATGATTTTTGTCATCCAAAGCAAGAGCTGTAACACTCATATAAGAATAATTCTGACGACACCTTGATGTCATGTCTTATTTGTCAAACAAGGACAAAAATGGGTTAAAGAGTGGAAAAGCAAGAATCAAGCTACTAAAAAATTAAAATAATAAAATAAAACGACAACCAAACAACCCTGCTAAATACCTTTAATTTCATGAACATTTATCTCCCCTTCCCTCTGTGCTGGTTTTTCCCCCAACACAAGAAGACAGCTTCCCCCTGGTAAGAATAATGACCTTTTTTAAAATTTAAACTTAAATTAAAGATACAATTTCTAATAATGGTTTTAAATCACAGATTCTGAAAATCTAAATCTTTCCCACATAGAAAAAAATCAGTACTGTTTCTGCAAAGCCCGTGTCTTACATTATTAAAGTGCCTAACATAATGCATAGTTATCAAATTATTGTACTGTACTACAGATAAAAAGTTGTTTTCAAAGACTGAATAACATGGTTGCCTGGACAGCAGGGACAGGCTGGCTGATCTGGAGGTCTGACATAGAATCATAGAATCATAGAATAGTTAGGGTTGGAAAGGACTTTAAGATCATCTAGTTCCAACCCCCCTGCCATGGGCAGGGACACCTCACGCTAAACCATGTCACCCAAGGCCTCGTCCAACCTGGTCTTAAACACTGCCAGGGATGGAGCATTCACAACTTCCTTGGGCAACCCATTCCAGTGCCTCACCACCCTTACAGTAAAGAACTTCTTCCTTATATTCAATCTAAACTTCCCCTAAGTTTTAACCTGTTACCCCTTGTCCTATCAGTACAATCCCTAATGAAGAGTCCCTCCCCAGCATCCCTATAGGCCCCCTTCAGATCCTGGAAGGCTGTTATGAGGTCTCCACGCAGCCTTCTCTTCTCCAGGCTGAACAGCTCCAACTTCCTCAGCCGGTCTTCATACTGGAGGTGCTCCAGTCCCCTCATCATCCTCATGGCCCTTCTCTGGACTTGTTCCAACAGTTCCATGTCCTTTTTATGTTGAGGACACCAGAACTGCGCACAATACTCCAGGTGAGGTCTTTCTTACAAGAGCAGAGTAGAGGGGCAGGATCACCTCCTTCGACCTGCTGCTCACGTTCCTTTTGATGCAGTCCAGGATACAGTTGGCTTTCAGGGTTGTGAGTGCACACTGAAGCCGGCTCATGTTCATTTTCTCATCAACCAACACCCCCAAGTCCTTCTCCACAGGGCTGCTCTGAATCTCTTCTCTGCCCAACCTGTAGCTGTGCCTGGGATTGCTCCGACCCAGGTGTAGGACCTTGCACTTAGCATGGTTAAACTCCATAAAGCTGGCATCAGCCCACCTCACAAGCGTGTCAAGGTCCCTCTGGATGGCATTCCTTCCCTCCAGCGTATCAACCGAACCACACAGCTTGGTGTCATTGGCAAACTTCCTGAGGGCACACTCAATCCCACTGTCCATGTCACTGACAAAGATGTTGAACAAGACCGGTCCCAACACCGATCCCTGAGGGACACCACTTGTTACTGGTCTCCAGCTGGACATTGAGCCATTGAACACATCTCTTTGTGGCCATGCAGCCCGTTTGTTATCCACTGAGTGGTCCATCTATCAAATTGATGTCTCTCCAATCCCCTATTCTTATGAATAGAGAACACTACTAGATGGTAAATTATGAGTATTAAAGTTTCATTGTTTGTTATTCAGAAGTGCTGTTGCATCTCAGTAAAGCAAGGTAGCAAACATCCTAATGAAGCTCCCTGAAGAAAAAAAAGCAAAACCCACAACAACAACAAAAAAACCCATGCTGTGGTATTTCACGTTGTTTCTTTAAATACAGAGCAGATGTTTATTGAGCTGGGCCTGCCAGCGAAAAAAAGGAAATGACCTTTAGGAAAATGTGGCAAATTGAGCTATACTCAATTTGAAGACTTTTCCTTTCCAACTGCTTAGGAGGAGTCAGTTGGTTTCTGTTATATTGAGCACAGTGAACACAAGAAGGGAGCTATACATATAGAATAAGAAAAATGTGATTTATTTAGAAAATTCAGTTTGCAGCAGATATGTTTTCCTCATAGAGAACAATGGGTAGAAAGGCAGGCAGGATAAACCATGAATTCATTTGTGCAAGGACCATACAAGCAGACATCCTAACATTTTGCCTGTTCAAAAATTGTATTCAGAAGAGATGAGAAATATTTATAATATGCCTCAAATATGAATATTCATTCCAGAGTAACTTCCTTTTAGGTTATAATTGCAATTTCCGTTACAGATAATTAACTAAATCCCAGCTTTATAGTATGAAGACAAGTTTCCATCCCTTAGTTACATTAAGAACAGTAGAAAATTAATACAGCCTAAACAAAGCCATACATTTTGGGTTGAAGAATGTGGGCCATGTTTATGGAATAGAGTAACCTAGATGACATTTACTCTGCAAAAAAAGCTAACATCATAGTTGATAATCAAAGTAATAGTAAGTTGTCATTGGTGCAAGAGCAAGAAAATCCACAAAATAAGTAGCTTGAAAACATAAAGCAGGTGAGTTGTGACAAGTCACAGAACAAAAATGTCATCTCTTGTCAATACCAAGACCATATTAGAATGGTGTCTGTGGTTTTACTCTTTACAAAATGAAAAATTGGAGGTAATATTCAAAGACTAGTGGAAATTAATTCCACAATGAAATTTTTAACTCCATTAGTTCAGTTGGTCTTTGAATAATCAGTATGAGTAAACTTACAGAGGTTTCACATTAGTAAGGGACATTTTATACTCTTTTCATATGGTCCACCTTGCTCGTATGACGGTCCTGGACAATGGAGATTATAGATACCTGGTTTATCAGTGAAATGTCCTCACTGAAGATCAGCTTGAATTCCATAATTATTCTTCAGTGCAAGAGATAGATTCGTAGCACAAGCCTTCCTTTTTGACATGTAATAGAATCAAAGGGAAATGTAGCATTCCACTGATTTATTTTGTATAATCTAACAAAAGGATGACTTGGGGTACTGGCCTCTGCTCCAGGGACTGTTTATGTATTTTATATTATCCTTGGATAATATAAAAGATGTCCTTGGATAAAACCAGAAATAATCCTGAAACCAGAACCAAAATAGAAGAAAGGTCTCTTGCAGCTAAGGGGCCCTCTTTAGACCTGCTAGGTCAGAGTCTTTCTCTCTGATCTTACTGCTCACGCATTACCAGCTTTACAGCAGTAGAGCTTCAACAAGAATTTGTAAAGTGCCTTCTTAAGATCTTGTAATATAGGACAGGATAATGCTAATGTTTGAGAGCTGTGGGTATGAGAGCCCAAGTTACTGAAGTTACTGCAGAGTACCAGCGTTATTATTGGCAAAATGCAGTGTCATCTATGAGTTACTTTTGTCATATTCATTTGTCACCTCACTGATAGTAATCTGATATCAGATGTAAAAAATTCTCTAATGTAAAATACATTTTAGTGGGAAGTTCAACTCAAGAACTCATCATGAAAGAGGAAAATAAATGTACAGAGACAATTCCCAGACTAGGCTAAATCACTGAGCTAATCACATCTGGGTGACCCAGTCCAAAATAACACTTTGATAACAACTGTGCAGTTGTTTCCATCTAACAGAATTTTAGGATATGTTATTGAAAATTTGTTGAAATAAGTTTGGTATTAAAAGGAAAAATATGAACATCAATAAACCACTGCCATTTGTTCTTGTTTCTGACATGCACAGTTTGTACATTCTGTCTAGAACTCCACTTTCACTATCAAACTTCTTAAGTTAGAAAGGAAAAGATACTGCAACTAATATTACAATTACAGCAATTAGAACAAAAATTTCCATCAAGCTGTCCTGGAAAAGGTAATATCATCCATACTCTTGCGACTCTCTTTTAGAAAAAAAAAAAAAGTTGTCTTTTCTTTTGTACCCTTGTACATGATTTTGATATTTGGTAAAAGGAGGAAATTTTCCCAAATCCACCTTTGCGAAGACATTTCATGACTGGCATTAGGTTAAGATTTCTTTGAACAAAAATGAACACTTCTGTGGTGTTCCTTGCTAACCAAACCAGTCTAAAATTATCACAAGGGTTTCAGATTCTGTGACAATAGAGTCTGTAACACCAGTTAAGAAAAACATCAGATTTACTAAAGCTATGGTCCCAATGCATGTTCTGCTCCTCACTTCCTTTCTCACAACCTTACTTTGCCAGGGGACTGATAACATGGTAACTATAAATATTGTCTTGAGGAATGTTTCGAGGAATTAGATCTTGGTCTTTTTTTTTTTTTTCCCCAAAAGCATTTCCTAGGAATATTTGACTAAGCAATGTGGATAGGTTTCCTTTGACCAAAAGAAAATGCCTATAGTATGTACATCTACATCTGAGCTAAATATTTGATGTAGTATATCGTGACTAGAAAGAACTATAAGCTCTCAATTCTTTCAGTGGAAAGAGGGGATGGACTTTTGGAGTACAGTTCACACTATTCTAAAGCAGAAGTTTAAAACAGGTCGCACAACTTGGAGTACTTGCTTCCCTCTTCTGAAGAGACTAAGGGTGACCAACTAGGAGTCAGACATGCACATTTTAGACATCTAAATTTAGATGAGATGAATCCCACCCTCAGCACCTAATTTCTACAGGCTATGCAAATCTCTCATTATATGCGCTATGTTCACATTAGCAGTTGCTATGTGATTACTATGGTTACACTATTATTAAAACTTCAGTATGGAGCTGGCTTAACAAAATTCCCTGTACCAAAACAATTCCTGGCTCTCAACCTTCACATTTCAACTAAACAAGAAATCATACCCCTGGTTACTGATGATTTTTCTTAGCAAGGCTTACTGATAAATAAGACATTTTTGCCAAGCAGCAAATCTCATAATTAATTACAGTATTTTGGAGTTTAATTTATCCTGTGTGCATTTCTGCAAAGCAAAAAAATTTTCTGTATCAGCCATTAACCAAGCTGCATGGCTTTATCTCTGAAATAAATTCTGGGATTTCTCAAGAGGGACAGAATTTCAGGTCTGCTCCAACTTCTGGCACTTCTATTCTCACTTAATGATTACAGCACAGTTTTGAATCCCCTCCCATTTTCAAAAACTAAAGCCTTCTCATTTGTACAGAAAGGTCTGTCCCCAAATTTTCCCTGAATTAGTTTTTTGTTTTGTTTTAATTTGTTGTTTGTTGGTTTTGTTTTTTTTTTTTGTTTGGCTGTTGTTTTTTTGAAATCTAAAGAACAGTGTTTAAACTTGAGGTTATGCTGTTGCTTATTGTGTGCTTTATTGTACCCAGCGTCGCAATATACAAGTCCTTTCTGGAATCACACTCTTTATCCTCTTGCCTCAGGGTTAGGTTGACTGCCACTTTCCATATCCAAATATTGTGGAATTAAACATAATGAAGATTGTAAAGCGTTAGGTCCAAACTGATACTTTGGAAAACAGAAAGCTGACTAGCAACAGACACAGGCATGGCACAGGTGTGTACTGAGACTGTCCTGCAGAGTGTTACTCAGGATGGAGAATCCTAAAGCAAGGGGACTGATTTCTGTTGTGGTGTTTACAATCAATAATAAACAATCCTATTCTAATTATATTGCTCAGAGTGTCAGTTTACCTTTGACATTACATATTGATTTATGCCTTGGTTATTCGTCAGTCTTTGAGGCATAGGCAATACGCCACAGCCTGTAACAGAGCAAAACTTTTTTTCTTGTTGTTTGCCACAGCATCACTCTGTGAATAAAGGTGGGATCTAATTCATCGTGACTGTGCATTCCCAAACATGTCAAATAATACAGCTATAATCTATAATAACATTAGATTTGCTCCTAAACACCCACTTCCTACATATAATTTTTTGTATACATGAATATACTTATACTGATATTTACTCCCTTGTTGGCACAACAGGATCTCTTGTATCAACACTAATAGTTGAGTTTATATGTAATTTGTTGCACATTATGATTCTGAGACACAAGATTTTGAAGTAAAAATGGTAGATAATTCATTCCTCTTTTTCTCATGCTGGCCTCTTGAAACACGCTTTCTTCTTTGCCCTTTCAACCCTGCACATCATGTTGCACTACACTGTAGGAGATGGTGGTCTCATTTCTTTGGTAAACACTTTCTGGGATGCGTAAGCATAAATGGTGTTATATCACATCAAACATCACTTACAATAATGCTGCAGATGATGGACATACCATCAGTTAGCCTAGGTTTAAAAAAAAAAAAAAAAAAAGATTTAATTTTCTTTTTTCGTTGCTGCATAGTCTGCTGTGTGTTTGGGAAAATTAGTGAAAACTCAGGGTGAGAGGTTACCACAAATATGTCAACTGCATTGGTTAGTTATTTGAATTTACTTAGTATATGATAAAAAAGGTAACATTTAATTTCTTTTGAACTGTATCACAGAACCTTTTTAAGGAAAAGCCAAAGATATCCGAGTTATCTTGCATTTGCCATGAACTTTCTGTGTGGCTATAGATAATTTACACATTTATAATGAATGATTTTTTGATAAGTCTGAGCTCATAAAGTATTGGTGCTTAATGTTTTGCCTATAAAGTCAGTTCAGTGACATTTTCTGATTCATCAGGGCATTACAGAGATAAAACCATGTAATATTGTGATCCACAGTTAATAGCATGGATATTAAATGCCCCAAACAAAAAAATGCAAGCAAAATACAAGCATGTTAAAGGGAAGGAAGATAGATGCCTTCTTCTACCAGTAAATAAAGTCTCTGGAGCTCAATGCTCTCTGTTACTGTCTGCTAGAGAGAGCCAAAAGTAGTTTTACTTCCACAGGCTTTTTTCTCCAAAGGAACAATCAAATTACACTCTGAGAGGTCTTCACAGGATATATAAAGTACAAATCAGCAGGGTGGAGGGAGCAAATAAAAGAAGAAAAATGGGAGAACTATCCAAAGCCTGGGAACAAGTGCATGTTTAAAACAGAGGATCTTCCCCAATGACCCTCTCCACTGTAGACTTTGTAACCAACACCAGAGGCAACCTTGTGGTATGATGCTCTTTACTGGCATTTCTAGGACCACAGGAGGAAAGGTGAGTGACCCTGGGAAGAGAAGAGCTGTCTCCAGGAGAGCTGGAGTCATTGTAGTTTCATGAAATGATGGAAACTCATGGCCAGAACTATCAATTTTTCACCTTAGGGCCTGATATGATCCTGTCTTTGTATTCCCATGCAAACACAGGCATCGCCTACTGGTGTGTATCTGGGAGTAGGGTGTGGTAGGGAAGAAAACAAATTTTATGCAATGTTTTTTTGGCACAGTCAGAGGCCACCAGGGAGCTGACCTTAAGATTGGTACCAGCAAGTAGCATGAGCTGAAAGAGATTTTATTCATTACTCATTTCTGTAGGCTATAGATGTGTTTTACAGAGTTCCAGCAAAATTCTCTTGACTCAGAACATATTCCCCCCTTGAGTGCAACCTTATTACCAATAATGAAGGAAGACTTCGATTTAAACTGTGTCTTCAGGACAGATTTAGTTTTTACATATGCCTGGATAGTGCCTCAGGCTGATGCATTATACTAATTTTAAGAGGAATCCCTGGATATTCAAAGCCTGACTTGCAAATAATAGTTGTCAGAAGGCGTACAGACAGAATTTACTGGGGCTGACAATAATTCATTTTGTCTGTATGATGTAGCAAATGCCCATGATTTGTATTGTGGTAACATCCCAGTGTTTTAAGATGGTCTGTACAGTATTTTTTAATTCATATTAATTTGCCATCTTTATGGTGGGTTTTTTTGTGGTTTCTTTTTTTGTGTCCATACTCTGTATTTCTGTCTCTCTTTCTTCCATCCTGTGTTTTTTCAATTCCTCCTCATACATGATGTAATAAGCATCTAGCACTCTCACAGCACCTAGAGGGTCTTTCTGGTTTTCACATATGGTGTTTGTGTGCTAACTTTATTGCTGCCACATTTCTTTCCCAACAGAAATTTCAGAACATGCAATTATCTCACAGGAAAATATGATAGAAACGTCCATGTTCCTGTAATCCTTGGGAAGGTACTAAGCTACTTTTGATTGCCAAATATTCCTGATAATGCAGTCCTCTTATGTTCATATTAGTTTCAACTCTATTTGACACTGTATTCCAACCCCTGCATGCCTGCCACACCAGTTCTGCAGTGATATATGAAAAGGCAGCCAGTGTGGGAAGAACCTTCCAAAAAGCAGATTTTAAGTGCATAGTGTCAATGAAAAAAATTAACTCATCGAAATTTTTTGAGAAATCATGAAATTTGAGATCTGAAATTTCTGTTATCGAAATAACTGGCTTAAGCTTTTCGACTTCAGAAAAGAGATCTGCTTTGGAATGGCACCGGATTCTGATGTATCTGCTCACACACCAGGGTATATTTTGGACCTGAAACAAAGTGCAAACCTCAGTAAAAGACCTTGTGCAGCACATCTGCACAGGCTGACTCACATGAGAACTCAGCAGAACTTGACATGTCCTTGACAGCGTGTCATATCCTGGGTTTTACTCAGCGGTAAGGGAAGAGAATACCCTTGAGTGGTAGCATCCATTATATGGTGGTTTTGAAAACTGTATGTATGCCTTTGTCTCTGGTGAGCTAAAAAGAAACTTGACTCTTCTTGCAGTTGTAGCTGACCAGCTCTTCTTTGCCTTATCCTTTCAATTTTTACAAGAACATAGTGCCACCATGGGCTGAAACAGAGGGTAATAAAGAAATTAAAGCTTAGAGGTAAAGGACAGATAATCACAGGTGCCCCAAAACCAAGCACTGATCATCGATACATGTGGCCAGGTAAATCATAACCACAAGATTCAGACTGAACTGTGAAAAAATGTTTTTTACTTCATCTTTCTAAACACAACATTTGAAATATTTTCCTAAGAAATAAATGAAGTTAAAGTGAGAAATATGAATATTTTATTGAAGCAACTGATTCTTTCAATTTAATTTCAGATGTTAAAGGTACCATTCATGTGCTGTGGATCAATAATTTTCAGCCTTTGTTAATTTTTGCACATTACTATTTGATCCCCCAAACAAAATCAATGCCTGTTTAAGAGTTTATTAATGTATCTGTGCTGTGATCATAAATATAATATTTGTAATATATACCCCTATTTTTATACAAAAAACCTTTTCTTTTTCTTTGTTAAACATAAAGTTTAAGTCAAAACCAAACAAAGATGATAAAATCGTGAGACATATTAGCATATAATTCCATCACTTTTGAAAGACAATAGATCAACCACTCATTGTAGAAATTATTAGTGCCACCTATTGGCAGGCAATGCAAACATAGCAAGATATAAAGTAGAAAAATATACAAAAATAAAATGCTAATTGATTTCCAAAAATGAAACTTCCTTTCAAAAATATTTTTTCCCCTGGCATTCTTGTATGTTTTATCTCCGTCCATGCAATTTGAAAAATATTTATAGGAGCAGTTACTGTTAAGTAGATAATGGAGATATCACTGAAAAATAACGTTTGAAATTATGAATGCTACTAATCAAAGTGGGAAACATTATTCTAAAGAATATAATTTTATTCTAAAGATTTATGTTTGCTCAGTCAAGAAAGGAAATGTACGTTATCCACATGTCTAGCAAAATAGCATGGAATAAGGAATATTAAAAATAAACTATAAAATATTTTGGGGAATAACACTGTTGATTACCAAAACCCACTAAAATGTCAATCTTCTCAATATCTTTCAAAAATACTCATATTATTACAGCTTTTCAAATATATCTTATTAATGTGTAATGACAAATTTTGCAGAGAAATTTTAACAGAAGTACAATTTATAAGAAGATATAAAACATTTCCACAAAATACAACACGCTTTTGTGACCACTGTGCATTTAATACAAAGAAAGTGTGAAAATATTTATTTCTATGCTTAATATGCATATGGAAATATTGGTTTGAATACCAGTTGCACACATTGTTACAAGCGCAAAAGGTCTAATGTCACATATCTGAGTAAGCTCAACCAATTTCTGGAATCCTACGGTTCTGCCTGTAGTTTTAGTATCTACTGTGTCAATTACTTCTTCCTGGTCATGAAGGAAAATAAAACAGCTGGAACTGTAAAGTACTTGCAATAAATCTTTCGAATTTGGCAATGAAGTATTGGTGCTTTGTCAGTAAAAAATTCAAGTCTTTGTGCCCACTTTCTGCAATTTTGTTTGGAATAGACTGACTTAGTTTAATTATAAGAATATCATGAGGCAGTGTTAAAAGCTATGTGTGACATCTGCTGCTTCTTTTCTCTCCACAGTTGCAGTTTCACAGAAGGAAATTAGTTTATTCCAGTAAAATTTTGTCTTGACAAATCCATGTTGACAGTTACTAATTTCCTTGTTTTCTTTTAGATGGTTACAAGCAGTTTGATTGTTCTAAGTCTTTTTTTTTTTCCCCAGGAACTGACATTCATCTAATTTCTTCATATTCTTTTGCATTCTATTCAAAGATTGCTACCACTTTCATTCCTGATTGTCACCCTTCGTACTTGACTTTTCAGAGTGACTTCTATCATCGCTGATATTTCGTCAACTAATTCTTCAACTACCACAGCACCACAGCTACTTGAAAACATCTAACTTATAAGTATTTAACCTGTTCCTTCCTACTTAAAGCCTTGGTCTTAATTTTTCCTCATTGTTGCTTATTACTGAAATATTGAGCTGCCTCTCACCCTTTTAGAAAAGAGCTATGTAGGAAAACTATTAAAAACCAACATGTCAGTATGAGCTTTTGGTTGCTTTTCCTCTTTTTTTTTTGGGGGGGGGGGAACTTCTACTTAGCCTTTGTCCTATTTGTTTCTGTGTTGAAAGAATGATTTTTTACTGTTGCAATGGCCTTTGAGATTGAAATCTATTGCGTGCCTTGGTAATTTTTGATTCTGTGGCATTTATGAAATACTTTCCTACCCTCAGAAGGTGACCCGGCTTCACGTTTTTGGATGCTGTCTGCAAAGCTCAAATTTAGCACTATTGCTCATAATTTATCAATTCTTATACTTTCTGTTCCAGGATAGTTTGCATTTATGTCCTTGATATTGCTCCCTTAAGAAACTCCTGTCTAACAAGATTATCCTGAGTTTACTGAAGCCTACTTTCCCAAAAGCTGATGCTTTTACTTTACTTTTCTTCACTTTTCGTATCATACAGTTCATGAAATCTTCTATTGCATGGCTTTTCTCACTCACTGCTGCTTTTAACCAGGACATTCTTGACCAGTTCCTACCCAGTCAGAACACACAAAGAAAGAAGTCTCTCTTTTAGTTCAGTTCTTCATCATCTTCAGATCTGTCACTAGTTCATTGCAAGGACTTTGTGAGCAGTTGATATCTTTTTCCGACAGAAGTACACATAGTTAAAATGCCTCACTAGCCTCAAGTCACTCAGAAAAAGACTCCTCCCAAGTGCTGCTCATTGTGGCATTCTAAGATTTTCCAGTTTGCTGTATATGTATATATATAGATATGGATTTGCATTTAATCAAAATAAATTCCTTATTTTTAACCATTACTGCAGCTTAGTAACTGTCTTGCAGAGGCTTTATTTTTGGCTGTCTGAAGTCAGAGGGAATTTTGCTGATGACTTCAATGGAGAAAGATTTCACCTGAAGCAGTTCAATCTAATGATTTCTTATTAAAATACTTGAACCTAGTTTGAGCTTTATTACGTCAGACAACTGCATTGACATCTCTCTGTTCCAAGGATCTTCTATTTATAAAGTGGATGCCACTTAAAGGTTACTGATTATCAAGGTGATGGAATCTATACTACAGCAGATCCTTTCCTTTTAAAGCATTTTTGAATATAGTTCCACAGACTTGAGGTCTTGTGATGGGGTATTTTCAGCTGTACATCTTTCACCACTGCTGGCAGATATAATGTAGGAACTGAAGTTAAGCAATCAGCTAATTGATTACAGCCTCTGGTTCAGTGCTTGCCACAATCCTCTATTTTGCCAATTTTCACAATATCATTAGCTTCTTTACCTTTTTTATTTTAGTACAGATATCTTCAGTTAGACCTATACAAACACTAAAAACTGCAGAGTGAAAGTATTTCACTTCTTTGCTTCCTCTTTCGGCATTTTAATACAAGAGACACTTAGGTGCTGTTGAATAGTAGTGTTATTTTTTTAGGGAACTAACAGCCAGCCCAGTGGGTCTTTTCAGAAGCCATTGTTATGTTCTACGGCTCCCCAGTGACACTGAACCACACCACTTGCCTTACAGACAGCAGGCTGATGTAACTGAATCTGAGAAACTGCTCAAAAACATTGGTGTTATGGTCACCATTATATTTCTCCTGAGGGATTTCACTCTTCCTTGAGAACCTCCAGAGTGGCAGCACACTACCACTGCAGTATGCTGGGATAATGATCTCATCCACAGAAGCAGGTAGATAGAATGGGGGTAGATGAAATTTATTCTCAGCTGTTTTTTTTTTTTGTGGCATGGCTCAGGGCATTTTATTTGGGTTCATAGCAAAACAATTCTAGGTGCTTATCGGATTGGTGCAAATTAAACAGTTTTAGCCTTTGATATGAAGAATGGGAATATTGCCTAAAACCACCTGAAAAAAGTCCACTGGTAAGTAGAACACTACTGTGACTCACGACAAAATATACCATCTCAGGACACCACCTCTTATATATTAAAAAAAAAAAAAAAAATCACTCTATTATTTTCATCACTCTTAGTAAGTTGGCTACTTTTAAGCAATAATATGAAAATTATTTACTTGGCTGTAAAACTGTTTAAACTGTTGAGTACTAGAAGCTGGAGGGAGTGTCATGGCACTTTGTATAAACTTTCCTCTCACATCTTGAGCAGGATACTTGCACACAGGAGACTGGATTCAGTCTGACCTGGTGTGGAAGATCATACAATTTTATGTTGCTGGCAAGTTATTGACCAAAATATTGAATTTTGTACTGCATGACATGTGCTATGAGGCAGACTTAGTGTGATTTTTTTGAAGATAACTCCATCAGGGGAAATGTTTTGCTGAAAACCTCCAGGAGTTTAGCTGAAAATATTGTAAATTAAAGTATTATCAGGATTTTCTCAGGCTTCTGCAGTGAAGTGTCATTTCATTTTTCAGGGCGGATGCATTAATGAATTAATCAGAAAACGTGTTGAAGTAACAGCCGTAGCAAACCCAACACTTCCACACTTTAGTACACACTGCTCTTTCTAAATGTTGAAATAACTTCTGCTTATATCTGTAGAAGAAATCTGTAAGACCACTCAATAAAATTTTAGCTTTGCCTTAACGCCTTAGCATTAAGGTTCAACCAGTGGAATTCTGGTTAGAATTTTAGAATGTATTTTGCAGCTGGATACAAAAATACTTGTTTTGTCATTACAATGTACAAAAGCATTTTGAACATGAAAAGTTATAAATCTGTTCCTTCTTCCTGAATTAGAAAAGAAGGCCCACGTATTTATTTATTTACTTGAGCATGATGACCATGATGACGGAATAAATAAAATTTATGAGCAGAAATCTTGCATGACAGTTTTGTTATGGCCAAACAGTGCCCATGGCAATAAAATACGAGTTTCATAAAATGCCACTTATGCTAGGACCTTTATTTTAGCAACAATAAAGCACTTTCCATTTCTGTACTGAGCACTGGTTTTAAGAATAGGAAGTATTTAAGGGAAACTAAGCATAAGACCAATTTCATGACATAGACAAATATGGTGGTGTGAAGGCTCCAGTACAAGTAACAGACCACAGAAGTCCCATAAAGGGTTGACTCAAGGGTTTTCTTTGGAGGCTTTGACTCTTGAAATGAAAGCAAATACTAAACCAGGTTCAGGATGGAAGGTAGGCATTAGCATACAATGCCTTATCAAATGCAGGTTAAAAATAAATCAATCTACTCCCTCAGTTCTTGGAATTCTCCCAAAAAAATAAGGAGGTTATATTGCTTAAAGGAGCCTTACATTATTAATTCAACTCCACAGTGTGTTGAGAATTGTGTAGTGATGCTCCAGCACAGCATCCCCTCAAAGCTTCCCCTAAATGGGGTTTTACTTAGCTTTGTATTTATTTTCTAAGGAAGAGCTAGATGATTCCTGGAAAGATATTCCTCACTGTGACCTGGGCCACAGAGGAGTCTGGTGAAGACTCCTGTGTAATGGAGTTCCAAGAGGAGCTTTGAGGAGCTAGCGGGGAAGTGATAATTCAGATATGCAGCAACTCATGACCCACGGAGCGTCTGAGCCCCAGAGCTGGATCTAAGCTGCTGAAGTGCTCAAGATCCCCTTAGGAACAGAGTTAAACAGCAGATTAGCTTCAGCCTTGCACAGTTACATAGCACCACAGCACTGGCTCCTGAAGATAAGCTTGGCAGTTGTGAAGCTTCCCTCATAGCAATTCTGGAGATATAACCAATGGGATGATGATAAAGGTGTAATGCTCATTAATATCAACAAAAGCCCGATCTTTGTTTTCTTGCTTCACACAGGGCTGAGTTGTGAAAAGCTAATCAGAGAACTAGTCAGTAAATTGGAATTTTACTCATGGACACTTTTCCAAAGAAACAGAAAAATCTTTTATGATTTCCCTGGTGGATAATTTACAGCATTAAATGTACAACAAACGAGTTCCTCACACCCCTTGACAGCCTTCCAGGTTAACTGTGTTAAAACAGTAGAGTGCTAAAATCATTCTTTGGAGATGAAGTAGCATGGTCATGCTTTGAAATGAAATAAACGCGCAAAAGAGAAAGTGCTGCTTACCAACATGAAACAAATTATTTTTAAAAGATAAGATGTTACTTCCTCCTTCCTTTTTTTAAAGTCCCCATTCCCATTGGCTAAAAAGGAAGAAAATAGAGAAATTGGGTATTTGTCCATAATGTCCACTACAAGCAACCCAAAATCTCTGAAAAGACATTCTAATGAAATCTATCTTCCAAAAAAGTAATATTCGTTAGAAATTATATTATTTTCTACCTAAATATAATTTGGAAGAAAAATAAATTGTCACTTCCAGTGTCTTGACAGAATGGCCACTATCTGTAGTGGTGAGTAAGCCTTCAAGGAAAAGAGAGAGGAGACAACTCTGTATAACCCTGGTAGTTTAACATACTTCATAAATTAATATTTTCTACTCCCTTCACTACATTGCTTGCAAAACAAGGGACCAAAATTTAAGAGGTGTACAAGGTCAGAAATGCAGTCCTAACTGTAAGCAACAGTGAGAGTGCTGTACGAATCCTCATAGTTGGTGAAAGGAATTTCATCCTGAGAAGTAGGGAGGTACCCTGCACAGCATGCAAGAGTGCCCAGAGGGAACAACTCTGCATTGACAAGCACAGCAGATGAGCTAATTCTTTAGTGGTTTTATGTCAAATTCCTGTTGCCACATAATTTACAATTGGTTGTCAGTCTACCTTTTTGGCCAGTATGGTATCTAAAAGTCTAAACTATTTTAAGCAGGGTCATATGCTGATCAGTGCAGAAGGAAATTTCAAAGAAATTTCAAAATGTCTTTCCCCATGCCTTTCTGTAGTGAAACACAATGCTAATGTACACAGCATCTCATGAAAGCTTTGATTTTTCTCCCTGTATATATAACTTCTAAATAAAAAAAGAATCTCTTTTACCCCAATTTTGTGATTGCAATTATTTGAACAAATACTATTATCTGTGACTTCCATGCTAGTATGTTTCCTCCTTGGTACTGAATGCAAAGTTGTTTTGACATACGGCTTACAGCTCAGATGGCATTTGGTTTACTTTTCCCTGTGGAATTTGAAGTCATAGAAGTCTTACTAAACAGTTCTGAAGGAAATCAAGCAGAAAACACTCATTTAAAATGAAAAGGCCAAAGAAAAATGTATAAATTGGAAAACGGGGGGGGGGGGGGAGTGAGAATATGTAATATAGTTTACAAAATAGGAAAGTGGTCAATAAACTTTCTTTATGATTATCAATTAAAAATTGGCCTAGCTTCTGAACTTTTTCAAGTAAATATTTCTTATGGTATGAACAAAATTTTCCCAGGGGAAGATGCTGTCTTGGTTTGAAACTAAGTTCCACTTCAGCCACAATACTTTTGCAATAAAGCATATTTCTCTAAAGTATGGCAGCTTGTATTAGACATCAGTGACAACTGAAAAAAAAAAACCTCAACAAAACATGTATCTCCTTAATACAATGGAAAACTTAACAGGAACCCAGAAGACTTTCCTGACGCAGAATATATGGACCCAGTCAGAGATCAATATGATCAGACAAAAGCCGTTTATTACAAAGCCTTAACTCCTTATATACTATTTCTTACATGCACTTACAGTGATTTGGCATATTATGACTGGGTACATGTCTTGAAGACCCTTAGTGACTAACATATAATTGGTTAAGCACAGGTGTGATAACTTGACCTTGAAAGCTTGCCAACAGTCCACAGTTCTCATTAACTCAGTGAATTCCAGCTTCTTCTTCTCTTGCTTGCTTCCTCGGGCCTCTCATGGCCTTGCTTCCTCGGGCCTCTCATGGCCTTGCTATACCTTTCAGGATTATTCAGAGTTCATGTACCAATTGTCCATTCTTCTTTGAGAACACTGCCTCCACACTTTCCCTCTGACGTTTCCCCAAATAATGTCAATTCAGGACAGAATTGACCATAGCAACATAGTTAAATAGAATTCTAGTAGAATCGTAGACTCATAGAAGAGTTAGGGTTGGAAAGGACCTTAAGATCATCTGGTTCCAACCCCCCTGCCATGGGCTAGGATGTCTCATTCTAGGCCATGTTGCCCAAGACTGTCCAACCTGGCTTTGAACACTGCCAGGGATGGAGCATTTACCACTTCTTTGGGCAACCTATTCCAGTGCCTCACCACCCTCACAGTAAAGAACTTCTTTCTTATATCAACCTTAATTTCCCCTTCTTAAGTTTGTACCCATTCTTCCTTGTCCTATTGCTACAGTCCTTGATGAAGAGTCCCTTTCCAGTACCCTTGTAGGCCCCCTTCAGATGAGGTCACCACGCAGCCTTCTCTTCTCTAGTAGTAATTGTGTGCTTGTGTATTTCTGATATGACATTAATCCTGTAAAAAAAATTAATTATTACAGCACAGTTTCTCTTGCCGTATTTTTAATGGAAATTTCTAACATTTTGCACCTAGCAGTGATAGCCTATTTTACAAGTTTTATGTCTATTTAATTTTTATTTATTTTTAAATGCTAATTTGTTCTGCTAAATGCTATATTAATCCTCTGAAAATGTCTGTTCATCTCCATTGACAATATAGGAGTAGGAGTCCTAGAGTTATTAGAAGCCTAATTAGGGCTGCTACTTTCACCCTTTAGCCATAACTTGTTTGAAAAACTGCTTTGAAAAATAAGCATATTCTCTATTATGAGTTTGCATGAACTTTGTTGGATTACAGTGGCATAAAAAGCTGAGGGACAGACTGCTTGATGGGGCCAGTAGAGTGACAAAGAAGGTGAAGACTCCAAAGGTAGATCAGCTACTGCAAGAAGGGTTATAAGCTTTCTTTCCACACAGTATATATGCTTTTGCAGGGTGTCAGCCATTGCTGCTCATTACCACCTAGGCTAGAGCAATCCTTTCTGCAACCACTCTAAAACTTGCATCAGGTCTTTGAGGCCACACTCTGCATGCAGACACATCCAGCTAGAAGGCTGAGACACACAGAAATGGAAGTATCTCAGGGATGTAAGTGTCTCAGGGAGGATGAAGAAGCTCCTCAAAACAATAATAAAAAATATGAGAATACAAAGTATTTTTAGGTTTTACTCAAGCAAACTGGAAATTCATCATTCAAAAATAGGACTAGGTGATGGAAATCAGTTCCCAGGGTCTTTATTATACAAAAAAAAAAAAAAAGCTTTGTGTAGATTCAGACTCCCTACACAAAATATATACAGTTTTGATATCTTTGCACTGGAAATTTTGCTCTTTAGCCTCAGCTAACATACATCGACACAGTCTTCAGCAGATCTATGCTGATTTACATGAGATGGAGACATGACCCATTGTGTTTAATTTTAGTCATCTTATAATAAGAAAGATATTCACATATTGGAGGAAGATCATAAGAAAGCTGCAAAAATGATTAGACTTCTGGAGTGATTGATGCATAAGGATTGATTGCAAGTGCTAAATATGCATAGTTTGTCTAAGAAATGTCTAAAGAGGGACATGGTAACTATCTATAAATACCTAAAGAGTCTAAATGTCAAGGAGGGAAAGGCATTTTCAGGATAAAGAAGAGAAGCAGGAGGACAAAATCAGTAAAAGAAAAAAGAAAGTGAATTAGAAAGTGCCCATAAAAGGAGACTTTAAAGAGTGGAAAGGTGTTTCCTTTCCAATAGAAAAAGATATAGATATAAGTAGAGATGGATACATTTACAAATGCATCTGGCATCCAAGATTGTTCAAAGGGACCTTGAAAAGGAGAATTTAAGGCTAGTTTTTTGTTTTCTTCTTTACCGAAATAAATGTGTCTCATTTCAGCTTCACCTGTACTGATTTCAGTTTCTAGCCACCGACACTGTCTCTGAATGATTCCTACCATGTTTACTTTTCAGAAGTCCATTTATGACCTCAAATGTGTTATTTTCTTGTTTGGTTGAAGTCTACCCACAATTTTGAAAGGAAGTCACATTCAAGAGATTTAGTAAAGTAATCTTTATATATATATATATATATATATATATACACACACATATACATGTCTTCAGTGAATAATATTGGCCTGAAATACCATAATGGCATGCAAAGTATCTTGCAGAAGCTTTACATAGAATTGTGTTGGCAGGATAAAACTTCTACTCACCACCACTCATTATTGTAAATCACATCTAGGTAAACACCAACATCTGCTTGCCATGCAAACAGTCTGTTACCGCAGGATCCATTATAGTATTATGAGTAGATGAGATGGTTTAATATTCATTACAGAGGTACAAGCAGCAAGAAACTGCTTCATGCACATGCTAATGGGCAGTAAATGTATGAAATGAGTTGTACCAGCCTCCACAGGTAACTACAGATTTGAAACTTTAAGCGATCTAATATGAAGAATTCCACTATCATTAAAGAGAGATTCAAAGGTAATATGTGTGCTTAGTGAATATATGTTATAAAACCTCAAAAGGACTAGCCTATAAGGAAAAAATAGAAAGTGTGTTTTAGACCATTAACAATACTCAGTTTACTACTTCTTTGCCTTGTTTTGTAATAATTTGTGTTATTTTTTTATAAATACTAACACAGTGAGATAGATTAAGACCAAAAATCTTATCTTGTGCCATTCCTGTGCACTTTTGTTGGATTTTAGACTTGGCATGTGGGAAAGAAAAGACACATTATTATGTCTGCTAGCTATACACTTTCCCTGCATGCATTCACACAGGAAGAGACAGAAGAGAGAATAGGTAGGGCTTTTATCACTTTTCATCCACAGCAGCTGCTCAAAAAGCTAAGACACCATGCAAAGCAACAAACAAAATAATAAAAATATGGTAATGGGTTTCTGTGGAACGTTTCTCCTAAGTCCACTAGAAGACACAGATGTAAATACTAGAGCTGCAGACAAGAATTTTTATTTTTTGGCAGATACTTCACTGTCTAAGTGGTTACTATGACTCTCTGAGGAGATAGAAGAGTCGAAATGAAAAGTGTAGAAATTTTTACCTTAAAGAAGTGCCAAGCTAAGTAGTTATAAAAGCATGTCCTCCCCACCCCCCAGGAAAAAGAAATTGCAAATGCATCGTGAGAATGGCTGTTCTTCCCTGCTGTAACTACAAGACATAAGGGGCAGTTGTCAAGTCTTTTTTGTTTTGTTTTTTTTTTTTACAGTGTGAAATTGCCATGATCAATATGATTTTTGAAATTTGTCAGGATTCACTAAAAGATTTTATATTAAGTAGGCAAATATTAGAGTAATTTTTATGTATATTTTGTGACATCAGCAAGAAAACTTTATCGTTGTTTGACATCAGCCAGTTACATGCAACTGCAACCTCTGGGGCAAATATGAGTGAATAAAATAGTAGAATAGTGGTTAAGCTGTACAGTAATTCCTGCAACTGTCACTTAGGGGTAGGGGGGGAATAGCATTTGCTGAATTCTGCTGCTCACCTTTAGATTTGATTTAAGCTCTTCCTATCTAGAGGGATCTTATTCCAAACTGGAGCCTTAGCTTAGTGTGCTGCCTTTCCAGTGGAAGTAGTCTGTGGCTGTCAAGAAGTTACCATCTATTCAAGTAACAGTGCAAGAGTACTAATGTGGTGTAACAACAGAAGTCTGCATTTAATTTGCTTGTTTTATACCAAAAGACCTGTGCAGTTTTCACTGTGTAATCCATACAATGGACCTATCAAGAAGACACAATTTGTAGCGTTCTGGTCCATATTCAGGAGAGTTCTTTAAATTAAAGCGTTCAGGATTAACAGTAAGGTCTATGAAAACCATATCACTGAAATACATCAGTGCCAAGTCAAAGATAAACCTAAACTGAAATTTTGTCTACCATAGAACTTTTAGAATACAGAACGTATGAATGCCCATGCTGTGTCAAATCAGAGCTTTACCTTACCCAGGAACCTGAGTGATACTGGCTAGTAATGAAATCCTAGAGAAAGAGAATAAGCATGGGGCAACCAAAAGGGATACTTCTCCAAGCACATCTGTCTCATTCAGCACTCCTCTTTTTAAAAGATATTGATGTATTTTCTTTTTGCAGTTTCTTTTTTTTTGCTTTTTGAACCTCTGGCATCACTAGCACAATGTGGCAGTAAGTTGGACAAATAATTATTAACTAAATATTATATTATATTTTATTAATATTTATATATTATATTTCTATATTTTATATATATTATATTAAAGATTAATTAAAAGTAATCATTTGCATCAGCTTAGAATGCTAGAAAGGCCCCCAGTCACATCAGCATAATTTAAAAATTCAATAAAATCTTTATTTATACCTAGAAAAACAATAGCACAAATCAAAGTTATATATCATCAATTCAAAGAAATTAAACCACCCCTTCATTCTCCAGCAGCTGCGCACAGACACACACACAGAGGCAAATAGTTGTGCATACCAACTATTTCCAGTGACTACAGGGCATGTTTAGTTACGCACCTTGAAGATATGCAGATATTTCAGTTGAGGGTTGATATAACAAATTCCAAAGCCAGAGACCCTTCTTTGAGGAGAGACACTAAGTACTTCTTTTACAATAGCCCAACTTTATGTCTTCATCACTGAGAAAGCTCAAAGTTCAAAAGATCAGTCCCCAGACTACAGCATGGACAGAGTCCAATGCTCAGTGGTGCAAATCCTACAGTATACATGCATTTCACACTGAAGTTGACACAAATTCAACACAGAACTCTGTGCAGTAACATCCCAGCTTGTATAGGAGCCTCAGGGAAAAAGGCTGTGATCTTCTACATGCACAGAATGTAGCGACTTTGAAACCTTTAAAAATCTTGATATTTTTATCAGAAGGTAAGAAGCCTGCAAGATTACTGGCTCTATTTTTTTCTGACTGATGAATTCCATAAGCACAGGATGCAGACCATAGGAAGTACTTAGAAAGAAGAAAACTTTATCCATGTCCCAACATTAACTGTGAAAAGTTTTTATGGACAGTTGTTTCTCAAAATGAGACCAAATGTTAGATAATTTTCTGTGGAAGTACCCAGAAACACTGCCCATACCATGAAAGACTGGTTCTAGTTAACCATTCTAAATTAAACTGTTAAAAATTAGACAGTTTTTAAGCACAGAACTGTAAATAAAAAAGAAATGTTTGCTTCTTCTTTCCCATCCATTTAACAGTGCTAAATAATATTTAATAAACCCCCAAACCATTCCCGCTTTTATAATGCATAACTTTTTAAGCAAATGTGCAAATTTCTGAATAAACTGTTTGCAAACAATATTAGACTACAAACAAATTCCAGGGTCTCTTTTCTAGCTGTATATATTTTTTATATTTTTTTTTTTTTAGCAAAACTGATTTGGCAGAAGCTTGATCACACATTATTTAACAAACTTGAATGTGCTATTATTAAGCGGATGATTAAAGAATATAAGGAAGCTGGAAAATGCAAGAACATCATATATTAAAAATACAGTGATATACAGTTACCTCTATACAGAGTGCTTACAGGCAAAACAATTGCACGCATGTCCTCTTAAGCACATTCATCACTACATGCTTACTCCACTTGGCTGCTGTGAGACTGTTCGATAAGATTGAAACCAGGCACGTGTTTAAGTGCCTTGCTGAATCAAAGCCTAGAAAAATGAGCAGACAGTAAAAGATTTAGAACAAATTTTAATTAAAAGACATATCCAATATTTTAAAATCTTTTAGGCATGCCCTCCAAATCTGAGTACCTAACAGAAGACAAATTTTGATAAAAAAGTTTTATAATTTGCATGAGTCTGCTAACCTCATACAGGTCAAACTTTCATAATAAAAATAAGATATTTCTGTGAACATGATCAAGCTTAATATTCTTTCTGTGTTTTTCTCTTCCAAGAACTGAACTAATTTGTGTTTATAATATGTTGCACAAATGACTCACTCAGGGATCATCTGTGCTAAGCATTGAGTAGGCCAAAATTTTATATCAAGTAATAGGACACACTTTGCTCTTTTTTGTTTGCAAATTATGATCAGATTTTATTTTCTAAGGGTTCTTCTGTTCCACCAAGTTGCAAATTGTCCTTGGCTTTTTGATCAACATTGATCCAGCTCCCACAGAGGCAAAAGCTAACGGCTCTCTCCGAAGAAATGAGGAAGAAGAGGACTAACAGTGGGGATTCTTATCAAGTCTAATGTATGTTTGCATAAGCCCTGGCACTAGTGAATACTTCTGCCAGAATAATTTCTCTGATTTTCTTCTGTGAAGAAGCTGCTTCACAAAGCACAGGTAATGACAGAGGAAGACCACAGAAAGGTTTCTTAATCTGCATTCTAGTGCATACTTATGGAAACAAACACAAACTTTTGTATTCTTCATGTCTGTCAGAGTTTTGTTCCATATGTTAGACAGTGGATATTGTCCCATTGCAAAAAAATTGTTCTCTCTTTGACTGCAATTCCTCTACAAAAGCTTCATGGTGAGAATATGCTCAGTTTGCTTTCACCAATGTTCAGCAGTGTTTGCCAAAAATCTGGTTCTTCCAGTGATTATTAATTAAATAATTCAAACGAGTATTCACAGAAGCCCAGTCCTGACGGCAAAGAACAGGCTCCATTTTTAATGCTTTCACACGGAAACAGTATTGCTGGACTAAATATTGCTGTACTAAATATATCTTCCTGCAGCTATACCTATTTAAAATAGCTTTGTTCGTAAGTATTTTTTTCAATGAGGTGTTTTTCAGTAGGAATATGAAAAATTAAAATCTGGATTTAGGTGGAACTCAGTGCAGGATTGAACAACAAAATCTGCAGGAAATGTTGAACACTGAGCTGAAGGCATACAGAAACATCCTTTTTCCCAAGCTTTGCTAGTTAGAACTTTCTAAATTTAGTTTACTTTCGGCTGGATGAGGATAAGTTCTCTTATTGAAGTACACTTTTAATGAGTGCTAAAGTCCATCTCTTACCTGTTGAGTAACAGAAGTTTGGAAACCGTTATTTCAAAACAGTGTGCTGAGTACCATGCTAGGGATTATACTACCAAATCTAGGAAGGTGTCCTGGGTTCAGCAGTAGCAGTCATGTTTCTCTTTCTTGGTAGCTGGTGCAGTGCAGTGTTTTGACTTTCAGCTCGGGAACAGAGCTGATAACAAGGATGTTTTGGTTTGGCCAAGGACTTTGTGAGCCTCATGCTCTGCCAGGCAGGAGGGGAAGCCAGGAGGAAGCAGAGACAGGACACCTGACCCAAAATGACCAAAGAGGTATTCCATACCACAGCACGGCATGCCCAGGATGTAACTGGGAGTAAGCCGGAAGGGCTGGGAGACAGCAGGGTTGGAGGAGGTATGGGTCAGTGCTTGGTTGGGCCTGGGGGGCGAGTTATTGGTTGGCTGGTGGTGAGGTGTTGCATTCTCTTCCCTTGTTATTTCCTTTATCATTATTATTATTGGTAGTAGCGGTGGTGATTTGTGTTATACCTTAGTTACTAAACTGTTCTTGTCTCGACCCGTAGGAGTTGCACTCTCTCGATCCTCCTCCTTGTTCCTCCAGGAGCGGGAAGGGGAGAGCCCCGGGGGGGGGGAGGGACCTCGATTGTTGTCAGCCCGGCACCACTCACTGGGTGTGAGTGAGCAAGTTGCCTGACTGGGTTTAAACCACGACAGAAGGAAACAGAACAAAAAATTGCCTCAAAATGTCCGTTTTAAACCGTCTTCCTCCAATTCAGTTCAATAAATCAAATAACATGAAAAACTTTTAAGTGTCAGGTACCAAAGAATAACCAAAACAAACAAATGTTTAGGGGCGCTGTAGATTTCTCTATTTTTCATTATACAGGTTGAAATGAGATAAATTAAGCTGTTACCATGACAAAACCAGGGAGGTGTGGAAAGTCTGTATAAGACAACTAGAAATGCTGCAGATTTATGAAGAAATAAGTCTTCTAAATACAGGTGTAACACATTGGAGACTGACTATATGACCAGGGTTTTAATTATATAAAATTCTTTCTTGGGTCCTTCCAGTAATACAGGAGCAGTTTTTCCCTGTCTAATCATAACTCATACAAAAATCAGTTTTGACAAATTCATAGTGCTTTTATTTCTTCAAGTTTATAAAAAATAATTCATAACATTAACCACTATAATATTAATCACGAACTACTGGTTTAAAGCACAGAAACTGCAAAAATGTTAAAATACACATTGTGTTTAACATAATAGCACTAGTGGTTGTTAGTGCTTGAGTTTTCTTTCTGCTTTTTATTTTCTTAATGTGTCTAAATTATTTACTGAAGCTGTTTACAGTGATATATTTTATAGCACTCAAATATGAATCAATAGGTTGCTTCATATCTTAACTTTGTAAACTGGCTTTGAAAATGACATAATACCTTGTGTAAACTGGGAAACAAGCAGCTGAATACTATTTTAAGAGATTCATTTTAAGGTAACTTAAAGCTCCAATGATAAATTAACAGCTCATATAAAGCACTCTAAAAACAGGTACCACGTCTCTCATCTGAGCAAGGGCTGATCATGTCGCTGTGCAGGGATGCTGGCAAATCTCATCTGTAACTGCATGGCAGGAACAATTATCTTGTCCAGTATCCAACTGCGAAAAAAAATGCAGGGACTTAGAAAAGCAGTTTGCTCCTTCTGAACCTGCTGCTATTCACTTTGGACCTCATTATGTGCAGCTTCACACATCCTAGGCAGGTCAATTTGGCTCCTATTACTTGGCTTGTCCTTGTAATTCCTGTTATAAACCATCAGGACCTTGATGATACTTCATGTAAAGGTGCAACATCCAGCAACAAAGCTCTTCAAAATACTATGTTAAAGGTTTGGTTTCTTACTGATTTACAGACAAACCTGGCAAAAATATTTTTTCTTTTGAAGTCTTAATATGTTATGTCCTGGGTTCAGCAGTAGCAGTCATGTTTCTCCTTCGTGGTAGCTGGTGCAGTGCTGTGTTTTGACTTCCAGCCTGAGAACAGTGTTGGTGAAGCCAATGTTTTCAGTTGTTGCTAAGTGATGTTTACCCTGACCAAGGACTTTGTGAGGCTCATGCTCTGCCAGGGAGGAGGGGAAGCCGTGAGGAAGCAGAGATGGGGTGCCTGACCCAGGCTAGCCAAAGAGGTATTCCATACCACAGCACGTCATGGCCGGGGTGGGGGTAACTGGGAGTTACCTGGAAGGACACGGGCTTCCAGGTGGAACTCATTTCTTGGCCGGTGGTATCGTATTCTCTTCCCTTGTTATTTTCCCTTATCGTTGTAGTTGATAGTAGCGGTGGTGATTTGTGTTGTACATTGGTTGCTGGACTGTTCTTGTCTCAACCCGTGGGAGTTGCACCCTTTCGATCCTCCTCCCCGTTCCTCCGGGAGCGGGGAAGGGGAGAGCCCCGGGGGGGGCCCTCGATTGCTGTCAGCCCGGCACCACTCACTGGGAGTGAGTGAACAAGCTGTCTGGCTAGGGTTTAAACCACGACAGTCAGGTTGACCAAAATGAGAAAAGTCTTGTGGTTTTGGTGGTGGTTTTTTGGTTTCTTTTTCTGTTTCTAGGTTTTTTGGTTTTTTTTTTTTGTTTTTTAACTGATAGAAATATTTTGTTTTGTATTCTGCATTAACTTCTGTCTGTGCTTTGCTGCTTCAGGACCTCACAGGGGTTATAACTGAAATGCATCCCTTCCTCACTCTCTCATACGGAAACAGATCTGTGAACTGATTACATCTCCCACGACATATTGCCTCCTTTTTATATTTGAAGTTGTGACACATGGTGAAAATCATATGATTGAATCTTGAAAACACATAATATGCAACAAAAGCTTAGCCAGTAACAGGCTTGTGTCTTCAGAATGATATTATAGTTTTAGGAAGTATCAATTTATTTTAGCCAAGCTGCTCCATGTTTTGAAATATCCCAATATTTTGCTATAATCACAGAAGTAAAAATTTAACTCTTTTTCTGAATTTTTAATGAAAATGTAAAAAAAGGAAAAAAAAAAACCTTTATAAAAAAATTCATTCAAGCTTGCTTGAGTATATTAATAATTTCTGCAGGATAGATATTTCAATATTTAACCACTCAGGGACAAAAAAAAAATCGATTATAACACCCTCTATATAACTAAAATCTCAGAATTTTTAAATTGTTTTTGCAATTATTATTTAGGTAAGGAGATCTGGGAAGCTCCTTACTAGAGCTGCACCATCTGCAGATTAAGAGGTTAGATATTTTTGATTTTCATAGATAAAACTACTAAATTTGAAAACATTTTAAAACATAGGCATTATGTCTTTTGTATTGTGTATATATGTATACCTCTATATACACAAAATGTACACATCTAAACATTGGCACAAGAAATTATACTAGAAGCAAGTTTTTTATGAAGTGAATGTAGGCTGAAATACTTGTTCTCTTTCAGAACTTGGTAGCTAATTTGTGACTGTGCTAGACCATTTGCAAAAACCATAGAAGATATCAAATATGATTACATATATTAAACTGCCTTAATGCTGAATGTTTCCTTATGTTGACTCTGGAAAAGCAAATTGATAACATAACACAGGCAAAATAAATATTTCTTAAGCTCTCTGGAAACTATTTGGGAGCACAATATTATCCATGTTTCCAAGGACACATTTTAAACTAACTTTGAAAAAGAGAGGTATAAATCAATGGCAAGAAGTTCTTGTAAACTGGATGCAACAAATTTTTCATCTCTTCCTTTTTTTCTAATTTCATATGCTTTCCAAGTATCAAATGGAAATGTTGATTTGAGTAAAGCTTTCTAAAACACAACTTTCAAGTCAATGGAAAGAATAAAAACCACACCTGGCTGAATTTCTATTATCATATTGATAATAGAAAAAATCAAAGATGATTAAGGGAGTGGAGCATCTCCCTTATGAGGAAAGACTGAGGGAGCTGGGTCTCTATAGTTTGGAGAAGAGGAGACTGAGGGGTCACCTTATTAGTGTCTATAAATATATAAAGGGGGAATGTCACGAGGATGGAGCCAGGCTCTACTCAGTGGCAAACAATGATAGGACAAGGGGTAATGGGTGCAAACTGGAACACAAGAGGTTCCACTTAAACTTGAGAAGAAACTTCTTCTCAGTGAGGGTGACAGAGCACTGGAACAGGCTGCCCAGGGAGGTTGTGGAGTCTCCTTCCCTGGAGACATTCAAAGCCCGCCTGGACACATTCCTGTGTAACATTATCTAGGTGTTCCTGCTCCGGCAGGGGGATTGGACTAGATGATCTTTTGAGGTCCCTTCCAATCTCTAGCATACTGTGATACTGTGATACTGTGAAATCATAAGTGACCAGAAATGTTTCTTCTATAAACCATTTTATTTTATGCAAATATGAATGTAATCTTATTAACCTGTTCTCTAATAATGCAAATTCATTGCTAATCAACATGTAAGGGAGTACTACATGTTTCCTATTTGTGATTTACAGTTTAAAATTTCAATTACAAACCATGGGATCTGATGAAATCCATCCGAGGGTCCTGAAGGAGCTGGCAAATGAAGTCGCTGTCACTGGCTATCATATTTAAAACTCATGGCAGTCAGGTGAAATTCCCGATGACTGAAAAAAGGGAAATATAACACCCATTTTAAAGAAGGGAAAACGGATGACCCGGGGAATTACAGACCAATCAGTCTCACCTCTGTGCCTGGCAAAATCTTGGAGCAGATTCCCCTGCAAAGCATTCTAAGGCACATGAAAAACAACAAGGTGGTTGGTGACAGTTGAGCATGGCTTCACTATGGGGAAATCCTGCCTGACCCGTTTGGTGGCCTTCTATGATGGGGCTACAGAACTCATGGACAGGGGTAGAGCAGTTGATGTCATCTACCTGGACTTGTGTAAAGCATTCAACACTGTCCCACACGACATTCTTGTCTCTAAATTGGAGAGACATCAATTTGATGGATGGACCACTAGGTGGATAAAGAACTGGCTGGATGGCTGCACGCAAAGAGTTGTGGTCAATGGGTCAGTGTCCAGCTGGAGACCAGTAATGTGTGGTGTCCCTCAGGGATCAGTGTTGGGACCGGTCTTGTTTAACATCTGTGTCGCTGACATGGACAGTGGGATCGAGTGTGCCCTCAGCAAGTTTGCCAGTGACACCAAGCTGTGTGGTTCGGTTGATACCCTGGAGGGAAGGAATGCCATCCGGAGGGACCTTGACACACTTGTGAGGTGGGCTGATGCTAACCTCATGAAGTTTAACCATGGCAAGTGCAAGGTCCTACACGTGGGTGGGAGCAATCCCAGGCACAGCTCCAGGCTGGGCAGAGAAGAGATTCAGAGCAGCCCTGTGGAGAAGGACTTGGGGGTGTTGGTCCATGAGAAAATGAACATGAGCCGGTTTCATTGTGTGCACTTGCAACCCAGAAAGCCAACTGTATCCTGGGCTGCATCAAAAGAAGCGTGAGCAGCAGGTCGAAGGATGTGATCCTGCCCATCTATTCTACTCTCGTGAGGCGTCTCCTGGAGTATTGTGTGCAGTTCTGGTGTCCTCAACATAAAAAGGACATGGAACTGCTGGAACAACTCCAGAGGAGAGCCACAAGGATGATCAGGGGACTGGAGCACCTCCCATATGAAGATAGGCTGAGAAAGTTGGGGCTGTTCAGCCTGGAGAAGTGAAGGCTGCTTGGAGACCTTATAGCAGCCTTTCAATATCTGAAGGGGGCCTATAGGGATGCTGGAGGGGGACTCTTCATTAGGGACGGTAGTCACAGGACAAGGGGTAACAGGTTAAAACTTAAAGAGGGGAAGTTTAGACTGGATGTAAGGAGGAAATTCTTTCTTGTTAAGGTGGTGAGGCACTTGAATGGGTTGCCCAGGGAAGTTGTGAACGCTCCATCCCTGGCAGTGTTCAAAGTCAGGTTGGACAAAGCCTTGTGTGATATGATTTAGCGTGAGGTGTCCCTGCCCATGGCAGGGGGGTTGGAACTAGATGATCTAAAGGTCCTTTCCAACCCTAGCTATTCTATGATTCTATGATTCTATCTAGCCCTGGTTTTAGGTATAAATACAGAAGACAGAGATGGATTTTTAAGCATGGGCTACCTTGTTTGTTCCCACAATTTACAGATGCAAATTGCGAACACATCTTTGCATCCACAATAATTGCTTATGCAATTTATCTCAATTGGAGAGGTAACTGCCTGATTACACCTAAGGAGTATATATTATAAGTTTTCCTCAAAAACATGTTATGCTGACATAATACTTGAATAATTCACTGGTGAATCTGAATCCATAAGTCTACATGAATTGTCTCCACGTGTTCTTATATTACTGCAGGTGTAAAAAAGTCTATATCAGGTAACCCTGCATAATCATTTGCTATTGTAGATGAAAATCTGTTTGACTGGCCTTCGCATGTCTGTATCTTCCCATTCTTAATGACCAAAATATTAGCACTTATTCCAAACTTCTTCTTTTTTTTTTTGTATAAATGATTTCTGGAATCATTCAAGTTTCTAAAAGTGAAATATGTAACCTTTATCTGGGCAAATATCTATCAAATTATTTTAGCAATCAGGTACAGTGACCCAATGGTAATACAATCAAACAAAAGATATTTCAGCTCTTGTAAATATCTCTTGATCAGAATAATTTTTATCCATGTCATCTTTACTTTTGCATACAGATGAGGAGTTAAACCATTCAAAAATTCATTTCATAACAATTGTAGAAGCACCATAATTTTGACTATTGTGGCTTCAGACTTATTATATCCACTGTGAGATATGAGAATGCTTCATCTGTAATTGCAGAAAAAAATAATAGAAATAATCATAAACTATTAGTACTTTATTTTTCTGCTTCTTTCCTTAATAATTCTTGTTATATGATACAGCTATTTTATTCATTATCATGTTTTTTCTTAGTGAACAGTTGGCTTTGTATCAAATCTCAATTCATTATATAAAAAGGAGAAATCAGGACATGATTTTGGGAATGTCTGGAAAGATTCAAATCAGGGGTGTCCTGATTCTCATGCCAGCCTTATCTCCGATGAAGTGGTGTCAAAGAAAGCACTACAGTTTGGCTCAATTTCATTTGGATCTCTTCAGTTTTATACTAAGGTGAGTCCACTATTGTTATAAACTGAGTCCAGAATTATTGAATGAAAGAAATAACAGACCTAGCCCAGGGAACTCTGTTTCATTTTTCACAAGGTGTATGTAACCTGAAGTTCATCAAGGCCAGGACCTCATTTCTGACAGTGATCAATACCAAATGCATCACAGGAAGTTATAAAAATCTCACAGCAGTGGTGTATGTGATATATGGGTTATCATGGATGCACAGTGCTGAGCTGAAATGACTTTCTGTGTCCACTGTTTTTTGTTTGCAGAAGAGAAATAACAACATATCCTACAAATATGTTACTGTGATTAAGATTTAATGCAATTGACAATTAATTAGAAGCCATTATGTCTTCTTATTTTGCTATGCTTTTAAAGCTTTATAAATTGCAAATATTAAATTTTAATTTATTACACTAATAATTATTATGTGTATGCAAATAATCATCAGGAATGTGCATGCTACAATTCAAAAAGCAATGTAAGACACATCTTTCTCTATGTTGAAAAAGATAAGGCATCCTGGAGGAAAAGCAGGGGAAGAAAATGTTCTGAGGGAAATTTAGATTTGCATAAATAAACGCAAACTTGGATTTTTTGAGCCATAATGAATGTTACCCTGTTTTTCTCAAAGACAAAACATCAACTTCGCATTCATTTATAATACAAAGAAGGTAGTCCATGAGATTACTACAAACAAATCATGACTTCTGTCAGCATTCCAGAATGATGAATGCATTTCTTATTGTTAAAGACATCAGAGTTGTAAAACGAAACCAGGAACTTGAAATTTCCCTTGGGATATGATCAGAAAGGTTTTTCTTTCTCAAAACTAAAGATCAGGATCATTTTTAAGCAAAGATAATAATTGCAGTATCTGTAAAAATATTTTATATATACAAATGAATACACAAAATATCTTTGCAATATAGGCAAACACATCTGTCTTTAAGGACTGATGGGCACACTGAAATACGAAATGATAATAATTTGTGCAGAATGGTAGAGGCAAATGAGTATGAGAGAATGCTGGAGGATCTGACTGGAATTCCTGAGCCTCAATGAATGCTCTGCCTTTTTCTTCTCATTTCATTTCTCAAACGGAGTGTGAAGCATGAGTATACATTTGTGGTATGGAGCAGATAAAAGTGCAATTGGACCTGGAAAACTTCATGAATGTCAGCTTGTTCATACCTTGTTGAGGTGTTACTGACCTTCTTGGCTTCTTATCCATTCTTTCAAAAACCGATCCGAATTTCCTACCAATTTCCACAGCTGTTTCAACATTTGCCACTGTTCAGTTTTCTCTTTTAGCCTAATTGTTCCTGAGTACCACTTCATCTTGTAGTAAAACTATATATCATGTTCAAATATCAACTCAACCATCAATGAAAAGATACCAGTTTACATGTACAAATTTGCTTGGGCAAAGTAATCGGTTTCTTGTTTATCTCTATAGCCACACCTATCTATAATGCTCATTCCCAACAATTCCCAACACGCTTGTCTTTCATTCTAGCTATTCATTATATAGAAACCAATAGCATTTTAATTGTAAATTTAAGAGTAACAATGGACAAAAATGAGAGAGATGTCAAAATACCAGTGTAGGAAGTACTGTCTGTTACAGCATTAGTTTCACAAATACAAGCACGAAATTCTATAACCCCACTTCTTCTGATTCATAATTTCTGCATAAATAATTTATAGTATTGAAAGTGACAGAATTCTATGTCTGACTTGGTGTTAATATGTATTGAAAATGAAACATTATTAAGAAATATGCTATGAACCTGGACGTATTTCTGTAAAACAAACTGTTCAAATAAAAAAGGCAGTCATGCTAACAACAAAAGGAAGCCTGTATGTTGCTAGCAGTGAGACTTTCAAAGCATTAAAAAGAAATAATCACCACTTTGTACTCACTTTTTTCTTCTTGTACCTACATGACAGACACCCACATTTCTAAGGAGCTTCTCTATTCTGGTAAAGACAGAGAGGAATGATTTTTAAATCCTTTTCAAAATGAGATGATGATCCTTCCTCTAAATCCTAAAACTGCATCAGACAAAAAGATGAAATTAAACAGGCCTGTAAGGTATTCAAGCATCCATGCTAAATTAAAAAACAGTGAAAGAAAATACTCATAATATTGAGACATTCCACAGAAGAAGCAAGCTAAACCTACTCTCATTTTGATCACTATAAATAAGACACTGGGATCAGTTAATTTATATTGATGTAAAAATTATCAAGTGTAAAATAGAGAAGAAACCCCTTCTTTCTGTAGCAGCATAATCTCTCTTCATTCTGCAGCAATATGTGTTAAACAACTCAAGGCCTTTTTCACACAAACATGACATTTTATTGAGCATCCTTACCTGAGGCACTGGTAACCTGGAGGCCCAAACTCAGAAATTAAGAGCATTTTTAACTCTAGAAGACCTATGTGCAAACTTCATAAATTACCATGCATTCTCTGCATCATTTATATGCCAGGGCTGCCCTGCTATGGCATCTGCATGGGGAGAGTGTCTTTAAAATGTCATAACTTTGGAATTACTGAGCCATCTCAATTTCCCCATTCTGTACCTTGTTGTATTTTCCAGGTCAAAAGTTGTTGGCAAATACACTGTTAACATTGTTGCTACTTTTCAATATTTTCAAATAACTTTCTCCTTAGAAACATACTCTCATTTTGTGGTGAGAGCTAACTCATAATGAAAATAAGATTTAAAAAATCAAGGTCAAGGTAAAGATTCAAAGAGGTCCCTTCATGGAAATCTGTGATGGACTATTGCTTCCAGACAGACTGGCAGAAGAAAGAAATATAATCACAAAAAACATCACAGGATGAGGAAAAATGCTAGGCCCTTAGTAGCCAGTCATCATCTTTGCCTTGTTTTATATTGAAAACTGAAACACTCAAATCCTTAAAAGTAGGAGCCTGGTGATTTTGTACATGCAAAAGGTGTTGGCAAGTTTGTCAAAGACTACATGGGTTGTATTAGCTTTTCATGGTCATCTTGAGGCTGGGCAATAGTCTGGGGCTTCTACAGTGGAGCAAGACATCTATGCATATGCAGCTCAACTACCCACCAGTTGCTGATAGAGGAAAACCTTGAAACTGCTCAAAAGAAACTGTTTTCTTTAAATTTGTATTCTTTTTCTGGTGAGTGAAAAATTTAGAGAAAAAAAATATCGAATGCCTTCCTTATATTTGGATACACTATGTGGTACTGTAATGTGCTCAGAGAAACACCTTGGCCACTGTTTGAACAAGTGTACATCCTATGAGTCAATTCAAACAGGGAAAACATTTTTTCTGAGGTGCTTCCAAAGGTATGCAGTAAGCAAAATATTTTATTTCCCTATATGAGATGACATATAATAGTCTCGTTTTCATTTATGTGCAGATTCTGTTTCTCCACAAAGCATAAGGGTATGTGGAAGGTGAGAGCATCTGTTTCATTAAATTTAACTCATTAAGGACATTTTCAGAGTCCATGTTGATGCATAAACAAACATGGGTTGTTTCCAAAGTCAATGTCTATTGAGAACATATTAAGGAAAATTCTTGATTTTTCCTACACAAGAAAATGTTCAAATGTAAACAGCTTATTAAGCTGTATTTTCATGTGAAAAAGAATCATTTTACTTTACATTACAGTCATGGATAGAAGTTTTCATCTGAGTAAATTCAATAAATCCCTAATAACCTATTTGTATTTTATGTTAATTCTCCTTTAGCCTTGACCAACCTGATCTCCTTCAGTGATAAGGTGACCCGCTAGTGGATAAGGAAAAGGCTGTGAATGTTGTCTACCTAGACTTTAGTAAATCATTTGACACCATTTACCACAACATGCTCCAGGAGAAAGTGGCTGCTTATGGACTGGACAGGTGTACTTTTTGCTGGGTAAAAGACTGGCTGGATGTCCAAGCCCAAAAAATGGTGGTGCGTGGAGTTAAATCCAGTTGGTGGTCAGTCATAAGTGGTATTCCCCAGGGCTCAGTAATAGGGCCAGATCTGTTTAATATCAGTGATCTGGATGAGGGGATTGAGTGCACCTTCAGTAAATTTGGAGATGATACCAAGTTGGGTGGGAGCGTTGATGTTCTTAAAGGTATGAAGGCTCTACAGAAGGATCTGTACAGGCTGGCTGGATGGGCCAAGGACAACTGTATGAGGTTCCACCAGACAAAATGCTATCTGAGTCACAACCACATGCAACACTACAGGCTTGGGAAGAGTGGCTGGAAAGCTGCCCAGCAGAAACAGAGCAGGGGTGTTGGTCAACAGCCAACTAAGGGAACTCGGGTTGTTTAGCCTGGAGAAGAGGAGGTTCAGGGGAAACCTTACCGCTCTCTACAACTATGTGAAAGGAGGTTGTAGCAAGCAGAGGTCAGTATTTTCTCTCAAATAACAAAACATAGGATTAGAACAAATGGCCTCAAGCTGCACCAGGGGTGTTTTAGATTGGTTATTCAGAAAACTTCCTTCACTAAAAGGGTTGTCAATCACTGGAACAGGCTACCAAGGGAAGTAGTGGAGTCACCATCATTGAGAGGATTAAAAGACATGTACACGTGGCACATGGGAACATGCTCAGTGATGGACTAGGCAGTGCTGAGTTATAGTTTAAGTGTTTGACACTGTCCCACATGACAACCTTGTCTCGAAATTGGAGAGACTTCAATTTGATTGATGGATCACTCGGTGGATAAAGAACTGGGTGGATGGCCACTCATAAAGAGTTGTGGTCAATGGCTCAATGTCCAGCTGGAGACCAGTAATGAGTGGTGTCCCTCAGGGATCGGTGTTGGGACCGGTCTTGTTCAACATCTTCGTCACTGACATGGACAGTGGGATTGAGTGCGCCCTCAGCAAGTTTGCCGATGACACCAAGCTGTGTGGTTTGGTTGATACACTGGAGGGAAGGAATGCCATCCAGAGGGACCTTGACATGCTTGTGAGGTGGGCTGATGCTAACCTCATCAGAAGTTTAACCATGCCAAGTGCAAGGTCCTACACGTGGGTGGGAGCAATCCCAGGCAGAGCTCCAGGCTGGGCAGAGAAGAGATTCAGAGCAGCCCTGCAGAGAAGGACTTGGGGGTGTTGGTCGATGAGAAAATGAACATGAGCCAGCTGCAGTGTGCGCTTGCAGCCCAGAAAGCCAACTGTATCCTGGGCTGCATCAAAAGGAGCATAACCAGCAGGTCGAAGGAGGTGATCCTGCCCCTCTACTCTGCTCTCGTGAGACCTCACCTGGAGTATTGTGTGCAGTTCTGGTGTCCTCAACATAAAAAGGACATGGAACTGTTGGAACAAGTCCAGAGAAGGGCCACGAAGATGTTCAGGGGACTGGAGCACCTCCTGTATGAAGACAGGCTGAGAAAGCTGGGGTTGTTCAGCCTGGAGAAGAGAAGGCTGCATGGAGACGTCATAGCAGCCTTCCAGTATCTGAAGGGGGCCTATAGGAATGCTGGGGAGGGACTCTTCATTAGGGACTGTAGTGACAGGACAAGGGGTAATGGGTTCAAACTTAAACTGGGGAAGTTTAGATTGGATATAAGGAGGAAGTTCTTTTCTTCAAGGGTGGTGAGGCACTGGAATGCATTGCCTGAGGAAGTTGTGGCTGCTCCATCCCTGACGGTGTTCAAAGTCAGGTTGGACAGAGACTTGGGTGATGTGGTTTAGTGAGGTGTCCCTGTCCATGGCAGGGGGGGCTGAAACTAGATGATCTTACGATCTTTTCCAACCCTAATTTTTCTATGAATCTATGAGTCTATGGTTGGATTTGATGATCTTAAATGTTTTTTCCAAGCCAAATGACTCTACGAATCTGTAGGATTAAATTATAGGTTTAAACTAACAATAGTGCGTGAGACTTGAAACTAACATTCAATGAACTTGAACAGTTTCCCATTATGTGAATCTTATGCTTCTATATTAAAACAAAAAAATATTCTTACAATTTATGTCATTTAATATTAGTATCCATGTATGGACTATCTGTTTTTATCTTCCTGTTACTAACATGATTTTAGTAAATAGATTGTATCCCAGATAAAGGCCATTCTTACCTCAGTATCTGAGCAGAAATGGGCATATCACAAAGTACATCTTCTCCGTCTGCTTGGGTGGAATATGTTCTCACAAATAGAATTATTTTATTCATTTATTTACTTAACTAATTAATTTTAGTTAAATAAATCTTTTTCCACACCACAGATATGCAAAGAGTAAGTAAAGAAAGAGATTCAATGCATATGTATATTACCTATGAAGCATTTGTTTATAATCCATAGTCTGGTTCTGCAGTGTTCTGAATGAACTCTGTCCTTTTGAAGTATTTCTAAATATGCAGCTTTCAAGTACAGGCAAATATTTTGTGGTAAGAATAAGAAGATCTGTCATCTGCCTCAGAAAGCCTGTGTCCTCTTTTCACAGATGTTGTTATTAAAGGGAATCACTGTAACAGCATAAATGGAATAGATATATAGAAATAAATACAGGAAATAATTAAGCAGCATCTGGAGAATATCCCATAACCCAGCAATGAAAAATCGAAGAGCACCAACAAAGACTCTATTCACCTCTTTACCAGCTGTAGATCTACAAACCACAGAATAAGGTTGTATTTTAAGGTCTCTTGGTTGACTATAGAGCAAGTTGCACAAGAAGGTGCAACAGTTTATTTTTAAAATAAAAGTTGTTCAGTCTCCTGGAAAGATAAGCCATAGCTGAGAAGTACTGAGCATGAGCAGAATGGTATACACTTAAATGCACTCAGTTATTTAATGCCACATTTTATCAGTAACACAAAAAAGTAGTTTGGACTCTGCCAGCTTTGATGAACAAATGTAAAATCCTACCATTGTGAAACTTACTCTTGTTTGATGTTGATGGAGATTTGCCAATCAGTATCAGCTAACAGCCTGGTGTAAGAAGTCAAATTATTGTTTTCATGGAAAACTTAGAACTCCACTGAAAGCGCAGGTGCCCTCATCTTGCATGAGTTTTCAACTTCATTGCTTTGCAGGGTGATACGCTTTTTTTACAGTGAGTGAAAATAATACTTTCATATGCTGAAAGTTTGTATTCCAATTGTTTTAAATTTTATTTTTGCATTTTTCAGGTACCTATCTTCCTCCTTTAGAATGAGAGATGTGAATCTGGACTGTCAATTTTGTTCTGAATCTTATAAATTTTAAGCTAAATTGCATTATAGAAAGAATTGATCTTAGTGACATATAGGGCAATGAAACAAATTCAACAAAACGCATTACAATCCTGAATTATGTGGCTAAGGTGACACTTTCTCTGAACAGACAGTTTGGCCTAGATGGTCACTTCCACTCTCATCCATTCTGTGATTCTGTGATTTCATTTCTATATCAGGGTTTTTAGGTTCGTCTACTTCAGTATTCTTAGATCATCTCACTTCCTAGAAATGTACCTAAAATATTAAGCAGCTGAAAGGAACATAACCTTTCCATAACCTATGCAAGTGGGTTTAATCACTAACATGTATCACGATAGTCTGTGCTCAGTCATATGTTATAAACAGATATAAAGAACTGCTAGAAGTACATTCCTTATGTCAAGAAACCACCAAGTGATTTACTAGTTATAAAAATTCTATGAATCATTTAGTGCTTTCCACTATCCAATTCACATTAACTCATGGTTATAAAACATCTCCTGAGGTAAATAAATGTTTCAGTCAATGTTATCTCAAGATTATTTAATTAAAACACACATAGTAAATTGCTTTAGAAACTGTGGGTTCTGATACTACCCTCTCTCTTTCTGCTGCAGTGAAGACTTCTCTGGATCTCTGTTTCCTTGATTATTAGAATAGGAAGGCTAACTGATTAGGGCCATCAGTCATAATGGATTATGACAGGTATATATATGAAGAAAATGAGGCATCATTCAAAAAACACTTAAGTGCAAAAAGCCCTATGGATTTCACCATTGTCAGCCAATAATTTAAGTATCGGTTACTTTGTGTTGTTTATTCACTTTAAGTACTGATAAACTGTCATCAAATTAGATGATGAACCAGATTTATTCATATTACAATTGCATTTAGAAGTTCAAATCAGAATCAGGAATCCCCATGGAAAAGCAAGAGACACAGGCAGCATGGCTTAAGTCACAGAAAATGTCTCAACCTTAGATTGAAAGAGAGTGCGTGAACAGATGTGGCATGCATGAGAAAGGATGAAGACTATGCAGTCAGTTATGGCTTCTTCGATTCTTACCTTAGAAATCTTGCTGCTAGTACTTGTAAGGTTTAATATTGTTCTCTATAATCCATACGAATTCTTGGGTTTTGGTGTCCTAGGCTCTCAGTAAACTAGCTACAACTGCTTTGCTCATCGTGTATGACTTCAGATCAATAAAACTTATGCAGGTTAATGTTTTGGTTTCTAACTCTGCGTACACACAAGACATACCAAGCTCTACCCCCAAAATACTGAGCAACCTTAATATTTAAAGCCTTTGAGAGAGGCTGCATATTTAAAGGGTGTGACTACTATTTTTTTCTCTGAATATCTTTGCATCGAATGCACAGAAGTTTGTTGTTTACATGCTAGCTTTACTTGCTATATTCACCCATATCTGTCAGTAAAATGTTCTGTAAGGCTGACTCAAAACACATTGAACATTTTTTAAAATCCCTTCAGTGGGCTTTGGATCAGTGCTTATCTTTTAGATTAGAATGTCAACACCGAAAATTAAACATGCATATCTGAGAGCAAACTCTCATTTTGATATAGTTGGTCTGCATTCATAGAAAGATCCTGACTTAGCTAATTAGGAATATACTCATCTCTGTTCAGATGCTGCTGAGGGAGGCACATCTGAATATTTCATTTTGTAAAAGACGGTTAATTACGTTTATTTTCTCATTTAGTACATTCACCAGAGCTGAAGAAATTATCTCAGCATTAAGCCATTTCTTTCACATGTGACACTGAACAAAAGGAAAGCACAAACGTCTGACCAGTATGACTTTGTTAAGTATGTAACAAGGGCAGAAGGACACCTGAGGCTTTCTTTTCGACCACAGAAGTCCTTCTTTCCAAGTGTCACACATAAGTGAGGTAAAATATTGTATTTTTCAAGGAGTGTGACTTGCAAGACAAAAAATGAAAACTGCTCTTACAGTCTGTTTCCCAAGCATGCTCTGATTTGAGCCACCACACTTCACTGAAGTGAGGGCTACTGGCAGACATGGTTCCCAGACGCAACACTACCAAGAGCATTGCTGACCTTTTAGAAAGATACTATAAGGCACTGTCTGTCCCTAGAGCCATTGTCATCATACTAATAGAAAAAGGGAGTAAGCATAGCAACACAGGCAGCAATAAGGTACAGATTTCCAGATGTGTGACTTGAACCTTCTTTGAAACCTGAGGGACATCTTAAGGCATATCAAGGATAAGAGGGTTATGAGGGGCAGTCAACATGGCTTCACCAGGGGGAAATCATGTTTGACCAATCTCTTAGCCTTTTATGAGGAAATAACACAGTGGATGGATGATGGCAGAGCGGTGGATGTGGTCTACCTTGACTTCAGCAAAGCATTTGACACAGTCTCCCACAGCATCCTCACAGCTAAATTGAGGAAGTGAGGTCTGGATGATCAGGTAGTGAGGTGGACTGCGAACTGGCTGAAGGAGAGAAGCCAGAGCGTTGTAGTCTATGGGGCGGAGTCTAGTTGGAGGCCTGTAACTAGTGGAGTGCCTCAAGGATCAGTACTGGGACCGGTATTATTTAATATATTCATCAATGATTTAGATGAGGGAATTGAGTGTACTATCAGCAAGTTTGCTGATGACACTAAGCTGGGAGGAGTGGCTGACACGCCAGAAGGCTGTGCTGCCATCCAGCGAGACCTGGACAGGCTGGAGAGTTGGGCAGGGAATAACTTGATGAAATATAACAAGGGAAAGTGTAGAGTCCTGCATCTGGGCAGGAACAACCCCAGGTTCCAGTATAGGTTGGGAAACGACCTGTTAGAGAGCAGTGTAGGGGAGAGGGACCTGGGGGTCCTAGTGGACGACAGGATGACCATGAGCCAACACTGTGCCCTTGTGGCTAAGAAGGCCAATGGCATCCTGGGGTGTATTAGAAGGGGGGTGGTTAGTAGGTCAAGAGAGGTCCTCCTTCTCCTCTACTCTGCCCTGGTGAGACCCCATCTGGAATATTGTGTCCAGTTCTGGGCCCCTCAGTTCAAGAAGGACAGGGAGCTGCTGGAGAGAGTCCAGCGCAGGGCAACTAAGATGATTAAGGGAGTGGAGCATCTCCCTTATGAGGAAAGACTGAGGGAGCTGGGTCTCTATAGTTTGGAGAAGAGGAGACTGAGGGGTGACCTTATTAGTGTCTATAAATATATAAAGGGGGAGTGTCACGAGGATGGAGCCAGGCTCTGCTCAGTGGCAAACAATGATAGGACAAGGGGTAATGGGTGCAAACTGGAACACAAGAGGTTCCACTTAAACTTGAGAAGAAACTTCTTCTCAGTGAGGGTGACAGAGCACTGGAACAGGCTGCCCAGGGAGGTTGTGGAGTCTCCTTCCCTGGAGACATTCAAAACCCTCCTGGACACATTCCCGTGTAACATTATCTAGGTGTTCCTGCTCCGGCAGGGGGATTGGACTAGATGATCTTTCGAGGTCCCTTCCAATCTCTAGCATACTGTGATACTGTGACATCTGATTTGGAGTTCAGGGCACATCACATTTTATTTGCATGGAACAGCTATGTTTCCTCCCAGGAAACAATGACAGGGAAGGATTTTTTATTAAGCTATTCTCAAAAGATTTCCTTCCATGTCTGCTTCTGAAGTGGAAATGCACATAGGAGATTCTAAACAGAGTCAAGGAAACAAATGTCTACCTCAGGGATTCGAATTTCTGTGATCGCTATTCACCTTTATCTGTGGAAACAGAATTTCTGTATGTTTTGTGAAATTACAGTGACTCATAGGGGCATTAACAGAGAGAGTACTGTACTAAGTGATGTTTTTCATACATGTAAAGAGAAAGGTAACTACATGTATCTAACTGAATCCACCACATTCTGAAGAATGCACCAAGGATCTCAAGTCTGAAAGGTTAACTGGTTAATAATTTAATTAGGTTAAAGGTTAATAATTTAATATTGTGACCAATATATTTTTCATGATTATACAATCTGAAATAACTCAGAGAATTCTCCTAGGTTTAATACTATGGCCTCCCTAAGATTAAACCAGGATGTTGAAGGATGTGATCCTGCCCCTCTACTCTGCTCTCGTGAGACCTCACTTGGAGTATTGGGTATAGTTCTGGTGTCGTCAACATAAAAAGGACATGGAACTGCTGGAACAAGTCCAGAGAAGGGCCACGAGGATGATCAGGGGACTGGAGCACCTCCTGTATGAAGACAGGCTGAGGAAGTTAGGGCTGTTCAGCCTGGAGAAGAGAAGGCTGTGTGGAGACCTCATAGCAGCCTTCCAGTATCTGAAGGGGGCCTATAGGGATGCTGGGGAGGGACTCTTCATTAGGGACTGTAGTGACAGGACAAGGGGTAATGGGTTAAAGCTTAAACAGGAGAAGTTTAGATTGGATATAAGGAGGAAGTTCTTTCCTGTAAGGGTGGTGAGGCACTGGAATGGGTTGCCCAAGGAAGTTGTGACTGCTCCATCCCTGGTGGTGTTCAAGGCCAGGTTGCACAGAGGCGTGGGTGACATGGTTTAGTGTGAGGTGTCCCTGCCCATGGCAGGGGGTTTGGAACTAGATGATCTTAAGGTCCTTTCTAACCCTAACTATTCTATGATTCTGTGATTTTTAAAAAAACAACAACACACTAATATAGTAGCAGTCCTATTACATTTACCCAAAACTTTCTTGGGAATTTTAAATTATCTGGTAATTCCAAAATGATAATTACAAAACCAGGACTTAAATGGTGCTGGAAGCACATACCGGTAGTGTGGCTTGTGGAGATCAGGTCTGTTTTGCCCAGCCAAAGCTGATAAATGTTTCTACTTGAATTTCTGTAATCAAGGAAGAATTATTTAGCTCACGTAGTGTTTCCATGCCTGTGGTTTCCAAGATCTACTGCAGAACTGAGGGCATCCTACATGACAGCAGGGGATGCACCTCTTATTGCTCCTGAGAAAAATGCCAACAAAGCTAGCCCCAGGATGGGGTAGCATCATCACATCAACATAACGCAATAATCACACATAACCCAGCTAATTGTTCTAGACACAGCACCCCACCGACATGGTCATGCTTCTTTCAGACCTGAGCTGTCTGAGTCATGCAGGTGTGTTCATTTACCTATAGTTGAGGCAGTAATGTTTTAACACAGCACTTTGGAAGCACACAAAGTTTCTGTCTCCTGAATGAAACCAGTACTATTACTCTCCATCAGGAACTATGGCCCAGAGAGATCTCATGATGGAATAGGTTTATCCTGAAGGAATTGCAGCCTGGGAAGGACCCATGCAGAAACAAGGGAAAAGTGTGTGGAAGAAAGAGAGGCAGAGAGAAGATATCGTGGACAACTCAGTGCCTCATTCCCCTGTACTGATCATGGTGGGGAGGAGGGAGGAGCATCAGAGTGAAGCTGAACTTGGGGAAAAAAGGAGGAGATGTTTTTACTTTGTCTTTTTTTTCTCACCAACCTACTCTGGTTTTAATTGTCAGTAAATTTTATTAATTGTCCCCAAGTTGAGTCCTTTTTCCCCATGGCAGTAACTGGTAAATTTCTTTATCTGTCCTTATGACTTTATGCCTTTACCCATAAGCTTTTTCATTCTATTTTCTCCCCCTGTCCTGTCAGGAATTTATTGATGGGATTATGGCCCTTAGGAAAAATTAACCCACCACAACTCTAAATATGCCTCATTGTTTCTAAACCTTGTTCACAACGGTTGTAGCCAAACTATAGGCCCTACAATAATAAAAGACATATTTTACAGCATCATAACATCTATCTGCATCACCTTTTGAAAACTGTACATGGAGGGTGATTGTAGCAAATTCTGAACAGCCGCTTCTTTTAATGGAGTTAAGAGTTTTGCATTGGTCAAAGGCTTTCATTAAGATCAGCTCTAGTTCAAAATAAAACCGGCAACACATTAACCAAAACTATAATAGAAGTGAAGAATAACTAAAGATGGTGTAAGCACCTGTGATTATGGGTCCCTTATGTTGCTTACAGTCTGCTAGGGTGATAGGCGTTTTATTGAACTTCACCACTCTGTGTTTATAGCCAAGTTATCATAGAATCATAGAATGGTTAGGGTTGGAAAGGACCTTTAGATCATCTATTTCCAAACCCCCTGCTATGGGCAGGGACACCTCACGCTAAATCATATCACACAAGGCCTCGTCCAACCTGGCCTTGAACACTGCCAGGGATGGAGCATTCACAACCTCCCTGGGGGACCCATTCCAGTGCCTCACCACCCTAACAGGAAAGAATTTCCTCCTTATAGCCAATCTAAACTTCCCCTGTTGAAGTTTTAACCCGTTACCCCTTGTCCTGTCACTACAGTCCCTAATGAAGAGTCCCTCCCCAGCATCCCTATTGGCCCCCTTCAGATACTGGAAGGCTGCTATGACGTCTCCAAGCAGCCTTCTCTTCTCCAGGCTGAACAGCCCCAACTTTCTCAGCCTATCTTCATACGGGAGGTGCTCCAGTCTCCTGATCATCCTCGTGACTCTCCTCTGGAGTTGTTCCAACAGTTCCATGCCCTTTTTATGTTGACGACACCAGAACTGCACACAATACTCCAGGAGACGTCTCACGAGAGCAGAATAGATGGGCAGGATCATATCCTTCGACCTGCTGCTCACGCTCCTTTTGATGCAGACCAGAATACAGTTGGCTTTCTGGGTTGCAAGTGCACACTGCCGGCTCATGTTCATTTTCTCATCAACCAGCACCCCCAAGTCCTTCTCCACAGGGCTGCTCTGAATCTCTTCTCTGCCCAGCCTGGAGCTGTGCCTGGGATTGCTCCCACCCACGTGTAGGAACTTGCACTTGGCATGGTTAAACTTCATAAGGTTGGCATCATTCCATCTCTCAAGCGTGTCAAGGTCCCTCTGGATGGCATTCCTTCCCTCCAGCGTTATCAACCGAACCACACAGCTTGGTATCATCGGCAAACTTCCTGAGGGCGCACTCAATCCCACTGTCCATGTCAGCGACAAAGATGTTAACAAGACCGGTCCAATAACAATCCCTGAGGGACACCACTCGTTACTGGTCTCCAGCCGGACATTGAGCCATTGACCACAACTCTTTACGAGTGGCCATCCAGCCAGTTCTTTATCCACCGAGTGGTCCACCTAACAAATTGATGTCTCTCCAATTTAGAGACAAGTATGTCGTGTGGGACAGTGTTGAATGTTTTGCACAAGTCCAGGTAGATGACATCAACTGCTCTACCCCTGTCCATTAGTTCCGTAGCCTCATCATAGAAGGCCACCAAATTGGTCAGGCAGGATTTCCCCTTAGTGAAGCCATGCTGGCTGTCACCAAGCACCTTGTTGATTTTCATGTGCTTTAGCATGGCTTCCAGGAGAATCTGCTCCAAGATTTTGCCAGGCCCAGAGGTGAGACTCACTGGTCTGTAATTCCCTGGGCTATGCCTAAAATCCACTTCATAGTCAGTAGAGGGAAAAAAAACAACTTCTAAGATATGATTCATTTCATCCTAAATCAATGTCTGAAGCAGCTGAAATGAGTGATTCTTAAAAGCACCTATTTCTCTCCACTGGATAGAAAGTGAGAAATTTGCATCACATGATGCAAAAAGAGAAGAGGTGAGTTTCACCTCCAACTGCTTAGTCAACTCTGTGCTGGTTTACTGATACTTTTAACACATGCATAATGCCATACATTCAGGGTCTTTAGCACAACTCTTAAAAATGAGCAGTTCTACTATATAGCATCATAAGAGCACATAAAAGACGTGGTTAACTGAATTGTTTTGCTAAAACCCCACAGACTTCAGAGTTTATCATTTGACTCATAAGCACTCAATGGCCTGTGAAGAAGACCTTCACACCCATTGAGGCATTTAGTACAAATAGGATAGTAAAATATGAAAATATTGACCAGCAGTAAGGAAAAATATGTTCAGTCACACAAGGACTGAGAAACCCCAGCTTGGTACCAAACTACAAGACATCAGCCTTGCAGACCATACCATATAGTTGAAACTGAGTAGTCAGGCACTCCTAATGTGATGAAGTGACTGGATTTCATGGCTTTTAAAAAGTAATTTGATTGAGTCAAAATATTATTAGTGTGGTTTTGGTACCTTATGCATCACAGGTCAGTAAATCATCGCTTGTGAGAGATACCTTGACCATGTACTGTGTGGGATTTGAATTATTTTTCTACTCTGAGGGAGGACTTCATTTCAAACTGAATTTTAAACTCTTTCCTTTCCTCACTTTTTGTCCTTAGGTGACAGAGTGTGGCACAGCAGCTTTCCTTTCAGTGTAATCCAGTCTAATCTACTGAGCTCTACATTGTGCCTGTCCTAGCACTACTTCAACATCTTCAAGTGATATGTATTGCAATGGGACTGGTATTTATCATGACAGATTTTTTTAAAACGATCTTCCTATGTTAAACCTGTGCCTTCTCTCAACATGTTACCAGGGAGGTTGTGAATGCTCCATCCCTGGCAGTGTTCAAGGCCAGGTTGGACGGGGCCTTGGGTGATATGGTTTAGTGTGAAATGCCCCTGCCCATGGCAGAGGGGTTGGAACTTGATGATCTTAAGGTCCTTTCCAACCCTAACTATTCTATGATTCTATGATTCTATAGGATGTCACTCTTCATTATGTAAAATGAGACTTTTATTCATTTCCTTTCTATGCACTGACGCTTCTGAGAGAAGTGTGGCTTGACAAATCAAAGCAGAGGGCAGGGAAAGACCACCACAGATGTTAAACTGCCAATGAACATAAAGCTCTGAGTCTCCTTTAGGCAGTATTTTATTTCTGTACATTGTTGCACTGCATTATCTGATTAGCAATCTCATTGATTCAGATAATAATAACAAAAATCTTAGAAAGACACCAAATGAGATTTCACTATGCAGAAATTAAAAGAGCACTGTGCCAGCTCTCGTGACATAGTCTACACCAGGGACATATGAACCATAAAAAAATTAGCTTACATACTTTAGTAAAATTAGATTCGACCATGACTTGGGGAAATTACCACAGTATTCACAAGCTACCAGTATTGTCTCACCATCATTGATCTAGGTTTATGATTTTCAGAGAATCTGATTTTAAAGAAATAAATCTTTATAATGAATTACTGGAAAAATATTTAATGAAGTCTGCTGCAAATTTGATGCAATATATGGTAATGTTTTAATCAATAAAATCAGAGTGGCAGAAATACAGATCTTTATGTAACTCTATAGGGAATTCACAGTATCACAGTATGCTAGAGATTGAAAGGGACCTCAAAAGATCATCTAGTCCAATCCCCCTGCCGGAGCAGGAACACCTAGATAATGTTACACAGGAATGTGTCCAGGAGGGTTTTGAATGTCTCCAGGGAAGGAGACTCCACAACCTCCCTGGGCAGCCTGTTCCAGTGCTCTGTCACCCTCACTGAGAAGAAGTTTCTTCTCAAGTTTAAGTGGAACCTCTTGTGCTCCAGTTTGTACCCATTACCCCTTGTCCTATCATTGTTTGCCACTGAGTAGAGCCTGGCTCCATCCTCGTGACACTCCCCCTTTATATATTTATAGACACTTATAAGGTCACCCCTCAGTCTCCTCTTCTCTAAACTATAGAGACCCAGCTCCCTCAGTCTTTCCTCATAAGGGAGATGCTCCACTCCCTTAATCATCTTTGTTGCCCTGCGCTGGACTCTCTCCAGCAGCTCCCTGTCCTTCTTGAACTGAGGGGCCCAGAACTGGACACAATATTCCAGATGGGGTCTCACCAGGGCAGAGTAGAGGGGAAGGAGGACCTCTCTCGACCTACTAACCACCCCCCTTCTAATACACCCCAGGATGCCATTGGCCTTCTTGGCCACAAGGGCACAGTGCTGGCTCATGGTCATCCTGTCGTCCACTAGGACCCCCAGGTCCCTCTCCCCTACACTGCTCTCTAACAGGTGGTTCCCCAACCCATACTGGAACCTGGGGTTGTTCCTGCCCAGATGCAGGACTCTACATTTTCCCTTGTGTCCTGGGTTCAGCAGTAGCAGTCATGTTTCTCCTTCTTGGTAGCTGGTGCAGTGCAGTGTTTTGACTTTCGGCTCGGGAACAGAACTGATAGCGATGTTTTGGTTTGGCCAAGGACTTTGTGGGCCTCATGCTCTGCCAGGGAGGAGGGGAAGCTGGGAGGAAGCAGAGACAGGACACCTGACCCAAAATGACCAAAGAGGTATTCCATACCACAGCACGTCATGCCCAGGAGGTAACTGGGAGTTAGCCGGAAAGGCTGGGAGACTGCAGGGTTGGAGGAGGTATCGGTCAGAGCTTGGTCGGGCTGAGGGGGGGCAAGTTATCGGTCGGCTGGTGCTGAGGTGTTGTATTCTCTTCCCTTGTTATTTCCTTTATCATTATTATCATTGGTGGTAGCAGTAGTGATTTGTGTTATACCTTAGTTACTAAACTGTTCTTATCTCAACCCGTGGGAGTTGCATTCTTTTCGATTCTCCTCTCCATCCCTCCGAGAGCAGGGGGAGGGCAAGAAAGGGGGGGAAGTGAGCGAACGAATTACCTGACTGGGTTTAAACCACGACACCTTGTTATATTTCATCAAGTTATTCCCTGCCCAACTCTCCAGCCTGTCCAGGTCTCCCTGGATGGCAGCACAGCCTTCTGGCATGTCAGCCACTCCTCCCAGCTTAGTGTCATCAGCAAACTTGCTGATAGTACACTCAATTCCCCCATCTAAATCATTGATGAATATATTAAATAATACCGGTCCCAGTACTGACCCTTGAGGCACTCCACTAGTTACAGGCCTCCAACTAGACTCCGCACCAAAAACTACAACTCTCTGGCTTCTCTCCTTCAGCCAGTTCACAGTCCACCTCACTACCTGGTCATCCAGTCCACACTTCCTCAATTTAGCTGTGAGGATGCTGTGGGAGACTGTGTTAAATGCTTTGCTGAAGTCAAGGTAGACCACATCCACCGCTCTGCCATCATCCATCCACTGTGTTATTTCCTCATAAAAGGCTAAGAGATTGGTCAAGCATGATTTCCCCTTGGTGAAGCCATGTTGACTGCCCCTCATAACCCTCTTATCCTTGATATGCCTTAAGATGGCACCAAGGATAAGGTGTTCCATCACTTTCCCAGGGATGGAGGTGAGGCTAACCGGTCTATACTTACCCGGGTCCTCCTTCTTGCCCTTTTTGAAGACTGGAGTGACATTTGCTTTCCTCCAGTCCTCAGGCACCTCTCCCATTTCCCAAGACTTGGTGAAGATGATGGAGAGTGGTCTAGCAATGACTTCCGCCAGTTCCCTCAGCACCCACGGGTGCATCCCATCTGGACCCATGGATTTATGGATGTCCAGATTGCTCAACTGGTCTCTAACCCATTCCTCATCGACTAAGGCAAACCGCTCCATTGACCTGACTTCATCTAAGGTCTCAGAGGTACAGGGCTCTTCAGGACTGCCTGCAGCAGAGTAGACAGAGACAAAGAAGGCATTCAGTAACTCTACCATCTCTGTATCTTCTGTCACCAGGGCACCCATCCCATTCATCAGAGGGCCTACATTGCCTCTGGTGTTAGTTTTATCTGCCATGTATTTGAAAAAACTCTTTTTGCTGTCCTTGACCCTTCTCGCCAGGTTTAATTCTAAGGAGGCCTTAGTCATCCTAGCTGCCTTCCTACATCCTCTAGCAGCAGGATATTTCATGGGTAATGGATATTTTCTAGGACAAAATAATGTCCTGGATTCAGCAGTAGCAGTCATTTTTCTCCTTCTTAGTAGCTGGTGTAGTGCTGTATTTTCTACTTTAGCTTGAGAACAGTGCTGATAACACACCAATTTTTTTAGTTGTTGCTAAGTAATGTTTATTCCTGTCAAGGACTTTTCAGTCTCATATTCTGCAAATGAGGAGGGGCACAAGAAGCCTGGAGGAAGCAGAGACAGGACACCTGACCCAAACTAGCCAAATGGGTATTCCATACTACAGCACATCATGCCCAGTATTCAAAATGGAGGGAGTTGCCCAGAAGGCCCAGATTGCTGCTTGGGTTGGGCTGGGTGTGGGTTGGTGGGTGGTGAGCGGTTGTATTCTCTTCCCATATTATTTCCTTTATCATTATTATTATTGGTGGTAGCAGCACTGATTTGTGTTATACCTTAGTTACTGGACTGCTCTTATCTCAACCTGTGGGGTTTACATTCTTTCCATTCTCCTCCACACCCCAGGGGGGGTAGAAAAGGGAGGAGTAAGCAAGTGAGTTTCCAGCTGGGCTTAAACCATGGCAAACAGGTAAAACAGTTCAATGTTTTCCTTTAATGACCTCAGGTGAAAATTCCCAGAGACCAAGTGCAGAACATCCCAGCCATGCACTTGACAAGTAACTTCTTTGTGAGGTCTGTGTGGAGCTCATGTATCACAGCCTGACATCTGCCGCTTGCCTCTTCCCATCGACCCAAGGACACGACTCTTGGCTTTCATCCCATGTATTTTCAAAATGCTCTGCAGTGGGTTGTTTTCTGTGTTTTCAAAGTGTCATACACACATGATCCCAAATCAGCCCCTGATAGGCTCCCCACTTCCTGTCTCAGTAACTTGTCCCAGTAACTGTACAATTGCTCTAAACTGGCGTATTTCAAATGCACATCCCCCGCTACATGGCCATGGCAGCATGTACATTAACATGGCCACATCTTTACCTGAAATAAAGACCTGAAAGAATTTTAAAAAGTTATCTTATAAATATTCATGTTGAACATCTCGTACTCTTTTTACGGAACAAAATTATTCAGCTGGCATTACCAGCAGGCATAAATCTTCAGACAAAGAATTACATTACTCTCCAGAGACCTCCTTCTCCCTCACGTGCTATTCACAAATGACCTATCATCCAAACTGTTGATTTTGTTCCCATTCCCTGTTCTCTGTATTTGTAAGCATTATAACACCACTTTGCAGCTTCCACATCGTAGCATCTTCTACAGCAGGGTCTCAGCATATTTCACAGATGTTAATCTAGATCTGAAAAAAAAAATTCTTAAAAATCCTTAACAGCCTTCATTTTTTAAAGGTAGAAAATGAGGTGCAAACAGGTCATCCATAGCCTTTCTGCTGAAAAGCTGAGAATCTGTGCCTTTGAAATCAAGAACAATCAAAGCTCAGCAAATTGTACTCAGCAAAAGCTGAGTAAAAAAGCTCAGCAAAAGGAAACAAAAAAAGAGACAGCCCTCATCTTAGACTTGCAAAACTATTTATCACTGGTTTCTGCACAGAATCGAATTCCCATGTTGCTCTACAATAACTTTGTTTTAAAAGTTATGCAATATGTAACAAAGGTTGTTCAGACTAAAACATGGAATACGTGTTTCCGTAAGAATTCTAATATCGTACTAGAATGCTTTGATATCACGGAGTTAGACTTGCTTAGAAACAAATAAAATACTACCCAGGTAATAATTTATATTTTGCTATTTATACTACCCAGATGCTCATTACCAGAGTATCCAAATGCATGCCTTTGTTCTTTACCTGTTTCAGCTAAGCTCCAACAATTGGGTGAAGTCTTGAGTGCTCTGAATGGCATCATGCTGCTGCAAGTCTGACCCGAATGTTCTATAAATGCACCACTACAGACCAGTAACTACATCCTGGAATGAGTACTGAGACCAGCCAGGCCTTGATTAATTTAAGGGAAGTGATTATTTGAAATACAGTTACTCTGGGAAGGTAGTGTCTAGCACATAATTTTGAAAGATGCTCTGCTGAAGCAACCTAAACTCAGTTTTTGCTGCTTGTGCCAAGCTTTTGAATTCTTTGCTGATGGGAAATAGAAGAAAGGAAAAGATGTGCATCATGTACCTTGCTATAGCTCCTATGTGACCTATTTTCTTCATACCTTGTTCTAAAAAGAGAAATTTAGACTGGGGAGTTGGATAACGCTAAATGTTTCAGAAGGATCTCTTCACATAGTGGCATCTTGTTCCATTGAAGACTTCGGAATTTTTCAAGTGGTTTCCCATAGGAAGGGAACTAAGATTTCACCTAAAGTGGTTTTGATGTTTTACTGACAATTGTAATTTACAAAGCAGCACTATGGATACTCACTAAGAAGACAGAGTACAGCTTCAGGACATACAGTGGGGCATGGAAAGATGTATCTTCACTCCTAAGGGAGGAAGCAAGACAAATATAGCAGATAGAGAACAAGTAGAGGTGAAGGACGTAATGAAAACTAGGAACAAGCAGCATTCCAGACAGAAAAGATGCAATACATGATATTCTCACAACAAAATGAGGAATAGTTAAGTACATTAAGGGCTGCAATTAAAAAAATTCTAGGAAAATAAACTGCTCACATTTATATGAAGTTCATATCTATGTTTTATCCAGAATAATTATGTTAATAATATCATGCTTATGCCGTTGCCTTGTAATGAAGTGTGGGTGTTTGTGAAAATGGAGCTACTGTAATGATTGCACCTATTATTATCTGGAAATAAAGGATGAGATTCATCTCAGTTTTACAAGAGTTGAGTATTGAGTCTAAGTTCATTATCTAGACTCCATTTGGAGTCAACTGTCAAATAAGCATTTCACAACTTAAGATATCCATGACAGTCAAGACTGATAGCTTTTGGACTTGCCGTCTGTTATCATTGAACAAGAATCTGAAGACTAACTTTACTTTTTAGCACATAGCTAAAGTTAGATACTAACTCTTAACAGTATTTTTTCACATGAGTTTTTGAAGTGTAGAAATTTAGAATTATAGAATCATAGAATAATTAAGGTTGGGAAGGACCTTAAGATCATCTAGTTCCAACCCCTTGAACACCGCCAGGGAAGGAGCATTCACAACCTCCCTGGGCAACCCATTCCAGTGTCGCACCACCCTAACAGGAAAGAATTTCCTCCTTATAGCCAATCTAAACTTCCCCTGTTGAAGTTTTAACCCGTTACCCCTTGTCCTGTCACTACAGTCCCTAATGAAGAGTCCCTCCCCAGCATCCCTATAGGCCCCCTTCAGATACTGGAAGGCTGCTATGACGTCTCCAAGCAGACTTCTCTTCTCCAGGCTGAACAGCCCCAACTTTCTCAGCCTGTCTTCATACTGGAGGTGCTCCAGTCCCCTGATCATCCTCGTGGCCCTTCTCTGGACTTGTTCCAACAGTTCCATGTCCTTTTTATGTTGACGACACCAGAACTGCACACAATACTCCAGGTGAGGTCTCATGAGAGCAGAGTAGAGGGGCAGGATCACCTCCTTTGACCTGCTGCTCACGCTCCTTTTGATGCAGCCCAGGATACAGTTGGCTTTCTGGGCTGCAAGTGCACACTGCCGGCTCATGTTCATTTTCTCATCAACCAACACCCCCAAGTCCTTCTCCACAGGGCTGCTCTGAATCTCTTCTCTGCCCAACCTGGAGCTGTGCCTGGGATTGCTCCGACCCACGTGTAGGATCTTGCACTTGGCATGGTTGAACTCCATAAGGTTGGCATCAGCCCACTTCACAAGCGTGTCAAGGTCCCTCTGGATGGCATTCCTTCCCTCCAGCGTATCAACCGAACCACACAGCTTGGTGTCACCGGCAAACTTCCTGAGGGTGCACTCAATACCACTGTCCATGTCAGTGACGAAGATGTTGAACAAGACTGGTCCCAACACCGATCCCTGAGGGACACCACTCGTTACTGGTCTCCAGCTGCACATTGAAATATCCAGCCAGTTCTTTATGCATTGAGTGGTCCACCTATCAAATTGATGTCTCTCCAATTTAGAGACAAGGATGTCGTGTGGGACAGTGTCGAACGCCTTACACAAGTCCAGGTAGATGACATCAACTGCTCTACCCCTGTCCATGAGTTCTGTAGCCTCATCATAGAAGGCCACCAAATTGGTCAGGCAGGATTTCCCCTTAGTGAAGCCATGCTGGCTGTCACCAAGCACCTTGTTGTTTTTCATGTGCCTTAGCATGCCTTCCAGGAGAATCTGCTCCAAGATTTTGGTAGGCCCAGAGGTGAGACTGACTGGTCTGTAATTCCCTGGCTCATCCGTTTTCCCTTCTTGAAAATGGGGGTTGTATTTCTCTTTTTCCAGTTGTCGGGAACTTCACCTGACTGCCATGATTTTTCAAAAAACACATGCTTAAATATTTTGCAAGATCTCAACCAGGCCCTTGTGGGGAATAAAATTTGAAAAGATGGCTACAGTTTCCTTACTTTCTTTATAAATTATAATTTGAAAGTAGTTCATTTTGTTCAATTAGCAATTAACAAAGCACTTTAAGTATCTGGGATTGTCAGATTACACCTTTAATGAAGCTGCATAAGGAGATTTTGTCAACCTATGGGAGTTACTTCTAAAGAAAAGGAATGTATAATGCAGGCGTCTGTAACAAACGATGCATTCCTGACTGCTGTACCACACAGCAAACCTTTTATAAAATAGCTGAATGTCATCTGCATAGCTTTCTCATAAAACAGAAATTTAATCAATAGGCTTTCTTTTTTAATGGCATGACTATGTCCTGACAACTCCAGTGGTCCTTAAATATAAGTCAGTCACCTAAAGCAGAGCCACGTGGATTCACTGTTCAGTTTTGTACATGGTTATACCTGCATCAGATCTTTGCATTAAGTGACAAGACTTTGCATTCAGTGTGCTATACCAGTTGCTGCAGCACTCAGAGTGTGATCAGGGAAATCTCTGAAAGCAGAGATGTTAGCTGTTCTAAATAAGCCATGGCTCTACTGCAGTCAAGGATGCCTGTGGTCAAAATTCTAAAGAGCAAAACTGATGCACTTAATCAATTTGCAAAGCTTTGGAAATGAAAACAAATGCTAACGGTATCTAACTACTGGACTTCATTCATAAGGGGAAAGGTTTGTAATTTCATTTTAATCTGTGCTTCCTCTCTAATCCAGACTGGCCATGCTATTTTGTGTTTAGAAAATCAGATGCCCCTGCTATTAATCACTCTACTTCTTGTCTGACTCTTTTTTACCTTCACCATATCAGACTGGGAGAAACAGTTTTGGTATTTATATCTTTGGTTGATATGCAGAACTGAAATGTTCATGACTCTCAGAAGTTTCACATCAAGACTGTAAAAGTCTGGAAATCAAGAGATACAGATTTGCAGCTTCCCTCCTGGTTAGCCTGCCCCTTTGCCCATTTTTTCCCCTGCTTACTTTTTATGCTGGAGGAAAAGCTCAAGAAAAAAGACGCCTCCATTAGGGAATAAAGACACGATATATCATCTTCTTAAGAGGAGAGGAGCAAAACCTATCTATAACTTTTCTCTGATTCTTAGAAACATAAAAAATAAACACAAATTTAGCATCACTTACTTATTTGAGTCCAAGTAATCTGAAAGGGCTAGCTGGTTTACATTTTGCCTTTACTCCTGTTAGACCCACCACAGCCTAGGAGACCCCTACTCCAAAACAGGAGCCAACATTTGAAAACCAACACGCTGCTGGGAGGAATCGATGACAACTTTAGCTAATTGATAACAACTTTTGCTGTTGTGACATGTTTGTAAGGAGTGTGAGACAGTGAGAATGCTTTGGACTTCTTTGTACAGCAGCTAACACAAGGAAGAGCCTGTCTGCATGGGCTCCCACTTGTTTTGAGAAGGAAGTGTAATGAAAATAATGGACAATTTTGAGTGGATAACTTAAATCAAACACTGTGAAAAAAAAAAAAATTCCTCATTCACTTTCTCTCCAGGAGAAGAGAATCAATTACAAATGTATGCTCAAATGATCACTTGACCCTATATTGCCTGTGCCTGGTAAACTGCTTGGTGTGTTCTTATGCCCTTTGCTATTGGCCCGCTTCTTCAGGGCACTTGAGTGCCACATAGATGATCAGTACAGGAAAAAGAGATGGTATAGGGCTTACTGCCTTTTACTGCCTCTTTTGCCTTCGTACCTTCTGCTAAGATAAATGGTTAGCAAGGCAGCATCCAGTTGCTCCTCTAAGTTCAGCATAGAAAGAAGCCAACACCCTGAGTAAGTACAAAGAATGGCAGCAACAACAAAATCGTATTTATAGGAAGCTCTGCTGGGGGGATTCTAATTTAATGATGATTTCTTTTTTACATCATTGCTTAGGCTGGCCTCGGTGGTGACTGCTCAGGTGATTTTCTCTAGTGATCTCAGCATGTCCTGCTGTGCAAAAACCTCCATTCATTCTTGATTTTCCTCATTTCTGAGATTTTGTATTTGTAATTCTATTTACTCTGCTGCTTTGCAGATTTGTATGGCTTTTTCCAAATTCAACTCACAACGATTTTTAGCAGATGCTAATATATCTTACCATTACTTCAGGTCACCTCTAAGAATGTGATCCCATGAATTACAGAAAATTAAACTTCCTGCCTTCTTCAAGGAAATAAAATTTTCTTCAAACTACTCAAGTAGCTTCCAGTATTCATGAATCCAGAGTTTTACTTTAAAGCAAGCATAAAATATAAATACTAGATAAAATCTGGGGTCCAGGAAGCTTTTACACTAATTTGACATATGCAAAAACAAAGGGTGAAAGAAGCGGCTATGCAGTTCCCAAAACATAGATTAGATGTTGATTTAAACTTTTATATTTTGTATTGTCTGCTATTTCAAAACATGTCTAACAACATGAAAAATTATTTTTATTGTTTTCCTTTTCTGATGATGATTCCTTTTTCTTGACTGATACGTACTTTACAGACAAAAAGAGTCCCAAGGAGGGATTTTATTGTTCTCAATACAGCACACGCTTTATTCAGTGGAGTTTTCAGAATTAAGAAAATATGCATATCCAGTATTTCAATTATCTCTCTGCAGGGCTGTCCTGGGTTCAGTAGTAGCAGTCATGTTTCTCTTTCTTGGTAGCTGGTGCAGTGCAGTGTTTTGACTTTCGGCTCGGGAACAGAGCTGGTAACAGTGATGTTTTGGTTTGGCCAAGGACTTTGTGAGCCTCATGCTCTGCCAGGAAGGAGGGGAAGCCAGGAGGAAGCAGAGACAGGACACCTGACCCAAAATGACCAAAGAGGTATTCCATACCACAGCACGTCATGCCCAGGATGTAACTGGGAGTTAGCCAGAAGGGCTGGGAGACAGCAGGGTTGGAGGAGGTATGGGTCAGAGCTTGGTCGGGCTGAGGGGGGTGAGTTATCGGTTGGCTGGTGGTGAGGTGTTGTATTCTCTTCCCTTGTTATTTCGTTTATCATTGTTATTATTGGTAGTAGCAGTAGTGATTTGTGTTATACCTTGGTTACTAAACTGTTCTTATCTCAACCCGTGGGAGTTGCATTCTTTTCGATTCTCCTCTCCGTCCCTCCGGGAGTAGGGGGAGGGAAAGAAGGGGGGGGAGTGAGTGAATGAGTTGCCTGACTGGGGTTAAACCACGACAAGGGCCTAAGGTGGTCATGTGCTCTTCACCCATATGTCCCCCCTCAAATATTATTTCTGGTTGCCCTCACCATCATCTGTAGTTGTGGGGAAAAAAAAAAGTATTATGGACTATTCAAGCCCACTTCAGCCTCTGTAAAAGCAGTCAGTCCTTGTACATTCAATATCCCTTGTATAGGCCCTATACAGGACATGCTTCCACAGAGCAAGACATTTGCTGGGGGGGGGTGGGGGGGGTGGGTGCCAACATAAAGCAACTGTTCACATTTAACCTCGATGTAACGTACCTTATTCTTAAGATATTTCACTCATGGGTCCATATTTTTAATCAATGGAGAAAGATGAAGAGTGAAACTGAGTATCATATATGGAGGAAGGCAGAGGTCATCAAACCTCCATGTCATCTTGAAGAGCCAGTAGACATGTCAGCAATGTGGAACGCTCAACAGTGCAATACAGGGTTGATGTCCAAGGAACGCTTTACTATTTTCATGGATAGGATCACTGGTTTTATGAGCACTTAATTGTCGTGTTGACAGATCACCATCATTCTGCAAGCCTATTCGGTATCTGTCCAAAATTCAGATCGAAGCCCTAACAGGTTCTGGCTATTTTTCATGAGGATCCAGTACGATTTGCCAAAGTGTAAAATGCACTGAGTCTATTAAAGACATCAGACTATATTTGGGGAAACTATCTTATAAACTGAGGAAAAAAGTCCATTTAATTTTATAGTTAGGTTAAACAATATGAGTGCTTTGTTTTTCCTGTGCTGCACTTACTAATGGAATCACCTCTACCAAATAAAACTAAGTTATTTAATTGCTTAATAATTTGTTATGTTCAGTTAATGTAGTAATAATTCTAGTCTACCAATTTTCTGCATAGTATTTTGCTGTTTTTGTAATATTTGCATAGAAAATCAATGCAGTAAATTATCGAGATAATTATGTAATAATTTCTTTTTCTTAGGGAAGTGTATAAAGATTAAAATTACTGTCAGAAAAGACTGAAGTTAGTAACTATTTATTACTTTTATAATAGAAAACAAACAAACAAACAAAACTGATCAAGAGTCCAGAATAATTCTTGTATGTGTGGTACAGGACGTATGTAGCACTGAAAGAGCAATAAACAGCTTTAGAGAATAAAAAGTCCCTTGCATTTTTGAACAGATGAAAGCAAAAAATTCAGAAAACCAATCTTCTGTCTTACACTGTAAAATACTTGTGCAGGTTTTTATTGAACTTTGACTTTTGTAATTAATTTAAATATGAGTGATCAAAAAGACAGATAGTATCTCAATTTGATATATTGTAGCTACAGCATTATGGAAAAAGAATGCATTATATTTTATAATTAAGTAGTCAAATATTTAACTCTAGTGGGTCTTAACTAATTTATATTTTTCAGACACCATTGAAGTGCCCTTTTATTGTACTAGAGAATTTGCAATGAGCATTTCTCAAGGGACCCAGCCCTGTAATTGGGTGCTTCATCTGTGTAAAAACCAACTGGGTTTCTTTGAATTTGCATGGGTGAATGCAAATCTGCTCAAAGGGCAAGAAGCTACATTTACAGATGCCTACTTAGTTGCCTGCTGTTACTGTGTTTGTTTCCTGCCTGTTACTGAAGTGTTGGGAATAGATATGTCAGCATTTCAGGGTATAAGCAATCAGGTTGACAATGGCTGCTTTCAGCACCTCTAAAAACCAAACCCTTTATAACACAGGTTCTTAAAATCCTGAATTTGATAAGACTGTAGAAATGATTATGGATACATGAGAAGGAAATAAATAACAACAGGAGAAAGGAAAAACTGCATTACTCTTGTACAGAGACAAGAGACAGGCTAAGTAATATTTATAAAACTAAAAGAAAACATGAGCAGAGAGCCTTAGTCCCATTTACATGCACACCCTTTTACTTTATTATAGCAGTGCTAATAAAATGTTCATATAGTTATGTAAAATTAATTTGAGATGTTATTAATCTCTTCTTTTAGAAAATATTCTCAAATAGTGTTATTAAGCCAAAATTATTATCATTTCATACAGCTTTGGGTTCTTTTGGGTTCTTAGATACAGCTGTATCATTTCGTTCAGCTTTGGGTTCTTAGTCCTGAAGCTTCAGTTTAAGGCAATTACAGTCATCTGCATATAGACCTTCTTTAAATGCCATTTGATTAGGATTCTTCATATGCTTCTTGGGGATTATTATATCTAGATAATACATATATGTGATTTCCAGACCAGTTTAGTTTTTTAGAACATATTTTCTTGCTTCTTCAATGAAAAGTTATTTAAAAAAAAAAAGTTATTAGAGAAAATCAAGTGGAAGAAATTATATCAAATTAGAAATAAAATGGATAGCATCAGTAGGGCAAAGTTTTTGTAAGCATGAAATGAGTAAATCTATAAATGAGTAAAGCTGTTCAGGAAATATGAAGTTGCATATTTCTGACCATAAAGAGGTATCAGATTTTTAGTTGCAAAAGTTAACGGATAAAATAGGGTTATTGCCTATTTCTTGTCAGATGTAAATGACTAGTCCAGATGTAGATGTAGATATCATCATATGACCAGGTGAATTTTGGACGTATATGAAAGATAAATTTGTAAGGGGAAAAAATTGAAGCTCTTATGAGAATTAACAGTATTACAAAGCTGAAGAAATTAATGACAGAAGTGAATATATCAAATTACATCAGTGTAGGTTAGGGCATTACATGTATCTGTAAAAACTATCAGCAATCATAAATTTTTCTTCCTTTTTTTAAAATAAATTTTTAGTTTACATTTTCTGCTTGGAGATATGATTAACATTCCCCTCACTAAATAATCACATGATCATCAATAAAGTTAACAGTATCTGATATAAGCATAGTTATGCTTACAAGTGTATTATGTTTATTTCTGTACCCGTATGTTTTTTAGTGTGCACTACTTGAATTAACAGACTCTCATTCTCCAACTGTTTCTTCTTCAAAAGCTACAGCTATACTCTGTTGATTCTAACTTTATGGCACTTTCAAGCAGCTTCTTCTGCTATAGTTGACTTCTTTTGACATCAAACCTCTAACACTCCCAGTGCATCCTCACAAACTACAGGGAACAAATATGCAACGTGTTCCTCAGCTTGAAAACTTTAAAGTTGACAGCTAAAATGTCAGTGACTTTTTACAGACACCTATATTTATTAATGCTTCAGAGAGCATATTCTCTCTAAAAAAAAATGGCACATCTTTAATAACAATAAATAACATTTTATTTTGATGTTGACATGCTATTATTTATAACTGTGCTCACATTTTTTCAGAGATTCTATGGTCTTCACTTCATCTTAAAATTCACTAATAAATAGGTATCTCCATGAGTACTCCTTCTAAAATTAATTAGAAAATTAGAATGCAATTAAAGTTGGAAAAAACAACAGAAATTAGATACTAAACAAGTTCTTAGACATACACTAAACAAATTCTTAGACATATTTGTATTTCTTCCTAAGTAACAGTGCTTTGGAGTTGTATTATTCCTTAACTTATTGTTACAAATCTCTTGAAGAAGTAGCTTTGCTTATTTTATATATGATACTGTTGTTCATTATCTGTGTATATCCAAACCTATTAAAATAAAGTGGAGGATATTAAGTTTCACAAATATATCTGCTTTAAATAGAAAGCCCTTAGCTCACTAAAGATCTGATTTTATGTCATATCATAATCCAGTGAATGACCTCCAGTTCCACAGATTCTTATAGACCTTGAACAGGATCAGCATATCTTAAGAGTTTCCCAGGTCCTTACAGGATTGAGCCAGGAGTAAAAAAACTCATAAAAGACAAGTAAAGAATTATTGGCAGTTTCACAGACCCAACTTCTGAAAACAATACAAGAAAACCATGTATCTACAGTGCTCAAAAGCCCTTTGCATGGAATGAACTCTAGGAAATAGATTACAAAGCCAGTAACAGACTAGCACATGAACCACTGTATCTAACTCTGTTCTAAAGCAGGGTGAAGCTACTCTTGATAATCCTTTCTTCAGACTTCTGCAAAAAAGACAGGAACTTTAGTAAATCATCTGACCTCTTAAATTAAACAATCAAAGGTAGGAATTGCAAGGCAGCTCATACAGACCCATAGGACTGACCAAAGTAGAAAACTACAATTTTGAAGACAGAACCCTTGGCAGCATCTACACCAGCTAAGACACAGGCTGAAGGGCCAGACTCCTTTCATCTATACTGCTAAACATATTGCTCACTTTATGGGTTGGCTTGAAGCATTGATAGTTCCTGTAAATACACCATTTATTTATTTATATAAGATGTTAATAAATATGCATTTTCTTAATCAGCCATGTACTTGAGCTTCTAGACCAGTAAAGAACAATAAGGTATAGAGGGAAGTTTGCTTGTTTCTAAAATTAATTGCTATATGCCATAATGTTGTACCATACTTCTGATTCCCTGCGAAATAGGCAGCTATCATCAGCTTGCAGTTAACTTGTTTAGCTCATTTGCAGTAAAACCTGAGACAATGGATGCTTTCACAATCTCTATACTTACATGCCAATACAAGTTTCAGTAGTGTTTAACACTGCTAAACATTGCTATTGTACTTCAGAAAATACAAAATTTTCAGCTGTTACCAGGTTTTGATATTGAGGGAGCAACAGTTATCTGTACTTATCAAAACATGGAATTTTTTAATGAATAACAATAAATTGTTCTGAACAAAACTAAAATACAGCAACAGCTGGGATACCTCATTAGAAATTTTTCTTAAATAATAGCTGAAGCATTGACATAGGATTTTGAAACACAGAGTAAGAAGTTAGGTTTAGAAATCTTTGCGTTAGTTTCCCACATTCCTGATGAAAATTCGTCCCTCTAGTAAACTGCAAAAAGATAAGTGATATCATTATACTAAAGGTAACATTCATTAAACACAGGAAGGAGGACATTAAAAGGCCAATTCATCTCCAGTGTTCTACCTTTTACTGTGTGTAACCAATTGTCAAAATATTTAATGGTTGCATTTTTTATAAATTGTCAAACAACTTTGGTTCCTATCATACACTAAATACAGACTGTGTTCAGGATGGTCTTCATACAAAACACTGTTTTCAACTTTATGGTGTGATTAAGAAGGTGCAAACCCTGTCAGTCTTATCAAAACAGTGGAAGTTGAATCCATACAATTTTTTCTACACTTCTACAAATACATAATTACATCTATTCATATGAAAGGAAGGGGTGTGCCTTTTTAGATATAATAGCATATATCAATAGCAATTATCCCTTACCAAAACATTTTATCATGAAACAAATTTCTATGATAAAATAATTGTTTCTGAAGCTCCTTTACTCTGAAACATGACTTGCAGAATACAGCCAGCCACACGAATTTCTTCACTGAGATTGTTTAAATTATGCTAGTAACTAGTTTATACTTGCGGTATATGCATATTCAGCAGTGCCATAGAATTCTGCTTTGTCTCACTGATTGGATGGCTAGAATTTTCATAAATAAAGGCTGGGGAAATCAAAGAGTTCTGAAGATAGACACGTAGAATGGCATTCATGAGGCCACAAATATAGACATCGTCAGTACAGATATTTTCATGTTAGCTAGTTGTCAAGACTTTTTCACAGTGAGTGGAGTAAAATTGGCACTTTCACAGCATGAGTCATCTCATCCTAAAATAGATGATTAAAATAGGTCAGATGAATCATTGGCTGTTGCTTTCTATTGACCTTGAAGAGAGCATTGTGTTACTAGCTAGTCTGTATACACATATAAACCACAGACCTATGAAGCTGGGTGAGAGGGACATAACCCAGTTTATCTTTGGAAACAATATTTTCACAACAAGATTTACAAGCATGTATGAGAATAATAGACTAATATTTCCTAATGGGGAAGAATATTTGCATCCTATATGGAAAATAAGCTGAAAGACAGTACGTGTGATTTAAAGGGATGCCCTATGTCTCTATGTAAAGTATTTGGATATAGTAGTATATCCTCCTGGCTCTAGAAGATACATACGCTCTTTGAAATATTATCATAGTGCTTCAGTACAGCATATCCATATATGAAGACCTTGATATCATACAGTAAATGGCTGATTCATTTGAGCAAAACCAAGACTTCAAATACTTTTGAATTAATTTTGAAAGATTCTGATTAGATGACAAATAGCTTTGCAGTAAATTGCAAATTCTCCCACTAAAATTAAAATAAGAAACGTACACATGTAGTGAGGTTTTGACTGAGAAAAGTTATAACTGAGCCTTTAAATTGCAACTACACACCGCATACACAGAATACTTTAACACCTTCAAGCATCTTCTTCCACTGATTTATTCTTGTGTGGACACCCACAGGGGCATTTCCTTGAAATCATATACTTTATTGTTAACATTTGCTGCTTTGCTAGAAGTGAAGACCAAACTATCTCAAATCTGGTTGACTACAAGATATCTCCCTACTTCAGATTTAAATGAGACTGTACTAAATCTGGCGTTCAAAGAAAATCTGCTTCTTGTTTTTTAAGTCAAAGGGAGTTAAATCCACTCATTACCTTTGAAATGCACTCCTAACAGTCTAAAAATGGATTGAGGCAAGCAGTGCTATCAATTCCTCAGTGATCTTTACTTCCAAAAAATGTGTAAGTATGGTAAATTTGCCAAGTTTTGTAAGACTGTGTACACATTCAAGAGATTTTTTATTTTCATTTTTCAAATACTCAGGGAAAGGTCTTACCAGAAAGGAACTTTTAGGGTACAAAACTGTTTACAAATTTGGATGAAATCTGGCAAATAACTGTGAGCTTGGAAACATTTAATCTCCATATTTTTCTAAAAAAAAAAAAAAAAAGCAAATTGTTTTTAAATTCTTAGAAATTATAAAATCAGATAAAAAATGAGTTAAAAGAAAATAACCTAACCTATTTCTCAAAACTCTTGTTACAGTTATTGGTAGATTATCCTAAATCCTATCTAGTCAGGTGTTTTGCTAACACAGGCCAAATAAAGTCAAGCATAACAGGTAGATATAGCGATCAGGACCTATATTTCAGCATACAAACAATATTGTACTTGTCTCTCATCTTCTCCTCATACTGGCAGTCTCTTTGTTCCCTATATGTACAGCTTCTCTTGTACTGCACAGTGTACTTTGTGAATATTGCAACGACTAGAGTCAGAACAATGAGAAAGTAACTCTTGTATTTGTCTTTAAAAGGTACCTGTAATGTATATGGCTGTATTTATCCACTTTGTCCTAAGCTGAATTTCAATGTTACAAACTCACCAATTTTTTAGTGTATTCATACAAAGACTATTCGGTCAAAATACAGCATCAGTATGCTGGTTTTCTTTTAGGAAACGTACTTTTTCCTTCCAGTTATAAATATTTCACCTTAGTCTCAGAAGCCTTCCTTTATTTCATATGGGTAAATGTGTGTTTTATTAATTCTTCCCCTCGATCTACTGATGTCAATAGCAGAACACATCACACATTTAGCTTCCATTAAAATCAAGGATGATCAAGTAATGTGAAGGAAATTCAGTGAGAACTACATCTGTGAGAACAGCTAGATGCATGTAGTGGCACTTCTTTCCAATTATAAGAACAAAACAAATAGGAAGGCTTTGTTGACAAAAGTAAACTTCATGATTAAGAACTCTTTTGGTTGTTTGTTTTTTTTAAGAAACTGCTAAGCATTCTTAAAAAAATACATGAAAATAAAACATGAATTATTTTTTAAAGGAAAAAAAGGTTTTTACAAATGCTGTTTATTAATAAGTGTGACTGCCAGCTGTTTTTCTCTAGAATAAATATTTTTATTCATGGTTATTTGGAGAGAGGACTTTATCCATATGTTAGCTTCCTGTGATTTTCTTTTCTTTTTTTTTTTCCTTATAAAAATATGTAATAGGTCTTGAGACGTGGAGGTTTTTTTCATCTTTTAATAGAAAATACAGCTAGGAATACCATTTGGAATTTTTACTTTGCTCATCCTTACTGTTTTTTTTTAATAAGGAGAAGTAAAAAAATGGAGAATATAAGGGAAAAAAAAATTATTTACATATATGCTTAAAAAAAATTACATCCTTGTAATATAAAAAATTATTGAGGTGTTTCTCCTTTTTCCTATTTCTATTTCTTATTTACTTGCTTCCAACATTTTCCAGTGAGAAAGTCTAAGCAACCAAATTTTTTTTGCCATATTCTATTTAACTTTTAAAACTTTCATTTCCTTATTGGAAATTAAACCAAGAATAGGAAAATTAAAAAATAAAAAAAAAAAGGAAGAAAGAAAAGGAGCAGTACCACAGTAAAGGCTAAATATTGAAAGGTAGGGTGAGTAGGCCACTATTTAATTTTCTCACAAGATGTTTTTGTCTTTAAGTGATCTCATAGGGTTTCATAACCCTGGTCTGGATGCTGGAGAATAATATTTATAGCTCTACAATATCAACAAATAATACATTAAATCAATTTATTTGCAAATTCTACTTCCCTTTAAAAATGATATTCATTACCAATTTTGAACAACTGTCTGTGGCAGTCTAAACATGTAGTGTGTATGTAGCAGAAGGAGGATTGTCTGGAGAAACTGAAAGTAAACACTTTCATCACACCACTAATGCAAATGCATGTAACATAAAAATAAGAAGGATCATTTTCTCTTATTCATATTCATATTGAAGTGAAACTGCAACTGAATATATGAATCTTTTTTTAACACCTTCTGAAGTACCAACAGAACCTAGGAGATTCATCATGAAAGTTGTTCATTCAGGATGGCATTTTTAAGGTACACAAGGACCCCTGTTTCATCCTAGTTCTCCTTCTAAATTAAAAGTATTTTGAGAATAACAAAACAGATTGCTTCTTGCGCTATGAAACAAGTGGCTGCTCTCAGGCTGCCATAACATACTATTGGCACAATTAAAACTTTTGCATGGATAAGGATCTTGTGCAATATTCTCTAGATGAACTGCCATCACCTTTGAAGAAAAGGCTGTAGCAAGTCCTTCTTGTTGTGCCCCTCAGATAGACGGAGACTGTTTATAGGTTTACATGTGAATTGTTAAGAAGTTGTTGTATCAGCTTCTACTAAAGTAATACTAGCAATTAACATGTGTTTTTAAAAATCACTCTTTAAGGAAGGAGAAAAAAAAGAAAAGCTAAGGATGATTTAGAGCTATGTCACATCAATTGGCCTATGATTCTGAACGTAGCAGCAGATTCAGGTATACTCAAAGACTCTATTTCCATGAGGATGCCTTTCCTAGCAGAAACTACTGTCCAGTGACCTGTCCTGTTACTTTTCTGGTGTTTCTGGTGTTTTTGCCTCTTTGCCTGACAACAACTTTTGACATGACCATTTTGATTGTATATCCACTGCTAGATTCTTTACACCTGAAACTGCTTCCATACCTATTTATTGGTTAAGTAGAGACTTGCTGAACATCTTTACCTGTAGGTAATGCCTACAATGTAATAAGAGGTGAGATGCAGGATGCTGGAACACTCTACATAGTGGCAGTTTACACAGGACAGAAACAGTAGGTGTAATGAAGGTGTAAACAAGGTGTATTGTAGTAACAAATTTCCAAAGTCTAGCAGGAAACCTAGATTAAGGTTACTAAGGTGTGCCTAATAACTTCAAGGTTGACTTCATGGCTACTGTCATCCCTGCAGGTTACATGAAAGGCCATGGGAATGAATGACTATAATCTACCTAACATCCCAAGTAGTTTTAGTTTGATAGATTTCAGATAACCCACAATCCTTTGCAACGTGTGCATAAAATGCACTATGTGCCCACTTTGCTGTTTAACTGTCAGACAGCATAAGTGTTGATCCATTTTTTAAGAGTGAAAATATCTCAGGTATATGGTGTTCCATAGATTTATTAGCCTGCCATCTGAAATCTAACCTGCATTTATAGTATTTATTTACTTCCAGAAGTGAATCATTTTCCATTTTATTCTGTTTAGTATTCCTTTTCCAGGGTCTCATCCAGCTCCTCTTAAATGATCAATGTCAATGGTGATTATGCTTAAATATTCCTTTTAAGACAGGAGATACCATCCCACATACTTTCTTAATAGGCTTGCATAACTTAATCCAGACTACAATGGCAGATCCCTTTCCTTAGAGAGTCACCACAACTTCAGCCCATGACTATGCACATTTCTTCTTCTTTCAGTTTCTTCTCTTGCTCATTAGGTCTGTATGTAGAGTTAGGTAGAAAAAAATGACATTATTATGGTTAATTTTAAAGGAGGCTGGGGAAAAAAATACTTTTTTTTCAATTATGTGTATACTGTAAAAATTCAACTTGTCATTGAAAACCAAGTACGAAACTTGGGCTTTTTCTTTGTAGACAAAAAGTAATCTTTGAATATAAATCCAGGCATATTTCAGATGCATTTCTATAGAATTGGAAAAAAATCCTTTCTGCCTAGAAAGAAACCTTTTTTGAATATTTTTTTACCCATTTCTTCTTTATGATGAGCTTGCTGATTTATGTAATGCCTCTTCCCCTAAAACCCTTTTAATCATATTCTTGCAGAACAGTCTATACATCCCAAACTTTTCCCAACAGTGCTAGAGCAAAAATGGACAATAGAAATCTTTCAAATAAATAATCAAGTAGAACATGTGTTGATTTTAAATGCTCTATCCACTTGAATTTTTAATTCACTTTCAAGTCCCTTCTCTCTTAATTATCTGTTCAGATGGTAAGTGGTATTGAGGTCACGCTATTCTAAGACACTTATCCATGAAGTGCTGAGTTCACTTCTACTGCTGTATCAATTCCTATTATTATTAAGTCAGTGAAGTGGGCTTTTACACACTGATTTGGATGAGGTGAGGTACCTGAGTCTCAGAAACTGAATTCATTGCTCAAGAAAGAAAGCTATAGACTGAAAATCAGCTCTCTGAAGACAGTTTAATTTGAGGCATTGTGTCATATCATTATGAATTCCATATTTCATTTACTCACTGAAGCCCAAGTTACTCCTGTTAAAAACTGTTGTACTTATTGATGCATCAAGCTGCTTCACTCATCGAGTGGACTGACTGCTTTAGGCTGCTTCATCCATGGATTGGACTGACTACTTCAGGGGTTTTCTTTGCATTCTTCTTTAAGAAAGAGCTCTCTATTTTACAAAAGCTGGTTATTCTCCCAGAAAGCATTATGATTCAGGAAAGTGAACTTGGATGTCTCAAAATGGGGTACCAAAAATTAGCAGTCAAATATGAAAACCATATCTAAAACTGTGGCCATGTGCTTAAAAATTTATATTGCTTCCTGAATTGTGTTCATGTACAATCAATATGCTTTTACAGGGATTAACTTGGGTTTTCTTTGGTGTAAGCAAAAGTTGAAAGGTGAGGAGGGCTTAGGAGTTTTCTTGTAGGTACACTGCCATGGGCAGCATAACTCCTACTTGCTTTAAAGAATGCAGGTGAGAAAGATAATCTTGACATTTTCCACAAGCAGCTCAGCTATTCCACTCATCTTCCTCTTGAGCAATATAAATGGTACACATTATTCTATGTGCATATATCACTTAAACTCGACTATATATCAGTAAACATTACTATAATCCTAGCACATTATTGTTATTATTATTATTATTATTATTATTATTATGTCTAAGCTTACATGTATACAGACATGTACACAGCACGTTTCTGTGCGTAACAGTGAAAGGAGAAATTCCATACAGGTTTTTATACTGTTAGGTTTTTATCTTAAGGCATTTGAGGATCTGGTCCTTTTCATAGTGTTTTATAAGTTAAGGGTTGCAATCTTACATGGGTTAGTTGCTAACAAGCATTGACTTCAATAAGACATTGCTTCTTTCCCATTTTCAGTTCATTAAAGTGTTTATCAAATGGAATTGTTCAGGGTAAGGTAATGCCAGAGTTAAAACAATATGTTCATTATATCATCTCTCACATAAAAATCTAAAGGGCAATTTAAGTGGACTTCTTGGATGATGAAAGTTTCTGGAGTATACAGTATCAAATACTTACATTTATGTTGAGGCATATTGGTTGTTGATATTATTGGAATTGGTTAGAAAGACATTAAAACCGTCAAAACAAGCGAGTAGCCTACTAAAATAAAAAAAAAATGAAAAATTTTCATATAAAAGTTTTTTTGACAACCAAACTGAAATAACGAATATATTTCTAAGGTTTAACTATATTTATCCTAGAATAATTCTAAGTCCATTGAAGTCAAAGGCAGCTGTTCCACAAGTTCACTGAGTTTTGAGCTGAAATCTTACTGTGCCCTTACGTGTTATTTTCGTAACAGGAGGGACCTTAGCAGTCTGGAAGGCAATTGAAAGAAAGAATGAAAATATTTATCTTAGGAAACATCCAAAATACCTTTGACAAAAAATATCCTGACATACCTTTAAAGATTTTGTATGCGATTTTGTACATTTGTAATTAAAAATGCAAATATAATAATTTTTATTCCACAAAACTACAAGAAATATGTGAAATGCATAATTCTGCAAACTGTACCTGCCAGTTAAAGATAACAGCAACATATTCTATTGCAGCAACATTTCATGGTAGATGAAAATCAAAGCTGAATAAGTCCATGTAACTTCTTAGCTAATTGCCTTGTACTGCAGCAAATGATTTTTTTTAATTTTTTAATTTTTTATTATTTTTTTTTACAGAGGAGTTAGTGATTTGAAAGGAAGTTAAGCAAAACAGAACTTACTCTGGAGGGTCAGAATAATATTTAAGTACAGAATAATGTTTAAAGAACAGCTGCAGCTTAGTATCCACCTGGCCTAAGCAGCAGTCATTGTAAATTACATTAAATGTCAATGATAATTACATAATAGTATAAACTTCATCTTGGTTTCTGTGTTCAATGTTTTAAACAGCAGTTCATTAGAAGTTTAGTGACAGTGTATCTATGCATATTTCATCACAGAATGAATGCAAAACATAGACCTTCTAAAAGCCTTAGTTTTGACCCTGTGCAACGTTGTTCCACAACTCAGTGGAAATGCTAGCAATGCAGTATAAACACCACGAATGAGGTCAGTAATGGGTCCCTACACCACCACAGGTTATATTGTTAAAGAAACAAAAAGCAACCCTAAAGACAAGAAATACGTGCATGCAGTTAGCACTTGCAAAAGCTTTCCATTCCTGTAGCTATCTTTACACTATTTGACTCATTGTCATTAAAAACACAGTATTAGCCAGAACAGGTGGTATGGCGATTTCGCCACAGCACTGTCCTTTGTGAATAAGTGTCTTTCTCTATATCAACAAAATCTGTTTCAGAAAAATATATTATTGTGCTATAAGTAAATTCTCCTTCCCTTACATCTTGTTATCTACTCTCATTAAATTACCCCTTCTCTCAGTAGCTCACCAGTTCCCTCATTCACCTATCATTGTGCCAGAGCTGATTGAGAAACATTTAAAAGTGCTGGACTTCAACCCTAGCCCAGCTTCTGCACTCCATCAATCAGCTCAGTAAATCTGTCAACCTGCCCTCATCTTCCAGCACCACCCCAGTTCAGCTCCATAAAGAATAGTTATTCCTTAGCTTCCTCACTTTACCCTGCAGTCTCTGAGAATCTACAGAAGTCCTCTTTATGCAATGAATCCAGAGAATAAACAAAAAAATCACTTCATGGCATCAAATAATCCTCACCCTTTCTACCTAAGTAAGCAATTTACTCCCCAGATTTTTTTTCCTTTAATTCAAAGGACTAACTATCTTTGGACCATGATGCTTGACAAAGACAGAGCTTTCCCAGTTGGAGTACAAAGTGGATTTACAGGCAATAACTAGTGTGGTTTTTACCCTTTGCAAGATGTAAATGAAAATCTACACGTCGATTTAAAAGATCTCCATGGTCATATGTTCTAAGATAAACAAGTCCTGTTTTTTTTTCAGTCAGCTACACACACTAGAAAAAGGGAATAAGGAAGCTTTTTGTGTGCATTTCATGCTTTCTTAATACTATCGCAAACATTTAAATTATTTGATCAGATCAACTCCTGTTATTATGAATGTTTTAATCCCAGCTCAGTGGAAAATATTTCTAGAGGAATTTCACTTTGCAATTATTTAATCATCCATAAATGCTGTTTTTCCAGGGACCTTGAAGCATTGTTGTTGAACTATATTATTATATTGATCCTCCAGACAGGAAAATACACAGTAGGGAAGCAAGGCTGAGAACCAGATGTTCTGTATTCCCCTCACATCCACTGCCTGTCTTCTCACTTTTTATGCGAATGCATTCATTCAAGGAAGAGGTAGCAAAGCCTTTCTCAAAAAGGAATGTAGCAATTTTTTTTTTAACATGCTTGGCTGGTGAGTAGAGTGCATAAATAAGGAAGGCTGCATGCAGCTTAAAACAGAGTAAAAGGTAGAAGAAGCTGAGGTTTAGAAAACTCCGGAGTTCATAATTGGCTGGATATTTACAATACTGCAGGAAAGTACTTTGTCTGGCCGGTGCTTATTTCAGTTGTGCAGCTTGTGTGACCAGACAAAAGCTGGATCTTCTAAGGCAGGCATCCGCATCCAGAATAAGCGATGGTTATTTGCTGGTTTTATACAGCCCAAGATCTTTAAAATGGTGGCTTCCTCCCCCTCATGGCCAATGAAGATGCCTTGCCATTTTTCATGCAGTTCAGGTGTGGAGAGGGAAAGAAAAAAAAGGTATCAGGAGTCATGAAGATTAACTGTTTTGGAAACAGAGATAAATACACCCTCCTAGAAATGAGGCAGAACAGGTGTTGAGTGTTGCACATGCATTCTATATCAAAAGCAGTTGCTGAGTGGTATATGTAAAAGATTCATTTTAAGCCTAAGAATGCTGGTTTCAGTGAGCAGGTTGAAGTTTGGTCTCTTGTTTTTTATAAGTGTTTGAACTGCTTCTTTTATAAATATGTATATTAAAAAAGAAAAAGGATAATGTCTAAATGTTTGCAGATTCAGGTCCTAAAAAAGATCTTCCTGCCATTTTCAATCATACATACTCCACTGAAGAAATAAATACATCAATTATATAAATAGTGGAAATATTAGGGTCCAAACTTACACACTGTATTCTGTGTATTACTCTTGTTGAAGTTGCAGAACATTCTATCACTGACCAGTTTCAGAACAACTCCATGCTGAAATCAGCAAATAAATAACAAAAGCAAAAAAAAAAACACAAAAAAGACAGAAACACAAAAATATTGTAAAATAATATCTTAAAAAAAACAGTTGGCAGGCAAAACACCTGTAATAACATACTGAAGAAGGAAAGGGACTGTCTTCACAACTTCAAATTAAAGCTCAGTTGTTTCATCTACTAAAGAAATAGAAATGCTGAATTTGAAGAGTTTAATAAAATTTATTTTATTCTAATTTGTCTTTTGACTTGTGCTGGTTTGTGAAGTTGTTACTTAGTTACTAAGGCCAATCCTATGTTTTGTCTTCCCAGGAAACTCCCATCTTCCTTATATTTGGAAATCATTGCTCAAATAAATTTCTACCATATTGACATCTAAGTGGATGCACTGTACATCTCCTGCATGATCTACCACTAATTCAGGCCTTCCTTACAAGAGAAACAGTTTATTTTACACATATCCAGAGCCCTTTAATGATTTCTGAGTGTATAATATCACATGATTAAGATTCAGAAAATGAAAACACTGCAAAAAATATCTGAAAGAAGACTTTTAATGTCTGTATCCAGACATCACTAAATAGGGTCTTACACATACTTATGAATCAAATTTATTGCTGAGATATAAGCTAAGATTTTTAGCATCACTACATTTGAAATATAAAAGGTTTCACCAATTTTATAATGTTTTGTTTTTTTTTTTTTTAATTTAATGAATTGCATTTGAAGGCCTAAGTGAAATTTAGTCATTACAGGGACTCTATTATTCCCTTTAAAAAAAAGGAAAATTGCCTTTGAAAAATGGCAAATGTATTGAAATCACATTTGCACTACTAAGTGCTGATTGCTAGGTTGTCCTGAATCAAACCAAATCACATGAACCACCCTGCTACTTCTCTGTCATTATCTCGTACTTAAGTCATCTACAATCTAAGAATAATTTTTAAAGATGAGAGATTTGTCTCTCCTATTTTTACATACCCACAATGTAGATGTTGGAGTGAGTCACTCCGAGATGAATAAAGGAAAAGGGGAAAAAAGGTAAAAAAAAAATAAGCACATTTCAATAACAGCATCATTTGTCCTATTTTAGACCTCCAAATATTTCACCTTCCAGGGTGCTCGCTGTTAGCAAGCATGCCAGAAAGGGACAGAGGGACTAGAAGCTTAGGGACTGCAGCTAGGAATATAAAATTTTGCCAGTGCTGCTAGTGGATATCTGACCCCAAGGATGAGGAAGTTTCAAATACTTACAGATTTAGGGAAGGTTTCAAACTGCAGGGAAAAGGGACTCTCTGAAGTGAGTGGATGCAGCAATCTCAGCATAAAAGTTCAAGTGAGCAATTGGGGTCAAAGTCTCTGAAGACACTGGAAGGATCTGGTTGGTCAGCAGAGATGAAATGAGCTGTAACACCTTTCTGTTCCCAGTCTTCTCCAGGGATCCCTGGGGCAGAAGTCCATCTGCCCTTGCCCTTATTTCTGGCCTTCTATCTTCTGTCTGGAACACCATATGTAGTCCATGACTAGTTTGAAAACAACTAGTATAAGTAATCCTGCTTTTCAGCTTCCTAGAGTTATTTTTCTAAATTTCTATACTCCTGACAGAATTATGGATTATAACCCTGAGGACTACAGCAATTCAGTCTTTATTCCATAGGCAGATATATGCTGCATTGGATATTTTCTTCCGGTTGGAACTAGATGGTCTTAAGGTCCTTTGCAACCCTAACTATTCTATTGTATGCAAGAAACTGGGAAGGCTGTTGAGGTGAGAGCCCATCACTTAAGAACTAATGTCATTCATATAAGAGAAAGACCTTTTAGGCTTAATATTTTAAAACTAAATATTTTAAAATATTTAAAATATATTCAGGTTCTAACTTTTTTTTTAAACTTTCTAACTTATATGTTAGAATATCAGAGCTGTGAACCAAGTATCCTCCATACTCACTAAGGTTAGAATGACTTGATTTCCCCAAAATTATAGAAAGAAACATGTATGATTGGTTAGAACAGTTTAAGAGTGTCACTGCTTTGATGTGTTTCCTACAACTCTGGACTTTGAGATTGCTGGCTGTGTACTTTGTAACATTAGTGTCACATGCCATATGACACTAGCATTATAGTTGCTAATAATAAGTAGCAGAAGTTCTTCATTAAGGTTCTTCATGAAAGGAAAGAGAAATCAAAACTTCTAATTTGCTGTTCTACAGAATTCTCTACTCAGCAAAGCAGACCATTATCAATTATATTTGTTTTATATTTTTATGAAACCTACCAAAGCAAAAATGCATATTTTCTTATGGTTTTGTAAATGCTCTAAATTACATAGTTTCAAAATGCAGTCCAACTGTTTTAAATGTCTGTTCAGAGTTACCTCATGGATAGCGTGGAAAGAAAGCAACTGAAACAGAGAGGAAAAGAACAACATGTGAAGTTACTTTAATCCAACAGGGCTCTGAAATTCAAGCCAGCCTTCCTTTCAGTAGCTATCATTGAAATACAAGGGCATATAGGGACAGGACGCAGGGGAATGGCTTTAAGCTGAAAGAGGGTAGATTTAGATTAGACATTAGGAAGAAATTCTTTACTGCACAAGGGTGGTGAGACACTGGCGCAGGTTGCCGAGAGAAGCTGTGGCTGCCCCATCACTGGCAGTGTTCAAGGCCAAGTTGAACTAGGCTTTGAGCAATCTGATCAAGTGGAAGGTGTCCCTGCCCATGGCAGGGGGTTGGAACTGGGTGCATTTTAAGGTCCCTTCCAACCCAAACCATGCTATGATTCTACAGTTCTATGAAATACCAGCTATGAGTATTCTGTTATACTCCTCAGTAAGGTCAAACATCAACTATATATTCAAATTTACTTGCAAAAATAAATCATCTATTCTGGGAAAGCCTATCCATATAACTGTACATTTCAACACTGCCACAATATTGTTTATTGACCATGATTGTTCATTTAGCAGATTTTTCATTCTCTGAATTGCTTTTTTGGCCATCTCACAGCACTGTGAGAGTTTTCCTGAGTTGACACTGTTCTCAAACTGGTAAATCTCAGTAATATTCTTCTGAGTAAATATGTCCATCAGATTAGACCCCATCATTAACAGCCACTATCTTTGGCAGCCTGCAAACTAGTTTCATTGGGGTAATCACTATTTCTAATTTGTGTTTGTTAGGGTTTCCAGACTGTGTATTAACTTGACAGATAAAAGCCCTTTACTAGTCTTTAGGACCCTTTCATAGTCACTCAGAAATTGCTTTATGTATGCATAATATGTTTTCATTTCTGCTACCTGTTACTACAGGTAGTCACAACAAGCCCCTTTCCAAGCAAAAACATCCCTTGTTTTTTCATATGTTTCTTTCAACACTGAACTTACTGCTGTAGATTTTACTGAGCATGAGAATACTTCAGAAAACTGCTTTCACTTTTGTCATCTTATTTCCGGTAAGCCGCTTTGATAAGACCGAGATCATATTTTCAGCACTGGTGGCCTCCTCTGTGTTTCTGTGACTTCAAGGGCTCCTGCACACAAATGAAATGCACTCATGCTTCCCCCAATCTTCTTATTCTTTTCTGACCTTCTTCCTGCACTCCTGTCTGTCTAGAGAAGATATGTGCATCTAACAATATCTTAAAAAAAAATTGCACTTTACCTTTCTGAGTGCCAGATTTATGCCGATTTGGGGGCCCTAAACTTATGCTACATTTTAAAATTTTGGTCCAAATATAGAGTCAAAAGCAGCACAATAGCCAATCCATATTTTAAGTACTGACAGAGTTGAAAATCTGCAAGACCTATTCCTTACTCTGCAGCATCATAATTGGACTGTAAAAAAGAAAGTCAGAGGCTCAGTCATAGATCACAGGGAGCTCTTTGCCAGGATCACAGAAGCAAAAACAGATTGAGAATCCCATAGAAAATGTTTGTTAGCTTATTCACACAGCAGAAGTGTGTTTTACCATGTGGTACTTGATCTGATGCAGGGTGCAGTCAGGCAAGACAGATTGAACCAGTATAATTGTTTGCTGCCTCTGAAAGGCCACTCCTTTGAGCCTGCTCTGCTGCTCATCCTTCTCCTGAGTGAGCAAATTCCAACCCCTAATCCAGTAGAAAAACAAAACAAGGAGAGAGATTGCTGGATTAGAGAGTTGCATTTTCTCACTGAGGAAAACGAACAAGATTGTTTGGATACTCCCAGGCAGTGAATACATAGATGGAGCAGGGATGAATGGGGAGAGAGTGCAGGAAGAAATCACAGTATCACAGTATGCTAGAGATTGGAAGGGATCTCGAAAGATCATCTAGTCTTTCTGTTCAGACTGGACTTTTTTCTCTTTTCTGTTCAGACTGTTGGACTTTTCTCTTTTTTCTTTCTCTTCTATTATCTGAGAACTGTTCTATCCGTTCACCAGCCTCACCGGGGTGCCTTTTCTTGAAGATGTTGTGGATACACCACATTTGCACTTTCTTCGCTGAGATTATGTATGAAACACCCAGGAACTGTAGATGGAATACAATGATAGCAGAAATTAGATGAGATATAGTAATTATTTTAACCCCTAAATTAACTTTTTGAAAATCGTGAAAATTATGACCCAAGTTAAAACAACAGAAACTATAAGACAGTGCAAACTAAAAAGTTACTTTATTTATTTATGACAAAGTTCTTTTCAGCATCAGTAATATTTTTTAACTTCTTGGCAAGTTCGACTGCTTTTTATACAAAGGATATAGGCTCAGAACTTTCAGGAAAAGAGAAATGTTCCCCAGTAAGTTCTTGTGAAGACTGTAACATGCTTTCCCCTACACTGAATGAATAAAACCTGACGGGTATAGTTATCTCTGGCGTACATGCAGCTTACCTGTAGCACTGAAGACACAGCATGGTCACCAGCACTAGCCCAGGGAAACACTTTTGGACACTGGAGAGCCATACAGGAGAACTGTTAACAGAATAAGTACTCTATATTTGAGACAATGGTGACTAAGCTGTTCAGTGATTGCTTCCCATGATTTCCTGAATTCAACCAGCGCTATTCTAATCCAAAGAATAAAAGCAGAATAAAAAATTCAGAGGGAGAAATTCAGCAAAGTTCTGGTGAACTTTGGCCCACTGATTCTGAAATGCGTTGTGGTTTAAGCCCAGCCAGTAACTCAGAACCATGCAGCCTCTTGCTCACTCCCCCTACTTTTTCCTCCTCCAGCTCCCGGATGGATGGGCAGGAGAATCGAAAGAATGTAACTCCCAAGGGTTGAGATGAGAACAGTCCAGTAACTAAGGTATAACACAAACCACTGCTGCTGCCACCAATAATAATGGTGATAAGGGAAATAACAAGGGAAGAGAATGCAACCGCTCACCACCCGCTGACCGATACCCAGCCTAACCCGAGCAGTGATCTGGGCCTTCCGCATAACTGTCCCCAGTTTATATACTGGGCATGACGGGCTGTGGTATGGAATACCTCTTTGGTCAGTTTGGGTCAGGTGTCCTGTCTCTGTTTCCTTCCGGCTTCCCCTCTTCCCTGGCAAAGCATGAAACTCAGAAAGTCCTTGGTCAGAGTAAACGTTACTGAGCAGCAACTAAAAACATCAGTGTTATCAGCACTGTTCCCAGTCTGAAAGTCGAAAACACAGCACTGCATCAGCTACTAAGGAGAAAAATGACTGCTACTGCTGAACCCAGGAAAAGGCTAAGTTGAAGTGCATCATTTCTAAAGAATAGTGAACCAATTCAAGGTAAAAATGAAAGAAAGATACACTGCAGGTATAATGGTTTTGCTCTTTTGCTTATTTTATGCACCTTCCAGTGCTTGTACTATTTAAATCTCCGGTGGTACTGAAACACTTTCAGCTTGCTTCTGCTATGCGTTGTTTTTTGGTTTCTTTGCTTGCATGCTGGGAGTTAAAACTGGTCAACAGATTTGGGGTTTAGAAGGAAAGTTCCCCTGGATTGCATATGGAAGAGTACTCAGGGCAAGGATGTGGCAGGTACTCTTTTTCTAACTTTTCTTTTTAGCATGATACATGGCCTTATAACTAAAATAATCTGGCAAGCTTTACCTAGTAAATTACTTGTTATAAGCAGAATGGTGGTGGTAGCCTTTGAGTCCCTTGTTTTCTCCCAGTGTCATGTTATGATTTTTAATAAACCATGTGGCTTTTGGCCTACTTCTTGTGAGCATGGGCACTGAGTAGTGCTGTGTAGCTGGTGGTGGATGGGTGACTGGTGTCTGCATTTGCACCACCAACACAGGGGAACCGTTCTCTTTTGTGTGCTCTTATATGAGGCTCCCGTTGGTCTCTTCAGATGACTTTCACTGATGCCCAGATATTTTGCTTGCTGGCCATCACTTCAGTAGTCTTAGCTGCTAAGAATAAAGGCAAGTATTGAGTCATTACAGTGTGATTTTGAAGTCTCAGATGTTGCTGACAAGAGGTAGCTGATTTTTTACAAGTAAAAATTCAGTTCTTTCCTCTCACCCATCTCTTATAATTATTCTAAAAAGTCATTTGCAGAGGAAACAGATTGGCATGTACAGTTACCTACAGGAGATGCATCTTTTTTAGGAAATAGTATGAGCGATGAAATGTATGTTCTGATACATCTCAACCAAAACTAAACTAAATTAGGTCACATGAACTTCCTTTAAATGTTTACTTCTCTCCAGTACTATAAGGCAGCAAAAGTAGTCTAGTTTAGATGCATTCTGAACACCTAATATGTAGAAATCTAGAAGTAGCTGAAATGAATCCCACCTTGGGCAGATGTTACTTTGGTGAAAGCAGTACTGTAAAAAATTAACATGGAGAAGATTGTTTGGTTTCCTCTACCCACAGAACCAAAGAGGTTTGTTGTTCAGAGGAGCTGTTGTTCAGCTTCCCATTTCTCTACATGAAACAAGTTTTTTAACAAAAAGTGATACACAGTTTCAGAAGCCTTGCCTGTAACTTCTTCAGGCAGATTTGTGACAAAGCGCAGGAAATGGTCTTAAAACAAATACAACAGTGGAAGAAATGTCTCATAAACCAGAAGGGAAAATAGAACCTCTTGAACCAACATGATCTTTCATTTGATTTTCTTGTTTGTTTGTTTTTCTGTGTGCTTTACAACTTTCAGAGACATTAACAGTATATTAATTTTCCCATGTGGAAATCTATATTCAGGTTCGTTTAAAACTGATGAATTTTGTTAAAGTAATGGGCCCCTAAAGTATTGTACAAATGCATATTAACTACTCTTTGTAAGAATTAATTATGAAAAGAACAGAAAAACAAGGAAAATACCTGTGATTAAATTAGTTAAGTAACAAAATATCTAGATTCAAAATTACTGTGGCTTTTTTTTTTCTATATTATAATGGTTAGGACTTTGCAATTAACAAATAAAAGCTTTTATGAAAAGAGACAAATATCTGGTCTATAAATGCATTGCTTCAATACAATCTCTTGAGTTATTTTCATATTTCATTCACCTACTGCCATAACAATTTCTCCTGCTCTGCTCACGTCTTTGTATTTAAAACCAAAATAATATTAAGAAAAAGCTTGAATGAGAGAATACTGGATAAGAATGAATTGAACATCTTGCTGTAAGGAATCTGAGGAGGCAATGAGACATGGGAATAATTTCTTACCTCCATGCACATTACTTGTCACAGAGAGGAGTAGATCATCTAGACAGATTTCCTCTGTAGCACATGTCCTTCCCTCTCCATTCAGAAATTCAAGTTAAACCAGTGGCAGGTAGCAACTGCAATTTCTCTGCCACCCATACCCGAAAGATTTGTTTGTGTGGAAAAGAAACCAGAGAGAGACTTACAATTCTGAAAATAAATTACCTTCTTTTGGTTTCAAAATCATCTAACAAGTGGTACCTGCCACTCTGTACTTGCAGTCCACTTCATAATGGTATATTAACCTTGTACTTCAGCAGCAGTGAAATATTTGTTAGTTCAGTACTGAGAGGGCACTTAGAAATTTCTCAATTGCCATTTCATTGAAGATCACAGATTTCCTACTGTTAATATAAACTTTGGCAGACTCATATAAGAAAACTACCACATTGGTTCAAATTCAAGTTGTAGTATAAGGATTAATTTTACATTCATGAATTTTCTTAGGAGAAAAGGAATGTAAGATCAATGGTGTTGAATCCACACCCTGTTGGATATATTAAAAGCAAACAAGACAAAACCATACAGCTAAACCCAAAATAGATATTTTGGCATGCAATTCTTAATCAAACTTCCAAAATAAGAATTGTGTCATACTGATAGAATTCCATTCTGGATGGACCATTCCATTCATGGCATGAACCATGAGCAGGCTGGTACATGGTAAAAATCCTAGGTGAATCTGTGCTGAAGGGGGTGGCCACTTCCCATCCTTTTTTCTCCCTGACATCCATTTTTAAATTCAGCGTACAGAAAGGCAAAATTAAAGGTGGTTGTGGAACTCTTTCAGATGTTTATGTCTGGTTTTCAAAGAACATATATGGACAGTGTCTCTATTCATATCCTTCTATTAAAGAAGTTTTTCAGGAAATGTTGAATAGCCCTGAATTTCATTTAGAAAGAATAAAATACCATGGTCTGTCCTAACACTTTTTTTCCTTAGAACCTTAATTGGAGCTTTTCCATCCACTACAGATGGTAATTTTGGCAATTTTTTTTTTTTTTTTTAAAAAAAAGGTAAATTTCAGCTGCTTTTTTCACAAAAACAAGGACTGAAGTATTTGTATTATAGGTGGTTGTCGCGGTTTAAGCCCAGCCAGTAACTCAGCATCATACAACTGTTTTCACTCCTCCCATTCCACCCCTCCTTTGAGTGGAATGGAGAGGAAAATCAAAAGAATGTAAGCTCCATGAGTTGAGGTAAGAACAGTCCAATAACTAAGGTATAATACAAAATTACTACTACTACTAATAATGATGATAAAATTTAAAGGGAAAGGAAAAAAAGCAAACCATGATAATCCAATAAACACAAGTGATGTACAATACCTGCTCACCACTTGCTGACCTTCCAGGTGACTCCCCCCATTTTATATACTGGGCATGACATGCTGTGGTATGGAATACCCCTTTGGCTAGCTTGGGTCAGGTGTCCTGTCTCTGATTCCTCCCAGCTTCTACTCCTCCCTGGCAGAGCATGAGACTCGGAAAGTCCTTGGTCAGAGTAAACATTACTGAGCAGCAGCTAAAACATCAGTGTAATCAGTGCTGTTCCCAGGCTGAAAGTCAGAAACACAGCACTGCATCAGCTACTAAGAAGGAGAAAAATGACTGCTGCTGCTGAACCCAGGACACTTCTTGTGCCCCTCCTCACTGGCAGAGCATGAGACTGAAAAGTCTGTGACCAGAGTAAGCACTACTGAATGACATCTAAAGCATCAGTGTGTTTTCAGCATTGTTCTCAGACTGAACCAGCTACTAGGAAGGGGAAAAATAACTTCTACACTGAATCTAGGACAGTGGTAAAAGATAACAATATTAAAAACTAGAGTGAAAGAAAACTCTTCTTGTTAAAAATGTGTTGAAAACTAAGGTATGATCATTTTGAAAGGACAAATTAATATCATGTTTGACTATAGCAAAACAGTGAGGAAGGTGAGACATGAATAAACAGCAGGAGTACAGAAGGTAATTCAAGGGCAGCCGAAGAACACAAACACAGATCTGCATTTTTGCTGTGCCTCTGAGCAACAGCACTCAGAAAAAGCAGGTCAGCTCACCAGGTGGTAGACTGTGCAACTGTTTGATGCTGAGCCCTCGTGAGGATGCTCTTTCCATGTAACACACATGTCCGAGAACAGTAGAGTGTATATGCAGCTAAAGCATCACAGAAATCTTTTCTCTTAAAGGGGATGGCAAACTCAGACAACGATTCTGGAAAACTTTCTCAAAAATCCTGTTCCTATAATGTTACACCAAGAACTGACCCATCTTTGAACATACATCCCTGTGAATATACTTCACTGCTTTATCACTGGAAACATGAAAAACTTCTCCCAATACTTCACCCCCACCTCAGTCCTTTCTAAACAGCATGTACAAGATCAGCTTCTGAGCCTCTGAAAGCTCTGCACATGGTTTTTCTCCATCAGTTTGTTTTCTGTCTATTCTACTAAGCTTTCCCCTTTGTCATTTAGGTCCCTATAACTCACACTTTTCTTATTTCAATGCCATGCTCTGGATAGCCTTTTGAAAGCACTCAATGGCATTACAAATTTTTTTCAGCCATTTCTCCCAGAAACTGACCATGTACTCTCCCACACTGTCTTTTGTATAGCTTGTATCATTTCCAGATTGGAAAAACAGACTCCTCTACCATTTTCCCACTCAAATACATTTTTTCATAAGCAGTTTCTCCTATGGTGAAAAAGGAAAAAACAAACCAAAACAACCAACAATCCAAACACAACAGGTCAGAAACAGGGGTTTTTTTTCTCTCATTGAACAAAAATCAAATTATGAAACTATGAAGGCTCCCTTTTTGTCCATTTTAATTTCTTTCTGTGTACTTTGTTTAAGCCGACAGAATTAGTTTGAGCACGGGAACAGAACTCCACCTGCAACTTTATCTAATTATTGTAGATATAATGCATAGACATATTTTTCCTAAAGTACAATTTCCCTTGTTTCAGGGAGGTAGGTATATTTACTCATCAAAATCCTGGACTCTAACTACTGTGTAAACACATAGAGTTGGCCTGCCCTTTGCATCTGTGTTCAAACAACCCCAAGTGAGCTACAGTTTGACTACAAATTAAATATTTATACATTTACACATTCACAGAAAATAACAGAAGAACAACGAACTGGAACAGAATTCCTATGGTATAGTAGGCACTATATCATATATTATGCTATAGTATAAAATAATCTAATCTAATCTAATCAATTTCCTAAAATTGGTTTCCTCAAAACCAGAGTATTTTGCCCTCATTTCCTTTCCAGTGTAAATTTATTCCTGGACAGTTTGTTCCCACTTGTTTCTAAGCCAATACTATTCTTTAGCTTAAGCAGTTCCTTCCTGTCTCTTGCTTTACCATTCTGATGTATTTAAAGACACCAATCTTATCCCTTTTCTGCTTTTGTTCTGCTAAAATTCTAAGTTCTTTCAGCATCCTTTCATGAAATAGACTCTTCTTTCCCCTGTGAATCATAAGAGCCCATGTCTTGCATTTTTTCAAATTCATCTCTCTTGACTATGAATGAGGAATTGAACACAATATTCCAGATCAGGTCTCATCCAAGACTGCTACAGTCACATTAATATTCTCCCTCCCTCCACTGGAAATGTCTCCCCTGACATGTCCCAGTCTTTTATAGGCTTTTTTCACTGTCACATTACAATGGTACCACACAAATTATCCTATGATTGATGAATGCACTCAAATACACTTCCTTCCCAGCAGCACCCCATTGATAAGCTCTAAGATTATTACAGAGGCTTTGGTTGATTTAATTTATTAGTCCTTAATAATTAAAGTCCTTTGTAGTTTATAATTTTTATGCTGTTTACATTTTATCAGCCTTAATGCCAACTCTCTCTGAGTAACATCCTTTTACTATGCCATCTTAAAAGTAACCGCCATTTTCAAATAATCAACATATTTCATCAGAACATTTCTAATTTTTTACTGAGGTTTATTAATCACAACATCAAATGACCTGCATCTTGAAAATGACTCTTTAATGCATTCACCCCTAACACTTAGCATAAGACTTCTTTTCAGCATTATACATTTCTTCCTGTTAGCTGTACTCACTTTAAGCTCTTTATCTCAGGTTTTCCTAGCAAATCTCAATGTGGAATCATTGTGTGCTTTATTAAAAGGTGAGTTATGTAACGATCCAGATTGATTAGATCTTCTAAGATCCGTCTGTTCTGAAAATAATTATGTTATGAAGATGTCATTTCAGTCTAGCTTAATCTACTTTTTGTTAACCTGTTTCTTATTATCCAATTTCATTTTTTTTTCCATTTTTTTTAATTAAAAGCTTCCAGTTGTCCAAATCAGTTCAAGCCACCTATTCCACAATCCTAATATTCACTGCCAGTACAATATTTTTCTTGTGCCTCCTCCAACTCTATCTCTACCTTTATCTTTCTAGTTGTACTGATCTCCCAAATCCTTATCACCAGACCCATGACTTAGGGTTATTTTTTTCAGAATTGCCCATCCCCAAGACAATTTTATTTATCTTGTTGAATTCAATGCCAACCTCAGTTACAATTATTTCATTTTCTACTGCCTTACCTCATTTCCCACAGCATCAGGCAGCATCACCATTACAATTAAAAATCATGGCCAGCCTTTCACTTAATACTGAGACATTATTAGATTTGCTGTATCCCCTTGCTGTCTTTACCCCATCACAGCCCTACTTCAGCATTCACTTTTTTTCCCTTTTATTTACTTTTTCTTCCTTAAAATATTATTACAGCTTTTAGCAAAACAACTGCAACAGAATAGATTTGCAGTCAAAAGAAACTTTTCTATCTATCTGCATGAATTTTCCAGGAGTTGCTGCTGACTCAAGGCCAGGGATGAATTGAGCACTCAGAGTTTATATCCAAAGTATTGCCCATAAATTAGGTTCATGCCCTCTTTAAGCTGTGGAGAATGCTAGTGTCATATACTTTTGTGTTCATTGAAAAGTGTAATTCATACAGTATTTTCAAGGTGATTTTCACATGTGAAATGTTCTGACCAAGTTGTGTCCCATTCACTACTACTAAAGTAGTGAGGGACCAGCTCAGGAATGCATTCAACAGGACTTTGAATCCCTATAGCACTGAAGTACTAAAAATGCTTGTTCGTTTCCATCCTGTAATAGTATTCATACAGTTGATTTCAAATCACTTACTCTTGCTCAGCTTTTTATACTGTTTCCTTCTTAGACTTGCTGGGTGGAGGAGGAGGGGAAGCAGGGAGGAGAAGCCAAACACTGCCTAGATTGTTTCATTTTAGAGATAACTCCATCCCTAGGGATCTTCCACACTGTCATAGGCAGTTGATGCTAGGCTTGATTCTTGGTTTGTTATGGAAGGTGTGAGCTGGTATGGAATGTTAATAAGCACAACAAATTAATAACAGATTTTTTTGTATTGTTCAAATAGAGAATACTCTTCAAATATTGCACTCCTCTGAGACAAGCTGTATTTACAGAAGTTTGCGTAACTGCTGAGAGTGCCACTGTTCAAAAATTTGCACCACTCACACCTAAGCAAACCCACATTTTAGAAATTAATGAGAAAAAAGTGCTTCAGGTTTTGCTGCGTTAGTCTTGAGGGCCACATACATAAATAACAGCTGCAAGCTTATTTTTTTTTCAGTGAAATGCTGAATTATTTGGACATGCCATAAAGCTATCTGGCACTGTGTGACCTAATAGAAAAGCAAACCATAAGAATTTACTATTGTACAACAGTAACCTGGAGAGATCAATACTGTGCAAAAAAGGAAGGAAGTGTAAACTGCAGAAAATTAATATTGGCTTTTTCTTTGTGAAATAAGAGTGACCTACTCCTTCCTAAATTTTATTTCTTTCTTGTCTAACATTTCACAGCCTTCCTTATCTCCTTCTGGAATGGAATTACACTTTTCCATTTTCCCAGCTTGCATTCAGAGATCTTTAGCTCTTTAAATTTGGCATATCCAAACAGACCAGAAAGGGTATCATCTTCTTTGTCAGCCAATAGGTTGAACTGTGCCTTTCTTTTTCCTATAGTGTTACTCTACTGATAATAAGATTTATGTATATTATAAGTGTATATGTAGGCAGAATATGGTAGAAACAAATGTGGGGTGTATATGTGTGTATAGCAAGAGCTATTGCATACATATGCGGAATACCACAAAAGGAGAGGAAAAGTTAAGAATAGGAACATACTTGACTGCATTTAGGTCTTTGGTGTACAAACTATTGGGTTGGGATGTCACAATTTTGCAAGGACTAGACAGGTCAGGTCAAGGTGTAAACCAGTCCTTTATGTGCTATGAACACAGAATCACAGAACTCTTGGAAAAGACCTTTGAGATCATCACCTTTTATTTTTTAACTTTTTTTTTCAGCAGAAATGCTTAATTTTTTATCAACATTTACAGAGAGATTTATAGACAATCACAGACATTAGGGGTTGAATGTCCACCAGAATAATTGAAAGCAAGATATTTTTAGAATGATTGCTGTGCCTGCTACCACTTCCACTTAAAAAAAAAAGAAGTTAAAAATAAATAAATAAATAAAAAGTGTCGTAGGGTGTCAGTTCATCTTTCTTGCTTTCTTGTTTCTCCTTCGGATTTTTTCCTTTCACTATCTCACCTCTCTACTTTGCATTATTGCTCTCAGCCAAATGCTGTGCAAAAACAGTGGCAATACCACAATGGGAAGTGGCAGAGGTCTATCTTTTGCGTTTCTGCTTTTGCCTTCTTGGCACAGCAACAGCCTGATACAGTCTGAAGTAAGGGGACCAGCAGCACACCTAGACCCAGCTCAGTTCTTTCCTTCCTTTTATTGGTGTCTCAATGGCTGGCCATGGGTGTATGAGGAAACTCTGGACATGGCTTCCTATTGCTGAAAAGCACAATGTCTTCAATGGATTATGATATGATCAGCCTGGAGTAATGTAGACACAGATACAAAACTGCCTGAAAATGGTCTTTATTACAGTTTGACAGAGCTCTGATGGTAAAGTTACCTTGTATGTGAGCATATTTAGACAGTCTCTTGGACTAATAAGCTTCTGCAGTGGTTTACCTGCAGCTTCAGTGAAAGTCCTGAGATCACGATGTTAAACCCAGATTAGTGAGAATTGAGTTCTTGCTCTTGCTTTGACAGGTATTTCTTATTTATCCTTCTGCCAAAATCTATATAATTCTGCATTTTATCAGTGGAACATTGTGAAATAAGATCTTCACTTTGAAGATCTGAGGTGTTTGTGTACCACTGATATCTACATATGAAGCATCTTAAGATGCCACTAGAAAAATGGAGTTAGCAGTTAAAATGCAAAAGAAAAAAAAACCTGTATATTTACAAGTGTATCAGGAGAACTGAACATGAAAATGGGGTCTGCGTCCACGTTCAGAAAGAATATAAAGCTACGGTGTGAGTTAACATCAGTCTGTTATCAACCACTCTTTCTGGAAGGTGTGGGAAAAGGCTATACCCAAAGGGACGTTTCACTAAAGAGATACTCTTGAAAGGTTTTAGTAAACCTTTTGTTGTTTTTTAAAACATAGACACAAAGTGAAATCTCATCTTTACAGGCAATAAGCAAAGCTTTTTTTCAAGATCTTAAAAAGCAGGAACAAAACCTTCTGGGGTAAAATTGCTATGTTAATATGCATTATTTCCATGATGATTCACACTTCCATAATTCTGTACTTCCAGGGTCATCGCTGAAATTTGAAAGATATATGTATGATAATGTTATCTATTTCAACTGTGAGGTATTTCACATTTAAGAAACATTAATAATGCTTTGAGGGATCACGTGAAAACTTAAAGATATCTCATATTTTGTCACAATTATTATGGATAAGCCCAACAGTTAAAAACAATCATAATACCCAGCTTCACTTTGTCTCTGGTGTTAATGTGGCCGTTGATCCAGAAAATAATTGCACTGGGCCTCAAAGAAATATTGTCATCTGGGGCAGTGGCATTATTCTTACCTTTCATTCTGAATGTCACAGTATTTATAAATCAGCACCTGTGAGCTCTTGCCTCACATGGAAATGTGAGGTTATACAGTTATTAGAAAATGGATAATAAATTATAGAAACATAGCCTCCTTATATCGGATAGCGCTAGTTTCTTGTTAGCAAGCAAAGACTTCTGGCATTTAAAAAGAATTAATTAGTATGTCTGACATGTGCTAGTGAGGACTTACTAATATGAAAAGTTGACATACACCCCATGTATTTTGGAAGCTAAGACCCCAGGGAGGTCAGAGTATATATTTATTCACTGAATGGCAGGTATGTTCCCATACTTACAAAGGCTTCCAAAGGTACCCACTGGAAAGAAAAGTTGTTTCAGACAGATGTTTTTACTGTCTTATATAAAGCAAGCAGAACACCCGAATAGCTGTGAATGGATCCTCACTGTGTGAATTTGTTTTGAATTAACACTGCTTTTCTCTCTGCATTCAGCCAGCCACAGCAGGTGGGGAAGTTGGTTTCCTTTGTTTAGTTTGTAACTGAAAACCTAGTATTTTTTAATCTTTTTTTCTAGGAAATTTTGCTGCAGAGAAGTCTGCATTGGTTAACGATAAAACATCAAGAGGGAGGGAGGAATACTGTTATATAAGATCTATAAATACATACTGGGGTTTCATGTATATACATATATATATAAATATAAAAATGCAATTAGACTAGGAAGTGCTGTGCTACTTTTATCTTCATGGAATAAGTCTTACTGCAAATTTCCCTGATGTATCCCCTATCAGATGCCATAGTACCTATTTTCCCAAAGTATGAAACTGGCTTTAACAGCTCTTACAATCATTTTACTTTTCTGGGAAAAGTCCTTAGGTAAAACTACAGCTTTCCTCTCGAAAATGAAAATAATCCTTCCAGGGAGGACAGACAAGTTGCTCATACTGTGTTTAAGTAAATTTATTTACTATAATCTACACTGGATTTAAGAGGCTACAAATATTTGGTTTCCAACATCCTTCACAGCTCATCTGCGCCTGTGTGCCTCTGGTTCCTGTGTTATTCTACAAGGAATCAGTTACCATTAACTTGTCTTTGAAGCATAGCAGTCATGTCACATCACATGATGTGTTAGACATTAGCTTTTGATCTACTATTAGGCTGATCTGCAACGATCCATTCCAAGCACCTCTGTATATGACTTGCTTTATTACAATGAAAGGAACCTGAAAACTAACAGTACTCACTGCATTAAATAATCCCTAAGAATAAATAATACACAAAAGTATTGTAAGTGCATACAGAATACACCAAGCTCTCACTGTTACAAATTAATTGAACTGAATTGAATTATTATGAATGGGGAATAAAATCTTCATTTACTAAACATAAAATGGATGCAGCAGGATCAGAGTAATGGATGGCAATAGTACACAAATACGGCATCAAAGATAGACTGCTGGAACAATCCATTGAGCTTTGTGTGCAAATACATGCAACACAGAGTGGCTTTATTTTATTCCAATATAGGGAATCAAAAAGACAAGGAAAATTAAAGTAAAATAAAATATCCAGCAGTATCCAGGCTGCTAAAGACAAGGAAAGCCTTCTATGAGAGCAAAAACATTTCCTTTGCAAAGCAGGATTTCTGAGTTTGATTTGCTGCATTTTCCTGAAGATTTCAGCTGTAGCAAACAGAAGATATTTATGCACTCTAATAAAATGCAATTCTTGGTGTAGATAATATCTTTTTCTCACTCCTAAATTCCACCTGTGAGGAATAATCAGGACTTTCTCTTAGTCAAGGTTGCTTCGTATGCAACAAATCCATTTGTGAGACATACCATAAGGAAAATATTTTGTGACTAATTTTGTGCACTGCTTTCTGCTCCCATGGGAGGTCCAGCCATAGAACATTTATAGCCAAAATTCTTGTCTGTAGTGGCTGTTACCGTCTGTTGAAAAATCATCTTTCATGATGGCTGAAAGACTGAACCTTCACTTTCAGAGGTACTGTATCAGTTACTTAAAGGCGGTATTTGTAATATTTCAGCTTTAAGAATAGTTTATACAAATCTCACAGTTATTTAAAACTCCCTCTTTGGGAAGAGGGTTAGCAGCAGGATTAGTCCAAATACTAGCAATTCAGTAACTGTTGCAGTGAACATATGTGCAGCTCAATGAGAGCATCACCTCAAAGTGGCTCATAGTGCGATGATGAAGATTTTCAACTAAGCAGGTAAAAGAATCATAGGATCTATTTGGATTTCTAACACTAAAGGTAAATAAGCCTTCCAAATTCTGTGGGCAAATATACCCTCCAAATTATTCTAACGTGCCTAGCCTACGTTGCTGTTATGATTATCCATAACAGATCTTGGTTTCATCCATCTGTTACACTGGAATATTTTTGTGACCTGATTTTTTAATTATTTTTTTTTATAGGACAAAAAGGAGAAGTATTCCCTGCCATTTCTGTCCCAAAATGTGGCCTTTTTATTTTTCAATTATTCTTTCATCTGCAGCATCTGCAGCATCTGCAGTGCCCTGAGACTTGATTCCATGTTGAAAGAGAGCTTAATTCTATCTATTCCGCTAGTGACATTCTGCTCCATGCTTCTATTTATTTAGCCTGGAGACAGAGATCAGTACTTTCACCAATGTGATGTTGTACATAGCAGAAAGCAGCTTCTGTGATAAGCTAAATAAACAAGAAATTGTTGAGAAGACAGCTACATGATTTGACTAGGACTGTTTAATCACTTTGTAGTTGCTTAGTTTCTTTGAGCTAAAGTTTTTCACTACTGGGCTCATTTAACAATTCCTTCTAGAAAGAAGTTTAGCAATCTGTATTATATTTATCTGGGTTCTGGGAAAAAGCATATATCTTTCAGTGTCCTTTCTATTAAAAAATATATTGTGTTGGTACAGAGGTTTCATTTGGCTCAGATTGGTGTCCCCTTTGAACACTGCAATTTCTGTATGCGACTGCATTTGAAATTTGGTGCTGCAGCGGTCAGCCTGGGGGACTACTGCCTGAGGAGTCAGTGGTACACATAATGACTAATCCAGGTGTATGCTTCTGTGCCTGCTACTTAATCAAGGCATAGCTAATCAACAGTTTAATCAATGCATACACAGTCAATGCAAAATTATTCAATATGCATGTAGTCAATATGTACTTAATCAAAAGTATGCATGTAATGTTGTCTTGCCCACTTGAAATATTAGATGCACCTTTTCAAGAGCTGTAGCTTTATTAACGAGATAAGAATATTATACCATACAGTCCAAAGGACTCTCTAAAGCTAAGTCAGCATTCCAGGTTTGATTGCTCCTACCAACAGACAATGCTGTACTGTAAACAAGATTCTACAAGGACAAGAGAAAAACTAAAAATGATGAACTTCACCATGGATGGGATATGTAGAACGTGCCATGCCCTGATCAGAAGTCCATCCAATGATGTATCATCTAAGGGTCCCCAGTGTCAGAACAGAGTGTAACATTTTATAACTTGCTGTTGCCTTTTCTAAGCTTTTAGTAAATAGTTATCAGTCTTGACAGTATATTGCTGTATGTATAGCATATATAGTGTAAGTATAAGAGCCTTTCTTATTGAGATCCAGACAAACCAACACCATCTGGTGCAAACTAGTCATGTTTACTGTGAAAGTTAGCTGCATGAAACAAAAATAGTATTCTGCCTTTAGGTAGTAAAGTCTAAGGCACAAATAATTAACAAATGCTGTTTAAAGTATGGAATAGGTATTTGCTCTTTGATCACATTGAGTAGTCTAAAATATGACAGCTACTATTATTCGAACTAAATACAGGGACAATTTCCTGAGAAAATACTGAGAAACAGCTTTCTGAGTCCTTTTTCTGATGACATACACTTTCCTTTAGTATCTTACATGCTTCACTAGCCAGAAATTCCTTTTCTTCCCATTCTAAAAAAAAAAAAAATCTATAGGTTCTTTGTCTACTCAGTTATAGTCATGCCTATTCTATACAAACATGAGGTACCTTGAGGCAATCATAGCACTATCAGAGGAAGTATCAAAATCAAATAAGTATAGGCCCCAATCATTATATTTAAAATTTCATCGCTGGATGCTGGCTACCTTATCTTCACAGATTTTTTTTCAGAGGAAGTGATGTTTTAAGAACTGGGAAGGTAATCCTTGCCTGAGAATACTCTGTTGTCTAAATTGAAGTGTATTTTATGATTATTACTGAAGGTTATAAGTGAAAGTAACATAAAAATACAGATTGGAGCAAGCAAAAACCTTGCAGCAGTGCATGAACAAGAAGTCTCAGCATAAAGGTACTTTTATTTTGGATCTTCCTACTTCAGAAGAACATTCACAGAATGTTCATTTTAACTCAGAATGTCTTACAGAGAAGACAATGAACTGTTCAACTGAGTGAGACCAATGGAGCACCAAACAAACAGGGAGCAACAGAAAAAGTTATTGAAGTGAATTAGTGCAAAAGTAAAACTCTTCAAATGCATCCAAAATCTTGTCTGCTGTAGCAAAGCATATTTTAAAACACAAAATATACACATTCTAAGTCATCCCACTGAAAGTTTGCCAATGACATCAAGCTGTTTGGTATGGTCAACACACTGGAGGGAAGGGATTCCATGCAGAGGGACCTTGATAGGCAGGAGAGGTGGGCCAATACCAACCTCATGATGTGCAACAAGGCCAAGTGCAAGGTCCTGCATGTGGGTTGGGGCAATCTCAAGCACAAATACAGGCTGGGTGGAGAATGGATTGAGAGCAGCCCTGAGGAGAAGGACTTGGAGGTTTTGGTTGATGAAAATCTCAACATGAGCTGGCAATGTGTCCTTGTAGCCCAGAAAGCCAGCCATATGCTGGGCTGCATCAAAAGGAGCATGGCCAGTGGGTTGAGGGGAAGTGATTCTCCCCCTCTTCTCTGCTTTTATGAGAACCCACCTGCAGTCCTGTGTTCAGCTCTGGGGCCCCAACATAAGACAAAAGATGCGTATCTGTTTGATCAAGTCCAGAGGAGTTCTATGAAGATGGTCTGGGGGTTGGAGCACAGGTTGAGACAGCTGGGGTTTCAGCCTGGAGAAGACTCCAGGAAGACTTTAAGGCAGTCTTCAAGGGGTGTCTACAAGAAAAATGGTGAGGGACCTTTTACAAGGGCAAGTAGGGGTAGGGCAAGGGGGAATGCCTTTAAACCGAAAGAGTGTAGATTTAGATTCCACATTAGGGAGAAATTTTCACTTTGGGGGTAGTGAGGCACTGGAACCAGTTTCCCAGAGAAGCTATTGATGCCCCATGCCTGGAAGTGCTCAAGGCCAGGCTGGACAAGTCTTTGAGTAACCTGGTCCAGTGAAAGGTGTCCCTGGCCATGGCAGGGGGTTGGAACTAGGTAATCTTTAAGGTCGCTTCCAGCACACACGATTCCGTTTCAAAGTTTTTAGTACCACGGACAGCAACATAGTTCAGGCTGACGGCAGGTTTACTACCAAGCTCCTTGGGAACAAGTTTAAAAATCTGCTTGCCGTAGGCCAGCAGTGCTGTATATGTGTGGAGCTGGGTGAGGATTAGAGCAAGAGAAATGGCCCAAGCAGTACTCCTACATTTAATTGGGAGTGGTTGAATTCTGCACTCCAAAAATCATCTGGTTTGAGGAGCCAAATACTTGAGGAAAAAAAAGAAATGTTTCCTTAAAACATTTATTACTTTAAAAAAATGTACTCTGATATTAACGCTTGCCTAACAAGTAGCACTGATATGGACTTCAAAGGAGAACAAGACTTTTAAAGTTATATGCTAAAGTTTCACTGCATTTTCACAACATCTAGTTTTTGTGAGTTTTGTTTTGTTTTTTTTATCTTACAGGCTCATATTCCTAACTTAAAAAAAAAAAAAAATTTAAAACTGTTATTGGGACTTAAATTCATAGAAGACTGTAGACACACAAAGACTTCACTGTTACCTCAGTGTAATAATAACACGCCTAGTAACAGGAAATTTTGCACATCTTCTGTGTATCAAAAGAAAGAAAAGTGTACCTGCTTCATGTACTGGATGTAAAAACCCTTTCCAGCAGCAATCCAAACACGCAAATAGTCAGCAAATCTTAAGGTCATAAGAGAGGTATCCTACAAAATTTGATGCAGATTTTTTTGTCTTGCAAGTATATTTATTATCCTGTCAAAGTTACAGTACCTAAAAAATCTATGAATCTCAAATTTTTGTATTGTCCATATGATTTATCATTTCTCTGATGCCTATTTTCTGTTGAATTCTGCTTCTCAAACCCTTTGCTTTGCTTGTCCTATTCTGGTTTTGGTACTGAATATACATATAGATGGGACCATGGTATTTTGTATATGAAAAAGCTATCCAAAATTCAGTTATGTTTCAGTTTCATCACCAACTCTTTTAGGGACACAAACAGCTGAACTTATATGTTTACCTGCCTCTTGCCATGTCTCTTGCTTTGTTTTGCACTGCTGCTGCTATGTGATGGATGTACTCACACCTGCTGGGGTTTTGCCACTGTGCTCTAACGAACTCAGGTTTGCAGACCTACATTTTCTTGCTCACTGGGACTAGCACAAGCATGCAGTGACATTTACTCTGGACATCTGTGAAAACTTCTAGGTTTTACTCTATGGCTAATTCATCCTCCATCTTTGGCATGCTACAATTAAGTTTTCTAAAGATTAAAACAATTGTCAGCTTTCCCAGCCTGCCTTGAAAGTTGCTCTCCTGTGCCATCAAAATCTAAACACTTAAAAGTTATCATTTACCCTATCACAAAAAGAAAAAAAAAAGGGGGGGGGGGAGCAAGGAGAAAGTGTAAGATATATACAAATATCTATGAAAGGAACTTCTTGCAGGAATATTCCACCCTTTGTCATCCTCATTCTACTGCTCAATCTTGTGCTACTCAGCTTCAGGTTGTGTTCTGGGAAAGCCTCTCAATGTAAAGTTGCTATTTCGTTTTTTCCAGTGAGGTACTGTCTTTCAGTCACATTGAGTGTCTCAAACGGGATGAAAGACTGCAAACTCACTTGTTGAACACCTGTATTGAGCAGGAGACTCTCCAGGTCCGGGACTGTTACTGTCAACAGGTTCTTCACTCTTTGTCAGCACCACTCTGTCCAAGCTGGCAGCAAAAGGAAACTGAAAAGGCTAAAGATAAACTAGTAAGAAAAATGCTGCTTGCAAAGCAAAATGGAACCTATAATGTTATAAGAACATATACAATCATTTCTAAGTCTTCTATCATCAAAAAAATATTATAGAATCATAGAATAGTTAGAGTTGGAAAGGACCTTAAGATTAGTTCCAACTAATCTTAATTAGTTCCTAAACTAATTAGTTCCTTAGTACCAACCACCTTGCCATATATTATTATACCTAGAAACAGACAGTCCTTGTAATACACAGTTCAGAAGACAGGATAGACAAAATTTATGGTCTTCTGCATCTGCAAAAGAAAAGTCATATTTCAACATCCATTAGTGATTTTCTTCAGGCTTTCCATGTCCTCTAAATAAAAAACAAACAAACAAACAAACAAAAAACAAAACACAGACCCCAACAAAACCAACAAAGCCAATCCCAACTAACCAAGCAAACAAACAAACAAACAAAAAAACAAAAAACCCAACAAGTATTATTTTCAATATAATAATAATATTTTCAAATATAATAAATAATATTTTCAAAGACTAGCTTTTTCTTCTGCAGAGAGTATTTACAAGAAGTAAGAGAGAGCTAACAGTGACAGAATTTGCCACTTGTAAGTACTGTTTCCTTGATCAGAAAGCTATTAAGTGTTCCATTGAAAAGTTTCTATCAGAAAAGGAACATAAATGAATTCACCTTTAAAGAGTCTATTATTTCTTCATTATTTTTTTTCTAGCCTCCTTCCGCAACATTTCACCCAAGGCACCAGAAAGACTACTTGATTCTAAGTTTCTCTACTGTGCTAATAACACCAGGCCACCCCTTTAGAGGTTATAAGAACCTTTTGGCAGTGATTTGCTCTACTTCTGTTTCTGCAAACTTGTAAAATTCAGTATGTCTGTATAACATACCACTCTTTGTGATGATGCATCCAGACACCCTGGTACCTTTTCATATGTGACAGCCAAATTATTCCATTTATTCTAAACATTTCTCACACTTGCTTCTGAATTTTCACCAAGGATTTTTCATTCTCCAGCGAATGGGTACAGCTACTCACTGGTGTCTGGCAAACAGAAGAATTTCCAGCTGTTGTGAAATAGTGTGGAAAGGTAATACATCTTCCCTCTAACTTCCCTCTTCCTTAAGCCATGGTTATTTTCAACCATTTCCTTAACAGTCTTTTATGAATTCATTTGGAACTACCTGCCTTCAAGAGACAGAGTATCTGCATATTCACTTTCTAAAGTTATCCAGATCCACTATAGACCGATGTCCTGGGTTCAGCAGTAGCAGTCATTTTTCTCCTTCTTAGTAGCTAGTGCAGTGCTGTGTTTTCGACTTTCAGCCCGGGAACAGTGCTGATAACACCCATGTTTTTAGTTGCTGCTCAGTAATGTTTACTCTGACCAAGGACTTTCTGAGTCTCATGCTCTGCCAGGGAGGAGGGGAAGCCAGAGGAAGCAGAGACAGGACACCTGACCCAAACTGACCAAAGATGTATTCCATACCACAGCACGTCATGCCCAGTATATAAACTGGGGGCAGTTACCCAGAAGTTGTAGATCACTGCTCAGTCAGGCTGGGTATTGGTCAGTGGGTGGTGAGTGGTTGTATTCTCTTCCCTCGTTATTACCCTCATTATTCTTGGTGGCAGCAGCAGTGGTTTGTGTTATATCTTAGTTACTGGACTGTTCTTATCTCAACCCATGGGAGTTACATCCTTTCGATTCTCCTGCCCATCCCTCCGGGAGCAGGGGGAGGAACGAGGGGAGTGGGGAGTGGCTTCATGGCTCTGGGCTGCTAGCTGGGCTTAAACCATGACACTGCCAGTCATTCATTTTCACCCTGTTCCCCTGATACAGCGTAGGGTCTCTTCTATGCGACACAGCTCTTCATGTACTGTTCCAGCACGGGTCCTTTTTGTTCAGGAGCTGGCTTCTCCAGTGTGAGTCCTTCACAGGACACAGTTACTGCCAGAAAACCTGTTCTTGCATGGACTTTCCACAGGATGCAGCTTCCTTCAGACATCTCCACCTGCTCTGCAGCGGGACCCTCCGTGGACTGCAGTGTTGATGTCTGCTGTGACCCGTAGGCTACAGGGCAACAATCTGCTTCACCATGGTGTTCTCCATGGACTGCAGTTGAATGAATCTCTGCTCCAGAGTCAGGAACACATTTTCCCCCTCCTTCTTCACCAATCTTCATGTCTGCAGGGCTGATTCTTTCCCATTTTTCCCAATCCTCTCTCTGACAGCTGTTGCACAGAAGATTTTGCCTTTTCTTAAACATGTTATCACAGAGGCACCAGATGGGCTCTGCTTTGGGCAACAGTGAGTCTGTTGGACCCAGCTAGAACTGACTGAGTCTGACATCAGGGCAGCTCCTGATGTCTTAGAGAGGCTACGCTTGCAGCCCTCCATCATCAAAACCTTGCTAGGTAAGCCCAATATAGCTCTCTGAGATGGATCCAGATTTCTACATAATTATTTTAAATCCAGAATGACTCAAAAGGACTCCTGTTTTACCTCTTTTACATAATAATTACCTTTAATGAGATATCTTTCATTATAATTCATGTTTTCTTCTTACTGAACCTTTCACCTGAAGAACTTTATGTATCCGCTCCCTCTAATCCTCTAATAATTATACATGTCTACAACCTACCCCTTCTTAATTGCTTCTTTTCAATTTAATACCAGGTTCTAACAGTTTTCCATAGCACTATAGCCCATAAACTCTCTGTTATTCTACCTGACATCTTCTGTGTCACTTCTGATATTTCCCAATTTCCTGCAATGTGGTGACAAGCATTGTGTACAACATCCTTCCTCTGTTTTCATTTTAAAATATGCATATATATATATATCTATAGCTGAAAGCTTCTCACATGACTTTCTTTAAAGGATTATTAATTTGTGAACTTATGCAACACCCAACAACAGGTAAATACCAAGCATACAACCCAAAGATGTAAAGTTACCAGTTGAAGGATTGGTAAGAAAAGTCCCACTTTCCACTACAGCTCTTCCTGCCCAACCTCAATTTCTGCATTCCTTTTTGAAGAGATTGTGTAAAGTTCTGAGCCTGGAGAAATTACAGTGAAGCAGTAATGTACCTGCTGGATCTATCTTATCTTTTGCAGGATTTTGTCAGTCCTTTCTGGTGGAGAGAGATATGCATCATTTGATCAGTCCTTGTGCTCTTGGGGGAAGCTCACACCCTTTCCCTATATCTTGTCATCTTTCACTTTAGCTATTCTTTGCTATATTGCAGTGATGTATATGTGTTATGGCTTTGTTCTCACAACCTCCATTAATTTGGATAGACTACTGAAATTTCACCAAATTGGAACAGAAAGTCACAAGACAAATAAAAGCTGCTTCTGTAATCCAAGGGGCAGTTCTCCTCCCAAATAACAAAGCTTTTTGGCAAATAATGAATGAAGTTTAAGAAAAAGAATTAAAATAACAATTTACAATAAAAAATAATTGTCCTTCAGAAGTGTAAAATCTACCTCTCCTCCTTCTCAGTCTGTGTTCAAGTTACTGCTGTAACCTTGGTAATGCATTTAGTAACCCCATGTATGATCCTTACAAACAGCACAGAATGAAAGGACTTCTTTATGTCCACAAAGATTCTATCTCTTCCCTTATTCTTGTCATCTCCTATTGCTGTTTACTTCAAGAAGCTAAGATGGTTTCCCAAGCTGGCCTTCTTTTAATAAATACATGCTGTCAGTTTCTCTGGTTCCTTCCTCTTTTTGTGAAATTCACTGGGGACTAAAATATCAAAAACTAGAGAATATCCACATGAGAAAACCACTACCACCAACAAAACCCTACAGAGGATGACAGAAGAAATAGTAAGGGTTAGAAGCATATTTTATCAGAGCAGCTAACTTTACTGAAGGGCTACAGCCCCTTTAAGTGCTAGACTGTGCAGGCCTGCAAAATCATCATCAGCTAGTAAGGAGGTTACAGGGATATTTTCTGTTTTTCCATATTGTATTTTGGGGCAAATTCACTTTTCAGATTCAATTTTCATGAATATCTGCAATTCTGGTATTTGCTAGCATATAAGAATTTGATTTCACAAATAATACCTTAACAAAAAAAGATCAAACAAACAAACAAACACCAACCAACCAACCAAAAAAAACCCAATCCCAAACCCCATGTGTGTATTTACATGTACTTTATGTTCTACAGAATGGAGAATTTAACTGTAACTATATATACAGCATATATAGTTTTATTTCACTTCCTTGTGCATACTTTTGCTGCAGTCCTGACATGGATTTTTTTCCCATTTGTTCTTCTCACAGCTCCTTCTTCATTAATATCATCTCAATAGCTGCTTTGATCTTCCAGTTCAATGTGTGTACATAGGCCTTTTTAACCAAGTACATTTCGGAATTTGTATTACAAGCAATTATTTTCTTCCTGTGCTTTTCACCATTTAAGTATTTCAAAGGCATTGACAAATTTACCTTCACAGAATACTTGTGAGCTTAGATTGTAGGGTCAACTTCATTTCACGGCTGGAGAACAAACCTGCCAAAAGCCTATGTTAAAATGACTGTGTTTTCACACATTTTGAATGCTTTGCTTTTGAAAGCAGATCTCAGGGATCCTCTTTTTCACCTGCTTGACCAAATACGTTAAATAGAAGAACAAGTATACTGCACCCAAGGAATTCAGACCAAGATGTCTCTAAACAGCTTCAAAAGAGATCACACAATGCACAGTCTTTTCCTTCCTGGTCCCCATCTGGTAGTGACACAAGCATCCAAACTCAGTTCTGCAGACTATGGCTCAGTATATTTCAGTTAACATATACTTTTCCAGACTCTGAGCTCTATAAGCCTATCTTTGAAGTTGTGTTATCTCCAGAATGACAGTATTTCTTTCTATATTCATCTACTGTTTCCTTTCAGTACTTTATCTTCAGATCTCTGGTTTCTCATCAGTCTTGTCCCATAGTATTAGTCTATGCAGCACAGGAATGTCCTGGTGTATTTATGAAGGTTTTAGGCAAAGATTTGGACAGGAATGTGTTTGGCAGTAAAGAAATTACAAGTAAAATTGAAACATGCAATTCCAACATATTCGAGGACATCCAGAAAGCTTTTGATCACGTGGCATCCTCACCTCACTGACTTCATTGATGCTGGAATTCTTTTATTCTGCTTCTTCCTAACCCAGGTAAAAGATAGTGCTCCTGCTTCAGTTCATTGTAAAGTCAACTTGTATGACTTTTCTGTGAGATTAACACCTCTGTTATTCAGAATCCTTTCCAAGTTTCACCTACTGCTCCTCTTCAGAAAGGAAATATTGCTATTTCAATTTATGTTTCCTCTTCTCTGCTATGACCAATACACAACCTTAAAGTCTTTTAAGGTGTCACACATTTTGAAAAGTACATGAAAAGACTTGTATATCAACTCATTTAGATCTGTAACCTCCAATACACTCTGTTTCTTATCAAAACCAATTTCAGACATAGAAATAAACCTTTATCCACACGAGCTACTAAAAGACTTCCTCCTTTTTGGTCCACTCCCCTCACTTCTTCAGACACATATTTTTGGACACACTAAATGAAATCTCTACCACCTCCTGATGATAAAACACCTTTACCAAAGAATTGAGAAAGTTGGTATGTTTTGTTTTACATTTCATAGCATAGTCATGAGTGCCATATGAAACAGGGCCATGTTCTCTTTCATGCTTCACTCTTCATGCCTCCAGAAATCTCTGCAGGTATTGAACTCATGGAAGAAGGAAGAAATTAATACTGAGCATAAACTAGTGTTTAGGGAGCTTTTGCAATTGTTAGAAAACTTCTGTAGCCATCCACCTCCAAAGGAACTGTCAAGAGAAGTTCAGCATCTTAAATCTTTCTTATGGCTGGTAAACTATCTGGAATAATTATAAACCAAATAATGCCCCATGATATATAATAGATTTCAAGTCTTAGCTCCAAAACTCCAGCAATTTTTAAAACCAGTGGTGGTGGTTTTTTAAACATAAGGAAAAGTAGTTTTTTTTCTCTCGCTTGTTTTTATTTAAAAAAACTACCTAGTGGTGTTACCTGAGATTTAAAGAAGATACAAATTGATATGGCCTAAAGTTACTGTCATGGTATAAAAAAATTTCAGCCCAAATGATTAAAGTTTCAACACAAATGATAATGGGAAGTGTCTGGTAACCTAGCTAAATGTATGTCTAATTACAGACAGTGATGATGGTTTTTCCTGTAATGTACCTACATTTTTCACTAAAAGAGTAGGCTTTTTTTTTTCTTCATTCCTTTTCAGCTATTGCTGTGCCTTAGCCCGTCTGCTTTTTTTTGTATGCTTTTTCTTCCTTCAGTTTCATTATCTTAGTCTTTGATGACCATATGGCAAACCCCGAGATCCTATGTGGTGAATTCCTTCCTGATTGATATTCAAGTGATCATGAAATGAAACAAAGATGATTGATCACTGTTAAGAAACATTGATCTTTGAGTTTAACATTGTATAACATTTTCCTTAATATGCAAAAAAAAAAAAGTTTATAACTTAGTTGTCTAAAGTGTTATGCTTTCATCACATCATAGTCCATTTGGAAATCTTCTGAGTCACTTATTTTATGGCATCTGACAACCTACACTTAGCTCAGCATTAGTCCCACTGAAGGAAGTAGCTGTACCTGATCCTTTCCCTGACATCTAGCCTGTCCTTTGAATCATTTACTGAGTTGACTGCTCAGAGTTAACCAGATACTGTGCATAATTATAGAATCATAGAATCATAGAATAGTTAGGGTTGGAACCATCTAGTTCCAATCCCCCTGCCATGGGCAGGGACACCACAAACTAAACCATGTTACCCAAGACTCCGTCCAAGCTGGCCTTTCCAAGTCCACTGCCAAACTCCACTGCTAGGGATGGAATATTCACAACATCCTTGGGCAACCCATTCCAGTGCATCACCACCCTCACAGTAAAAACTTCTTCCTTATATCTAACCTAAATTGTTAATTCAGATGTCAGTATTGTGGATTTGGGTTTTTGGCATTTCTTTCATTCTTTGATGATATACCCATTAAATGGTTGCTCCTTTCATTCAATTTTTAATTCAAAAAGCCAAATAACATTGCATTAAAGATAAAAGCAGTCCTTTACAGAGTGCTTGCTTGGATGAAGCTTCACATATGTGCAAGATGTATTGAGGTCAGAATACAATAAAATAATGATATTCAGTATAGAAAAACTCCTAGTAGGTATTACATAACTTTTTTTTTTTTTTTTTTTAGATTTCTTAGCCAGATAATTTTCTGTCATTGCAATAGCAACAAAGTTCCAGTGTTAATGTCATGAAGAACTGGAGAAACTTGCATTTTCAAAACTGTATCTCTCGCTGTATACTTTAATACTCCTCTGCCCATTAATTCTTACATATGGAACTGTTGAAACACAATGTAATTTTATGAATCAGTTTTAACTTTGCTAGTTAAATTTTCTCTTAACACATTACATGAACTGCATTAGCAAACTGTACTTTCCTTTTGGAATACTCGGAGATGTCAAAGCTGTATTTGTAGACATTGCACATTCATATTTCTCATTATTTTTCATCTTTCCAGTATGTTCATACAGTACAAAAGTTTTTTACAAAGCCTGCCTTGTAGAAAGGCTTGTGTTTGCTACACCCAAAAAATCTGGCCAGCTATGTTATCTAACCTCTGTTTCTGTTGGGTTCCTTTTTTAGTTGGCTGAGCTGAATTCTGATGTATTCAGTTAATGTGCACTGTGACAAAAAAGTTCTCATCTGCTATTAGCATTACTTTTTCAAGTATCACTCACTTGACTTGAAAAGTTAAATATTTCTCCTCTTCTTAGAAATATTTTCCCCATTTTTAATATTTTCAGTCAAAATCCATATTACAAGATATTACATCGGTTAGCAGTGCCTGTCGGCACATATGTTAGAGGCTTTCTTGGCAGCGAGTCATGCAATTGTCATTCTCTCAATAACTGCCTGATCTAATGCATAGAGATACCAGTGTTCTGTAACTGACTTCAGGAATGCATATTATGGTGGTCAGCTTTTGAAGCCACTTCAGTTCACATGCTGAAATTATACGCAGAATACTAGCATTCAGAAGTCTTAAAAACCCTTTACTTATAATACAACTTGTTGAGATTCTTATGAATTTGCTATCATCATAAATCAAAGACTTATCCAAGTAATTTAGCAACATTGGAAAACGTTACATGTATTTTCTATAAATGAGGCACAGTGAAGAAACAACTTGCAGCGAAATTTGCTGTAGTGCCAGAAAATGGAATAACATCTTCTGCCAAATAATCTTTTTTTTCTTTTTTTTTTCCCCCTCTTCTAACAGAGCATATAAAAACTGAGAGTGTTTTTAGCACCTAACTGTATATGCATTATAGTTAGACCTAGAATAAGTAAAGCCCCTGAGCTCACGCAAGGCCATATGTGTCCTGATGGTATTGTGCTTGAGAAGAAATTGAAGCTTCCTTCACATATGATGAATTGATCATGTTATTTCATCCCAAATCCAATTGACCTGACAGCCAACCCAATTCACATATTTTTCACAATGCTAGGAAACTGCCTTCGTTTTCCCTATATGAATACACATTGTTATACCAGAGAATTTGCAAAGATCAGAAGAGGGAAAGAATCCCACTCCAGCGCTTACTGAGCTATTTTTTTGTTTGCTTCTGTTCTGGCTAGGTACAAATTCAAGAATGGAATGTGGAATGAAATGCAATGATACCACAGATCCAGAGAAGTGTCACCCAGTGTTCACTTACTCTGAGGTGGGTTCGGCTATCAAGTTCAGGAGCTACCACAGAGTATAGTGGAGCCTGGCATAAACCCAGACAGACTGAAGTAAAAATCCCCTGAATCAGAATCCTCTGCAGAAAATCTCTTTATATTCTGGCAATTCAAATAAATATGACCAAATATTTTTCCAAACAGACTCTGCTCTGGATATATAGCAGCCCAGGCCACTATTTCTCTGAATAACAGAATGCATTCAAGTGATATATTCCAGAATAAGATTTTGAGTTGGTTTGCGCTTTGATAATTCTTGTTCATCTAATCTGTGCAATTGTTCGTCTATATTGCTCTTTCAAGGTCAGTCTGACATGCAGTGGAATGCTACTTAATTACAGCTCTAAATTTTGTAGGTGAACACCTGAATAAAACATCAACATGGTGACCCCAGATCGTTGCAGCAATGAATGAAACTATCACATTTATGCCAGATTACTGGTTTATGTCTCTGTGTTGAATGTGGATCTCAGTTATTTAGCAATTAAATTGGTAATTTTTCTTTCTCTTTCCCATCACAATTCTTTAAAGACATATGACACACTTTTTAAAGACATATATTTTTAATAGAACCGCTATGCTGGTTGGCAAAGGGCAAAACATGAATAGAAAATATTCTTTTCTGCAAACTTATCCCTAGTCCATGGACAATCTATGATATTTATGTGGGTTTTCATAGATAGTTCTGTGCTACGCATTACACAAAACCAAACAAAAAGGTATTTCCCTTGAGACTGCTTTTAATCTAGTTTGAAGATGAAAAAGCAATACATGAATAATAAATGAAATGGCAGCTTCATTAAAAATTCTCACTACAGTAATCATTTACCTGTGGCCATAAAACTTTTTTTTTTTTTTTTTTTTAATTTTTAAGTGCTTTAACACTGTAAAGAAACTGAGTCACATTTTTTATAAGAAACTTCTATGTGGAAAAATTAACTGACCAGTATTTGCACTGTTCCACCTAAAAGCCTCACTAACTTTAAAAAAAAAAGAAAAGAGTTTATAGCTGTAAATTCCTTTCCTCAACATTCAGTGTTACTGCATAATGGTTCATTAACAGAAGGAATCAAAAACACATGTGCAGTGATCTGCTTAGAAGAATACTGCATTGCTCAGTTCTACAAACTTAGAATGGCAAAACCAGCATTAATATTGAATGGACCACCCAGTCTGGTCTTTCTTGCTCCCACTTCCCTTAAAATGAGGTCCCTGGTCTGCTAGGGTTAGGGTAGTGCAGGGTTGTAGAAACAATGATGATTGCAGAATCATAGAATCACAGACTGGTTTAGGTTGGAAGGAACCTTAAAGATCTTCTAGTTCCAATCCCCCTGCCATGGGCTGGGATATCTTCCACTCAACCAGGTTGTTCAAAGCCCTATCTAGCCTGATCTTGAACAATTCCAGGGATGTGGCATCCACAGATTCTCTGGGCAACCTGTTCCGGTACCTCACCAAGTTTTCAAGTTAGGTAAATGTAATCTTTCTAAATAATACACATAAAATAAATAAATAAATACAGTATACATCCTATAAACATTAAATGATAGTGCTAAGGTATGGATAAAATGAAATGTATGCAGTTATATGTGTCAGTCTTGCAATATCTTGAATTTAAGGTACTAAGACCACAATTTATATGCAGTAGAAGACTATTTTATTCTATCAGGGAGTCTAGTAAGAGTTTTACCTACTTCCCTCTCTCTAGCTGTTTTCTTCTTTATATAATGCTGCAGCCTATACAGTCTGTAACAACATATATACAACATACACATTTTCTATTCTGAGTCACTGACTAAATGAAATGACATTGGGTATTATAAATATATTATCTAAAGAGTAGCTTCACAGACTTCATTATAAACTGTACTTTTATTAAGGCAAATAGCATGCTGGCTTGCATCAGAAATGGTGAGGCCAACAGGACTAGAGAAGGAATTCCCCCCCCTGTACTTGTCACTGGTGACCCTGAATACTGTGCTCAGCTCTGGGCCCCTCATGACTAGAAATACACTGAAGTGCTGAAGCATGTCCAAAGAAGTGCAATGAAGCTGGTTAAGGGTCTATAAGAAGCAGCTGAAGGAACTGGAGGAAATTAATTTAATCTGGAGAAGACAAGGCTCAGGGGAGATCTAATCACTCTCTACAACTATGTAAAAGGAGATTGTAGCAAAGTGGGAGTCAAGTCCCTTCTCCCAAATAACAAGCAATAGGATGAAAAGGAATGGTCTCAAGTTGTACCAGAGGAGGTTTAGATTGGATATTACAAAAAATTTCTTCACTGAAAAGGTTGTCAAGCTTTGGAACAGGCTGCCCAGGGAAGTGGTGAAGTCACCACCCCTGAAGGCATTTAAAAGATTTGTAGATGTGGTCCTTAGGAACATGAGGAACTTGGCACTTTAGTGGTGGACTTGGCGGTGCTGGGTTAACAGTTGGACTCTATGATCTTAAGGGTCTTTTCCAACCGGAGCAATTCTATGATTCTAAGGTTCTCTTTAGAATTTACTGTAATGCTGACTACTGTTTATTTAGTTCTAGTAAAAAATCTATACACTTCATCATATGCACACTGAATCTTAAAACTATATTGCAGCAAGATTGGCAAAAGCAGCAAGAAGATTTGTAATCCATTTTGCATTTCCTAAAAGGTAGCCATAGAACAAAAGTAAAGCTGCTAAAATGAACACATGCAAATGAACTGAACATACAGGGACAAATGAGGTAACCAAGGATTAATAAGGCATTGCTTCAATATTCTCAAATAAAGAGAGATGCATTTTATCAATACTACTAATAAAACTTATTATTTAACTTTACAATAAGACCTAAGGTCCAAGCACCTACTGAACTGGATGTACACAAATGAAGGTAAAAGACAGATGTTACAATCTCTCTCATCCAAGAGATATAATATTAAAGAAAAAAATTTGGATAGCAGTAGAGTGTATCAGAAAAAGTATTTGCAGAGACTCAGGAAATATTAATGCCATTGTAAATGTACTCATGAGATTTCATCTGGAAACTCCATAAAACTCTAGCTGTTCTCACTCAGAAAAGGAGGGGATAAAATTACAAAGCAGCAGAGAAAGTTTCATAGCATGAACAGGGAAATGAGAAAGACTGACTTTTATAGACGGTATTGAGAGAGAATGACTTGCTCATTCTACCAAAATGAAGGCTAGAATGTGGAGAGGAACTATGACTGATATTTTTACATAATGAAGGGATGGTGTAGGAAGATGAGGTAGGATGGTGTCAGAAGAAAAGAGAATCAGTGGGGAGGTAGAAGTACTTTAACTGCAAGATAGACTAACACAAGAAAAAATGTAAACTGAACAGAAATAAATTCAGGCTGAAAATTAGAGGAAGGATTCTGATGAGAGAGTAGGGAGCTTCTGGAACAAGCTTCTGGCTGGTGTCATGGAGACAGAGGAACCCATATCTAAGTTTGAGATGGCCCTCACCACGATGGCTCTCTAATAGCAGGGAGCTTGGGTTAAAGTCCAGGGCTTTCTTGCAGCTGTCACACTTCATACTGGTTCAAGCAGTTCATTGGGCTTCATAGTAATGAACCCTGATGAAAGGACAGATCAGACACACGGAAAAAAATGTTGTCCTTAATCTCCAGCACTACATTACAAACTTTTCAGAAATTAGTGTAGGCTTGTTGGAGTTTCTGTTCAGCTCTTGATCTCTACATTTAAACTGCAGTGACATTCAAAACAGCTGACACAGTAGAGTGAGTTCAGACATATGAAGAAAATCACAGTACTCATATGCTGCAGTCTTTTTTCTACTAATGAATTTTCAGAAAATATATTGAAATGTGTTTGCTCTTTATCACTGAAATTTGACAGGGTATAGATTTTTATAAAGACAATCACCATGGTATCCTGACAGTTTCTATACTGGGACACCTCATCACTTGGCTTGATCAGAAATAATCTTATAATGGATTTCCAGAAGAGTGTCAATACTTTTATGCTGATTTTAGCTGTGTAAAAATGGATATGCAAAACCTCAGAAAATAAATAATATTATAATACTGTAGTTGATAACATTCAAGTGACACATATCTTCCACGCTCCTTCTGTTGCTGGAATTAGAAGAATTGAGTCAGACAAGACCCTCAATTGTACATTCCAGAACATTTAACAAAATGTTAAATACAAGCTCAGAAGAAAATACAGTCAGCAGCTTCCACTTTTTTCTTTTGCTATGGCTGAATGAAAATATTCTAAGGTCAAAAATGCTTCCCAATACAAAGCAAAAGCTATAGAAGATAAATCTAAATTGAAGAATATAATCTCATTAAATATGTTAAATATGTAAATTGTGCTCCTTAATTTTGAAGAAAAGGTCATCAGCTAGATTTTGTCCTGTTAATAGCTGCAGGATGACTCAGAATAAACAGGAAAAAAACTAAAGCAGCACATGTAGTATGTCTGAGAGCTATGCATATAGATCTGTTCACAGGGAGACATTTGCACTGCACAAAGCAAATATACATGATGAAACCACTTAAGTGCTGCAACAACTAGTGGCACTGCAGATATGACCAGACATCAGGCAAAACTGGAGCAACCAGTCAGACCAGGGAGCAGTAATCACCTGCACATGCCCTGCCTTCTCTGCTAATAGTAAATTGGTTGATTTTGTGAAGTGATTTATTTCCTTCCCTTGGAGGTCTTGATGATGCCAGGGCTTTGCAGACTGAGGAATAGGCAGAGATAATTTGAAATATATACTATGACACCTCATATTATTCAGATGTATAGACTTTCCTAAATGGGACAATCACTGTTTGCAAGACATAGACCAAGTGTTTATTTCTGGAAGTTTCTAAGGAATCTTGATAAGTTTAGGTCAAGAAAAAAAATTCAGAATAAAAACCTGCCAATCTCTTAATTATTTTTTACACATTTTCCCAGGAAAGAGAGTAATTTGCATCTCTGCTTCCAACAGAGTAATTCATGCAAGTCTTTGTTTCAGTAAATGGTTGGCCTAATTCAAAGAATATTTTATTGAAAGGTCAGATACAGGAGTGTTATGAAAACCTCTGTTTCACACAAAATGATGCTTAGACAAGCACATAAGTCGTATTTTTAAATCACTTTCTTCCATCCTTGCTCCAGCAGAGTAGTACTTTATTCCATAAATAGCTATAAACTGTTAGCCATAAACTGTTTCATCTCCAGTACATGATTTTTTATTGAATAAAGTAATCCAGAAATTGCTGCATGTTTTTTGTAGGAGCTGCAAAGTCTGGCCTTAATGAGCTGGCTACAACTGGAAAAATTATTAACTGCATTACTCATGCACCGAGTTTCCACCTTTCATTCCCAAAGTAATAACAACCTAAGATAATAGAAGTTTAGGAGTTCTGGATATTGTATAAAGGCATAACTGAAACATTGGGAAGATGACTGCTGCATTGATGGCTAACAAAAGTTATACAAGTTTAGAAAGAATAAAATGGTTACAAAAGGAAATTTAGGAATTGATACAGAAAAACATCTAATTGTAAGAACAGAAGAATCTGTTCAAAGCTTCTACTTCACCACTTCACTGACACATACAGTAAATGTTTTTAGAGAAAAGGAAACAGGTCAACTGGCTCTTTAAAGATACATCAGAATTTTCAAATGCAATTTATAATGTACTCTTGCAATTCATCATAAAATAAATCTCAATATTCTGCTACAGATATCAGTGAGAGATGAAAGGGGGGCACAAAATTAAGAGAAGGAAATTTCCATCCCAACATAAAGGTGTATATTTCCTTATTCTTTTTCCAAGATTTTCAGTATGTTAAGATGAGTGTAATAAGGGGAAGCAGCATACTAGTTACAGAAATGCTACAAGCAAAATGAAGTGTGGGCGCTTTGCTGATCTGCCTGGAAGACATAATGTTCAAGAAATATATATATATATATTCTTTTTAAGTATTTTAATCCTTCCTGTGTACAGCATACAGACAAAAGTGGATAAAGCATCTTTCTAACTTAATGCCCAAGGTCCTGACCAAGTGAGTTGTAAAAGTCCCTTGCTCCAGGTAGGAAGATCAAATATGAGCAAAGATCTCCCTCTTACCATGCACGCAAGCCTGTTCAGAGTGCTGTAAAATTAATCTTATTCTTTCCCTTGAGGAACTCCTAGGCCTCCTTTTAAACTCTGCATTGACAGAAGAGACTAAGTAGTGGGCAAATCAGAAAAAATATCTTTAAAACAACTGGAGGATCACCCTGATCATATAACATAAACATCGCTGGTTTCTGACTCACCCAGAGAAAAGGTCTGTGACGGTTTATCCCTTGTAGGCAGCTAAGCACAACACACCCACTTGCTCACTTGCCCATAGTGGAATAGGGAAAAGAATTGGAGGGGTAAAAGTGAGAAAACTCATAGGCCAAGAGAAAAACAGTTTAATGGGTAAAGCAAATGACACACACACAAGCATGATGAGCATGATGCCGTATGGAATATTCCACTGGCCAGCTGGGGTCAGCTGTCCCAGCTGTGTCCGCTTCCAGCAACTTGAGCACTACCAGACTACTCTCTGGTGGGGTTGGGTGAGGAACAGAAAAGGCCTTGACTGTGCAAGCACTGCTCAGCAATAATGAAAACATCCCTTTGTTATCAACACTGTTTCCATCATAAACCCAAAACAGCCAAATACAAGCCACTGTGAAGAAAATTAACTCTATCCCTGCCAAAACAAGCACAAAAAGCCAGAGATATCTCCAGGAAAAACACCTATTATTTTATTAAATAGTATTTTCTATCCCGAAAGTCCACTTTCCTGGGCTTCTTAAGAGTATCTTCTAGGCATTAAGTTATTGGGCAAAAGAGAAAATAACTTCTTGTCCTGCCTGATAGAGATATTACTAATGAAATGTGGTTATTTTTTTATGAAATATTCCATTTTACCTGATTTTTCTTTCTTTTTTTTTTTTTTCCTTAATACTATTCTTCACTAGACAGTGAAAATCTCAGCTATTTGGAACCTCTTGCTAGAGACCTACTTTTTAAACTCATTTAGTTGTACCTCATGCTGAATTTTTAAATGGCCAGAACAAATTAAACGAAAACAGTTTTCAGTACAGAAAATTCTGCCAAGGTTAGCCCTTTGTGAAAACATTTTTACAGGTTTGGGGTTTTTTGTGTTTTGTTTTCTTTTTTTTGGGGGGTGTTAATTTTTTCAGCTGCAACTTTTTCTTTTTTTTGTTATCTTCTGTTTAGCTGAAGAACCCAAGAACAAGTGATAAAATAGCAGTTGAAATTCAATAGCAAAATGAGAAGTAATGCAACCTGGGAAAAATATCATTATTGATGGATGTAGAGGACTCCACATCAAACATTATAACTTAAAAAAATATATGAGAACTATTGTGGATAATCCTCTGAAACTGTCAGTAAAATACTCAAACAGCTGTTCATGTAGTAACTGGGTGTTGGGGGTCATTCCAGAAAGAATTGATAACAATGTAGAAGAAATCATTATGTCACCTTTTGAAGCCACACAGTTTCATATTGGAATGTTTCATAAAAGTCTAGTCAAACCACTGAAAAAAAGTACACTAGAAGATGAACGGAATTATAGAATATTTTACTAATGACAGGAAACTACAGAGACTTCAGCTGTGAAATGGGATATGATGTTTTTACAGGAAAAGATCTACAAAATCACCATTGACATAGAAAAAGAAGAAAGAAAGTTTATATGTCATAACATAATAAATGGCGAACATACTAGGAAATTATCAGGGAGTAAGTGTAGATCAAGCATGAAATGAAACTGAAATGAAGTAAAATTAAATGTAACTGTGGAATTCATGACTGTAGCATGTCATGAAATCTTAAAATACGGGGAGGGCTTCAGGTAGGTTAAGCAATACTCAGATGTATTTCTCTTTCTAGCTACTACATATGGCTGGTTATTAAGTACACACTGAACTGCTGAAACATATTCAGCAGTTCTTCCAACAGACAGACATGCATTCCATCGGCATGAATCTCATGGTGTTCCAATCCTAATCTTATATCCCAACTCAGTAAACTACGAGAGTAATGGTGAACCTCTAGTTAATAACAGTAGCCACTTAGGGTTAACTTAAACTTGGTAGATGAGGGGAGAGCTCTGGATGTTGTCTACCTTGACTTCAATGAGGTTTTAGTTACTGTCTCACATAACATTCTGACAAAAAATTAAAAAAAAGCTGATGAAGTGTGGGCTGGATGAGCAGTGAGGTGGATTGAAAACTGACTGCATGCCCAGGCCTAGTGGGCGCTGATCAGTTGTGCAAAGTACAGTTGGAGGACAGTAACTAGCAGCATACCCCAAGGGCCAGTATTGAGTCCGATCCTGATTTACGTCTACATTACTAATCTGGATGGTGGGGCAGCACATACCCTCAGTAAGTTTTCTGGTGACACGAAGCTGTGAGGAATGGCTGATAAGCCAGAGTTGTGCTATCAGCTGGAGGGACCTGAACAGGCTGGAGAAATGGGCTGACAGGAATGTCATAGAGTCAACAATGAGAAGTGCCAAGTCTGGCACCTGCTGAGGAATAACCCCTGCCACCAGGCCATGCTGGAAGCCAACTGTCTTGGAAAGCAGCTTTGCAGAAAAGAGCCTGAAACTCTGAAAAGTTCCTGTTGGACACCGAGTTCACTAGGATCCAGCAATGCACCCTTGCAGCAAAGAAGGTCAATAGGGAGGTTAATTTCAAATGCACTCAAATGTTACAATTGCAATGTCCTGAATGTGCAGGAAACACATTCAGTTGTGATTACATTCGTCAGATCAACAGCAAGTTTACCACTGGATTGGCTGACTCTTACCTTTTTCCAGCAGAATTTCTCAGTCTTCTTGATACTGCTTTGGAACACATTTTGACACCTTGACAGTGTTGCTCTTTGTGTACTTTCTAACATATCAGAAATATATAGATAGAATATACTCATATAATATGTAATTTTTAAGCCACTACAGCACACTGACCAAAATGTGTATCTCCATAACTATATAAACATACAAAACATTTCTTCACAGTCATGGAGTCACTGGAGTTGAGATGGTTGTTTATGTTATTATCTCCATAATGTAAATTTATGTCCACATGCCATGAGAAACAGTATTGTTGTGTGGTTTGGTTTTCATTTTAATGGATATTTTGCAAAATAAAATTTTAGTACGTGTTCAGCCAAACTTTACAGCGTAAATTATGGCACAGCTATTAATAGGTCGTCAGATTGATTAGTTGCTTGCCCCCAGTTGAAGCTAATCCTCCTGCTCTTACAGGCTTCTTAGGGAATAGCAAAGTGAAAAAATGAATAGCATTCATAAGAACACAAGAATTTAATCCTGAGGCCAGCAGTAATGTCAACTTCAAAAAACACTGTTAATGAACCCAGAATTTCACAGGAGTGTCTAATACACCAGGGAACAGGGGGGAAAAAAAAAAGTAACCCCAAACCCAAACCCGAAAAAACACAAACACACACACACCAATCCCCCCCCCCCCCAAACCAGCCAAACAAAGAAGCATAAACAAACAGTGGGCTGTACTGTGCTTTCAAAGCAGGGTTATCAGAGATTTCAGCTGTGATTTTACTTCAGAAATACTAGTATCATGCATTTTGACTTAAGAATTCCAGAGATATTACAGGTTTTCTGGGTATATGATTCATTATGCAAAGAGAAATGAAATGAATATTAAGGAGATCTTGATAGATATGTGTATCAAAGCAGCAACAACCCATTCCTCCTTTAAAAGCCTGGAAATCAGGAAACACTGTACACTCAGCAGTAGCTTTATCTATTGAAGATGTAACAATAAGACTGTCTTGTTCATAAAGACAAAAGTTTTTATAGGCAAGTGCTTGTAACAGTACCTGCTTGAAAGAAAAATGCCTGTTTGCTGTTCCTCAGAGTGCTGCTCCAGCAACTTGTCCAATCTAGAAGAAAAATGAATTTGTTTAGGTATAATATGTAAAAACCGAAACAAATGGAAAAAAATCCTGTCTGCTAAAAGTATCAGTGGAGTAAAGGGGAAATATAAATAACAAATGTAGAAGCAGTCAGTCCATTCATGCTTCACTGCCTGAACATGAAATGTATTTGGGCAGTAGGAACAAATAGTTTGTCTTGGAGTACCTGAAATGATAATTTAGTCTACATGTTCTGAGGTCAGAACAACCTGAGAAAGCCTGGAAATGGACTGGAACATTATCTCACAAGGAACAAGGCAAATCTGAGCCACTGAGACAAACAGTACCTGGCCATATTTTATCTTTATTAGTGTTGTCTATGAAGAAACATAAAAGTTTGTGCAGTTTTAAATTGCCTCTAAACCAGGCAATGACATCAAACTGTAACAGGCTGATCAGATAGGTTGTAGAGATATTCAGAAGCCATTTGGACATAGTCCTGTCCCAGGCTGGGAGGATGGACCAGATGACCTCCAGAGGTCCCTTCCAACCTTAGCCACTCAATGATATGATGATTCTGTCAACACCTGCAATGTAACACAGACATAAGCAGAAGCACATAAGTAAAACAAGAATGAAATTGGTGAAAATGCTAGTTAATACATCAGGAAAGCCGTCACCTGAATTGTCATTGACTGACACATAGAAAGAAGGAAGATATTCCTAAATTTAGGGAATAAGAAATGAGATTTAGAGTTTGAAATAGAATAAAACCAGTCAAAACACCTAGTCCAGCCCCAGGCTGCTCTGAAATAGGTCACTGTCTACAGTACCAGAGATAAAACTAACAGGAGAGGTTTTTCATAGGCTGGCTTGATACCACTACTCATAAGTATTAAAACATGCATTTTATAGTGAATATGCTAGAGTGTAGCTGGCCTCCCATGGAGACTATAGAAAGCAACAAGGGACATTTCCTCAGGACATGAAAATTAAAAATGACCCAGCAAGTTGCACTTCTCCCTTAGGTTCTGTCTTCTCTAGATGAACATAAAGGTAATGGAGGACACAATGGAAGTATTCAGCACAAAGGACAGAGGGTTTGTATAACTGCTTCAGGGTGATTTTTTTGCTAGCAGACCCAAACCAGCTCTTGATTAGCACGATTTCATCTTCCATATCATTATGTGAATTGTCATAGTGGGAAATAGCTGGATTCCCATCTTTGACCTACTGAATAATCAGTTATTTATACAAAACACTGCCATTAGGAGACACCAGAGCCTCCCATGCCAAAGTAACCAGCAAGTATTAAGGCATTCCTTTATGTTGTGAAAAATACAGTAACAAATCCCATCAGCTTGCAGAAGGGAATTCTGTCTGTTGCCCACACTGTGTAGGAAGGGGCAGGAATTTGTAAGCATCAACATAGGCTTTAAGAACATCGAGTGCTCCACTCTTTTCTCCCAAAAAAAAGTTATTTAGTGAGTTCAGTTGTGCTTCTGAAGCTTCTGGTCTTTTTCCCTGCCCCCAGATATTTCTGTGATTTAGCAACATGACCACTGCAGACTACCAGGTGTTCATTAAAGGGAGGATAGTATGGCCACGAATGCCTGGTTAGTGATACATTTTCTGTGCTACTATAAGCAGTAGGATTTGAAAACATGCAAAAATCCATGCGCTTGCAGAGAATCTTACGCAGGAAGCTCTCTTAGACAGGTTTTCTAAATACTGCACAGCCTGAGAACTTCTTGGCTGCTTGTCGTATGCCACACATTGCTAATGCCTAGTGTGAAGGGTTCAAGCAATAGCAGTGTCAATTTGAAGCAGGCCGATTAGAGGTACATCTTCTCAGTCACTAGAAAGCTCTGCATAGCCTTTCAGCACTGGAACAGAGTTACTCCAAAAGCCAAGATATGGTGTTCTGGCAACACCGTACATTTATTTAATGGGATGAAGATAGAGTTTTGTGTGGGTGCAGCATGAGCAGGGATATGAACCAGGCAAGATGAGCCTGGGGCCAATAGTCCCTGCTGGGCAGTGCTTACGCTTCCAGGGTGCAGTGCCACTGCTCCAGACAGGCAAGCAGGGCACAGTGGTGACAGCATGGTGTCCTGTCAGCAGCCCAGTGATCATCAGGCAATAACAAGGCAGGAACACTTTACTAAAGTCAAGCCAGGAAATCCAAGCAGTAATCCAGGAACAAAAGTAGAGGCAGACACCTCTACAACAGGGTTCAGACAGGGACTGGTAGTTCAGGAGTAGGCTTAAACAGATCCCTCAGTCAGGAGGTGCAGGGATGTCCCAGCTGAAGCTGGTCAGGGCCATCGAGGACTGTTTGTGCCTTCAGGACCCCTACATCTGTATATAAGGTGAACTCAATCATGTGCAAAAATATTTGTCATTCAAACCGAAGTGCAAATCTCAGAAATGGAAAATGGAAAGTACCAGGCTGTAAAATAACAGCAGGTTGCCCTTTGCAAGCTTCACTCACTGTAAAAGAGTTGTTTTTACATTTCCCAATGAAACACTGTGACATAGCTAAATTGATTTATAAAAGCTTTTAAAATAGAAATGTGTTGCTGGATTTTAAAAACTGCTTATTTTCTAGTACTCTCACAGAACAGAGGTTGTATGTACCCTTATTAGGACAATAAGCAATTCATCAAAACAATGGTGCTTCTACACTGCAAGCTGTTGGTAGCACTGTGCAGAAAATATAGAGCAGGAGCAGGTGCCTGAGCCTTAAGGAAAACTCAGCAATAATGCTTCTATCCTGTTTTGCATTTCCAGAAAATATGAAACTACCTCATTAACTACTGCTAGCTGCAGTGGTACCACTGGCGAGACAATGACACTCTGATTTGTAATTCTCACCTATCGAGTGTGTACTGGGAACTTATATCAGCATCCACCCTTTCCTGCTTTTGTCACTGGTTTTGTCTTCTTTCAGTACCCCATTACCTCATTTTCCTACAGTAGTGGTCAATAAATTCATTTCCCAAAAAAAGATTAAAAAGTCCTGGCATTCTACCAGCACTTGAAAGCATCATCATAGTGTGACATTTTCAAACAATGGTGTTGAGGATGAATGCATGATCCAGCTCCAGGAGAAGACTGACACTTGTCACCAAGATCTGCCCAGGTTACTTACAGTTTATCATATCTTGTGCTGGTTGTTCCACTTGTGAGTTGGGATAGATATATGAAATCAACATGTATGGAAAACTTTCAGTTTTCCACCAGTCACTGAAAAGGTTTTTATTTCTTTTTTCAAATTATTTGGGACTGTCTTATAGCGGACAGTTTTGGCCTCCAGGAATAATCAGAACCTCTTTAAAAAATTATAAGCCTGCTTTTAATTTTATGTTTACTAATGGAATTTGCTGATTGTAATTGCCTGTTCATAGCTTTTATTACTTTCTTCCTATATTTTCTAATAAAATTTACATTTGCAATATATCTATAGGAATATGATCAAGTTTGTTTATAAAAAGAATATGTACTAGGTGGAAAAAAATCAATACTTAGTATTGTAACAGCTAATTCATAGTAGCATTTGACATTAACTTCATATGCTTGCTTCATCATGACTGGGCAGTGTTCACGAGAGGGGACATAAAGCTTCTCTGCTGTTAAGGCAGCAGGAACTATATAGTTTTTATCTTCTGCAACTGATAAGTTTTGTTTAAAAAAAAGAAGTCTACTAGTCTAAACTTCGACCAAGAATTACTGCTTGTCTTCACTATGTTCTTGAAGCAATGACACCTCTAAGTCTTATAATGTTAAATAAACAGACAGCATCATTTTCAGGCCTAAAGACAGACTAACATATGGGCAACAATTAACTTTTTAAGAAGTACCATTCAGCATTCATTTTCCAGTACCACTCTAGAAACTAGCTTATCTTTATTTTCTCACAGTAAAGGTGATTTTCCATTGATTAATTTCTTATGATTCACTTCCATAGAGATTTTTCAAATAACAGCAGCTCTGGGACTCACTCACTGTCTTTTTTTGACCCAAGAACAAAATAAGTGCTAATGACTAAAAAACCTATTCAACAACATTTCTGAAATTTTAGTAACCCTACTAAGTATCATAGCTGCTACCTAAAATCTTTTGACTTTGAAACTACTTATATGAATATATTACTTTGCTCTTAGGCTGAAAGAAAAGTCCAGTAGAATAGGGAAGAAAAAAGAAAAAGGAAAAAAGAGAAGAGCAATGAAAAGAACATGCCTGATTACAAGCCACTTTCTTTTCAGTTGTAAACACGAATATTAGCCTCCTTCTGCTCCAATTTCAATTTTGTTGTCTTATCAGGCATAGCATAATTTCAGATGAACAATGCCATCAACACTAAATCTACCACATGTGAAAAGACTATATTTATAATTATTGTAACATATCCTGGGAATATCTGCATGTAAATCATAAATCTGAATGTCACATTTTCTATCTTCTCTATATGGCATCTTTGGTCTATACATCTGATGAGCTTAACAGTACTTCTAACAAGACTTTTATAGGTAAAATAGACATTTTTAGCTGAAACACCTCAAATTACTCCTAGATATGTTACATAGCAGTACAAGAAGAAAAAGACACAGTGAATTTGCAAATATTTATCTTTCTTAAAAAGTCTGTTCAGTTTTTGAGGATTTGTCAAAGAATCTGAATGCTGAAGCTTCTGAAAAGCTGGTGACATGGAAGCAAACGTTTAGTGGAGAATTCCCTTTAATTTCAAACTCATTAACTAACCAAAAATAACATCTTTTGACCAGAAAGGTAGTATTCCATCACTACATATGTCAGTTATGATCCTGAGATGAGAACCCAGTCCCCAAGGCAGGAAGAAGTTAGAGATAAGAGACAGTTCTGGGCTCCATGAAAAGAGGCCTTTAAATAATACACAATAAATACAAACGTAGTCTTCATTTAAAGCCTCGTTCTACAGCTGTGCTTAAAAAGCATGAACCATGAACCACATGATGAATGTGTGTAAATGTTCACTGAGACTTAGAGTAAAGGTCAAAGTATATAATATCAGTCAGTCAATCAGTCAAGCAACTGTTTCCATTGATTTTCATAGATTGCTCTTTGGACACACAGATGTGGGACTTAAACCATTTGCTGCTGTAAGTTATTGAATAGCACAATGGTCTTTCCCCATACTTCAACATTCTACTTCAAATGTCACCTTAGTATCTCATTCTTGAAACACGATCCATTCTTCATTATATTAGCTTTGAGTAGTTCTTGAGAGATAATAGAATTATTTGTATGCGAAGTTATATATATGATTAATTTTACAGGATCAAGAAATTATTGCATAAGGATTTGGAACATGCTCTATGTGTAAGATATATTTAAATTGTATGGTGGAACTTGGTCCTGCATTTGAGAACATAACGCACAAATAGCCTAACTTTTCAAGTTTACATAATACAATTTCTTAAACTCTTGTTAACACTGACTGATAGGTTGCTTTGATATGCTGAAACTGTGGGATTCACCTAGTGTCAAGAAAGAAATCCTAAAGCAACAGCAGCAAGTCGTGACCATTTGGAAAGCATTAATGTATGCCTAAATCTACCTCAGCCATCACTGTTTTTATTATCACCTGTCACCCTTCTCAGTCAGCTCCCAATTCTCTATTTGGCTGGGTTTTGCTTCCTATTATGAACTTTTTCAGTCGACCATCCAAAGCAGAGAACTTTGTTTCCTTCATGTGTACAGTACCTGAAGAAATCTCAGAACTCCATAACGTTAGTAACAAGAGCAACTTAAAATATCTTGGAATTCAGACTGCTGAATTTCTACAAGACTTCTTTCTTCCTCAGTCTGAGAAAATAGGTCTAAACTCTTGAGAAATGTTTTTTGTTAAAAAGTTTAACCAACTCCGTGTAAGAGCCAAAGAATAATTATGAAAACTGACACAGTTTAGGATGAAAAGCCACCACCTATTTTCTTGAGATTTTATCTGAATTTTTCTCAGTCTGCTTTTCAGTCTGCTAGTTTTCAGTAGTTTTGCATATATGAAGATGTCCATGCACCAACATTTCCTCTCTCTCTTTCATTATTGAACAGAGCTACCGAGCAAGAAATACAGCAATTTTGGTTTCACGCAAAACAGCTAAAGATTGAAATTGATACCCTTCCAGAATTTTTCTTTCTTTTTTTTTTTTGCTAAGTTTGGCACATTGCAAGACTTTTTATTTTGCAATGTGACCGTGTCTTTGTGTTCAGAATTAGCTCAATACATTTGTTCCCTCCTTGTAGTACAATATATGTCAGTATTTTCACTCGCATGGATCAAGTACTCTCAAACTGTGAGGTTAGCTTTCCTGATGCAATTTTGATCTCTTCCAGAGCAAGATGTACTAAGCCCAGAGAGAACACCAAAACCAGCATTAATTTTCTCTTATTTTTCTCCACTTGGGATATGACAAACCTAGGATTTTCCTGTTTATGAAGAACAGAATAGGTGGTTCTGGTTTTTGTTGATTTCCAAGCAGAAGCAAGCTGGCCCAGGAAGAAACAATGGCAGGTATATATATCCAGATGTTGTAAATTATCACAATAGTGTGCTATTTCCAGGAGACTATTAGAAAGAAGTTAGACCATGGGTATTTCCATCTTTGTTTACCTCGGCATAGGAAACATACTAGGTTAGTTTTATTTTATTTTTCAGGGTTTTGGGTTTTTTTTTGGTATTTTGTTTTTTTTTTTTTTCTCAAAATTTAATGGCATTTTTAACAGGTAGTTCTTAAGTCAACTTTCTAAGGGTATGCATTCACTGTCTGTTGGGGCAGGGAATAATGAGGGAGAAAGTTGCTTGATGCAGGATTTCTGGAAAAGCTAAATTCTCTTAAATCACGTATTTCAAAAAGGCCACTTAAGCCACGTAGGCAGGTATCTAGACATGGGGTGACAAGACTTATTAAGAATCAAAGCTTGAAAATTAATTTTGCAATCAGAATTACTTCGTCATAGTGGTAGGCCAGAAAATATGGATGAAATAAAAGATTAGGAAGAGAAAGGATTACAATAATGCCTCAGTCTGCCTGCTAAAATGAGTTGTCCCTTATTATACAATATCTAGTGCTCAATCTGATCTGTTTTAAGATCTTGAAAACTAAGGACATATTTGTTCCCTTCAGGTCAATATCCCCAGCTCTCAACTGCCATTTAAATGATATCTTCAGCCAGTGCCAAAGGTCTTGAATGACAGATAGAAAATATTTTACTAAAAAATTTATAAAGATACCTAATATTTACCTATTTCTTAAAACTTAACTGTATTTAATAATGTTTTTATATAAATATTTTGTATTTGGTTGTAATATTTTTTTTAATCTGATAAACTAGGTATTGCAAATTTTGAGGTGTTCAGATAATTCCTTCCTCTGCTCTATAGCAAATCCCTTCATTTCCTCCAGTCACACCACTTTTTCCTTCCTCAGACTTCATCCTGAAAAGTCTCATTCTTTAGTTTAGCCAGGACTCATCCCACCCAATAAAAATGAGGTTTCTGAGCCTTCGCATAAATTCCCATTAGAGGAGTAAATTCCATCTGCAGTAAAAAAAAAAAAAAAAAAAAATTCTAAAACTTTTGTGTAAGAACCTATTTGTGAGTGTGCTCTACCTTAAACTTTAATCATGGTACTGGTTTTGGATAACAGTGAAATATCAGCTTTTCCATAGAGGAAAATATAAATATGTTCAAAAGGCACTGACCATTATAAGGAAAACTGGAGAAAAGACAAGTACAGTTTCCAATATGATTTTGAAGTAAGCAATAATGAAGTTTGGGAAAGTTTTTTTTTATCAGTTTGACAGTCAATAGTTACTCTGTTGGAACAGCTTTTTCACATCCTTCTAGGTGTTATGCTACACAAGAAAAAAAGCCCTGCCATACATGCAGCTAAAATAGGAAAAACAAGAGTTAAAACTGTGAAAATTGAGGAATTGGAGCTGCATTTGTGATTTTAACATACATTTTCCAACACACATTATTTGTCCTAAACTATCATTACACAATTACTTTGACCAACTTCCACATAATTCTGACTCTGTGTGTAGCCACTTCTCAAGTGAGTAAATATTTAGTAGTAAACTTCAAGACGTCTTTACCTAGAATCATAGAATCATAAAATGTTTAGGTTGGAAAATACCTTTAAGATCATCAAGTGCAACAATTAACCTAACACTGCCAAGTCCACCACTAAACCATCTTCCTAAGTTGCACATCCATAACCTCCATAACCTTTCCCAGCAGTGAGATCAGACTGACAGGCCTGTATTTCCCTGGAGCCTCTTTCCAGAGCTCCTTGTAGATGAGCATTATATTTGCTAACCTCTAGTCAACTGTAACCTCCCTGGTTAAGCAGGATTTCTGATAAATCATGAAAGTGGCTTGGTGAACATTTCCACCAGCTCCCTGCATTGGTTTACATTCACTTCAGTTGGCCTATAGATCCCACCACCTTTTCATAGGGAGAAGCCCTATGTGGCCCAATGTGGCCATTCTCAGGTGCTTTCATAGTTTCTAACAAATCAGCAACCCTTGTGTCTTTGCTGATGCATGGACTTCCACAGAGACAGCAGACCAAAAGGCTTCACTAGCACACTGTTCATCAAAGCCCACAGGCTTATCTCTAGTGGGCCTGGTTTTATCCCTTTCCCATCTCAAATCTAGTTTGAAGCTCTTTCAATGAACTCTGTTAACTCCTGTACAAAGACCTTTTTCCCCTATTGAGACTGGTATACCCCATCTGCTGTCATGTAAACAGACCCATGATCAAAACCCCCAAAATTCTGCTTGTAATACCAGGTTCAGAGGCAGATGTTGATCTGCTGGATCTTCCTATGTCTTCCTTCATCATTCCCTACACTAGAGCTACTCAACTAGCTACAAGACTTACAACTTACAACCTTTATGGATGAGGGGATACTGATGAATACACTACTATGAAGCACTGGCCAATAACATTACCTAACACTGAATTTAAATATTCTCCCACATTCAGTGTCTTTGAATATATATAGCATTTATTTATATGACTGATCAAGCATCCTTTCCCTAGGGTTGCTCTTTCTCCTTCTGGGACTATAATGCAGTCTAAATTTCTAAATGTCAAAATATGCTAAACAAAGAAATCCGCCCTGCCTGGTGCTCCTGGTAACCCTCAGTACTGCAAAGCAGACTTTAACAGATAGAAATGCAGATAGACATTTCATCTTGTGCACATGGAATAGCAGTAATTGTTCATAGACATTTTCCTTTAGGAAAAAGACAAAGACATTTTTCTTTAGGATCACTTTCAAAAAATTTGTTCTGTAAAATCCAATAAAATCTAGAAAAGAATTTTTAAAAAAGGTAGAAAGCCTACTGAATGTAATGATGAAGATTTGAAGTGGGATTCAGATATTTTACTGGCTGGAGAGTTAGCACAACCTATATACAAACACACAAACCCTTAAGTTAAAAATGAAAGAAGGTGTGAAGAACAGTTAGCAAAATTCCCCAAAAGCCTTTCTAGTAAGCAACATAAAATGACAGATTCTTACACTAATAACATCATTCATGCATTGTTTATTATTAAATGTGTTTCTGTTAATATTCAAACTTGTGCAAAAGCTCACACCACAAGTTTTCTTACGGGTTTTCTTTGTAACACTCTCTGCATACCATTAAGTAATTAGCTGTAAACTAGTAAGCTGCCACAGACAAAGCATACACAGATAGACAATTACCAACACCTACTTCCGAGACAGTTTCTGTCACTGACTGTGGCTTGGTCTCGCTGTACATCCCTGCTGCCGGTGCCCTGGCACCACGGGCTGCAGTGCAGAAGGAGGGGAAGAGGTGCTCCAGGCAATGAAGCGGAGGTTCCCCTGCAGTCTGTGGGACAGACCACAGAGGTAGCCAGTGGAGACACCCCCACTACAGCCATGGAGCACCTCACGCCACAGCAGGTGGAACTTTCCTGAAGAAAGCTGCTGCCATGCAAAGCCCATGCACTCAGGGGAAAAGTGTGAGGAGGAAAGAGCAGCATATTTAATACATGTAATATTCATTATGCATTATCAGAAGTCATGCATATCTTTTCAATTAATAGGTTTTAATTAAAACTTCTCAGATACCTTGAATTGTAGATCAAATCGTAATTTGTGGAAGTTAAAAGGAAAGTTCCAAATTCTCAGCTGTCAAGTAGCAGATAATTGCCAGTGAAATATAAGAAAATAATTGTTTTTTAAACTTCTTAGCACTTTTCAGTGTTCCTTGAGTATCTTTTAAGATGTAATTACAAATAAACTCACATGCCTTGATTTGTGTACACTGTTATCCTGGAAACTTCTGATATGGATTAGATGCTGTAAGTAACGACTCTTGGAGGCTTTGACTTAGTAAGTTCTGCTTTTTCTAACCCATGACATAGATTTTCAGAGCCCTCCCTGTGTTAATAATGCTAGCAGAGATATCCGGCTACTTGCATTTCAAACACATATTTTAAAACTAACTTGGTATGTCTAACCTAGACCAGCATCATGGAAATAACTGCCACCTAGACCTACTCACAGATGATCTGGTTGCATGTGACATGACAGCTGCTGTTGATTTTACCTTAATATCATTAACCTTTGAAAATATATTCAGCATAACTGCAGCCTGTCATGGTGAACTTCATAAAGTAGTAGTTCAAATCATTGTTTGCTCCAGGTCATTAAGAAACTAGTAAACAGACTATTTAACAATGATGCTAATGTAAATTTTCCATGACAGCAGTCACTGGTATCCTGCTGACAAATGATAATGTCATTGCAACATGTCCTTAGAGCTCAGTAATTACTTCTGTATTCATGAGTGTATTTGGCTGGAAGTTTACCTGATCGGAATGTAAAAGCTCTCAGCAAAGTTTATGCATGCTAAAAGTGCCATCGGATGCATATATGACAGGAATATGTTCAAAATGCCTCTAAAGAAATAATCTGTTTACCTGGGGCATTACATTGTCTTCTTCACACCACTCAGGAGTCTTCTTGAAATACTGCTTTATTGAACTACTGCTTTAGCTCCTTTCCTTACAAGATAATGCAGTATGAAAGCCCTGCTTTCCTGGAGGTGGCTGAACACCTGCCTGTTGATTGGAAGTGGAGAATGAATTCCTTATTTTGCTTTGCTCATGTGTGTGGCTTTTCCTTTACCTATTAAACTGCTTTTATCTTAACCCAAGGGTTTTCTCACTTTTGCTCTTCTGATTGTCACCCCCATCTCGCCAGGGAGAGTGCATGAGCCCCTGTACAGTGCTTACCTGCCATCTGGGGTTAAGCAATGACACTGGGTATGAAGCAGAAGAAATGGGCTCTATCTTGAGTACAGTAAAATTTTTAATATTCTCCCTATTAAATTCTCACAGGAAAATGAGGGAAATGTCATTTAGATATTAAAAAAAGAAAAATAAAATAAAAGACAGTGTGTGTCTGCTCTAAAAGCTATTCTCAAAAGAATAGTTATCAGTTCCAAATGGGGATTTTCTTTCAGGCTGGTTCCCTCAGAGTTTCCAGGCCCAACTCTGTTCAATATTTTCATTAAAAATATTCATTGCAAAGTAAATGGATAAAATTTGTAGATGAAACCAGGGTGTATTAAGATTACAGAAGTGCGGAGAACAACTTCAGAATTCAGAACCATCATAACAAATATATAACCCAGAACTGAAAAAAAAATTTTTTTTTAAGAAAAACTTCAGACCACAATGACTAGCAAAAAGCAATGAACACATAAAATGCCAAATGAGGAAAAGGACCTGCAAGTCTATTAGAAACAACCTGTGAGTCAACAGTGCATTATTACTGTAATGGAAGGAAAGGGAAAATCTTGTGTTTTCAAGAATTTTTTTTAGGAAAGATATAGCTGAGGATCATTTTCTTCTACTAGTTTCCAGGGAGAATGTAGCTGAAGCAGCGTGAGAAGTCTTCAGCTCCATACTCCAAAACACATGTAGTTACTCTGGAAAGAACACAGCAGAAGACATCATGAAAGAGAAGAGGGCTCAGAATGCATTGTCTGTGAGGGAAGACCACAGAAAAAAAGTTTTCTTTTAGTCTAGGCAAGTAAAGGCTTGATAAATCTTCCAGTATATGGGAAAATTGTTCATAGCAAAGACAATGATTGACTGTTACCAATTGTTCACAAGAAAGAAAGACAAAAAGAATGCAGTTTAACTTGCAGTAAAGACTACATAGGTCATATATTACGAAAAAAAAAAAAAAGAGAGAGAAAAAGCCCTTGAACAGGACACCCTCAGAAAGAGAAATTCTAAAAAATGTACCAGATACAAATCTCTGTGGGAAGCTGTAGCGCATTTGATCCTTCCCCAGTGCCAGGGGACTGGACTATGTAACCTTTGGAAATCTATTCCATCCTGCATGTCTAATTCAATGACCACATGATGTGCTTTAGCAAGGACCATTTATGGATTTTTTAAGAGTGCTGTAAGTGACATCAGGTTAGATAATTCCACCCTTTCGCAGAGTAGCCTTTTCTTTCCCAAAGTCACCCCTGCTTCCCTTGTGCTTACTTAGAGATTACAGCACTATTCAGCACAGCTAAAGATGGAGATGTTGCCATAAAATGTATTTTGAATAATTTTTATAAATACGTCTACTTGAATGATTAGGACAAAATCTGACCTGTTTTAAAGATGCTGCATTAATAAACTTTATATGAATAATTCCTAGCTTCACAGGGCATGAATCACTAGATTAAATATTAAATAAATTAACACTTTTAAAAGTAATTGCTTTTAAGGGGTTTTGGTGCTAGATGAGCTCATTACAGCACTGATTTGCTGCATATAACTTCACCTAGTAATGTAACAGACATACACACCTTGACATTGGATAGGATAATGCATTTTTTAAAGAAGAAATAACTGGATAAAAACAGACATGTCTTGACTACCATAATACTTGTAGGAACATACACTTTTGAATAGATACCAGCTATGTTCACAGCCCTTAAAGTGTCAAAGACTGTTCTGATTTTCTAGGAAAACAGATTCTAGTTCTACAAACACATAGCACATGTCTATAGCTGAATGGCAGCAATTATCCAGTCTGGAGCTGAGGCAAACAGACGGATTTATTTGAAATAAACTTTAACACTACCATACAGAGAGTAATACAAGTTTGAATATGGCACGGCCAAAACTGTGGGCTGAAAATGCATCTTCTAATGCAAGCAACATTGCATGAGCTCTAATTAATGTGAAAATTAAGCTGGAAAGTGTGTGTGTGTCTGAAAAACATGTGCGTGTCTGCCTGTTAAGAAAAGCATTAGATTGCTTGGTCTTTTTTTTTTTCCCCAGAGCTGAGAAACAGTCTCATGTAAGTACCTAATGCACTGATACACAAACATAGATGGCAGCATATTTCTCTCAAACATACGGATATGGATCTGTTAGGAACTTTAAAAGCTAACATGAGATCACAGAATATAAGTGAAAATTATCACTGTTATTGGCAATAAACATCACTAAAACTAATTTTTATGAGCAATTTAGTATATCAAATTGCAGTTACATTTTGCAAGTATGACTTTGTAGAAGCAGCTTTAAATGTTTCCTGGTTATTATGCCTGAAAGATTTTTTATCAAATTTGCTTCACTTGAGGAGTTAAAAAGACAGACCAGAGGCTTCTCTAATTTCACCATCCCCCTTCTCCCTCAGGATCTGGAATTCAGACTTGTCCTTTCTGCTCATCCAGCATCATCAATACTGAGGCTTGTGCATCTGCGACTAATGTGGCAGTTCTCTGCTAGTGGTGTGCACAAGCCACAGAGAAAACAGCTCACCCTTCCCCATGGGTGGCAGCACTGGGAAGGTGAAAAAGAGAAATGAGCTAAAACCTTCAAACAAAGGTGAACCTTGCAGTGCTTTTTACAAGAAATAAGGTCAATATAACAGGATGCTCTGGGTAGTGAACAGATGCCATTCTTTATACTGTTCTAACATCTTCCTCACTGCTGCTTAGATTATGTCACAGAGGTTATGGCAAAATTTTGTAATGAGAACTGGTAAGAAAATTAAAAATATTTTCCATCAACTGTTGGCAGAAAAAAAAAGGGTGAAAAAAGGGTTGGAGGGAGTAAATCTTAAATCAGTTTCATGGAAACAGTGTGATGTTCTGACATGTTTCATCTGGTTGTTTTGTTTTGTTTGTGACTATCTTTTTGACTTAGGGGTAAACGAATTTTATTCATAATAATTCACATTCCAAATATCTGTAATTATCTAAATTGAGTTTCTGTCTCCTGATGGTTTTCTTCTGATTCTTCCCATCTTAATTCCACACTGCATTCAGTTTCACTGCAAAGTTTTCTTTCTGGGGGGGGAGGAGGAAATTTGTGTCACTGTAGCTGTTGTTTGCTTAGAAGATGTAGAACCAACATCCTACTCCCAGTTAAAAAAAGGCAATTTTTAAGTACTGCACGATACACTGCATGCATCCAGTTCATAGCAGAGGGACAGATGGGTGAATAGCCTTTCTTGACCTGTACCCTCTCTTTCAGGGAATAACCAGGCTGGCCAGACTTTGCAGTGTGGGTGACTACCAGCCAGCCACCTCAAATATACCCAGGGGAATCTTTCATTTGCTACTTTAGAAAAGTACTCAAATGATATCAAAATGAGTATGAAATACATTTATTTTAAAGGCTGTTTTATGTAAACTTACTGACAGTTGGTCTAACTCAAACAGTACCTAGAAGTCCAGGAATAACTGAATTCAGGAATTATAAGTGATGGGCAGAAGCCAGCATTAGCAAAAGTTGATGTTTTTTCACTGTATAAACAAGGCCAGATGGGCTCAGGTGGAATGCATTTAAGTTGGTGCATTTTCCCCGCATGCACACCTCTAATTGATGAGGAAATTGCCCCATCCTTCAGAATTGCCTGGTGTTTACTACTGCAATAAGCTGTACTTAGGAAAGAAACATGACTTCAGACTTTTGTAGTTTCTCAGGTACAGCCCATGTGCAGCCCTGATTATAAGTCTGGGCCTGAAGAAACATATTACACCATTAAAAATGTAACAAAGATGAGATCAAATTTAAAGGGCATATATTCCAGTTTTGCTCTTGCACCAAACTCTCTGGGACTGAAGCTGTCTGGGAAGCACCGCAAAAGAATCTTACAATACTAATTGATCAAGCAATAAAATGGCAGATGAAATTTCGTACCAAAAATACAAAGTGGTGCACATGGGAAAAATAACCTTAACTATACACACACAATGATAGGCTCTAAATAAGCTATTACCACTCAAGAAAGAGATCTTGGAGTCTTCATGGATAGTTTTCTTAAAACATTGTCTGGGAATGGAAAATGGCATTTTAGGAAGGATTAGGAAAGGAAAAGAGTAAAACAGAAAAATGTGTCTTATTCTGTGTGCCTGTTTTTCAGAAAGCCATAAGAAGCAGCATAGAGAATAGTGCCATGGAAGACTGATATACAGATATATAGTATAGACTAAAGGATATAGGAGGACAGAATAGATGGAATAGGATTCTTCACATTTGAAGAGGTGACAGAAGGGTGATATTATAAAGGTGTACAAAACTGTGGATGATGTGGCATGGTAAACAATTTTTAACTCTTGTGTTCTTAGAGAAATGAAAGACTGCTCAGCTTCTCATACCCTTCCCTAATAAACCTCCATCAGTTAACACAGGATACTGTTCTAAATGGACATTAAGTCTAACATATACAGCAGTTCTTAATTACATCAGTGTTTCCACATTACTCTCAAATTGCAACAATCCTAACTAATAACGCTATGACAACATGTATAATCTAATCTGGATATTTTGCTTTCTGCAGGATGACCTCTATAACCTCTCCTTTCCTGGTCAAGGTCTCTTACTGTATCACTTTAAGGTTGATAAGTCAGCAAAGAATGGATAGGTTGATAAGTCAGCATGGTGGAAAGTAGTGGAACCAGTGGATAAACACATTCAAAGCCAAATGCACTGGACTACAATTGTTGCATTCTCAACATAACACTTCTAATGAAAAGCACTATTAAAAATGATTACCTGTCCTGCCTATCCCAGAATTTAGATGAATGAAAAATAAGCAATAAGAACAAAAATGCAAGAAAACTCTGTAAAGTAATTTCCTGAAAACCAGTTCTACTACTGAAAGAAAACTGCATCTTCTTTTGGTGCACTTCTGATCTATTCAGTACTGACAGTATCGCTTCAAATGGTGATGCGAAACCATGCCAAAGGGTGGAGTGTAAAAAATTCTGCATAGATGATTTGTATTTTATTTACTTTTTATTGCTCAGAAGTGCAAAGCACTTCACAAAGACATAGCCTTGTCCCAGAGTTTACAGTCTAATGGATCTATTTGACAGATATGTGAGCTACAACATTTCATAAGGCAAGAAGGGACTAAGGACAGGGTTTTGAGTCAATTGCTTTCTCCATTATTTATTTATTGCCAAAGCATTTCCAGTGACCACACACTGAAAGCTGCAATGAGAACTGCATTTGAAGCAAGACTAATCTAAATGACTGAATCCAGTTTGGGGATGGAACTCTACGCCCAAATGGTGGTGCTATGAGGAACCTTTGTAGCACAGACATTTCCCTACTCCAAAAGGGTTCATTTAGCAGCACGGGCACACATACCAGGGTCAGGGTATTGTCTGTTTTCACAGACAGTCACTGCCTTGGTGGACCCAGAAGCTGCTGGTGGATCTTTATTGCTATGTCTCCTGCTAGTGAAACTGCCTTCCTCCTTTACTCCTCTCTGTACTCCTAATTGTCTCAACCTGTCCCTGACAATTAGCACAGTTTTACTTTCTTCCTTTCTCAGTCAAGTCCTGTTCTCCTCACAAAGTTACATGTCTCCAGACACATAATGACATGACTTTTTAATAGATTGTGTAGCTGGGATTTGCATTTTGGTTTCAAGAAGATATAAATATGAATCAAAGTTGCTACTTCAGTATGTGGGTTTACCACTACATATGCACCATAGACTTTGTCTATAGAGCAAAGTGTCTGCCTCCTTCATATTCTACTTTTCCTCTGGGTTTCCCATAAGGTGAATGCCTCTGGTACCTTCTTTGCAGTTTTATTCCTCCTGTGTAGCATATAACCATTTCTTCTCTAGCACAGATCTCCTCATATTCTTCCAGTTCCTGAAAGGTCTTTTAATAAATGCACCTAGTCCAAGCACAAGACTATCTGACCAAGCAAATAGCCAAAGGTTTTCAATCCTTGCCAGAGGGAAAAAGCATCATATTCATGCATCATCTGCAGCAGGATTCGTTCAGTAGATCATCAGCTTATGTTCTGAAGAGCAAGTCTTCTCTAGTGGTGGCCTCCAAGCACGGCCAATGCAAGCTGTTACATGCCCTAAGGCAAAGTAAGCATTCACCACCAACAGCCAGTGCCTCTAGTCCATCACCTACCACAACATTCACAGTCTGCCGGAGGGGAACTAGGGGGAGCCAGGGACCCCAGTTCAGAAGCAGCTTCATGCAGCACCTCTCCGGCAGCAGCTGGGAGAACACACAAACTCTCCCGTCTCCTCTTGGTTGGCAGTGTACAACTGTATTTGGTTTACAACATGGCAAGGCTGGGGCTGGTTGGGTGCATTGCAGAGGTGGACTCTAAGAAGACACAAGAAACTGACACCATGTTGAACAGAGCCAGTTTTATCCAGCTCCAAAACAGACCCACTGTTTCCCAAAGCTGAGCACCCAGTGATGCTGGTGGCATCTCTGCAGTAACATATTTAAGAAAGGGTAAAAAATGCTGCACAGCAGCTGGATGAGAGAGGAGTGAGAAAAATGGGAAAGTAATAACTCTGCAGACACTGTCTGTGAAGAAGGAGGGAGAGAAGGTGCTCCAGGCATTGGAGCAGAAATTCACCTGCAGCCCATGGTGAAGACCATGATGGAGCTGATGACAACACTGCAGGCTGTGGATGACCCCATACCGCAGCAGCTGGACATGCCTGAAGGAAGCTTCGGCCTGTGGAGAGTGAAGCAGGAGCAGGTTTTCTGGCAGGAACTGTGGCCCGTGGAGAGCCTGTATTAGACCAACCTGCTCCTGAAGAACAGTACACCATAGGGCAGACCCACACTGGAGCAGGGGAAAAGCATGAGGAAAAAGTAGTAGCAGAGATAAAATGCTATGGACTGGCCAGAATCCCCCACTCCTCACCCCCCTGTCCTCTCAGGGGGAGGAGGGAGGAGTTGTGAAAGGCGTGAAGTTGGCCCTGGTAAGAGGGGTGTGTGGGAGGGTATTTTATAGTTTTGTTTTTGTTTCTCACCCTCCTAATTTACAAGAAATTAAATTAATTTTTCCCAAATTGAGTCTGGTTTATCTGTGATAGTAACTGGTGAGTGATCTCCCTGTCTTTATCAGGAACCATGAGCTTTTTCACCTTATTCTCTTCCCCCTATCCTGCTGGGAGTGCAAGAGCAGCTTGGTGGGCACTCAGCAATCAGCCCAGGATAACCCACCAAAGTATCAGTGAATCTAAAAACTGATCTCACCTTTCTTCCCTTCCAGCCTTAATCTTGATTACAACCCTGTTATCCTTCCTGTTTCAGTTTTTCTGTAAGACAAACATTGTGATCAATTACTTGATCATCTTCCATTCACTTCTCAAAACTTACTGAAATGGGAATTTTCCCCTTTGACACTGCAACTCTTTTTTTTTCCCCTTGTGTCTTTTAAACAAAATTGCTATGATGGCCTCTTACCCTTTCTTTCCTCTGCTTTCCATAGCTGCAAAAATGATCCTGAAATGTCTAAGCAGGGGAGTGTCAAGGAGAGGATGGGATTATTTCCAGGAATAGCACTGAGTGATACCGTAACAGGAACACTGGGTTCACCAGAAACCAAAACTAAACAAATGCAAATTTCAACAAATTAGAGTAGGTAACAACTGGTACAACTTACCCAGGGAACTGATGGATTTCCTGTCTCTTGGAGGCTTTAAATCAAGGTTGGATGTTTCACTAAAATATGTGTTCCAACAGAAATGGAAACTGCAGGATGAGACTCCTGGTCAGAACAGATTAGACCACTGTATGAAATGGTTCCTTGTGGACTCTCAAATTAAATTTAAATTAACATGCTACTTTCATATTTGAAAAAGGCATATTCCTCAGCTTAGTTGGTAGGCAGCAATTTGCCTATAATGGACATATTTCTAAAATCATAATCTTTTATACATATTTGGCATGAATTCACATGAGTATGTGTCATCAGGTTAACTTAGTATTTTACCTGTTTCCAAGTTACTTGCTCCTAGTGGTGAAGAACCAGACAGCCATTACAGAGTTGAAATATTATTCCATTTTTCATTACATTTTACTTGGATTTACAAAGTCAAAAAGTTAAATACTAAAGGACAGAAGAAAGGAGGAACCAAATTTTGAGGAGAATTCAGGGAGACAAAGGAAGCAAGGCAAGGAAGATGGGAAGAAAGACACACAAGAGCAAAAGTAGAGGTCACAAAAAGCCATGGGTAAATAATGTGAAGCACAAGCCTGCAGATTGAGAGGAAGGATGGGAATACGTGACAAGAAAGTAAAGGGAAGTAGAAGAGTTACTGAAAAATAAAGGAATGAGTATTCTGAAATGCAGGTGAAGTCTGTTTGCCAGTGATCTGCAAAGAAGTCTTTCAAAGAGTGATTTATTTACAGGAACTTCACACTTTCCCAAACACAGAGTCACACACAGTTGCACATGCCCATGCAGACAAGTTTATATATATATCTGCTCTCAGTGTTCTTTTCTTGCTCTTTTGGCTAGACTGAGGAGCCCACAGTCATGCTTCAAAAATCACTGTCACCCTCTGCAGCAATTAAAGGGGATGTCTTTTTACTCCAGAGCCTGGAAACACAGGATGTAGTAATAAACCAAGAAAGTAAACCTTCAGGAAAGCAGGCAAAACTCTGGTCTTGGAGCAAATGTGTGTGTTTGAGCACAGAGCCACAAAGCTTGCCTTAAAAATCAATATTCTTTCATACTGCAAATTAACATTTTAAAATTAAGTTATTTGAGCTTCAATCATTCCCTGTGACTGACAGAAATCTCTCCACAAAGCCACATGTAAAACTAGAAGCTCCCCTCCCTGACATACAGCTATTGTTGGATGATTTCATTACCTATCATTTATTATATATATCTTTTAATAATTAACTGCAATATCCCCAGACTTCTGGCAGCTGCTCTGGGGAACTTCCAAAGCCTGTAAAGAAAAATCTAAAGGCACCAAAGATAAGGGTCTAGCAAAAAAAAAAAAAAAAAAAAAAAAAGGAGAAAGAACACTCCCCCCAACAACAACAACAAAAAAAACAGCTATAAAAGAAGGGGGGAAAATAGAAGTAAAAAAAAAAAAAGAGAGAGAGGAAAGGAGGCGGCAAAGGAGCAGCGAAGTTTTCCTTTCATTTGCTCTCTCCTTTTGGCATGAGTGCCCACAAGCGCTGAGCGCTTCCCTAGTCTCGTCCCTCTGCTCCATCCTCTGCCGCAAACCCCGGCAGCGAGGCGGGGGTCCCGCTGCTCCCGTGCGGCCCTGAGTCCCCCGGAGTGGTGGGGATGTCTGTCTAGCTGCGTCCCCCCCGCTCCGCAGCATCTCAGCACACGCAGAGCCACCTTCATTAATAATAACTGGTACTTAATAAACGCCAGCCCCAGCCGCGCGAATGATGGGCTGCAGCGGTCGTGCTTCTCCCCATACCCCGCGCAAAGCCCGGGGCAGTGACCTTGCCTGGCACTCACGCCCTCCCCCCGCTGCCGCACAAATTTCCGCGCCGCTGCGCGCACGCAGATGTGCGAGCGGCAGAAACGGGGTGAAATAATGATAATACTGCTAATAAAACCCCAAAGCAACACAACCAGCCTCGCCGCCGCCGCGGTGGCCGTAGTGCGCGCAGAACCCGCGGGCAGCTCTGTGGGGCGGCGCAGAACGGGGCACGCTTGGCAGCTCCGCGCCCGCGGCGGTGCGGGCGGCGGCGGCGGCGGCGGCGGGGGGGCTGTCTCACGGCGCATGTCCGCCCGCCGCGCCGCCACTAGCCGCTCCCCCCCGCCGCCAAACTCACCACCATCTTCTGCATGTGCAAGGCTTGCAGCCGGACAGAAACCGCTCCCCGGCGATGGAGACTGCGGGAAAAATCCGGCGCGGCGGCATGGCTTGCTGAAAAGGCAGCGGCGGCCGGAGAGAGGCGGAGCGGCAGCGAGAGAGAACAACGAACAGATACTAAAACACAAGAACACACTGAAAAAAAAGAGAAAAAGAGGGAAAGAAGGGAGGGAGCCTCTCTTTTTATTCCCCCTTCCTCTTTTTTTTTTTTTTTTTAATTCTTGATTTTGTTTGTAGCCACCTCGTCCTCAATGCCTCTCTGAGCAGCACCTAGCGAGCGAGCGGGAGAAGGCGAGACAGAGAGGCAAAAGAGAAGATGAGGATAATTTGCAGACAGCTTGTCTTGTTGTTTTCTGGCTTTTGGGGACTAGCAATGGGAGCTTTTCCTAGCAGTGTGCAAATAGGTAAGCGCTGTATTGGGCTGTGTGCGTGTGTCCAGGGGTTCAGTCCTTTGCAAAGTGAGTTGGGAAGGAGGCTCTCGAGGCAGTTTAAAGATTTCTCCTCCAACACCATCCCATTTCCCTGCCTTCACGAAGAAATCCGCGTGTATCGGTGTACGTGTGCGTCTGTGTGTGTGTACATCTGTGTGTGTGTGTATGTATATACCAGTGCGTGTGTGCGTTCGCGTGTGGAAGGGAGGATGCTTCTCTTTCGCAGAACTCGCGCTAGCTCCGGGGGTGAGCAGGCTTGGTAAGCAAGGAAGGGGCTCGGGGATGATGTCCCTTGACTGCCTAAACTCCCCCTTCTCCTCCCCTCTCCGAACCCCCCGCCTTTCACTGGCTCCAGTGGGATGTGGAGTTACATGCGCCGGGAGGATGCGGTAGCTGGCAGGGCTGGGGGTAAAAGCCAGCGCTGCCATTCTTTCCCTTCTAGTTGGAAAGTTTAGGGTTTTGTAGGTCTGTCCTTGTAGTTCAGTGCCCCATCCTCACCCCGTTCCCATCTCCTCTTGCTCCCCTTCTTTCAGACGTGTTTCGGATGGGACGCAGCTAGCTGAATTCTTTCCAGCTCAGCTCCATCACTGCATCATTTCTCGTGGACTTGTAGAGATGCTGCTAACAAGGCTGAGCTGCTCCCTGCCTGCACATGGCTGCAGAGGAGCAAAGTTCATTATATTCCTGTTCAGTGCAGATTATCCTACACTGAGTTTGTTATTTTCCTTTTTTCTTTTTTTTTTTTTTTTGTAATCCAGAAAGCATCGTTCCCCTTAATCAGCCTGCCACTTAATGTAAGAGGCTGTTGAGTAGCTGATTTACCAGTGTGTTCCGTATGAGGGAGATGGAGGCTAAACACTTTAAAAGGTCACTGTAATCATGACAAATCTGGGTATTTATGTATGAAAGGCTGGAAACTGAGAAGTCAGAAGAGAAGCATGAATGCATCAGGGAGGTTAAAATCGATTGAGGACAGTGATTTAAAGGCAGTGGTTGTGATTACGAATATGTTTAGTTCCTTATCCATTAAAGTCATAGGACTAGCCTTAGTGTGCAGCGTTGGGAGAGACAGTTGCTTGGTGCTACAAGATAGTAAATAGCTTGCAAATAATTCACGCTGTTTCCTTTGCTTTTTGCCTTTTTTTTTCTGTTTTTTTGTAGGTGGTCTCTTCATCAGGAACACAGATCAGGAATATACTGCTTTTCGATTAGCAATTTTTCTCCATAACACCAGCCCCAATGCATCCGAAGCACCTTTTAATTTGGTTCCTCATGTAGACAACATTGAAACAGCTAACAGCTTTGCTGTAACAAATGCCTGTAAGTAAACATGCCATTTATCTGACCACCTTATGGGTAAATTGCAGTGGAAATAACAGGAAATCACATCATTATCTTGTATTGCAAAAACATCAGTAAGTCTGTCTTCAGTATAGATACCTTGTGCAGAAGAGCAAAAGGGGCGGCAATCTGTGCTAGTTTCTAAGTGGAGCAAAGTCCCCTCTCCTGCCTTCTGCTGACTAACCTGATGTGACATTTACTTTAGTGTTATTACTGTAGTTTCTTGCTTCCCAGTTTCTATGGAGATGAATTTTTGTTGTAAAGAAAAATTATGAATGTTTCAATCAGTCCGTACACCCCCAGTTCCTCTTGGTTGCTTTTGGGTATGGTGTGCCTTGCCTGTATTTGAAAACATACGATAATACTTGTGCTCACAAATGCTTTTCTAATGGCTGGAAAGGAGACAGGGAAGCAGTGGTGTGCAGGATAATATATCTGAGTTGTTTGACGCTGCAGTTGATCTGGTGATGTCACTTGAGGCAGCCCTGCTCTTATATTCTAGGTTGTAAATGTCTCTTATCATTTCGTAATGCATACATCCTGTGGATATGTCTCTATGCATCCATACATTGGTGCCAAATCACGTTAGTATCTGATTTACTTGATTTCACAGACCACCTCAACTGGAACAAATATTCTCTTCCTACTATATATTTTATACACACTCACCTGCACACATAGAGTTGCACATACACCAGAGAGAAAATCAGAAAAAGAAATGCCTTTATCAAATGAGGCAACATTTACTTTTTCTTCCTCTTTTTTTTTAAAGAAGCAAAGTATATTAGCTGAACTTACTATATTTGAAACACCTCAGGGTCCTTAGCGCTGGTTAAGCATGTGCTGGATATGGCTTGATCTCCAGTAGTGGCAAAACATTGTTTCTATTTATCTTCATGTAGGTCTGGCTTAGGAAAAGGAATTCATGTTATTATGTAAGACAGTGGGACATAGTGTGGCAAAGCTGAAATCGTAGTAGCATTGCTACTTTCATGTTCATATTTTAGGACTTTATAGGTTTTCTTCTGTGGTCTTTTAAGTTCCTTAATTCCTCCTCTTCATTCAAGAGTGAATTGCCTCTGGGAGTAGATACCCTAAGCAACATTGCTGCTGAGTGTAAAACAGAAATATACTGGAGGAGGTCTTAGTGTTCATCATGCCTTTAAATTAAGTTCTGTGTTTCTCTCCACTTTATCACAGCCACTCTGTGTCACTTTTTAATATGTAAACATACAATGTACTGTGCATTTCTCATATATAATTTATTGAATGATTGGTAAATTTATTTATATGAGTTTGGTACTCCCAAGTTTCAGGATGACCTTGCCACCTTTTTTAACAGGAAAAGCTTCTGAGCTGCCAAAATGGCTCCATTCATTTTATGCAGGAAAGATTGATGTCCCATTAAGTGTGAATTCTATATTAAGCAATGTATTAGTTGTGTTTAGCGTGAAAATCAATATCAACCTCCATAAGGAGAAAACATTTCAAAAGGTGCTTTAAAACTGGAAGGAATAAGATCTATGCAGCTGTAGTTCATTGAGAAAATATCACAATGCATGTCAACTTTTGCAGGCACTGATTGTATATTCCAGGAAGACAAATGACATGGTAGCTTTTTTAAACTTTCATTTTTTGTGAAGAGGAAAGGACTAAAATTTTTGTATACTGAAATCAGTAATTTTAGGTGAAGTCAATTATTTTACATTCTGCCTACACATCCAGTTCTGCCAGATAATTTCTGAGGCTATTGTTACTTTCTGGATTAAGGGCATTGCACAGTATATCTGTTTGAACATTGGTGGATTAATTCTGTCTTGCATAAATCAAAATTGTCTAAAATTGAACCACTTCTCTGTGTAAGTCTAACACCATAGATTAAAAAAGGGTTTGCCCAAAACTTTACTTATTTATACTATTCACAGCAGATTCTTCTCTCTCATTCCAGCCACTTTAAGTTGTATTTACCTTGCACTGTTTTAACTGAGGAAAACCTGTCCCTTGATGTTTCTGTCATTTACAGAAATAGTGATTCATAACCTGATTTTTTTTATTTTATTTTAACTGAATCTAGTTTCAGTTCCAAAGAGTTTAATGACTCAGAGATGACGAATCTTTACAGTATGGGGGGAGGCAAAGGTAGAGGAAGAAAGTAAATGTTTACGTTTATCTGTGTGCATGCTCGTATAACTCTGTATGTCTGTATTAAATAGGTTTAAGTCCGTACTTCCCACTTAAACCAACGTGTATGTTTGCATTAGTTCAAGTTTGTATTTATTTCACATTTTGCAATCTCGTGCCAATAATCCAACTGCTGCTTCTTTTTTGAAGCATTTTAATACTGAAGAGTATTTTTTAAACAACAGATCTCCTAATGAAATCTAGGCAAACTAACTGGCAACTGAATGCACATACTGCATGTCCCTTAAGCTAAATATGAGCAGAATCCTGCAAAAATCAATTGTCTGATAGCTGGAGGACACTGACTTCCATGTGATTGAATTTGCTGGCTTGACAGAGGCTTCTAAAGCACAGATGTGTGAGATTTTCTAACCTAATTAAAGAACCCCCACCATCAGCTCTGAATTAAGTCATTTCATGGCAATCTGAAATGATAACTCTTTGCTAAACCACTGTGAAACAGCGGCTTTGGATCTTGCCATTTGTGTAGAAATTACTCAGTGCACACGTCCCCAGATATACAGTACAAAAGCCTTAGAGCTGCTGGGCTGCAATGAATATTCATGTGAGTTCAAGCATAAAGCTCTAAGACATGACCGGTTACCTCTATTTCTCTTCCCATTTGCTGCAGAGGTTACTTGTGAAGATTCAGGGCCTGACCCCTTGCATGTGTTAGGGACAGTAAACAGAGTATTTCAGATGATTGTGGATGGCATATTATCAGATAATTCACTACAACAGTGGAAAAAATTGAATATTTTTTTCTTTTAATTAGATAAAACCAATTATCCAAATATTCACGCATGTACTTTTGAAACTGGAATAATTTTGGATGTTCAGTTTCTATCTATTTTCTAATGGTTATCTTACACAATTTTTGTTTTCTTCAAATGGGCCCAGAACATTAGTAATTTTACTCTAAATCATGAGTGGATATGAAATGGGTTTCTTAAGCAGATAGACTCTGGTGTAAGTTAGCAAAATTGATCTGATTTATGAGTTTGGCGATAGTCCTCTTCCTTTTCCCTTCCCGTTGCCTATTTTATTTAAACTTTGTTCATTTCTTTTGCACAACATACATTATTCAGAGTATCTCTTTTACTGACAGAGAGAGCTGAAATTATTGCGAACATGAGTAGTACAAGGTTCTTACTCATCAGAGCACAAGACACCAGAGCTGAAACATTTGACTATTGGCGTACATTGGTTTGCACCTCATTAGCAGGAAATCCTGCTTGTGATTACAAATCTACCTTCAGCTCCATTTCAGATGTTGGAGCAATGCATTGAGTTTTGAAGATGATTGTGTATATTTATTCTTCAGCTGAATCCGAAGTAATTTTCTCATTTCCATTCACTGTCTATATTACATTAGTATACCTCAGCAACGCGGTCAACATTAAACCTGCTTGCATACTCTTGAGGTAGATCCATAATTTTACAAAGAACTATTTGCCTTACATCTCTTGTCTTGTGGTTGAGAAATTTTCCATTGAAGTTTCAAAAATCCTTAATGTATAACTAGTCTTGCAGTTCTTGTGCAGGATTAGGCTAAATGGGGAAGAAGAGAGATCGATTCAAGTCTTTCATCAGTGTTTCATACTAAAAATAAAGCTTTTCGTTTTGAGTCTGTTTAACTACATTTGTATTCTGAGATGACTATATTCCTAATGAGTGTAATTTGGGGTAAATCAGACACTCCTTTTGTTTCACCTTTTGCACAACTCAGTTCTTTGTAGATTTTAATCCCAGTAGATACAAAACCCCCAAAATAAAATTTTGTTTATTATATGGCACATGGATTAGAAAAAGAAAAACCTAATGGAATTAAAAATTTTGTATTTTGGAATAACTTTCCTCTTTTCCCAAGTGTTATTCTCTTTGAGTGTTATTCTCTCTGGACTAACATGGGGTTGATGACCTGAAATTAGAGGGCCTGATTCTGCCTCACCAGCATGAATGCAGTTTCTCAGTGAGATCCACCAAGGTCGGAGGCAGCCCTCCTGACAGAAAGGAACTTCTCTTATCACCCTGCCCTCTCTGTGGGCTTGTCTTTAGGCTTGTTCTTGCTACTGAGGGGAGAGGCAATGTCATTTTGAAGTTAACTTTTCTGCTGAGGCAACCCAAAAGCTGAGGAAATAGGCTCAAATGTAGTACTGCCTTTATATTGTGACTGTCATTTTACTTAAAGCAGTTTCAGATTGATTTGCTAAGCTACATCATAATGGGATTTTCATTAAATTTAGTTATTAATTCTGCTTTATAATTACAACTCAATTTAGCAACAGGAATGTAACCTTAGTTTAATAATCAGTGTAATTTAAAACCACGGTGTTCCTTATTTAGGAAGTGAGGGTTTCATGGTATTTTGCTATTGAGAGCAGTACAATATTCTCAAGGATGCAGTCTAGAGTATATTGAGAGTTACCATAAAGGCATACCATACGGTCAGGTTTGAACTGAAAGGCAAACAGTGTGCCAGTTGGTTAGAAAAATGGAACTGGATTAAATTGAACCTTTCTAAAATAGGATCAATTTCAAGTGAGTGGTTTGCTTTAATACAAGGAGTTTATCTCAAGCTAGACTCCAGTTATTGAAAACAATTTCTCTTAAAGTTTCGATTATTAGCACTTGCTGATGGAATCAAAGGATATATGTGTATTTGGGTGTAATTTGCCATAAGAAAGATTCTGTATATTTTTAAGATATATGAAGACCCATATTCAAAGTGTTTCACAGCTCTAAATGTGATACTTGTAAATAACTGTACAGCAAAGAGAAAATTAACTATCAATAAATCCCACATATCAGAGCCTGTGTTTAATTTTCAAGGTTATTGTTGGGATAATAAATGATGGGCTTTTGCTGAAATATAGCCAGATTTCTTCACTGAAAATTCGGAACATGTATTTCCTTGGTGTGAAACAAGACTTTTGTCCAAGTATGTTACTGGACTGGCTAAAAATGTAAACTCAAAAGCTTTATTACAGGCTACAGAAATAACTTAATCTTCGTTTTAGAGGATTATTAACAAAGACTGTGTTTCTTCGTTTTTCCTGCAGAAGCTAATGCAGAGCAGTACCTCTTTGTGTAGGACAGAGCCCTTAAGAAGTAAATTAAGTTGATTAATACCAGGTTTATCATTGTAATCTAAGTTTGTATGTTAGGCAAAATAGCTCATGCATTTCATTTTTAGGTCTTGATTGTTTTGAGACTTTCCTGTTCATGAGAGAGGAAGACTTCTGCTTTCATTTCTTAATGGTTTAGATCCTACCATGAATTGTGCAAATTCAGATGGTGAGCAGGTGAAGTTCTTTGGGTTTAAACATGGTGGAATGAATAATCTTTTCTCATAGTTCTTTAATATATGACTGATTTAAAGGGGATAAAGCTTGTGCTAGCGCAAAACTGAAGAACTCCATATGATTGCACCAGTATAATTAGAAGGAAAAAATTGGCCGCCTCTATGGATTTCCATTAATCTGGCTAGTTGGCTTAAGGCAAAGGTTTTGGACAAGTACAGCACCAGTCTGCTTTTGAAGCTTAGGTGGGCATACTGAAGTTACGTGTTGGGACACAAAGTCAAGCTGGATAATTTATTCCTGTGTTAATCAAGAACAGTTCCTCTGAATTTGGGAAAATAAATTTACTCAAGACTGTGATCACAGTGTCTTGTTTGGAAATTTTGCTGTTGATTTGCTTTTAACCATTTTTCTCAGGAGTTTTATGATCTTCTTGTATCTAGTTTGGGTTTTAAAATAACTATTTTTTATGGTTTTATTTTAAAGATTTAGTGGTTTTTAGCAGTGCTGCTATGGATTCAGTTGTTCATTAATGCAGTTATGGGTTGAGTACTCTTAAAACTTCCGTATCAGCGATATCTGTTTTTAGGCACCAAGTTCAAATACAGAGGCTGTCTTACATTTTGGCACTCAGAAATGTTCTAGTATTTTCCAGAGTTCTCAGCAGCCCCTGCATTCCCAATGGGAACTGCTTACGGCTGAGCACTTAGGAAAATTTGTCCTTAGCAGTGTGATAATGCGTAGGTCAACTGTCTTATTTCAATAGTGTTACTTCATTGTGAGGACTTTGTTTCTTCCCTCTTCTTTTTCCCAGAGTGACTTGTTCAAAAAATCACAGCTGGTTTCTGCATTTCTAGTTTCTGACGGTAAAAAGGTGGAACCAGAGTGTCACATACCTATCACCTTTGTCTTGACAGTGCACTGTAAAGACCCAGCCTGACCTTCCTCTTCACCACGCTCCTCAGAAGCTGATTACAGATAAACTTTATGTTGGACTCCAGGGGATATACCTGGATATTTACTAAAAAGCTACTGTTCTTGCTGGGTTTTGGCCAGCTACACTAACATTAACAAATTCCAGTTCAAATATTGGCCCTTGTCCTGCAGTTTTTTTCCCTAGACAGAGCTGTCTGTGATTTAAACAGGGACTCTACCTGATCAGGGATTGCAGACAGCAACCCATTAGAATGAAGGAATAGTAGGAATCAGCTCTTTTTCAAGGTGAACAGGTTCTCATTCTTTCATGTCATAGCTCAAACTTTAAAAAGAAAGTGCTTAACTCCTCTTATATTTAATTAAAAAAAAATCAACAAAAAAACAAAAGAGAAAAAGAAACAACAATTTAGAAATTGGACCCCTGGTACATAATTGCCTAATTTAAAAGAATGTAATTTGGACTACTGTTTTCTTGTGTTCCACAGGCTATCTCAATCTTGTATTTATATACAGCCATAGCTCCTGAAAAATGCAGTCTTGTGCAGCATCTATCTGCATTATTCTAGTCATGGGCAACATAACTGTGACTACAGTTTTTTTTCTGTACATACAACTAGAGCACAAAAGAAGCAAAAAGCTCTTACACTTTTCACCAGCTTATTTGTTAGATTATTTGCAGAGAAGGGCTTTAAACACATTTTGAAGACTGTTCTTAAAATACATCAACATTTAACTATTCATTACAGTTCCTTGCAGCCCCTCTGTGGGATTGTTTCTGTTCCATTTCTGCATGCATGCTCTTCCAATTGTTTTTATGAAGTATTTGTGTAGTACGCTTTTACACTGACAGAATTTGAACTTCATTTTTATTTGCTCATCACCTTTTAGTACAGTTTGGGTATACTCATTGTGTATCCATCAAATACATGTTTTAGGAGTGTTCACAGGTAGTGAAAGTTAATTGCTGGAAAGAACTGAGAATTTTACACATTGTTTGCCTCGGTTTTCAGATCCATTTCTAAACAGATATGGAATTTATATTTTCACATTGTGGTGCAATATGCGATGCCTATGTTAGTATAAGAAATTATGATACAAAGTAATTTGGAGTTATTGTACAAAATATTCTGGGTTTGATAATTGCTTTCAAAGTTACATGTTATTCTTCATTTCTTCTTGTTAAAGATTTTGCTGACACGACATGGATTTTTTTTCAATGTCAGGGTCAGATGTGTTTCCTTAGTGGGTAAAATGATTCATGTAGTACATATTCAAGGTAGAGACAGGGGAAACAGAGGAAATTCTTGTAGAGCAAAGAGTACAAACTGTAGCATATTCTTTGCCTGCAAAAGGTTCCTGTTCTACTTTAATGTTCCTGATTTACAGTAGCAGTATTTCAGAGTACTAGTTTATGTGAGATATGGGTCTGGATGGTGCTGTGTTCAGGTCTGGAAAACGTTATTGCGGATAAGTGAAAATCACTTTATCAAACACAGACCCATTAATGTAAAATTCAGGAGTAAAAATCTATAGTCTTTTTAAAAATGCGCACGTACATCAGCACACTTTGCCCTTTGTTTTCTCACATAAGCTGATGGGACAAAAAGGACCAAGACTTTACAGACCCACAGTCTCAGCAGATTCATGTAGGACCTTCAACTAGTGATTTCCTCCTGGTTTTCAGTGTGGATCTGTCCTGGAGATGCTTGCTGATGAAGGCCTCCAAGCCTTGGTCATTTCCATCCATTTAAACTGAGAGGAGTCTTTAAGAACAGACTTTTCAAAACCGCTGCAGCTGGGAGGATAATTTCCTTTGAAAATCAATAGTCACATGCTCTTGGCTGGCACAGGATTTTTTCTTACTTCTCCTCCAAGTAGGAAGTACAAGCCAGGTAGGAAGCTGACTCTTGCGGCTGCTTGCACACCCTGTTAACACAGTCTCTGTATCTAGCTATTTGTGGGGCCTCCAGTTGCGACCTTACCAGAGGGTTTTCATTCTCAGGTGCTCTCTTTTTAAAATAGGTACCCTTATTCAGTGCCTATCTTGGGTGATAAAAACAACAGGATAATACTGTAAGTGATACATTATTATCTAGGTAAGAATTAGAGTTACTGTCTGGAGACACAAGTAAACATGCAAGGAAAAGAGCATAAGAGGACATTGGTGTATTGGGACGACATATGTCTGCATCTGTTGCAGGATTACATATGCCCCATGGAAGTGTGTGGCTGGCAGGTCAGGAATAGTGCCATATGGAAGTGTTCCAAGTTACAAGACCTTACAAATGATACAGAAAAGATGTGCAAGCAGTCTGGGGGATGAAATGTTGTGTGATGGCTCTGAGCATCATTGCTTCAAAGAAGAAAAAGTAAAGGTCAGCAAAATAAACAGGAGAGTGGATAGTATGTAATAATGTTCACAGGTTATTGTGTTCTAAGGCTAAATGGCACGATTTTAATCACCCAGTCTGACCAGTGACGTGCTAGTCACCTATCCTCAGCTAATTTCTTTATCAACCTGTAATTTCTTTCCAAATAAGTCCAGTCTTGAACTAAAGACTGAAAGAATCACAGGCAAACTGTCATGCCATCAACACATCATTTGGACATATCACCTACTGTCTATATCTGTGTTAAATGTAGGAGTCATACAGAGTAGGCAAGCAGAAAAAAGCCCTTGCCTACTGGGTTTGTTGTTGGTCTTTAGAGACATACCATGAGCATGATCTGCTCATAGTCTGCATGAGCAAATGCATGATTTGTATCCAGTCATCACACTTGTGCAGTTCCCAGAGGCCCCTGAGGTTTGTTCTGGCTGGTTGGTGCTGTGTCTTGGCTGTGCATAGGGGGAGTGTTGCACACCCTTAGTAGCAAGGCTTATGCCACAGCATGACATGTAAGTTCCCCTGAAAAATAATACCACCAGTGGACACAAATGGTGGGGTTTTCCCCCTCTCCTAAGAAATAACATCTCTAATCCCACAGCAGGGAGTATGGTTTGAAGCAATAGTAATATAAGCTTGGTAAATACGTTCAAAGACCATTAAGTATGTTTTTGCTGAGAAGTGTACACTGATCCCCATTATTTGTATTATCAGACTCATCTACCTGCAAATGCAACTTAATGGTCATGTGTGTTACACATATTTCACTTTCTGTGAGCCACAGAGGATGTGAATCTATTACTGCTTTCACCTGGAGGGTTTGGGCTGTTAGCTTAAGATACCAAGAGTTATGAATTTAGCTTTAGAAGTCCCTGGTGTCATCTACTTTGTGTGTCTGAGGAGATGGCAGCCTGAACACAAACATGATGATGAATGAGATTTAATACACAAGAATATTTGCAGAAAGCAAAAGCTTGAATAAAGGAATACAAGAAATTCTCCCATAGCTGTCTTGGATGATCTGTTGCACTATATTGAATAACACATGTATATGGGAAGATGAAAAAAAGGACAAACCTTTTATTTCCTTATACCACGAGTAATTAAAAGAGAGAGACATAGCAACACAAGACCTAACTAATTAATTTCTGGTATACTAATAGCTGTACTTGCAGTATCCTGTGTACTACTACTCCATCCATTAAATAATTTGCTTAAATGATTTATTATTCAGTTATTATTAAAGTCAGATGGAAAATGACAAAGTGTTTTTATACTTACTCAGATAACTAACCCAGAAAAAGAACAGTCACAGTTAACGCAAATGTGTGTGTGCAGAGTGTAATTGGTGAGGTTTGGCCAGGTGGCTGTGATAATTTGGATCCCAGGCAGGAGGTGGATCTGCGCTGGTTCTTTGGTGCCCCTTCCTTCGGGGACCCCTGGGGAAATTATAAATTGCTTGGAGTAAGGTGTCAAATGAGTTTGAGACCTTTCACCTGAAGTTGCTGTACACCTTCTGTTCACCCCCCGTTGGGTGGGAGAAGGGGTTCAAGATACAGCAGGAGCTCTGTATTTATAAACCAGCATTATTCAGTGATGGGGAAGGAGACTCATGAGAATAGAGGAAGGACTAGGTGCTCACTGAATGGGGAATTCTGTACCTCTGAAAAGAAAGCAGAAAGGTGTGGCTGATACATGTGAGGTAGGGATTATAGCTGGTGTGAGCTAATGTGACTGAAAAACTTTAAGGTTGTGCTGAGCTGAAAAGTTAGTACAGAGGGAGAAGTAACAGCTAGTCCATGTGTTCACTGGAGTACAGTAATAGTCATGGAAGAGTGTAAACTAAAAGATACTGTTCAGAGACAGAGGGAAAATTCTCTTCCATCCGCTATCCTCCTCCCCTCCCTGCTTTTCATGACAAAATCAGAACAGTCTGCAAGAAGCAGTACCAGTGAAAGCAGTGGACATGGTGCTTCCTGAGCTCTGCATCACTGGAGAAGTTCTGTTGTACTGGAGGCATCATGGGGCATCACAGGGAATGAATCACACACGCCCCTCCTGCCACACAGCTTGGGACAGGCTGCTGTGGCTTCTGTGATACATTGATTACAGATAGACATCAGCTTAACTACTGCAGGGACAGAGGAAAGGGACAGAGCATAAACCATTAATTTCTTGAAGAGTAAAGATACGACATCCTATACAACCTCAGAAAAACTTTGCCTATTTGCATGTCTGTGTGTCTTACCCCAAGTCTGCCTTGGACTCCATCATGGTCAATCACAGAGTCAACTAGGTTGGAAAAGACCTTTAAGATCATCAAGTCCAACCATTATTCCAGGACTGCCAAGACTTAAATATTTTAAGGAAGTGAATGGAAGGAGGGAGTGGTGGTATTAAAAAGACAATTTATCAGATGAACTAGGTTCCTTTCCTCCATTCTTCTCTGGGTCTTTGACAGATGTTGAAGGATGATGACAGATTTTCCTGTATTTTTATTTCCTGATGAAAGCCCCAAAAAGCCTATCATTCTTCCAGTTACTCTTTATGAAGGGAATCCTTTGCTGGCAGGCACCAAAGCTTCACACGTTAGTCGTATATTCTTTGTCAGACTTTCAAATACTGTGCTAAATGGGAGAGTAGCAGAAATCCTTTGGGCAATTACAATAATCAGATAATAATAATTATTTCAGTTCCTTGTACTTACAGGGTCTGTGAGATTAAAGTGGGATCTGGCATAACATTACCCTTTTGAAAAGGTGTGGATATCCCTCGTCAGCAGCATCACCTTGAGAAACAGCTCTCCATGGCCTCACATTCCTGTTCCTTTATGTTTGGTATGGTCAAGCAGGGCTGTAATGCCACCTTCCTTTTAAAGTCTGTGAGCAACTGACTGCACAAATAAAGTAATGAAAGAGAATGTACATGTGGGGAATCAGCAGCATGAAGAAAGTCTTGGTTTTGGCCTTTTTTTCTTGTGTGGCTATAAAAGACAGGAGAACATTAAAGGGTCGTCTCTCCAGTTCAGAGGAAGCATGCTTACATGAGGTGTTTTCCATTCTTGACTGCACATTATGTAGGCTTAGGACCATTAGTGAGAGTTAAATGTGTGCAACAAAAAATATAGCACACAGATGTAGCTTTAAGCCTGTTGGTTTCTTAAGATGTGCATTAAGATAATGTGCTACCTTCCTGTCTGGTCCCATGTATGAAAGTGTTGTCTGCAAATGGTTGGATTATTGATACAATAAGTCAGCATTACTTGCCTACTGAAATAAAATCCTCTGGGCCCTTTTCCTGCCCCCCCCCCCCGAAAAGTGTTCAACACTTAATTAGAATTATGAAGTTCAATGTCAATCTTTCAAAGTGTTGTGCCTATTGTTAGTGCTGTGATGATAAGTTCCTTAGGGATGTGTGTGACCATAGTAAGCTGTTGCCATAGTATTTCACCAAGACAAAAATAGCAAAGTGATTTAAAATCTGATTTTTTTTTTTTTAATTTTATTTTTCTCGTGGTGGTGGCAGCCTGTAACTGTCTACATTAAGAATACAGAACAACTCGAGCTTTTACTGAAAGCCTGCTTCTTTTTATCACCTCTCTTAGTAGATGCAAACAGAGATGGAAGCATCCAAAACCTGTCAGAAGACAGGAATGCATCAAACTATCTCCCTGCATCTGTGGCATCTATGATTGAAAAAGCTGTGTTTGGCACCTCAATTAATTTGGCTATCCTGATGCATGATTTCAAGAGTGCAAATTAATGGTTTTGGATCTAATACCCTGGAAGTTATAACACCAGACAGTGGTCCCAAAGGATTGCAGCAGATGTTTGCTGGATTCTGCCTCTCCAGTGTCTACCCAGTAAGTAACTCCATCTCCATTTGGCTGTGCCAAGGACATAAGGAGAGTGGGAGAGACAATGGCTGGCAAACCTGGGCTTCCTGGGGCTTTTTACTCCTACAACTACACACCACACAGGAGAGGGGCCAAGTGAGCAAAACTACATAGGGAGCAAAACAAGGGTGGGACTTATATTCTTCTCCTCTGTGGCCTCCTGTACGTATTTATGACTTATGCCTGCGCTCTGGCTTTCTGAGAAGTATCTTTGAGAGAATTTGAGCACAAGTTTGATTTCTGGAGCTCAAACTTCTTGCTTTCTTAGGATTGTTTCTTGTGTCTCAAATTATGCATTTTGTTGACAGTGTTTGTCACCAAGAAAGATTTGGAATGATAAGGACAGGTCACTGAAGCTATGCTACAATGTTTTGGGATGGTGTCTTAGGTTGTGATGCAGAGGCAGACACATGTAAAAACATCTTATTTGGCTTCTTCCATGTGTGTAGAGGAAGCTTTACAAAACGTTTAAATAGCAAGGGGGCTGGAAATAGATGGTCTTTAAGGTCCCTTCCAACCCAGATCATTTTATGATTCTATGAAACATCTTTAAAGCTCTCTGTTTTGGCTTTATGTTGATAACTGTAAACATTTAGGAGATGCTTTCTAAGAAGAGATGTTGAAGAGACTTGACGCATCATACATCCTGGCAGGGCAAATCCGAATACTCCATTCAAAGCATGGATGGGAGTTAATTTACTTGGACCAAGTTGTTAATTTCTGGCTGAAACTGTTGCCCAGAAGTCTGTGTAAATGTGTACAGTTAACAGAGAGCTGGGTTTTTTTTTGTACATGCATTTTCACATTTCTTGTAGCTAATTCAGTGATCAAAATACTAAATCTAGCACTTAGACATCTTTTGGATTTATTATAGTCCCTGAAGGACTTTAACTTGCAGTTATTCATATAGGTAGTTTTTAAAATTTATGACAGAAATAATAACTCTGTAATAATATTCATCCTATTGCATATTTAGAACACCAAGTGTGAGAACAAAAGGATGAGCAGCTAGAAATCCCTGGGACAAAGCTTTGGCTCAGTGCTCTGCTGTCCCTCACAGGACGTGGAGGCGAGAGACATTTCAGAGACTTCAGACAGTTCTCAGAACTTGCAGAGATGTAAACCCAGAGTCAAATCTGTCCCAGAGCAGCAACTGGTATATTTAACTGTATTTGAGGTGCTCTACTTATCACTTAATTACATTTTTCTGCTGTTTGGGGATGTGCACATTCGTTGCAGAAGTGTTTATTGAGTCGACTCTGTCCCACTCCACACCCTCCCAGGACAATGGTCATCTTCAGCAGTTTGTTCTGCCCCTCTTGCTGCTCTGTTGTCATCCGCAGTAGTGCCCAGAGCACACTCTGGGTGTCAGGAGGTTACAGCAGATCTCTTGGGTCTAGGCAGTAATGAGGGCATCCTGGAAAAGAGAGGATGGGCAGCTGGAGGCAAAGGGGGTCAAGTCTCAGTGAACCACCTGATGTAGTGCTGTCTTCCAGTACTCAGCAGTGGGGAGAAGGACGAGGGGCACAAGTGTGCAGGGATATACACTATTTCCTGGGAAGGAGTGGGAAATGGAAACCATGTTTCTTTTACACTTGTCCTTAGGTAGGGCCTTTCCTCAGGCTGAGGTTGAGTTTTCACTGAAACAATGTAAAAGTGAAGTATTTTTTCCTTAAGGACTAAGGAACTGACTGGTGTAAACCTAAAACACCAAAGAGTTTTCTTATAAGGGAAAAGGCTGCTGTATGCTGTAGTCAATGGGTTTTGTTATTTGTGACTAAGGCAGTCTTTAGTCAAATAGACAAACTATAACCTGAAGGAAAGCCCTTCTTCAGTGTGGACAGAAAATGTCTTTAAATTAGTGTCCTTCGATCATTCAAGTGTTTGTTAGAAGAGGGTTAGTGATGTGATCAGGTGTGAGCAAGATGAATGGCTTTCACATATACTTGGGGTGATGGTTTTTCTTTGTTGTCGGGGCCTTTTTAATTGTTTGCTTTGCTTTGGTTTATCTCATATTCAAAATCAAGAGCCAAGAATCTCCTGTATGAATCTTAGAAATCTTAAAATCCCTTAAACTCCAAAGTGGGTGAATGTGGGTAAAGCTGGTGCTTTCCATTTCAGTGAGGCACACCAGGGCAGGCGTTGTGTGGATTCATGCTGTTTTACAGGTCATTAAAGACCTGTGCAGGAGCTGCTGCCTCACCATCAGAATTGGCAGTGCTCCTGTGCAGGGCTTATGGCTCCTCTTGCTGCAGGGTGCTGGTGTCCCTGTCTAGCCCAGCCCAGCCCAGCCCAGCTTGGTCTCAGGAAGGGACTTGCACACACCTGGGTAAAGGACTTGTTTTAGGATGGAGATTGGGTTAAGCTGTTAGGATTGTACTAAAGCCATGGAGGGCTGCAGCTATTTGGGAATATTGGAGCAAAACTACATTAAGCTCCATCTTGTGCCATTGCTGCCTGTGCTGAGCAGTGCCCATCTCTGTGTCTGGCTGCTACGGTCCAGATAATGAACTGCCTGCTGCCTGCCCACCCTCATCCTCAGGCAGCAGGGCTGGAGAGGTTATCAGTTGCTCTTCCATAGAGGTAGGAGCCTATAAACACTTGATTATCAGCCCCAGGTTTACTGCAGCAAGTACTTTCATTAAAAGCTCAATTGCAACCACTAAGGTGAATGTGACTCCAAAAATAGGTGATTTCAGAGGGAAACTTTCAGACTTTTTAATAAGCAAAATAGCTAGTGCTTGTTTGTACACCTTGAAATTATGGGGAGTTTTTTTCTTACTCTTCAGAGTTAATACACCGTGGTTGTGCCCTAACAGCGTATCTGCTAAGTGTTTCTAGCAAGACTTCTTGAAATGCAGCCAGAAGACCTGGAGAGCTGCATACCTTGCTTTTAACACAGTGTGACAGCTTCAAGTCACACACCATGCCACAGCATAGCCAGGATTGTAAATACCAAATTTTAATTATCAAGTATATTTATAATTCATTAATAAGAGGTAGACAAATAGACCAGGCTGTCTTTGCAGTACAGGAAAGACAAATGGAAGACTGTGAGATGGTAATAGATGCTGGAACAGAATGTGTGGCATTTTTCTTTCCTCCATTTTGTCTTGCTGCAGATATTTTGCTTGAACTCTCAAAGTTGTTCCGGGAAGAAGGGCTGGAAATAGGACAAATGTACATCCATCATGAATGTTCAGAATTCTGAAACTGAGCTTTAAGTACAACGTGAACTGCTGTGTGCAAAAACTAGAGGAGCAGCCCTAATGTTTTGTTATTTTCTGCAGCAAATATTTCTCTAGTTGGTTAGCAGCACCCATTTAAAATCTGGACGTTTTGAATAAAATATTTCTTAATCATGTCCCTTCCATTTGTTCTTGCATATATAATTTTAATTGACTTCATGATAAATATTCCAGGAACTGCTTATCTGCTTGGGTGGTAGGATAGATAGACTATGTCATTGATTTAATGGCATAAAACCATGTTTAGGTAATGAACTTTTCACAGTCTTTCTTTTGTAAACATATAATCATCTACTTCAGTGATTCTTTTTCAAGCTAAATTAAAAGTAGCATGTGAGAAGAGTAATATATATGCAGTGTATCACTTATTCAGCTGTAATGTGAGTCTGTATAGCAGAGTACACTGTTGCCTAACCATCAGGTTGGCTTTGGACAAGTAATCAGCTATAAGAAAATGATGAGTACCTAATTTTATATCATTACAGATAATTATTGTAACTGGGAATGCTTTTAACCTAAAGGTGAGTAAATGACACCTGTGCAATATATATATCCGTAGTTTGAAATGTCAGTTTAAATGAAAAATGTAGTGGGACATAAAGGAATTTTTCAGTTTGTTCATAACATCCCTTTTTTTGTGTGGAGGTGTCCTTGGACACTTACATTGAAAACAGCATTTAATAAAATGTGCTAGTTGTGTGTAGGTCTAGAGGTGGAAATGTGCTACAGCGCTCCTGAACATGGTGTTTCTTTGACTGATTGGACCAAGGCTCCTTGGCCCCCCACCAGCCCACTGACTTACTTTCCTCACTCCGTGTCATGCACGTTGGGAACATAATTCATAGGTGAGAAGGAACATTATTGAATGGAAAAGGTTCTTGTCATTTTAAAAAGTCAAAGAAAGGCAAGGGCATGGCACACCTGCTCCCCAGTGGAAGCTGCATACCCCACTGCCCACTGTGAACGCACCTGCTTATATATGTGAGGTTCAGAAGCATTCCTTAGTCTTTTCTTCACAGCTGGTATTTTTCCCAGTTGATGGGGAGAAGAAGCTTTTGGCTTCCTTGGTGTTTTTCACCAAGGGGATTTCAGAGGTGTTTGTATTTTCCTTTAACTAAGTTTCTGAAGGGTCCATGATTTATGTGGAATATCAAACTATTTCAGTTGCTGGTCAGATTCATTTGCTTTCTGTGTGCTGTGATGGGGTCTTGAGAGCTGAGATCCAGAGCAAGGCTGGCCTCTATTGCAGGTGGTCCTTGCAGCAGGATCACTCCCCATGGCTGCTGCCAGAGAGAACAGAAACAGTCTGGGTTGTTTGCTACCAGTCAGGCATCTGGGGTCTGATTTCCAGCAGTGGTGTGCTGAAGACACCTACTGCTTCAGCAGCTGGATAGCTAATGGGAGATGCTGTTCCTCACTTTTCTGAGAAATAGGGCTCAATTTTTCTCCCAATTGAGTCACTGTGTGTCAAAGGCAGTTAGTTTGGTCTGGAAAAAAAAGGGTCAGAAGGGTATCTGCTGGAGCACATACAGGGGTTCACCCAGTTACAGAATCAGTAATCATGTGAAGTGACTTTACCATCATCTTCTGTTTCCATTTTAATTTGTAAAATGAATAGAATCAGACAAAATCCCCTTCTTTTATCACTTGTATAAAAATTCAGAAAGATTTGATATGTGCTGTATGTGCAGAAGCATCTCCTAGGTACATGTGTGTTTCAGAATTACTCTAGGTCCTTTTTCCAATGGTTTAATCATCTGTGTGCTGAAGACAGAAGTTTCAGGTTTTGTAGATGTTCTTGTCCACAACAATCTGTTAGTTTAAAAATCAAAAATGTACAAAAAGTTGAAGAAAAGGAAATGCCATAAATTGGCACTATTCAGTGCCAATAATTATTTCAGGGCATGTTCCTATTCCACGTTTCTGAGAGTTTAAGGGAACACTTTTGCACTTCACAAATAAATTATCCTCTATCAGTGAAAAGTAAATGCACTGGTCAGGCAAGCTACAAGTAAAAATAATCATTGCTTTATGATCCATCCAACGTGCATTTAGCAAATTCTTCTTTATAAACAGGGTACAGATAGTACTGTTTTTCAAGGCCCATCTCAGAGAAAATTTGTTTTCAGACTTTTTCACATAAATCTGTTGAAGTCAAAGCCATTGCAATTCTGTGAGTTTGTAAAGTTAAGCATAATTGTAAATGCTAAGCTGAGTATTTCAAAGCATTTCAGTGTTCTTTAGGCCAATGCACAAGTATTTAACAGTTGGGAAGAGTGAAATGCTGGAGGCCAAGGAATCAGGACTGGGAGGAACTAAATTCTCCGACTAGCTTCTTGACAGCCAGAGCACAATTTGAGACCCATTTATATATTTACAAATAGGTGTAAGAAACTTCATGATGGTTGTGTTTTATGGTTGTCTTCGTTCTCTGGAGATGCCCTGTCTGAAAAATAGGATTTTTTTTTTAGGGAGCCAATAAGCTATTAAATGACAATCTATTACTATTGTAAAAATAGAATTTTATGCACACTTTCTGTTTTTGTCTTATAGTTGTCATGAACAAGTTTATAGCCTTAGAAAAATGTTTCATTTTCCCTAGTACCATTAAAGCTGTCATTTAATTTTAGTGTGAGTTGTACAATTGCCTGTCGGTTTATCATCAAGTTTAAGACAGTGTACTTCTGGAGCATGGAGTACACTTTTAGCCAGCAAAATTAATTCCCTGATTGTAAAGGGCAAGAACAGTCACTGAGCTATTGCTTTGCAATTCTGTTTTAATAATTTATTAAATATGTCATCTAAGCTTCTCACACATTAATCTTTGCCTGAAAAATAAATCTGAAAATAATTCCTCTGTTTGTTTTTGGGCTGTTGTTTAAGGAAAATTTATATACATGCAGAATTTTTTATAACAGTTGAGGTATGGAAACAGTTGTTGCCAGAGAGCGGGATGAACTTTCAGGCTTTTAGAAATAATGCTGTAAATTAAACTAATTTATTCCATATATTTTTACTGCATTTCCTCAATGTTTGTATGCAACAGATTCAAAACAAACAAATGGATGTGTTTTTGCATGGTGAGTGGTAGACCTGTGGGACTGTTCTCTGAAGAAAACTGGGGATGCGCAAAGTTTGCATGGATTCAAGTACAGATTACCTGCACACTGGGAGAAGAGATCCATAAGGCCAAACCACTTGGAAGCACCCAGTAGCTGTAAATAGTTGAGTGATGGGAGAATATTCATGGGAAATATTTATTTCTGGCCACTACTGGACATAGGTGGATGCTTGCTTGGGGCAAAATTATCATTCTTATTTTGGGAGCTATTTCCAATCCCACTGCAATTATAGAGTCTTTATATAGTGCTGTGCTGACATAAGAACAGGCAAACCATGGTGGCACACCAGCGTCTTTGGACTGGTGAGACTGATCCCCAAGTGTGGTTTCCTCGAAGTGGGCACCACCAGAGAGTGCTGCTCACACTGTTGAGAATCAGCCTTGTGCAGGTGTAGGTGGTAGCATGGGACACAAAGTTGAGGGAGGCTGGGTCCCAGTGAAGTAATTATGTGTTCAATGCACACACTAGCACTAATGAAAGCCTCACAGGTATTTCCAGAAGAGAATGTACCCTTTCTACTCATGAACATCAAAGGATCCATAGGGTTACTGATTAGGAACTGCAGCTTCTTTTACTTAAGGAAGGCATGGATAATTAATGATTTTGCATTCTGATTAGAAAATTAACATTGCTAATGCTGTTACTAGATAACTGAATTTTGGTATCCTAAAAGCCTTTTGAAATGCAATTTGACAGAGCATATATCAGATTAAATTGGATTGATTATGGGAGTTTTGAAGTTGTTGATTTCTTTGAGAGCTCCGTTAATGAAGCATTATATCGTAACAGAACCCATTAATAGCACTGTTCTACTTAGCTAACAGCCCATTACCCTCAATAGGTAATAAAGTACAGATGCAGGGCACCACAGCAAGCAGGGTAAAACAGGGTGTTCCACTGAGTCCATTATAGATCTTAGGGTACAGTTCTAATTTTGTGGTATTAACCAGGTTAGATTTTCACTGTCAGCTGGGGCTGATAACAGTGAGTCTCACAGACCACTGTCACAAAGCAAGAGCATGGTTTTGCACTGTCTATTAACTTCAGTGGATTGTTGTAACAGTACGATGTGGCAGGATGGTGCAGTTACAATATTCTGTCTATTTGAGGAACTAGTAAAAAGAATTGACACACTGGTATGTGCACTGTGACCCTCCCAAAATAGCAATGAGGTAATTACCTGCATCTAGTTTTCCTCAGTTTCTTTTAGTCAAGGCACTTTCTCCCTAAAGGCCAAAGAAGTTGGGTTGTATTCTGGGGTACTGTGCAAGAAAGGAAAAATGTGCATTAAATATTAAAATAAGGAAGCCAACCTCAAAACTAGTCGTAACTAGAGGCTTTGGCTGCATGCCAGAAGCTCTTTCTAATTCTTTTACAAACTTCCCTGCTTTGAATCTTGGCCAAAACCTTATTGTTCTATATAGTCAAAACTTTGGAGAGAAAATGACTTGGCATCTCATTTCTGAATGTTAGTGCAGCATCTGTGGAGTCCTTTGCCACTTTCCTATGCTTTACTCTAATGGAGTAAGGTAATGGAGTAATTTACTTATGGAAGGCAGCAGGCAATGTAGAGGTGCAACTCAAGAGCATCATCCAAAGTACAGTAGTGTAGGTATGACAAAGAGTTATTTTTCATCTTCTGAGCTTTTTGATAATAGTGATGATGCAGGGAAAGATATTTGCACAGGTAGCAGCTGAAATCTCCACTTTTTGAGGTCAGGAAGATAGGAGGTCAAAAGATAATAAAACCCATGGTGCTGTCTGTTGTTACTCTGCAATAAAATTGCCCTTAATGCAGATGTTTCCAAGTCCGCAGTTACATACTGTGATGGTCTAAGAGCCCTAAAAAAGAAGCAGCCTGTAGAAGAAACAACTAAAAGGGGAAATATGTTGCACTCTTCTAGATAGATAGATAGATGGATGTGCAGTTCTGTTGGCATCCTGGCATTCATGGTCTACTTCCTCTTAGGAGATAACACAACATTTTTCTTTTATTCTGTGAGGAGAATTTTGGGGGTGGCGGGAAGATCAGAGATGTGAGAAATTAGATACGTTCTGGAGCTCTCTATTTATTTATTTGCCCCAGGCATCCCTGCATGATTTTGACTGGGCTCAGTAGAGGTTAATAGGTCTGAGAGCAATAACCCAAGTAAACCTAAGTGCACCTGTCAAAGACTGATAAGAGCATGGGTCTGTCAGGTGCATTTCTCTAGTTCTGGAATTGTGTCAGCCCACTTTCTATTTTATTGCCTTTTGGTAACACAAATTTCTTAGGAGTGTCTGATGCCTTTCAACCCACAAAACATAATTCAAATTATTTGCCACTGTAACTGCACTCACAGTCCTGGAACATTAAAATTCTGCCTGCATTACAGGGAGAATTGCAGGAGGCAGTTGCTAATGTTTTTAAAAGCCCCAACACAACAACAGCAAAAAAGCAAGACAACACTGCTGGCCTTTGATGTTAGACTCCTCTTTTTTAGACTAAGGGTTTTTTAAAAAATTAACATGGTTTTACACAGTTGTAATTAGATTGAGTTCATTGGCATTCACCTGAATTCACATTGGCTCTTACCCCTTCTTGTTTAACAAGTTTTCAGTTTCAGTGATTTGGATTTAATTTTGGAAAGTATTCGCCACACCTGAAGTTGGAGGCTTGTGAAGCAGGGCCTAGACTTCTAGGACCTAGACTTCTAGGACCTAGAATTTTAGCTTCATTTAGAGAAAAATATGTCAAAACCAAAATGACAGTAGGCTTCTCAATCAAGAAGGCGTTTGTTCTGCTCTACTTAAAAATAAATAAAGAAAATATTTTATTTTGAAGAGGGGCAGGAGAGATGGGGACATGGAAAATGTTTAGAAGAAAAGGGCCAGCAGATGTGGGAGAGGGTGAAAAACCTGTTGTTAATATAGTCTCTTTAAGTCAAGATAACAAGAGAGTAAAAAGCAGATGGAAAATATTTACTGTCATGAGTCAAATAGGAAAGAAAGCAAGAAAAGCAATTCCAGAGCACTGCAGTGTGGGAATAGTTGTGCAGCCTGGACCATACTCCATCTAAGTGTCATCCTGCCTCTAACAATTGCTACTGGAGAGTATTTATAGAAAAAAGGCCTGTACAGAGTGATCATTGCTTTGTGACCTGTGCAATTTCTGGCAGAGTGTAGAAATTTCTAGGGCCAGTGTGTGTATCTGTGCCATGCTAACTCATTCCATCAGTTTATCTGTCCTTCATGACTGCATAATCCTTTCTGAATTCTGAAATCCACAGCATCCCATGATGGGAAGGGGGCTGGGGAGCTCATATTCATGACCTACAGTGTCTTTTCTTCTCTGAGTTATTAAATGAACAGTAAGGAGACAAATCTTCAGCTGCTGGCAGTTGCTTTTGGAGAATTTATGCAGAAAGCTGCATCAAGCTGACTGATTCAACTAGACAGAATGTTTCCTCCAAAATATCATTTAAACAAACATACAGATTTTTTGAAATTGAGACATTTCATTAATCCATTTAAATTTTGCAAGTACATTTGACAGCTTACTCTCTACCTGTCTCACTTTCCCCATCTCCTTAGGAATCATTATATTCAACTTAGACATACTTAAATACTAATTTCCAGTTTCACTATTTTATATTTTTGTTCTGAAATCAATTTTAAATTCAGTGTAAACTCTGAGATTCCAAAATTTTTATGCAAACCCAGAAGGAGATTTTCTACCTTCAGTTATAACTGTTAAGTTGTCCTGCACACATAGAAAAGGATATTTTTTATCTCTAGCCACAGTAGATGTTGATTTTATTTTCAGAATTGCAAGCAAACTGAAAAGTTGTTCAGACACTTTTTCTCCTGCATTTTCAGAAAAGTCACCTAAAGTTTAATTTTGTTTCAGAAGTCTCAGATAATAACATTTATATTGTAGTATTCATTTGTGTATTCCAGCCTTTCAAATAAAACAACTATGTCATTTGTACATGACATGTAATAATCCAAGAAGTAGCACTGCAAGGCTGGGTCATATTAAATTCCCCCCCCCCAAAAAAAGTTAAACTTTATACTCTTTCCTCACCTATGAAGTTGCTGCAGTACTGTCTCCTCATGATTTTTGTGACTGCTTGGTCAGTCAAAATCAAAACAACCAACTAGCTTTTGAAGACACTCCAGACTTGTCAGACCCCTTTGAGTAGGTGGGATTTGATTAAAAAGAAGATAAAATGACAGAGTAAAACTGTCTGAAGTATCTATGACTTCTTTTCCTGAAACCACTGCACTAACATTTTGGAACATAGAAGTGCATGAATACTTACTTTTGGAAACTGTTCTTTTAGGATAAATAAACCCAGAACAATCTTAAAAGGTATTACAAATCTGTAAGAATGATCAGAAAAAGCAAATGATTCAAGAAGTGGGCATAATATGCTATACCAGTGCACTAAGGCAGTTCAGTGAGCAGGGACAGCGCTGAGATGAGCCTACAGCTGTAATGTTACAGGTAGCTGTTCTTTACGAGAGTTATTAGGTCTCTGCTTTCCTTGAGAAAGTGTAGATATCCCTTTGCTTGCTTTAATCTCAACCTTATAAGACACTTAGTAGAGAACAAAAAAAAAAAAAGAAAATCCACATGACAGTATAATTAGATTCTTTAGATTTTATCTTCCCCTATTTTATTCCACTCTTTTTTTATCATTTTCTGAATTAGGAAGACAACCAGAATTGGTGATAAAATTGTTGGATCCTGGGATCCATTTTTTTGTTTTATTTTGAAGCAGCAGAAACCAACTAGAATGTCCACAAATGTTCATATTCAATGCTAAATATTAATATTTAACAGTAATCCATTTTGTAAAAGCCACTTTAAAAAAACCCCAACCCAACAAACAAAAACAAACGACTTTTTTTTATGCCATTCCAAGTAATAAGACAGGAGAGAACTTCTGCTAATATAAATTGGTACAAAGCCAGGGCTTTGTCTTAAGCTATAAAAGTCCTGTGAACCATATAAGAAAATCTACTAGGATATGCAGGTTTTTCTCCTTTTCCCCCTTCTTTTATTACTTATAAAGCTAGCACATGTCCCTTAGTGGAATTTTCAGAACTACATTTGCTGATCTGTGAAATTAAGTTGTTGGGTAACTATCACAGACTATGAACACAGCACAACAGACCGCTCACATCCTTTCCTCATTACCTCTAGAATGTTTAAAAAGATTTTTCCTCCCAATTGGACAGGCTTCTCTTTGTTCAGACAGTGCATGAGACTGATTTTGCATCAATATTCTCAGTAAAATTAGGCAGATGTATTAGTAATCTTGCTCCAGTCTGTGTGCTGACAAGCAGTGCATGAGTAATGAAGAGGTCCTGCCAATGTGACCCTACTGCAGAGCACTAATGAACAGGGATGTGCATTGTTAGTTGATAATATATACCAGAATTTGAACAAAGAAATGCAACTTAAGGTGATGTTTACATATTTAATGTTCTAGCTACTTTACTTCAGGGAACAATAAGGAAATGAATCTTCTGTGCTGGACCTATGTAGCTATTGGTGTTTGTTTTTTTTCGCTTTTTAAGGAATTAATGCTTTTATTTTATTTTTTTTTTAAGAAAAATGTAGAAATTGACAAGAAATTATTGTTCCTGGCTTTAGAGTCTGAAAAGCAAACTATGTGACCTGTGAAAGTATTTCCATTTAAATTACAGTATGGATGAACAGATAAATGCTTAAAGAATGAACAGTACTGTTCAATGAAAGGATTTACCTAGAAATGCAAATGCATTTTTGTTTTAGGTTTTGTCATCCACTGCTACCTCAGAATTAATAGTCAAAACAAATAAACTGTTTTCTGTCTTCTTCACTAATATATGCTAGCAGACCTTGTATTTTGCTTAATTTTTTGTGATGTGGTGATAATGGGCAATAATGCTTAGAAGATAAAATACCTTTTTGGCTACTTTAGGCTGCAAGTTAACCCTTATTGTGCTTTGAAATCACAATCAGTTCCACAGCAAGAGAGAAAAAAAGATACGGAATAAAATTTCACCTCAGGAACACTGTGATCCATAGGTGGACAGTCAAGGAAGAGGACTGTCATGGGAATTTGCCACAGGTTCATGGTTTCTAATTATAATGGCTCATTGTTTTAGTTTGGCAGTACTGTTATGGACGTTCAGGTCTGCATTGCTAAGAGCAGCAACACAGCCATGCACCAGAGCAAAGGCACATACTCACCACACAATACAGACAATCTTTTCCTGCGGCATAGTGACTGGTGAGATGAATTTTCCACTCCTATGGGCTTCCGTCTGTGTGCACAGGTTTTAACTAGATGGTAACCAGGAGAATAAGTGAGTAAGAAGAGGTGCGATGTGCTGCTGGTTGGAAGTACTGAGTGGCAGGCAGAATAGTAGTGCTGTGTTCATTCAAGGAGTCTTTGGCCCTTGGAGCAAAGATATTCAAACACAGAGCTCCAAAGGCATCTAAAAGACTGCAAAATATTTCATAAACCATGCTACTGTGGAGATAATTTTACCCCTTTCAAGTTTTAAGTTAAAGATAGATGAGAATGATGGCTTAAATGACGGTGCTCAGAGCTCTTTTGAATTGTCATCTTTATTCTAAACTTTCCCTTGGAAAGCTTTGGAAGCTTTGGGGCAGTGCGGTAAACCTTTCTGGTTTAAATTCCCAATGTATTATTTCACTTCTCAAAGATTCTTTCTAAGAGCAAACACAAATTGCTCTCTGTAAATATGGGCATCGTAATTCGTTTAATCACGAACATAAGGCTTTCCATGTTATTGTTTTATTGGTTTAGAGTTTTATCCTTATACACGTAAGTTACAATGTTTCATTAAGTCTCTTCAAGCAAATAATGTTAAAAATCACTTCATAAATTGAAATGCTTTTTCATTGTTATTGACAATGACATGACAATACATGTTCACAATAAGGAGCACCTAGTTATTAACAGAGCGTGAAATCATCAATCAGTTTCAGTTGACCAGCTAATTCGAAGAAACGTCTGGTCTGTGGTCTGCACGTCCCTCAGATGACTGAGAAAGCCAAGAAGAAGTGCTTGTAAGACAAGCAGTCTTCTAAATCCAGTACACTCTGAAGTGACTTGTTTTTGTTCCACTGAAAGTGGTAGCAGCTTGGTCTATCAGATTGCCTCAGAAGTGGTTGTTTAGGTTACACAGGTATGTCAGGAAGCTCAGTGCTTATTTGGAAGCACAGCAGATGGGATTCAGATCCTTCTGTCAAAAGTAGTCTGTTGAAATGTCATTGCTTTCATTAAGAATAGAATTTAGCCCCTAATCTGTATTCTGAATCCTATAAAGTTGTGGAGGTAATAGAGGAAGCAAGTCCTTATTTTATAGATGTTCTGTTCAGTTTGCTTAGTTTGGTTTCAATGAGAATTGCTATTATATTCCTTTCAGACTAGTCCTAAGAAAAGGATAAATTCTGTTGAGGTCTCTTCCAGTTTGTGGAAGTGCTTATCTTATGTCAATACCTGTATTTTTATGGGGTTTGATTTGCTAGTTCAAGAAGTAACTTCCAGGTATTTATGTGTTTTCCTCAGATTTTTAGAGGAATTTATGATTTAAACCACGGCAGTGAAGAAGATGTACCGTATGTGGAAAAGCTACCTAGCCCAAACAAACTGGATACCTCTTTTCACCAATTTGGCAGTGTTCTGGGCAATGTCTGGGTAATGTTCCTCTCTCTGTATTGGAGATTAACTGACCTAGTGTCCTGTCTGTCTCTGGAAAAGGTGTCTTTTGACCAAGGAAAACTGATGGGATAACCTTAAGGCTTTCCTGATGGCAAATGTAGGGTACTGGTCAAGTGCCCACTCCCACCTGTAGCAGCTGAGTGAGCTGACAGTCCTGCTGTCTTTAACTGAATGATTCATGAGCTTAAAATAATTCAGGGTCATGAAATATGTATGTAAAACCTATGTTTTCACAGTAGAAAAATATTGCAAGTATGTTTTGTTTTCCAAACAATTCCATGTTCTAGTACAACAGGCAATTTGTATAGTTTTGTTGTGGGATTGTGATGTGTGATTTAACTATATAAATGTTTTGACAATAATCTGAACAAGTTATGTCTTTAATTAGTAAGCGCTGCTTTAAAAGAACAAATAAAATATTAACTAAACTTAATAGTGACTGATAAACATCAACAATGGATTTTAGACCATTCTGTACTGATACTCTTATTTGGCTGATTGTCCACAAGCAGTTTCAACCATCAGAGTACTCTACAATCTCATGTGCTGAGTTTCATGTAATTTACCATTATGCATCATGAGTTTCATAGAATGAGCAATAAAGCTTTGCTTTATGTTTCGTTAAAGTCACAGTGGTTATATATTGAGGATTTGTCATGCCTGACGTATCAAATAATAGGTTCTCATGTACTGGGACCAGTGCTCTCCAGTAGACTCCAATTAAGCCATGTGGGGTGTACTTAGTCGTATTGATTAGATGAGTACAGTTAGAGATGTAGGGGAAAAACTTCAAGTTGAGTAAGTCTCACAGGAAAAAAATGCATTGCAGAACGGAAGTACTGTGCTGCAGACGTCATACCTGGTAAATGCCTCTGCCAAGTCCTGATCCCTGTGTTTGCAGAAGAGGCAGTGAAGGAGATACAGTGGAGCCGCATGTCTGCCTGTGTCCCTGCCAGCACAGCCCAGATTCATGCTGAAGGATGCTGCGGGTGCAGTGACTGTGACTGCTGTGGGCTCCTACCACTGCACTAGTGCTAACCACTGCTAGAAATTAGGACAATTGGTCTCTAAGTAATATGGGGCCCCTATAGAAGGCAGTTGTCATACACTATTACAGATTACATCTCTGTGTGCTCTGTTGTCTAAAAATAATAATTTAAACCTTTAAAATATACATCACAGTGTCTGTAGACTATAACATTAACAAGCTTGTACTATACCAGGTTGACTGACAAGATAATACATATTTAAATAAAAAATGACAGTGGGGCTGCACCAGATTTCTCTGGTATTCAAGCAGCAGTTAAATATTACCCAGTCTTCTTTGCACCACAAATTAATGAAGATATAGAACAATCAGTGAGGAAGCTTAGAGCCAGAAAATACCATTTACATGAAGTGATCATTAGTAGGAAGTCAATATTTACTTCACTGTAAATATGCAGTCTTTCCTCTTTTTTTTAAAGTCGAATACAGGGCTATGCTGCATGTCATTTCTCTACAGTATGACTACTGTAGCTGCAAACAGCTATCAAGTAAATATACTGCCAAACGCTATTAGTACTTGTGCTTGTCATAGAAATTAGAAGAGCTTTCATACAGTTCTTAAATGAGGGCAGCATAAGTAGCTCTGGGCAATAGTTCAGACTGTCCGATCGTGTCATTTTTACAAAAGGCTAACAATAGCTCTCTAGTACCAGGAACAATGAGAGCATCTTGGGATGGGATGCTGGGTGTGGAAATTCAGATTATGGATTATCTCAGCCCTGCTACTTCAGGTGGAAGCATCTTTTTATAGTGTTAAATGTAGATGAAGAACCCTGTTAAAGTCAGCTAAGCCTATGCAGCTTCAGGGAGATCAGTGTTAGGAGGAATTTGTTACTTCAGGATGCTGGGTTAGATTTGCAATATGCAGTAAAGACCACACATAGCAATGTTAAACTGCGTATGTGGCAGTAACCGAGGAATTGCCACTAAGTAACGCCAGAAATTCACTGTTGAAGAAAACTGATACCTCAAAACTGAAATTGGTGATGGATTGTAAAAGCATAAAATTAAGTGAATAAAGTAATAATTTAAGTGACAGTACTTATTAAAAAAAAAAAAAGAAAAGAAGCGTTCCTATCAATTGACTGGAACAGGGACAAAATCTCACTAGTGTAAAGCGTAACAAAACTTTTTTATTCAGTACCAAGGTGGAACTGCTTGACAGCTTGTTTCCTCAGTTCAGTAAAACACATGGTGACTTGACAAAGGATAAAAGAAAAAAATCACTGTCTAACACAAATTTTTTATAGTACTGGAGCAATAACCCTTTACTTAAGGTTGAATGCCAGATTGTTATAGCCAAGTAGTAACGCTGAAATGCCAGTCATGTTTTCATTCAGGCAATATTCAAAGTAAGTAACAGGCATTCATTAAAATTAATATTATAATTAGGAATGTAAAGTATTTTATGATTTCAACTGTCCTAGCATTTGCCTTAACTGGAGGTGACTTCTCTTTGAATCTAGAATAAACTCTGAACGGCCTAGGCATTTCCAAGTATCTAATGGTGGGTGTTTTCACATAGGATAAGGGATGACAACTTCTATTTTGCACTTACAGCTAAGAAAGAGCTTAATTTTCAGTCCTTATATTTAACATGCATAGTTTATTCTTGAGTGAAGAAATATCTGCTCCGTCTTGCTTGAAGATAATTTTAATTCATGCAAGTACTATTAGAACCAGATGGAAGTCAGAATGTGATCTGTGAATTCAGAGTTCTAGTTTTGCTTGCTGAAATGGAGTAAGAAGGGTATGTGTGTCTCAAAATGAACAAAAGTTTTGAGATAGATTTTTTAAAGCAGCATAATGCAATGTGTTTCATATAAGCCAATCATAGTAAGCTTTTTTTTTTGCTAGGGGTTTATATAAAAACAATATTTTTTTTTCAGATACTTCATTTTTGACAAGAGACAGAACAGAATGCATGTTTTTGTCAAAGGAGTACTGCGGATTGTTTCAAAAAATGAGCAAAAAAATGGAACTAGATGATCTTAGGTCCTTTCTAACCCTAACTGTTCTAGGATTCTATGATTCTATGAGTGTTTTCTTGTGGCAAGGGAAGGTAATAATACTTGCAATTAAAACAACCCAGGAAACCCACATTTAGTCTGGAGAAACAAATGCATTATTAGAGAAAATGCCTTTATGAGCTGGGTAAACCCATGACATTATTAAAGTTACTTTGCCTTTTGTGATCTCTATTATATATGCTCTGTAGAGAGGTGATCTCCTGTACCTGGGCATACTATTCAACAATATGCCTAGGCTTTTTTTTTTAGTGTCTTTTGTCCCTTCTGTATTTTGAAAAGATGTGATGTTGTATTATTTGGTCTTCAGAAAATTTCATTATTTAGTTACAGCAATTCTAGTGGTAGTATTAAAAATGGAATATTATCTCCTCAGAAGAATATAACAGTAACACTAGTAGTTTTGGAGGAATGATACAAACCAGATGACCTTTGTGTCCACTATTATTCAATTTAATCTAATTAAAAGCCAAATGAAATGGTCTCTGATGAAATGCAAAACCTCAATATTTTGGCTTCCCAGTTTTTTGTCAGCAATGGCTTGCTTAGCAGTTAGGAGCATTATGAAATCTTTTTTAATACCTGACATGCTCCTGGTAGGAGCCACTTACAATGAGGCTGCAGACTCCACCCCTGGGCCTTGCCAGGGTGGGCTGTCTGTCTGCTGTGCAAACCAGAAATGTGCTTTCCTGGTTGAAGTCCCAAAATATCCTGATGTGCCGTCTTGGCATGTCACCTCAGATCCTCATCAGGCTGTATTATTTCATTGCCATAGACAGGCATGAAAGACAAGCTTCTGTGCTGCTTTGTACAAGCACTGTCAGAGCCACATCAGTGGTATGCAGCTCTTTCTGATGTTGTTTTGGGGTCTTTTCTTGACCAAATGGGAGTGCATGTAGGAAGTGCAAGGCGGGGAAGGGCCAGCTTGTGTTTCTGGTTTGGAAACTGTAAGATGGGAGCTTGGGTTCCTTCTGTTTTGACAGGGAGGACCTAAGCTGGTCCTGTTAGAGGTGTCTGGGTAAGCTCCTGTGGTTCAAATTGTTAGATGGTTAGTTATCTTTATTACAATAGTAGCTGTGTGCCATCAACACTTACTTTGCATGCAGCATACAAGATTGTGTTGTGGAGGGTTTTTTGGGGTGTGAGGAAACTGATACTTTGATTTTTATTGTTTATATTGGTTTTTTTTTTGAGCTAAAGGACTAATCCTTACAAATCAAACCTGTGTGATACTGAGCTAGAAGACTTACCCTTTTCATATTTATATTTTGTTTTGTTTATAACATCTTTGTGAGTATGGCTGAGACTACACCTGGTAGCTCTTGATTTATATGTGCTTTGGAGTTTTGGTGGCATGGATACTGTGTGTAAATCATTATTCTTAAAAAACAGTAACATATGAAAGGAGGCTTCATTCTCCATAATCTGGCTGCCTTGTGTTTTTTCCTCTTTGGACGCTAAGTTCCTGAAACCATTACATAGATTTATGACTTACTTGTTGGATGTAGAGCAGCTGAGCAAGTTTTTTATATGCCCATTTGCCATCTATTTTAAGTGGACTTGGTAGACACTTTTTATACCTGAGCTGGTGTATAAATCCCTGAATATTATTCATGCATGAGTTCTCTTTTTAAAGTATAACATTTATCATGCATTTAACTTTTCATTTAAACAGAAGTGTACTGTTAATATCAAGTGTTGATTTAGTAGAAAAATATTGACTATTGTGTATATAATATATTGAATTTAGATTATGAAGTATACAAAAAAGTAGATAGCTGAGAGCTGCTTATGTGAGTCATCAAAGAAGATTTAGACTGTGAGGTGTCATACCATGCATGTGTCATGATCTGATTTTCTAGTTCAGTTGTTCACTACCAAAAAGTCAGACTGATGGAAGCATTTCACTTCAAGTCACAGATTGTGGTCACCATGTCTACTGTATATTATTATTGTTTGTGTTTATAATTTGAAGGTGGCAACATCTAAGACACTGTGCTGGCACTATAGCAGCATAAGGCAGACAGTCCCTGCCCAAGGAGAGTTGTAATCTAAGACATAAAATGATTGGTGGAGAGATTAGGAGTCCAAAAACACCCAGAGTATAAATCAGCAGTGCTTATATGGGCTGGTATTGTTAAGGTAGTAGTGATACCAAGTGTACAATATTTATGGATGCAGCTGTCATATGACACAAGAAAGGAAGAAAATAGATATTTTAACCTACATTTTCAACTGCAGATGTCTAATATCAAGTATTTAGATTAATAGCGTGGGATATGCAAGAATCTTTTACCATTCCCACTGAAATTAATTGGTGTCAGGGCCTGGGGGCAGCTCTCGCATTCAGGCCTGACTTTATGAATTAATGTTTGGAGATGTTGGCCTTTATATCCTCCTTGTATGTAAGTGTGTTTCCTAATAGTTTGCATCTAAAAATTTCTTGTAAATGTTATTTATTTACTAAGAAATTGTAATTCAGGCAGTTTCTCATGTTCCTAAGAGTGTAGTAGGAAGGCAGAGCAGGATGCATGAAACTCTCCAGGAGAGACCTGTGTATATCCACAGAGGTTAAACAGCTCAGTTTTGCCAGGAGGATGAATGTGTATCCCTATGCAAAGATCTGTAATTCTCTTGCTATTTAAGAGCAAAATCCTTGTCTGCTAGGAACTAAACTCAGGAACAGTTTTCTGGTATTCCTGATGTTGTAATGTTCAGGACTGATGCTTACAAAAATGAAAACTTGAAAGCTGTCCAGTCCGCTGAAGGATGCACTGGGAATTACCCATTAGCACTTATGAAAAAGGAGAATCAAGACAGACATAAGTATTCTCAGATATAAATTACTTTCAATACTGTTAGCAAAGCTGCAAACGTCTTCTCATTTTCTCCGTAGTCCTTTCTGCCTCTTTTCACGCAGCTTTCTTTCATGCATTTATTAAATATTAATTATATGGTAATGTACTCTATTAAATTACAGGAAACATTCCTGTGATTTTTATGCTTTGAGTTTTGCAGAATCTGTAAGGAAATACATTTAAACACTAGTACAGATGTAGTGTAGTTGTATTCACTTTTGTCATGCAAGTCTGTACTGAATTTGTCTCATCGTCATAAAACCTCTAGAAAACTGACATTTTTACACAAATCTGATAATAAAGAAGAGTCATAACAAAATTGAAGCACTTGCTCTTTCTGCCTTCTTACTTGGGTAAGTCATCTTCTGAGGGTGGAAAATACCTCAGTAATTGAAAAATAAATGCAAACAGAATAAAATTATATAAATAATGCTGCAAGGTCAAGTACCTGTTTGCAAATCTAGTCTGGTCACTTTATCCATCTCCTGTGTGCCCACAGGGATTAAAAAAGGTGCTGTATAGGATTATAGAATCATAGAATAGTTAGGGTTGGAAAGGACCTTAAGATCATCTGGTTCCAACCCCCCTGCCATGAACAGGAACACCTCACACTAAACCATATCACCCAAGGCTTCATCCAACCTGGCCTTGAACACTGCCACGGATTGAGCATTCCCAACCTCCCTGGGCAACCCATTCCAGTGCCTCACCACCCTAACAGGAAAGAATTTCCTCCTTATATCCAATCTAAACTTCACCTGTTGAAGTTTTAACCCGTTACCCCTTGTCCTATCACTACAGTCTCTAATGAAGAGTCCATCCCCAGCATCCCTATAGGCCCCCTTCAGATACTGGAAGGCTGCTCCATGCAGCCTTCTCTTCTCCAGGCTGAACAGCCCCAACTTTCTCAGCCTGTCTTCATACGGGAGGTGCTTCAGTCCCCTGATCATCCTCGTGGCCCTCTTCTGGACTTGTTCCAACAGTTCCATGTCCTTTTTTATGTTGAGGACACCAGAACTGCACACAATACTCCAGGTGAAGTCTCATAAGAGCAGAGTAGAGGGGCAGGATCACCTCCTTTGACCTGCTGGTCATGCTCCTTTTGATGCAGCCCAGGATACGGTTGGCTTTCTGGGCTGCAAGCGCACACTGCCTGCTCATGTTCATTTTCTCATCGACCAACAGCCCCAAGTCCTTCTTGGCAGGGCTGCTCTGAATCTCTTCTCTGCCCAACCTGTAGCTGTGCCTGGGATTGCTGAGACCCAGGTGTAGGACCTTGCACTTGGCATGGTTAAACTTCATGAGGTTGGCATCAGCCCATCTCACAAGCATGTCGAGGTCCCTCTGGATGGCTCATGCTGAATTTGTGAAGGGCAGAAAATGGCAGATCTCTTCCAGTCTCAGTAGTTGTTTTCTCTTGGTTTTTGTGATGAGCCTTTTCAAAAGATGGTTTCGGCAAGTTGTCTTCATTACAATTTGCTACAAAACTAGAAACACCTCATTTACAAAGGTAGCTTACATGTGCTGATCCTGGCTGCGTGGTAGCATTGTTCTGGAAGCTCCTTAGGTGGGTTCTTATGCTGTGGCTGCAGTTTGTGCTAACTACAGTCACTCTGTCTGGGTTGTTGGACCTAGGGGCATTTCCTGCTTCTAAGGTCCTGCTGATATCCTACCTGTGTCTCAAATCCATACTCTAACACAAGCTTGCTTGTGAAATTGTATGCTTATTTGTGTGCTCCTAAATTTATTTAATTTCTGACCATAATGGCATATAAGATACGAAGCAAATTGACAGATAAATCTCACTCTAGATAAATACTGAGATAGTGAATGGTGTAAACATGCTGAGAATTTTGCATATTCCTTAGCAACTTTTTGCTAACAGCATACTGCAAGGTAAATCGGCTTTTTTTATAGCTAAATGGAACAGCACTTTGAAGAGATTCTGGTAAATCCTCAGCCTTGCAGGTTAGGCATCCTGTCACTTCTATGTCTGGAAAAGATATTTCTATGAAGTCAGCTGCAAGAGTGTGCCCTATACTCTGTTCAACTCACTAAGGGAAGTGCCATTAGAGAATAAAGGAATCTACCGTTTACATTTGTTTTGGCACTTTCTGTTTTATACATTGCTAATTTAGAAGATGCTTGCCATGAAACCTATGCTCATTTGAAGCATAAATGCATATTATTTGCTTGAACAGTTACAATATCCTTTCTGTCATATATACAGGTTACTAAAAATGTTAGCTCAGTTTTTCATTACTTATTCTTTGTGCAGCTGCTAAAGCAAATGCTTTGTCATAATCCTGCCTACACAAGTTTCTGACACGGAAGAGTACTAGTAGCAGGTTTCATTAGGATCCTAAGAGAATCCAATGTCCATTTTGTATTGTTATAATTATAAACTCTGAATCTTGTAAAACATGCACCCCGCTTCATGAGCTTAATTCCATAGCCATCCATGAAGGTATTTTGACTTGCAGACAGCTTTTCATTTTGGTTTTTTTTTTCACTTACTTTCAGTGTTGCTGTAATGTGTGTGCAATCTAAATGAAAAAAAATGGCATCCTGCACTCATAATCTGAACATGATACAGAATCAGGGAGCAGGAGCTCTGGAACAGGCAGAAATGCTATTGAGTTGCATTATATCCTACATGGCATTAGTGAGCATATGAATTGATCTGATGTTATCTTTTTTCTCAGTTGTCACCAGATGGATTGCCACGTTTATATAGCGCCAGTCAGTCTTATTTCTTCTTTATATTATCCAGTGTGAAGTAAACAGCAGATAAACAGGTGCCATACCCTGTTTTGATTTATGCACACATGCAATGCAGCAATGAAGTAAGAAGCAATTATACTGAAAAATAAAAAAAAAAAGTCATTTTTGTGTACACCAGGAAACCTGAAATTGTGCTACTGGTTTGGAGTAAACATGCAGTGAAGCCCTTTCTTATGAGAGGTGTTGGTATCTAATTAATGATGCTGTTTCTTGCTTGATTTGGACTCCTAACCTGAGTGAAATATTAGGTGTATTACATACTTGCTTGAGGGAGTGAAGGCTGGTCTAGTCAGCAGTTTACCTGCATGACCTTTACATTCCCCTGGCAAGCGTGCAGGATCTGAGCATGCTGGGTTTGTTTCCTCCCTTGGCTTCTATAAGAGGGAGGTATAGAGTATTTCCTGCTTAGCATGCACGTACTTCTGTTAATCCTTTTGGGTATTACACTGTGATATCAAAATAGGTATATACTTCTGATCCCTAAAGCAGCCCTCTCAGAGGTAACTGGAATTTATAGGTTTTATCAATTTGCAGCAGTGCAGGTGAATAAAGATGGGCTTTAAAATAAAACAACTGCTGATTCGGCCTAGAGAGAGGCTTGGGAGTAAAACTGAAAATTCAGCAGTGCTAGTCCTTCCTCATCTATCAGCTGATTGAAAGTATTACCCTTTTCCTGCTAATCCTCAGAGACTGGTGTAATGTAAAGAACTGGAGATACGGGTGTCTAAATAACAGGAGATCGCGACTGTTTGGAGACCCTTTAAAGGATAGCTCCTCAGGGTATTCTCCCACAGCTGACAGGGAGAAAGTCAAAATATTAAGTTTTATTTTACATCTGAAAGCTAACAAAACTGAGTAACTTCAGTAGAACTCACTAACATGGAGACAGTTTAGCTAGATTTCCTTTCCTGTCAGAAAGTGGTAGGAGAATCTGCACTTGATCATTTTTGTATTTTGATTACTTGAGACAAGTAGGGTTCGATAGTCAACCTAATATGAATAACAGCTATCCAAATAGCTTTCTGCAAATACATGTTGAATAACAGCATCATTGTGTAAAATCAGATTTATGTAATATGGCATTGTCAGATGATAGATAATAGAAATGCAAGTTTGTTATATGGTACCGTGTTTTTGAATCCCCATTTGAGGGCCATCCTTAATTAAGTGAAAAATAATTACTTTACCCTTCCAATTGTCCAGATGGCTCAAATGTCTTCTTAGTGTTTGTAAATATGTTGAAAAATAGTTCCTAATGTACAGTTTAGGAATAAACAGCAAATTTGGAGATGCTGTTCCTGCTTATAATTTAAAATCAACGTGCTTTCAGATGGTTATATTTATTTCCTTAGGTATTGGTGATACAATGAGTAATAGGAGAAAGTACAGTGGAATAAGAGGGCTGATACATAGTAAATAAATATTATTTCATACAGTTCATAAAAAAGAACAATGGTGTCTTGAAAAGCTGAAACCATTCAGTGGGGGGTCTGATACTGTGCTGACAATTTGTTTCTAAGATCTGGTGCTTAATTAATTATTTCTAGAAAATAATGGCCTTATACTTGTGTCACTTAATATATTTTTCTTTTTAGATGGCTAAAAGTATCCTGGCTATTAGATGTTACTCAGGGTGCTCTAAGAACCAGAGGCCTGTCTTAGCTGTTGAACAAGGGGTTTTTCAAGTACCATTCACAACTGTTACCTTCTGGAAGAGACTAACTATATTCAATTTTCCATGACCATATTGCAGCCAACTTCTTAGTTTTAAAATGATAAATAACATTGAATGTTATATTTTAAGAATGCAGACATTCCAATATTTCTGGGTGTTTTTCATAACCTGTTACACTTTGCTTTTGAATAAAATGTACACCTACCTGCTAAATGCTTACTTCACTAAAATGCAATAAACAAGTACTGTGAGTAGAATTCCATAAGGTAAATATTGCCTGTAGTTGTAGTGATGGAGGCATTTTGAAATTGCAAATGCAATGAAAAAAAAAAGCAAATAAAAACTCTGTGCTTGCAGATATTTATAGAGAAATTTCCTGGATCATTAAATGCCTCTTTTCATTCATAATATGGAAACGTAGCAAGATGCACCTGGTATTTCTGATGAAAGAAATCACACACAATTTTTTCAGCTTCCTGAAGCTTAACACATCCGTGATGTGAATAACGGCTTTTAAAACAAAAAGCCTTATGGGTTTATCCTGAAGGCTGATGGCATGAAACAAAGTATCAGAACAACTAAGTGTATGCATATGGGGGACAAAAAAAGTCTTTGAAAATTTCTATGAACCTGGGACATATTTTGGTTACTGTTCTATATACAGAAAATGCATTTATAAGAAATCATGATTATCTGCAGTTAAATGCAGAAATACAAAGATTAAATACAAGGAAGATGACATTACACAAAATAAAGAACATAAATCTGAAGTTTATGTTCATGACTTCAAAGTCTAGAGATCTGTATTTCATCTCAGAAATGAAACAAAAGAGGAACCCCAAATCAGCTATTTGTTGTCATTTACATACATGAATGTAATTACAAATGAATGAACCAGTAGAAAAGTATGATAATTTTCTGTGTTTTCTTAAAGAATTGTCTGTAAACTTTTTGTGTCTTAACAGTTGATGCCCTTCAAGGACTAAAAATTGCAAAACAGGTCCTGGCATGGGTCAGGAGTCTCCTCTAGAACATTGCTAATGCGTATCATTGGGAAGTTTTGGCGTCAGAATGGTGTTACCTGAATTCCCAGGCAATGACAGCTGTCCTTTTCTGGAGGTGGCTGTCGATGTAACCCAACTCCATGTTACAGCCTAAGCCTGCTGTCATACAGCTTAGCTGTACAAGGCATAGGTGACCGCTTCCTTCCCTATGCACTGACCTTTTCCTTGTTTGAGTGTGGAGTCAACCATGTTAGATTGAAATGCCTTCACTGCTGATTTAAGATTAAAAAAAGGGAAGATTTTGCATCGGGGCATTGAGTTTAGGAAGCACTCGTGGGCTCCATTAAGTTCGCTTTGTTGTTGTCATGGTGATCTCCAACATGGAGGTGGTAAAAAATGGCCTGAGGTAATAACATTTGCATCTCGTCCAGCTGCCTGCAAAGTAAATACATGTCTGTGACCTTAGATTTTAGGATGTAGTTTTTCAATAAGTGGTGAATATCAGTCCCTAAGATAAATGTAAATTTTAAAAATTAACCTTTGAAATGTATATCTGTTTAAGTTTATAGATAATATTTTAATACCGGTGTAGCTAATAGGATGGAACTGTAACTGCATATTTATGGTTTGAGAATGTGTATCTTGGTTCTTAGCTTTCCTCAGGCAGATTCCGTAATCCTCCGAGGTCCAGCAGTAGAGACAGTCTTGTAAACATGAGAGTTTTCTCCATAAAACCGTCCTTGTAAAATAAATCTATGCAATGAGCCTCCTATCACTCTGTTCACCACTTACTCCTGAAAGTATGATGTTTCACTACACAATGGGTCTAATTTAGATTATGTCTTCAGATCAGGGCTGTAATCTCTGTCCGATTGCATGTGTGATGCTATTTAAAGATGTCATGTTATTGACCTAAATCATAACTTACCAGATGTTTTTTGTACAATAAAGCTTTGGGAGGCTGTCTGATTACAAGGTGAATGGAATGGGGAGAAAAAAAGTGCATTGCTGGAAGGGCTGCAGAGCTTTTTTCAGTCTTTGCATTTTCTGAGATGCTATGTGAGTTAACTGTGGAGGACAAAGGAATCATGTAGTGTGTCCAAGGCCTCCAGTTTCTTTTGCAACACCTTAGAGGAGGGTGGAAAAATACAGAGTTTCCCTAGATCTCTTCTGTTTGAGAGCTGTGCTCAAAACCCCTGTGAATAATATTCTGTTGGTAGCCAGGTGCCAAGATAATTGGGGAGGCTTCAGAAGGCCCCAGATTTCCTTTCTGCCTACTTACATTGCTACTTAGGCATGTGAAACTACCTCAGTATAGGCATAGTCAACAAGATGGCTTGTGGCAATATTCACTGGGATCTGAGGTCACATCTGTCACTGTGCGTTGCACTGCCTGATCTTTCTGCAGATCAGAATAATCCTTCCTTTAGGTGATCTCTCTGTCTTTATCTAACATTTCTTACATGACTTTACTCTTCTTAAAATATGAAATACATTCCTTCAGCACTGGAAGAAGACCTGCAAATGTATCTGTCACTGGCCCTAATTCAGACAGTGGGAATGTGGGAGGCTGGTTGCTGCAGATCTGTCCCAGCAGTTAAATCTGTATCTGTCAAAGCTGATGCTTCGTTTCTCTATACATTTCTCTGTTCACATCTCCAAACTTGGAATCTGAGTCTGATGAGTTTTATTAATCTGTGGTCACAATTTTGTACTTTGGACTGGAAAGCTTAGGACAGTTCTGGACTAAGCTTTTCATCTTGGACAAGCTGTATCCAAGTCTTACATGGCTAGTTGTGTTTCCTATCTATAACACTTGCATAGCCAGCAAAGCTGAAACAAATTCTAGTTAGTGATCACCAAGTAGAAGATTTATGTACAGAACTTTGTACAATCAAGATTTTAGCTGTACTCATGCATGTATGTAAATTATCTGGCATTTTATCACTTGATATATAAGCCAACTTAAATCGATGAAAGAAGTAGTTGTGTGGGAAAACAGAACATAGATTTGGACTTGAATGCAATATGGAGGCCCTCTGTGTGCATAATGTTGCATGGGAAAGACGAAGGTTTGGCGAGTGCAACGTGTGGGATTTCCTGGCAGGAGATGTGGATCCTGAGTTTCTCCTGAAAGGTTTCCCATAACATATGTGAATGTGGAGCTGGCCAGATATCCTGTAAGAATTAAAAAGTTAATGGAAGTGCTTTAGGATAGGGTGAAGGGAAACAGATTTGATTAAGGCATATAGCTCAGGGTGCCTTACAAGAATGTAAATTTGTTCCTGACAGCAGCACTGAGCAGAGTTTTGGAATTTCTTTCATGTGATCGAGAATGACATAACAGCATCTGTGGGATTCTAAGACTTGAACTCACACAGAAAGACTAGAGGGAAGAGTCAGACAGTTGTTTGGTATGCATTTATAAGCTGAGTTTCAGCCTGATCTTAAAATGAAGTTGTAGCTGGTACACTTAACCATCCATCAGCATCTTTGGGAGCAATAAATGAGGTCTGTCATTTAACAAAATATTTTTTTTCTTCAGGGCAAACAATTGCATTGGTATAATCTGCTGCCATTTTATTCTTGCTTTCCCCTGATAATAAAATTGTGAAAGGGGAGGAGGGGGAGGCTATTTTTTTAATTCTCCCAAACAACATTGAAGGATGAACTAAATTAATGGTTTAGTTAACTGATGCAAACCTATAAGAAGTTTGGTTTCCACTATTTTTTGCAACTGCTTTGCTTTCAACTGTTTTTTGTAATTCAGTAATTATAAAACTAGTATTATTGATGATGGCATTAAAACAGAAATGTATAGTACTTTATTTAGCATCCCTTGCTTTTTGTTTAAGGTGCCTTGAGCTACTGGAAAAATGATTTACTATGTCACAAAATTTCCTGCCTTATTAGTTAGAGGAAAATATTTCCCTACAGATATTTTCACATGTAATGCTATTTCCCATATTTCACAAGCTGTTTGCAGTTTAAATTTAATCATATTTGCCTCTCTGTCACTGAGGCTTTTTAAAATTACCTTAGAGATCTAGATCTTATTTGGATATTTATAGCATAATTAGATTTGACATATCATACTTTGTTTATCTCAGTTAATGCCTAAAGGCTTGATTCTGATCTCAGATCTGCAGAGGCATAGCACTAAATTTGGAATAAACTGTATCAGAGATGCTAATAGCAGTCTCTGTCCAAAATAGTTACTCTGCTCTCCTGTCTCTTACATATGTTAGGTTGGAAAGATGTAGTTGTGTTCTGTTTAGAATGAGATAATGTCAGGAAGTGGAGCCAGTCTGCAGGATTTTGGTCTTTTGTGCTGGTGCTCTCCATATATATTAATGTACCTCTGACATATTGCGGTGGGTTGACCCTGGCTGTATACCAAGTGCCCACAAAAGCTGCTCTATCATTCCCCTCCTCAGCTGGGCAGGGGAGCAAAAATATAATTAAAGGCTTATGGGCTGAGATAAGAACAGGGAGAGATCACTCAGCAATTACCATCACAGGCAAAACAGAATTGACTTGGGGAAAAAGTTTAAATTATTGCCAATCAAATCAGAGTAGGATAATAAGAAATAAAACTAAATATTAGAACACCTTTCCCCCACCCCTCTCTTGTTCCCAGACTCAACTTCACTCCTGATTGCTCTACCTCAACACACTGAGCAGAGCAGGGGGATGGGGAATCAGGGTTGCGGTCAGTTCCAGCGTTCCTGGAAAAACAGCCTGAACTGGTCATGCTTCCCAGAGAACTTTATTCTCATGAATCAATGAATTAATCGTCACCCAGAATTTGTAGTTTACCCCCAGTAAATGAAAAATATTTTTGTTTATCATCATGTGCATTTTCCAGCAATAACTCTTGGAAATTGTTATGTTTCATTGTCTTGCATCATCCTCTCCTTGGACACATATTTTCATCAAGAGATCCAGTAATGTGTTATTATCTATCACCAAGCTGGTTTATGGAGGCTGGTTATATTTGAAAGCAGGAACACTTAGCTGGCTTACAGTGGTTTGCCCACACTGAGTAAAAGTCATGGGGAACCTTTCTGTGTTCATCTCTGAGAACAGGGTATAAAACACAAAAAAAATAGTGTAAACAGGTTTCACATTTGTATTGCTTTTGGTTGAAACCCTGAAATATATTTGCCAGAAAAACAGTTGCTACTCCATCTCAGAGCTGGGCCATTTTGTACTCTAGTCAGGCTATGCTCATCCCTAATTTAGATGTTGTATAAGGCAACCTATGGACTCCAGTTGTTAGGAAATCTATTTCAAGTTCATAATCACCTATTTGTGGTATTTGAGCCCTGATCATAGTAAATAAACTCAGTGGCCATAGTCAGGCTTTGTGTTTGCTGTCACTTTTGTGAAAGGGGCCCTTTTAAAAATGTGTAAGACTCCCAAATTTTTTATGTATAGGCAGTCTCTTTGGAGACATGTAATGCATTTGTGGATTTCCTGAATGAGATAAAGTAGGGGAGAGATGTTTTTTAATTATCTGTTTTAACAGTTCAAGAATTTGCGATTGTGCTTTGAGTGTTATTTATAATATTATGGTTTATGGAAAAACTATATGCTAAATTAAAGTTTGCTCACATGCAATACAGGTTTGGGCTACACTTCAAAAAAAAGCAGTGCACGTACTCTGTAATTCTCATAAAAATACAGGCACACAGACAGATTTTTCTGGGCTAAACTTTAGGTGAACAATGCTGGTTTAATATTCACAAGGCAGAGGGTAATATCTTGCTTTTTGAGTTCAGGTGCACTGCAGAAAAGATGAATATTGCTGAAAATACTGTTCCACAGAATTTAATTTCTTATTAGACTGTTTGTTTTTGGAGAAATATGGCTTTATTAAGAAAAGACGAATATCCTTTACTCTTTAGTCAGAGGCTCTGCATACACTAATTAGTACTATGTGATTTCTCAGATATTCAAATTATAGTGTACGAATAAATTTTAATTGCTAATGATTTATACGAAAGTTATTAATTTCATTATTACAGAATATTGATACTGTGGAAAATTACTAATGTAGTAAGAATCTGAGACAAGCGTAAGGCAATAATTATTATTACTATTCCAGTGTTATCCAAAATTTGCTGAGCCCTTTAGAAATACAGAAGACAACACAGCCTGCACCTTAAAAAATGCATAAAGCAGCAAGAACAGATCTAATATGCAGGGCGTCAGATTGATGCTAGGCAAGTGACTTATTATTTACAGGATTTCTCCTGTCCGAAGCTGAATTCCACACTTTCGTGGTGCTTAGGCCACTGGTATCTGCACTCATCCAAGTGAGGAGTGACCAACCTGTGGCTCTTGAGTAGCTTTCACACAGCCCCCTGCCAGGATTGTACGCAGAACCATGGTGAGGCTGCCCATCACAGGCATCACTGGATTAAGTAAATCCTGCAGCTGTGGGAGCTAGTGGACACTGCTGAGGCCAGCCAGCCACTCCAGGGCCATGCTTACACCCAGCCTGGCTGGTCTGGGGTGGGAAATGCACCCTTTCTGGTAATTTCACCCTTTAAGTATAAACTGCTTCAGAGATTTGCACTTGCTTCCTTGCTCCACTGCCTCCTAGCCCCATCCAGGGATGTGCTGTCTTCTACTTTCATCCCCCCTCATGGAGCTCTGGATACATTGCATGTAGCATCAGGATGTAGTGCTGCTTTTAGCCTTTCTGCTCCAACACTTCCAGCTAGATGCATGTGGGCTTTGTACCTGTGCCCTCTGCTATGCGTATCTGAGAGCTGTGTGAAGAAAACGCTTCCAGAAAAGGCATGGCAGGGAGCAGGGAGGGAAGTGAGAATGTATCTATGAGAAATGTAACAAATGAAGTGTGAATACTGCCTTCATGATTATTTGCTTTCAATTTGCTGCAGCTGGAGATCTGAGAAGTTTAAGGCTGGTGGGAGCTCAGAGCTGAGGCTGTGATGAGAAGAAGCAAGGGAGACATTCTCAGAGATGGTTCTTATACAGATGAGAAAGAACATGTGTCATTTCTGTCAGGCCAGTGTGCAGGCATCTCTGTGAATTGAGCTGGGGACGATGCAATAGGAGGATGAAATGTGAGAAAAAAGGTAGTAATTATAAGACATGGCTTGTATGGGTAAGTGAGGGAAAGGGTTGTTGGGCTCTATCAGAACTGCAAGGAGACGCATAAGTCATTCTGGAGGAAACAGCAGAGCTCTTGTTTTGCCATGTTGAGTTTGAACAGGTACTGTGAACTTACCAGTTACTTTGATTTATGGAACTGGGTAAGTGGAGACAGGCCACTGCTGGAAAAGCTCCTTTGCTACAAAAAATAGAACAACCATTCTCACTCTTTCCCAGTTTCTCAGCTGATGCTAAATTAATAAATGTCAATTGGTGTGAATTTACAACAGCTGAAAATAAGACCCTCAATACTGAAACAGGATGTCATATGCAAAATGGACAGAGAGACCCAATAAATAACTTATTTGACCTTTATATATTATTTATAAAGGGCTATGCATGCAACGTGCTGATCACCTTCCATTTTCAATAACCAGCCTGCAGGAGCTACTTGTAAAAGCATTGCTTCAGTCTAGCAAGGAGGGAAGCCAGGTTAATCAGAGGATTTGCATCAGTCAGTAGGATATGGTATGTTCTGGTGCCTTATTGACATGAACCAGCTGTGAAGAGGTACCCAAGAGAAGATTTTAAATAATTTTATGCAAAAAGTAACTGTGCCTGTATGGAAGTGGTGACAAAATAATAATAATAAAAAATAAACTTGAAGTCCTCTACTACAGATTAATTTAAATATGGTTTATCTTTAGGGCTTTGTCTATAAGATTAAGGAAAGCCCCACAACTGTTAGGCAGATAAATCTGAAGTTCTTGTTTGTGTAAGGGTGTTAACTGTGATTAGACCATCGAGGAAACTTAGTGCAGGTCAAACAATTATTTATATAAGGTACTACATGCACATCAAAGAGCAACAGCACATGGAAGCTGTTGCAGTTGTGTAATTCCTCACAGGAAAAAGGTTTACAGTCACAGTCAGGATTTGTAGATTCTACTCTGAGGCATTTATGCAGAGGTTCCCCAAAGCCTATGAGCTAGGTGCTGCAAACTGTTTTGGGGCAGTAAAAGTGTCTGGTACCAGAAGGCATGACTCTAACATGTATTACTTTAAATGCAGGTTTGAAAACAAGAAAGACTTTCATAGTTTTATAGCCCATTCTTTCTCTGAAAGTATCACAGAACAGTTTGGGTTGGAAGAGACCTTAAAGATCATCCAGTTCCAACCCCCTCACCAGAGGCAGAAACAGCTTCCAGTAGATCAGGCTGCTCAGAGCTCTGTTCCACCTATCCTTGAGCACTGCCAGGGATGAAGCACCCACAACTTCTCTGGACAACCTGTTCCAGCACCTCACCACCCTGACAGTAAAGGATTTCTTCCTAATATCTAATCTAAATCTCCTCTCTTTCATCTTAAACCCATTCAAATTGTGAAAAATCCCTGCAGATTTCTTTTAGGCTCCCCTTTAGGTACTGGAGAAGTCTCCTACATCTCCCTGGAGCCTTCTCTTCTCCAGACTGAGCAAGCCCAACTCTCTCAGCCTGTCTTCATCCAACCAGTCCCTTATCTATTCAGTAATCCATCCATCAAATCTATGTTTCTCCAATTTAGAGACAAGATGTTGCATGGGACAGTGAAATAACACTTTGCACAGGTCCAGGTATAAGACGTCAGTTGGTCTTCCCTTATACATCAAAGATATAACTCCATTGTAGAAGACCACCAAATTTGTTAGACACAATTTGCCCTTAGGGAAGCCATGTTGGCTGTAACCAATCACCTTATTTTCCATGTGCCTTAGCAGAGTTTCCAGAACGATCTGCTCCATGCATTAGCTCATCTTTTGGATGGGCTGATGCACACTTCTACAGGTAGAAGAAGGCAGTATTCAGCTATAGACAGTTTTTTGCCTTTATGAGAGTGGCAGCATTTTAATCACTTTTACTATAAGCTTTACTAATACAGAAAATTATGTATTTGGGGGATTATCTGAATTTACTGTCAGAACTGTGTTTCTTGTCCAGATGACTTAAAGGTGTGCTTTTTTTCTTGCAAGTATTTTACATCTAGTGAAATGAATTTTACATCTAGTGAAATAATTCAGTTTAACTGCCCTTACAAATCGGAGGTTTTTCTCCAGTGCACAGATTGGATCTTCCACTGTATTCTCACATTGGTGTTGTATTACCCCCACCTCACAGAATTCCTCAATGTTCATTGTGTCTGCGGCAGCAGAACTTTTGCTTCTACTTAAGGAGCAGTTCATCTACACATTGCAGTGGCTGGATAGGTCCTTCATATTCATCTGAAATCATGTGTTACTTTCATTCTGTCCCACTTGATTGCACAATTTGTGAGAGTTTAAGTATTTTTACTGTCTTTCTATTAAGTATGTGCAGAGTAACAGCTATTACTTTTCCATCCTTTATACATGGATTTCTGGTTGTGCGTGGTTTGAGAAACCAAATGCAAAATTAATTTTCTTGTAATTCTTTCTCTCCTCCTTTTCCTTCTCCCCTTTGTACATTCGTATTTTTTTTTCTTGAAAATTGCATTAAGGGAGTCTCATAGAGTGTGATGGGTTGACCTTGGCTAAAGGCCAAACACCCATCTGCCACTCTCACTCCCCCTCAACAGGACTGTAGGAGAAAACAGAATTTAAAACTTTTGGGTCGGGATAAGGAGTGGGAGATCTCTTATGAATTGCTGTCCTGGGCAGAAGAGACATGACCTGGGGAGGATTAATCAAGCACCTTTTCCCAGGCTTAGCTGCAGTCTTTCCCTCCTGAGTCCTTTCCCCCGGCCCTGGGTGGTGCAACTTGGCTGTGGGGTTCAGCCATGCCCTGTGGTGGGGCTTTTGGAGTCGGTGGAACTGGCTATGCCCAGCAGTTTTCCAGCAGTTTTAGGCTAAAGATTTTTCCTGTGTGGATGTGTGGGTGTGTGTATGAAAGCGCACACTTTCTTTATGTAAATAAAGTTTATATTTTTCAAATTAAGTTATTTAAGTCCTAAGCTGCTGATGCTTCTTGCATAAGTCTTTCTCTCCCTCGCAGTGTTTCTCTCCATATTTTATTTCCTCCACAATCAACTCTTAAATAAGGTTTATTGCTCTGCATTCATCAGAATTACTCTGCCTTTTCGTGGACTGTTATTTCTTCCCCATAGATTTTGTTAACCATAAAAGATCTGTGTCACTAGGCCCATTCACTTCTTCCTCTTCTCATGTGCTAATGAGCCTGGTTGATGCCTGAGTCCTTGCCCAAACCCTGATGGAGCCTCTTTTACTGTTCTGGACTGCATTACCAATTGAGCTATCTTACTGTGCTTGTCTGTTACCTTCAGGAATAAATTTGCTTTTTTGGGGGGGCCTTTTGTTTTCCATAGGCAAGGTTGCTTTCTTCAGCCTCAGACACTTGGTTGTATGCTGTATTGCCTGCTTCACATTTGTCAGTTCTTTTTGAGAAATATTTATATCTTAGAGTTTTTGCCAAATATATATGTATAACATTTAGTATGTTTATTTTGTAGATTGCTATATATAATATAGTAGTATTTCCTCTCCTTATACTTTAACCACTTTTATAAATGGCTTAACAGCATAAGAGGTCTTTCCCAGGCACTGGCACTGTAGTCTTGACTGAAAATTATATTTCTCCTCACTACATGAGCTATCCTATATTCTGATGGTTTCAACCTTTTCCTCTTCCACAGCCTCAGATAGTTTAATTATATTGGGGTCTTTTGAGACAACTGAGATAGAAAATGGGAATATTTAGACTCTGAATCTGAATTTGGGGGGCAGCTAGTTAAGACTTTCCTGATCTGAAAAATGCTTAACAATATAAATATTGTTAAGCTTATACTGTATCTTGGTCAAGTCCATCTCTGGACAGCTTGTGAGCAATGAAGCAAAAAAAAAAAAAAAAAGCTTCTTTCCAATGTTATCTTCCAAAGTCTCAAAGTACAATCATGTCAGGGCCCTGTTTAGCAGGTTGTTCAAAGCTTAATTCACTGAAGCTTAATCACAGAACAACTGGTATTTTGTGGAATCCAAGTCAACAGTTTTCGTCTTAAAAAATCGCTTCATATTGTCATCCTTTGAAAACTACTATATATTTTGATGGACTTATTTCAACTTTTCATGATGATGAAGTTGTATGTATTATTTATGATCAGTGAATGTCAGGTGTATTTTCAGTTGCACAGTTCTCAAGGATAGAGTGCTCCATTCATGTCAGGTTTTTTGAATAGCACCAGTATAGGTTATGGCCAAACCACATGTTAAAAAATCCTGTTTCTGCTTTTTTTCATAGAGATTTGGTTTTATTCTGTGAGCACACTAATCATTGAAGGTACAGTGAAGAGCAAATAATTGCATTAGATGGCATATGCTTGAATCTCTTTTAAATAACTTAGCTGGAAAATGAAAAAGATGGATTCCACTGATCCTCTCCATTACAATAACTGGCTTCAGTTACTGTAATGACCCTGGTCAAGAGACCAGGAGAAACACTGTGTTCCATCAGGGGAAGTGTAGTCTGACTAAACAGCTCTGTCCAAGTGAGAATGAAAAATTGACTGAAGAAGGAAATTACTAAGGATGGACAGTAATGAAACAAACCTGAGTAGGTTTTAAAAAATAATTATAAAAAAATAATTTTATTTAACATGTAAAATTTTGTTTTGATTTTACCGATTAAAAGATGGAAGATTCCTGGTAGTTGAAGTGATTGGCAGAGACTTCTAATTTTATAGAAATTATGTGTCCCTGATAATATTCCTATTTAGAGATGTCACAAAAAGGTAGCTTTTTTGATCACACTGTACACTGTGACATTACCCTGGTGCCTCTTTTATTGAGATTAGAACCATTGGTTCTTATTAGATATTTTTTTCTGGTTTGACATTCTTTAGTAGTCCTTGGGTTTTGCTGCCTGGAAGCTCATGAAATGAACAAACCAAAATTACAGAAAATAAGGTCAGTAAGTAATCATCTCTGCAATCAAAAAAATCTTCACGTTTTTTACAAAATCCAACCCAGACAAATGTCACAGTTTCTAATAACTTTTTTCTCATGTTAAGTATACTGAGCAAAAATAGTTGTAGCAGATCATAATTTGAGTGTGTGTAATCAAAGTCAGTGATAGCCTTGCTTCACCTGATCAGGTGAGTGTAAATCAAAATACTGTGCTGGGTGCTGAACACCCAGTGACAGAAAAGCTTAAGCATTGTCAGGACTCTAAGGTGCTGGTGTTCTCCTCAGTAAGAGTTCATTTCTTTATTTCCAATAAAAAACATTCCTATCCATCACATACCTCATAGTGAAGGGCTCTGTGCTGACAGAGTTTTATCCTTTATGGACATAATCCAAGTCACTGAGGCAAGAAGCTATGGGGCTGGCACAATCTGCAGTGGAGCACACTATTAAGTTGCATGGTGGGGTTTACCAAACCAGGGAACCTCAAGGGTAGCCAAAGGAGGACCAGGAGCCCACAGCTTGTGTAACAGCAGCTGATGGGACGTGGGCAGGGCCAGGAGCAACAGTGGCCAAGCCTTCCTCCCCTCAAATGAAAGAAGCTCTTGGGTAATGCTAGCGACCAGAAGTGCTGCCAGCTGGGCAGGCAGAGAAGCTACAGCAGGTTAGCAAAGGCATGGCACGGCAGTTTGCATGGAAGGGCATGGACAAAGAGTGTGGAAGCCCTGCCAGCTTGACCAGGGAGCAGTGGTACCATGGCCTCTCTAAACTCTGTATCCACCGTGGCTAACACAGGTGCCCAGGCCGCAGGCTGTGCCCTGCTCTTGTCTGTGGGAGAGCAGCAGTGAGCAGAGCTGTGGGAGGTGTGCCCAGGTAAAGGAGCTCCTCCACTTAGGGACAGAGCTCTGTCAGCTGTGCTGACTTTGCTTGTACTGATTAATTATTGCTAGCAACGGGCAATGAAAATTGTGATGTCTTGCAGGTAATATCTGGAGGGAGTCCAGATATTATCTGCAATGAGAACAGTCAGGCTGGGCCAGGGGATGCACAGAGAGGTTGTACAGTCTCTGTCGTTGGAGGTTTTGTTTTCAAGCTGTGACTGGATGAGGCCCTGAGCAGCCTGGGCTGGCCTCAGAGGTGACCCAGCTGTGAGCAGAAGATTGGACCAGAGACCTTCTGAGATCCCTCTCACCCTGAGTCATCCTTTCATTCTGTTCTGACCCTCCAGCCAGGTCACTAGAAATCTCTGTTTCTTTTTCTGAATTTTGGTCTCAATTAAACTCAGGGATATAAAGTAGCATGGTGAGGAAATCCTGTGGGGTTCTGCTAAGTCTGTCAGCATGGAGATCAGAGCATTATGGCAAGGAACGTGATGCTGAAGGAGATTTCTTTAAGCCTCCAGTGCAGTCCTTCCTGTTCTCATAGGCTATCAGATGGCAGGCTATCCCTCTTTTCTTCAATCTAGAGAAAAGGAGACAAGCAAATCAGGCAGCTAATTTCTTTAAATTATTTCTTTGTAGTATTGTACATAGAGAAAGAATTATCCAGAAAAGCATGGATGTGAAGTAGATAACTCAGACACTGAAACTCAAGAAAACACAAGGTGTACATTAATAGGCCTGGATTTTTTGTAGCTTCTCAAAGCGATTTCAGTGAGACACACATTAAACCTGGTAAAACCTGGAAGGAGTAAAATGACCCTACCTAGATTATATTTGATCTCCTGCAAAAGAACAATTGGTGCATCTCTTTCTTTTCTGAGCAGTGTAGATAATAGAAACATAACTATTGTGGCCACAAAAACCGGCCAGGAAGGAGACTGTAGAGAAAGTCAAAAAGAGAAGTTTTTTCTGTGCTTCTATGTATTACTACTTTTTCACAGCAACTCTTCAAGTCAAGTTGTGAAAATTATTTGATTCTGTAGCTGTAGTAACATGTATGTTCCTTTGTTTACCCATCAACAAAACAAATTCATCAGGCTAAGGGTAGTCAGTTTGATTCTGCATAGCTGTGTAGGGGTGAAAAATGTTTTATTCTGTACATTGCTCTTGACTGAGTTTAGGTATATGATGTCAACATTTCATTTAAACCTTTAGTTGCTTTAAAAGGCATGCTCAATATTTGTTAAAGTTGAAGAATGATTATTTACAGGAGTTGATTTTGGCCAGTAATTGCATGTTTGTATAATAAAATCATTGTGGTACCTAATTACTAATGAGGTTTTTTGTATGTTGGCAATGAAAAGATCATAAACCATATTCCAGACAAATATAATGTGACTATTTAAAAAAATACATGTTGTGGTACCAGAAATAAATGTTTTATTGGTGGAGTTACTTTTAATAAATATGATCGTATATATGCATTTAAAAAATGTATTGCAGTCCATAGTCAGGAAAAATTGCCATTTCTGTTAATTATTTTTTTTTTCTGAAACAGAGCATAAAGTAAACAAGATAGTCTCAGAGAGAAGGGAGGAACCTGCTTTATAACATCTGGTTTGCCAGTCTTGCTGGAATTATTAAAACTGTAGAGAACTGTTTTTAATATTTTATATCTAATTTTATAATGAAAAATAAATGATTTAACATAATTTTCTTACAAAGCTCCACTTACATCAGCATATCTTTCTCCAGTGTGCATATAAGCAATACCAATCTGTTATCCTTAGGCAGGTAGTTTGATCCTGCAGAACACTGCAAAGAAAAGCAACACAGAGTCATTTCTACACTTCAGTGTTTCATGCGATTGATTTGGTTTGGGTGCACATTACCATAGTTAAATTTCATCCACCAACTCTTCAGCCGCTATTGTTTATTTTTTGTCATTTTGTCATTTTTCTTTGTAGCAAGACTTTCTGGGAATTATGAATGAATATGTGCTAATTAAGACAATAAAATAGTTTAAAGATACACAAATGTTAATAGGATTTGAACTAAGAGGTAGCTTGAGGCCACTGCTGTAACTAACAGGCCACTGAAAAATTATTAGCATCAGGCCCAGGGGACCAATAGTAAAGTACAGCTGCCTTTTTAGTACAGTACCAGAGCCAGCGGCCCCTAGACCCTGAGCTTTACTCCAGTGATCACAGCTGTGTACTGTGCTGAAGTAATTTTGCTTATTCCTTCAAAGGCCAGCTTAGGAGCTGCTAGCCTTATGTAATGCCTAAGGTGATATATACAATATGTATTTATATGTAACATTTATATGTAATATTTATTTGTAAAGCAGTTTTTACAGCAAATTAAGTATATCATGCATTTGCATCAAATGGTTAAATGTTAAATTAATTTTCAGTGGTCTCTTTTTTAGACTAAGATTGCTATTTAAAAAAACACAGAGTATATCACTCACTTTGTTGATCAGACAGTTCAGCGAAATGAAGGACTCTGCTTTGGTCAGCCCTAAAGTCCAAAAACCCCCAAGGGATTCATTTGAGAAGGCTACTTTTGAACAGCAAAAGAAGTTTACATAAGTTGACAGCTATTTTAAATCTCCTGTGATAACCACGATGAAGAAAAATATTTTGTAAAGGCATATTCTTTTTAACAGTCTGACTCTTTTTCCCCCAGACCCTACAGTACACCCTGCTTGGTCCTTCACAGAGATAACAGGGTGCCAGCCAAACAATCTCAGCTCCCTTATCTGTCTTCTTTTCTAAAACCATCACCAGCACATTTCCCAGCTCTGTAGAAATCCCAATTATAGATAGTCCATTGCAAACTGCCTTATGGATGGAGCCTCATTCCTCCCAAAGATAGAGAGAACAAAATGAGAGGGCTTCTGCTCCTGTTTTAAATTAGTGAAATTGTGGAAATACTTAAGACGGTGCCTGAAAACCTTGCATAGAAGAAACTGGATTAGCTGAAAACTCAGGAAGAAGCAGATAACTGAAACTGCTGTTACTGCTTTCTTTTTGTTAGATAGTTTCCAGAAATCATGATTGCTAAGCTCAGAAGGTAAATTTTTCTGAGAAACAAAGAAAACTCACCGCATGTAGAAAGATGTGAAGTGGTGCATAACACTGAATATTAATAGCAGGTTTAGACTTTGACCAGCAATGCCTTCTCACTTAAGTGGTTCTGAATGGCATTTTGCCATCTTTTTGTTATGCTTTAAAGGTTGTTGTTCTCATTTATAAGCTCACAATCTGACAATGTCGTAGGAAGAGAGCTGGAAACCGCATTTTTGATTGTTGTGCCAGGACACCTGCATCACAGCGCACCTAAGAAGAACAATGGACAGCTAGTTTTTGAGGTGCAGTTTGATTTTGGGAGGTTTATGATTTTAAGCCAGTAGGTTCTTTACTGCAGTCTTTTTGTGTATTGGAAAATACCTTTAAAGAGAGCGTATGACTGCAGAAAGATTCTGGCATTACTGTAGTCACAGATGTAATAATGTAATTTAGTGACATCAACTGATTTTAGTGCAAGTCAGCAATTTTGCTCTTAAAAAATATGAGATATGCTAAGCAATTTCTGCCTATTGAAAAGTTGTGTTGTATTTCAGAATGGCTACTTCAGTCAAGGGGTGGTAGGTGATGCCAAGCATTCAAAACCTTTACCTACATTCTACAGGCTGCTTTTATTCCGGTACCCTTTAGAAGCTTCAGTTTTGGATAAAGACATTCTTGTATAAGTTTTTTTTACAAATACAAAGTTACAAAAGAGATGTTCATTCATGACAGAACTTACAGTGTAATTGTTTTATGTGAAGCATTGTTCTGTGAGTGGTAGCAATGCTTTATGAGACAACATAAATATTTTCCTCTCATCAGCTGTTAGGCTTTCAGACAATAGTACATTCATTTCTATAATGTATCTCCTGGCCCAGAATTGAAATTAATTAATATTTTCTTGTTAAACTGAACATGGAGAAGTATATAAGACAAATATGTTAGCCACAGTGACAAAGTTATATATTTTTACTTGGCTTATCTACCTCTTTCTTTTAAAAAAGTCTAAGCTAGCATCTATCCCATTTAATAGTAGAGATTTGTGTTTAGAATAAGCAGGTGTTCAGTTTACTAGAATAATAGAATTTGTGATCAACAGAAATAGAAAACATGCACACATATCATTACAATATATACACAGATGTATTTATGGATGTACTAAACTTCTTCAGTCTTGTTTTAGCTGAAAAAAAAATTAGAGTGCTTTTGACACTTAAACCTGCCTTTCATGTCAAGCAGTTAGAGTTTGAAGTCATTAAACACAGGGGCATGGCCAGAAGCCATCTTGCACTCAGATCCAATGAGGCTACTCTTCCATTTAGAAGGTGAATGGCTTTCACTTTAGATAACCTTGGTCAAATGGTTCATTTATATGTACTTTTTTGAAAAGGTAATTACATTTTCTCATCATTTTAATTATTATGAGACCCAAAGCTATTTAGAAATGTCTTTTATACATCATTAAAAAAAAAAAAAGGCAGAAAGAGTAGTTTTTCAGAGAGAGAAGAAACAGCCTGGTGATAAAAAAACGAAGACAGTGGAAGATGCATTTCAGTAATCCATGCCAAGCATTTGATTTTAAAACAACCCAGCTGAATTGTGGTCAATTCCCACTGGCATAACTGTGGGAGGCTAAGAAGAAACTCTCTCTTAAAATGAATACTGAAGAAACTGCAAGGCACACAAGGGAGAAAAGGAGGGGGAGGAAGAAGAGGGGTGGCTCAGGGTATCTTAAACTTTGACCTTTGTCCCTCCACAGAAAATAATTCCCTAGCATCATTTGCACATGATATGTCCATAGTAAGCAGAATCTACGTCCGAAAAATCCCTTAGCTATGATCACTGCATTATCTGGGGAAAACAGGCAAGCTACAAGATGCTGAAAAACTTCAGTGCAGTGAGATGATCAAAACAACAGGAATTACAGACCAGTCAGTCTCACCTCTGTGCCTGGCAAAATCTTGGAGCAGATTCTCCTGGACGGCATGCTAAGGCACATGAAAAACAACAGGGTGCTTGGTGACAGCCAGCATGGCTTCACTAAGGGGAAATCCTGCCTGACCAATTTGGTGGCCTTCTACGATGGAGCTACGGATCTGATGGACAAGGGTTGACATCATCTACCTGGACTTGTGCAAAGCGTTTGACACTGTCCCACACAACATCCTTGTCTCTGAATTGGAGACATCATTTTGATGGATGGACCACTTGGTGGATAAAGAACTGGCTGGATGGCTGCATGCAAAGAGTTGTGGTCAATGGCTCAATGTCCAGCTGGGGACCAGTAACGAGTGGTGTCCCTCAGGGATCATTTTTGGGACAAGTCTTGTTCAACATCTTTGTCACTGACATGGACAGTGGGGTTGAGTGCGCCCTCAGCAAGTTTGCTGATGACACCAAGCTGTGTGGTTCGGTTGATACACTGGAGGGAAGGAATGCCATCCAGAGGGACCTTGACACGCTTGTGAGGTGGGCTGATGCCAACCTCATGAAGTTTAACCATGCCAAGTGCAAGGTCCTGCACCTGGGTCAGAGCAATCCCAGGCACAGCTCCAGGTTGGGCAGAGAAGAGATTCAGAGCAGCCCTGCGAAGAAGGACTTGGGGGTGTTGGTTGATGAGAAAATGAACATGAGCAGGCAGTGTGCGCTTGCAGCCCAGAAAGCCAACTGTATCCTGGGCTGCATCAAAAGGAGCGTGACCAGCAAATCGAAGGAGGTGATCCTACCCTTCTACTCTGCTCTCCTGAGACCTCACTTGGAGTATTGTGTGCAGTTCTGGTGTCCTCACATAAAAAGGACATGGAACTGTTGGAACAAGTCCAGAGAAGGGCCATGAGGATGATCAGGGGACTGGAGCACCTCCCGTATGAAGATAGGCTGAGGAAGTTGGGGCTGTTAGCCTGGAGAAGAGAAGGCTGTGTGGAGACCTCATAGCAGCCTTCCAGTATCTGAAGGGGGTCTACAAGGATGCTGGGGAGGGACTCTTCACTAGGGACTGTAGTGATAGGACAAGGGGTAACGGGTTAAAACTTCAACAGGGGAAGTTTAGATTGGATATAAGAAGGAAATTCTTTACAGTAAGGGTGGTGAGGCACTGGAATGGGCAACCCAGGGAAGCTGAGAATGCTCCATCCCTGGCAGTGTTCAAGGCCAGGTTGGACAGAGCCTTGGGTGAGATGGTTTAGTGGGAGTTGTCCCTGCCCATGGCAGGGGGGGTTGGAACTAGGTGATCTTAAGGTCCTTTCCAACCCTAACTTTCTATGATTCTGTGATAAGGGAACAACTAAAAGTATTGACAACACAATCTGCTATTGCAGTGTGAGATCTCTTAATTAATCATAATTTCCATATATATATAGTTACCCAAACAGGCTAAGACCCAAATTTCTGGGAATAGAAGGAGAGAAAATATCTTTTTTTTTGTGAAATTAAGAGTAGCACTGCCTAATAAGTTTAAAAGAGGGCTGAAGTATGACGTAGAGAATGATAAATCTCAAGAGTATTCTTGCTGCAGGCCAGCGACGGATAATAAGGGCATGTACATTCATCTTAGTAATTCTTTAAAAAGATTTTATTCATTACTTCAACTAAGTTAAGAAGTGTTAGAATCTTTGGTTTTCAGTTTGGAAAAGTCGGAAAAGCTAAGTGACATGTCTACAGGTAGTAGAAATTAAAATGGAAATTAATTCACCAAGTTTTTGCCTTTCACTTATACTTTGTCTTGTCTCTCCAGGTACCATTTGCCACTTCATTAGATTAAGGCTAGGAGAAACAGTGAAAAACATAAGATAACACAATTTATGTGGTAATTTTAGACTGTCAGGAGCACCTCACTGTTCTGGGAAAGCCATCATTACCAATGGTGACATGTAAAAGGAAGCATCCTAACTAACCAAGAAGTAAATATTGGATGTACATGACAAAGTAAATTTCCCATTATTTTTTTTTTATTTATTTACTCACCAGAACACACTTGCATTAACATATAAGAAAAATCAATGGAAGCATGAAAATCTCTTATCTACTATAAATAAACCAATGGTTGTTAAATGTGAGAAGACTAAGAACAACTAACAGCTTCATGTATCTTGATCCCTGAGATGGTGGCTCAGAAGGTACCCCTTGACTGGGAAATTGCTTCAGCAGAGCCTTATGCACTTTGTCCACAGCTGCTGTTCTACCAGTGTACAGTCACAGACTGCAGAAGGCAGCAGCAGAATTTTTTTTCTGGATCTTGTGAGGAGTTCTTTCCCTCTGACCAAGTTGTATGTAATCGCATCATGTGATACCATGTTCCATTTATCTGACAATAATAGTAGTTTCGAATTCTGCTTCATGCTATCAAAGGGAAGGAAGTAAAGGAAAGGATGAATGACATATTACATCAGAAGTACTCAGAATCTCTTCTTATGGAAGTCCCAACTGTGAGCAAAAAATGACTGAAAAGTGTTTGATTTTTTTTTTCAAGTTAGGGTGTATATAATTAGATAATAGCTCTTGGATTTTATGAACACATGGAAACATCAGAAAAACAGGTAAGATTTTCATCACATATATCCTCTTAACATGGCTTTCAAAAATTAAAAACCATGTTTTGTGGCTCTTCTAAAGATACTTAGAGACCAAGGCAGCAATGTTGTAAATTAATTATATGACTTAACCAGGACAGTGGTGAATGTCTGTTTATCTTACTGATGCCAAAAGAAATCCATGGTTTAATTCATTCTAAATGGTAAACAGCAAAGTAGAAAGAATTATTTAAGATTATGTCCTTGTGCAATAGAATGAATCAAAGTAAGCTGTGATTTAAGTTGGTAGTGAGAGGACTTTTGATGGTCCAAACTCTGTTAATGAGGGAAGAAAGCAGAAAAATCCTAGCTTCTCTCCTGCCAGCATTCAAAAGCCTTGAACTGGACAGAGCATATCACACTTCATTGGACAGCATGAATTGTCTGAAAAATTATGGTGGAAGAGTTAAGAAATTGGGAAGCAGACTCACCAATGAAAGAAAAATAGCATTCCAGCAATGGATCATATGGCATCAATCCCTTCAGTACAGGCTTGAATTCTAAAAATAAAACTACAAAACAGACAAAAAAACCCCAAACATCACCATTTAAGTTTGAATGACAACTGCCTAAAGAACCTTCATCTGCATTCAGTTAATTCCCATCAATGACGGTTTTGCTGGCGGGACTACTGCAAAACTAACATTTCTCCAAAATGAAGAAAAAAAATTATTGTTGCCATTTTTTTCTGAAAACTACAAATAGTCCTTCTTTTGCATAAGAAAATTTGTAATTATGTAGCTATGTATAAAAAGCTATTTTTATGTAATCAACCACACATTTTATAAGATACCCTTCCATTTAAAATTGTACTGATCTTTTTTCAGTTCTTCTGGAAAGAAAAATGGCTGTTTAAATGTGCTTATTTTCTCCCTTTTCAAGATAGAAAGAAAAAAGAAAGCTAATGTTGTAGAGAAGTGGGCCATCAAAGGATTACTTCGTAAAACAAAATTCAGACTTCTCTTTGTTCTGTTTCAAGAAAATGGGATAAAGAGGCAAGTTTTATAACATCTTACATTTAGGGGGCGAAAAACAAGCTGCAAAGAACCTTACTTTCCCTGCAAAGGAATGTTTGGATGAAGTTCAAATTTGGATTGAAAGAAATAATATATCTCACAAGGAAATGAATCAATCCAAGAACATAAAAAAATATTTAAACAGAGAAGCAAAAAATGTTTAATCACACAGGCAATCTAGATAAGTTATAAAACATGATTTCTCTCGATATTCATCTAATGAGCATAAGTGTTCTCTTAACTGGCAAACTGAAGAGGTGATATGATTTTTCAAGAAGTTCTCCACCACATCAGTATCTGAGTTGAAATGTTAACTTCAATTAAGCAAATGAGAGTTTTACCATTGATTCAGTAAACCATTTTTTTACTGTAGTCTAGTCTAATTTCCATGCAATCTGTTACACCGCTCTATGCCATCTATCCTGATAGAGGAAGGGAAAAAAAAAGGGGGAGGGGTGGGGAGAAATTAAAAATTGTAGAAATTTTGTCCTTGAGAAGACCTGCTAGCTTCATGGGAACTTTCTACCAAACATTCACGTTTAACTTATTTTAAAACTTTTATGGCTTTGAAAAGCTTGGCAGTCTTGTGGTGCTGATATTTTTATCAGTTTTAAAGAATAGCCAATAAATAACTTCTGTACCAATGTGTATTCTCATTCATAAGACTATGAAAGGTAAATGCTGCACGTGGATTCTCTATGGGAGAGTGTTCAAAGAGAAAGTTTTGGCAGAGTTAGTGAAATGAACGTGTATATGCATTGCCAGACAGCTATAAATACTGGATCCATGGAGTGCACAGGACTGGAGGACAAAGGCACAAAGACTAGATAATTTATTGCAGAGAGAGATGTAAAGTGCATTTAAAAATGAGAAAAGATTTGTTAGCATTCACCAAATGTGAAATTCATGAGACAAATTCTATCAAAGAGTAGCCAAGGCACAGTGGAAAGAGAAATTTTATAAATAAACCCAGTGGAAAATGTTTTCTTGTTGTGTAAAAATGTTCTGTTGGTTTTAAATTATTTGGAATTATATATTAATGAAAGTAAAATACTTCAGTGGTGCCGAAATTTTCAGATTGAGAGTACTTGATGAAAGTAGTTTTTCTCGTCGAAATTTATGACATTTACTTTGTGTTCTCCATCAAGAAATGAGAATTGTCAGCACTTTTCAGGAAAACAGAAATACCTACTCTGAGAAATACCTACAACTGCTGGCTGGGAGGGATGTGTATCCATTGCATGAGAAGAGCCTCAGAGAAGAGCAGCTCCAGTTCATGTTGAATCTATGGATGGCAGGGAAGAAAAACTGAGATTCATTTCCTAAAGTGAGACTTTTAAAACAATTTATAAGTGTAGCTGCCTAAATGCAGGTGCCAAGTTTTTCACAGTTGCACAGTCTCTTTTTACAGCTAAGAAGTACCTCTAGTGGATGAATCAGTACACTTAATTTTTCACCCATTTTAAGCTGTGATGCTCCATTTTCTGAACATATCTTTTCCTGTTTTAGAGTCAGGCCAAAAAAAAAAAAAAAAAAATCTAAAACTCCAGCTTTCAGGTGGTAAGGATCAGGTGATACAGTACCCTCCAGTCTCCCTGCATGCACACGTGCACACACTTGTGTGAAAGATCACAAGTACTTTTGGGGGTTTTTGAAGAGCAAAGGTTGTTCTATAATGAAGCATGGAGAATTGCTCAGTAGCTGGATCTACAAGTCAGTCTTGTCTGGTTTCTGTGGCCCTCTTTTTTCTGTTATTTTGGGTATCTCTCAGGGTAACCATCTAAGGTTAATGTTCAGTAACTTAGTGATCTGGTATAAGACATTGCACACAAAATACTATATTGCAGTGTTCAAACTGATTTTAAAAGAAGAAAATAGTGTGCATGTTAATTTAGCAAATTCAATTCCATTTTCCATTCAATAGGCAAGAAATGCACTATCACTTTCTGCTATTGTTTCAGGAATTGACTTTGAGCAGAAATAGTCTTTTAGAGACAATTCACAAAACCGTTCCTGGAAATTTAATTATTAATTAAAAAATGTAACAAGTGTGTATTTTGCTTTGCAATATGTTCTCACATCTGCAGTTGCACAAACAAAACTGCATTTCCCAAATTGCCATTCGATCTAGCGCATTAAACCAAGGTTTTCATTGTTCCTAGGAGAGTATTTTTAAATGAGCTGGCAAATCAGTGCTAGAAGTAACCCATTTCTGTGGGTTACACATAAAAGACAAACTTCAATTTTCTGCACCTCAAGTTTGATGAATCCATCTGTTGATCTCCAGATAAATACTCCTGCACACTCTTTAAAACGTGCTTAATTTCATGCATGCAACTAAGCACGCTGACCTTTAATGCAAGTGCTTACATGTTTTTAGGGTTCTGGAATTTACTATAGAATTACAAGATAAAGCTCCACTAAGTGTAATGTTTATGCATGTTGGAGTAGGACTTGGAAGCCGCACCAAACACAGTTGGACCATTGTGCTAGGAGACTGGCCTTCCTGTCCAGTGCTTATAGTCCAAAATAGACCAGAGGGTTGACACGTCAAGAACTGAGACATGGGAATGTGAATTGCTCCTGAGTACGAATTTAGTCTGAGATTCAGCACCAGACATACCTCATTTTGCACAGTTTGGTAAATGTTTGAGAGAAATAAACATTTGAGGGGATATTTGTGGTTAATTTTTATTTTTTTTTTCACCAGAAAGATCTTAATTTAGTCTCTTTTTGTTCACTTCCATCATTAATACTGTATTAAATTGCTTATCAATGGACTGAATTTAGGTAATGTAATGATGTGGTAGTATTTCTGGTTATAATGATTTAGGTATGATGCATGTCAAAGTGTGGTGCATGTCTCTTGAATGCAGATAATTCTTTTGTGTGAAGAATTCTGTGATCAAAAGGCAAAAGTGGATGATGATTTAGAAGGTACAGGATCTATAAACAGAAAATTAATAGGGGTGTGATGGATGCTTGTTTCATTAGGCACAAAAAAAAATCTAACTGTATAATATGTAAGAAACTACTTGTTTCCTTTTTCCTCTTTTTGGGATAGCAATATTTAGAAATACCCTTCTGTATTCAAGACAATTCTTAAAATAGTAGTAAACTGGTCCTAATATATCTATAATGTTCTTCATCTACACACTTTATGTAACACTGTTTTCTCTCTTATAATCCTATCTGTCATCTTATATCAGTGATTTAATTTGTGAAGATTCCTAATTAAGTTGATCTCAGTGCTGGGATTTTTTCTTAATGCAACAGCATAATTTAGTGTAAGACCAGCAGTCTCAAACATAACCCAGAGGTAGAGTGTATTTGTATCAAATTTGTACTGGATTTGGGTGCAAGATAGTTGAAAAATTACACAGGAATGGATTTACATCACTTGTCTTGTAATTCTAGAGCCCCAAATGGCCTTGTGTCCTCTTCCAGGAGGTGGAGGGCACGGGAGTGATCAGGAGGAGGTGGATCAGGCAGCACAGAGGAGAAAAGGAGTGTTAGGATGTTCTTGCAAAATGAACAGAAACACGTTTTAGTATTTTAACAGCAAACTCTTATCTCAGAGCTCTTTTAGAAATATTGCTTAATCTCATCTCCAGTGTTGGAGCTTTCAAGCATATAAATTGATAAATGGTTTGACCTTGGGAGGAAGGTCCTTAGATTAAAATGATTCTCCATTCGATGCTTCATCTCACTTGTAGAGCTTGCATCTCAAACTGGCTAAGCTGTTCTTTGGACTCGATTTTTAGGTTCTCTAGATTTGTTTCTTAGGTTTTAGATGTTCTTTAGGTTGAGAAAATTTGCCCAGTACTTTTAAATCAGTGCTGGCAAATGCAGGTGCACAGCAACTGAACCAAATAGAATGTACGTGACTGTAATCCATGAGCACGTGGTCCACTCACAGAATTGCGGGCACACCTCAAATGAAAGCCTTAATGTACTATTGTGCTAGCAAGGAAATGTGACTCATAAATGTTTTTGAAATTTATTGCTGTCTGAGGTTTACCAGGTGTATTGGCTTTCCAAGGGCAGGTTTTGGTTTGGGGGGAGCTACAAGGGTAGCTTCTATGAAAAGATGCTAGGGGCAACCACCGTGTCAGACAGAGCCAGTTTTCAGCCAGATCCAAACCAAACCGACTGTTGGCCAAAGCCGAGCCCATCATTGACGCTGTGGGGCCTCAGTGATAATATGTTTAAGAAAGGGTGTAAAACACTGCATAGGAGTGGTGAGAGAGAAGGGTGAGAAAATGTGAGAGAAAAAACCTGCAGACATCAAGGTTGAAGGAGGGGGAAGAGGTGCTGCAGGTGCTGGAGCAGAGATTTCCCTGTGGCCTGTGGGGAAGATAGTAGTCACACAGGTTATTCCCCTGCAGCACATGGAGGACCCCATGCTGCACCAGGTAGATGTGCCCTTAAAAAAAGCTGCAGCCTGTGGAAAGCCCACACCAGAGCAGGCTTCTGGCAGGATCTGTGACCCATGTAGAGGAGCCCATGCAGGAACAGGTTTTCTGGCAGTAACTGTGGCCCATGGGGGACCTGCGCTGGAGCAGGCTTTTTCTGAAAGACTGTACCCTAGAGAGATTACCTGTGTTGTAGCAGTTCTTGAAGATCTGTAGCACATGGGAAGAACCCTTGTTGGAGCAGTTTATGAAGGACTGTATGCCATAGGGGAACCCCACACCAGATTAGGGGAACAGGATGAGGAGAAAGGAATGTCAAAGACAAGTTGTTACTGAACTGACCACAGTCTGCATTCCCTGTCCTGATCTTCAAAGCATAGGAGGAAATGGAGAGCAATGAAAGAGTCCTCATATCTGGAAAACTTCCATAACACAAATTGCTCCAAGTCTTTCAGTTTTGGTGCTGCTACAGTTTGTGAGTTTTTGGCAGATCAGTGGTTCTGTCAGTGTATCTGTAACAGACAACTGTGTCAGGGCATCCCATGTAGGAGCCTAAACCCAGGGAAAAACTTTTTTAAGTACTCATTTCAGAGCTTGTGTCCTGGAAGACTCGGGGGCTGAAGCAAGATCTATCATGTTACCTCTGTGTTAAGACTGTGGGTCTTCCAGATTCATACCTATATGGTATAGGTACCATATAGGCTGCTGAGCAAAACTAATGCTATTGTTTGCTTATCAGACTTCTTTTTTTTTTTGTCTCCTGAAGAAACTTTTAAACTTTTAGGTGTGACTAAACAATAAAACAAGACCAATATGTAATATGTGTGCAGGTGTATATATATGTATGTGTATTTGTACATACACATTTCGCACAAACTTTCACTTGACCTCTTCTATGTAATTCCCGTGGTTGTGATTACATGTATTTGGACTCTGACTTCCCCTGTACCTATTTAGAGAATTTAAACTAAATGAGTATAACTTCTGGAAGTCAATGAATAAGAAGTTGGGGTTTGATTTTTTGCTTTTTGTTTTTCAAAACAAATTTGTGTTTAAAGTGTGGGACCTGTCTTCAGACAATAACAGGGACTTCACAAAGTCTTTCTTTCACAAAGAAGGAAGACTGGATGTGGCTTGACTGTATGCCTCAGTAAACCCTGCAGTGTACAATTTTTGCCCTTTTGGCATTATGATTTCTTTTTTTAACAGAAGGTTCCATGAGTCACCTATTCTTTTAAAGTGGTAGCATTATCACATAGTTCAATCTTCTAAAATAGAAGATATCTAGTTCATATTCCATCTACTGCAATAGCATTCTCTTGGCTATGTAAGTTGCATTGCAAAGTCTTCTCTGGAGTCTGACCTCTGCATTCATCTGATCTTTGGTGGCATTGCAAATTTTGCAGGAGAAAATCACGTGTAATACCAGCATTAAGTTATCAGCTATGAAGAGATGTCTCGTTTAGAGACAAGCTATTATTGAATGTATTTCTAAGTATGCTCATGAAAGTGTATTTGTCGCTACATTATATTTATGGGGAAAAAAAAATCTCAAACAAAATTTTCTTAGAATTTTAATGTGAGTGTTTTACCAAGCATAATTTAGTCCGTTTATAATAAGTAAAATGCCTTTAGAATTGTAAAAGAAATAGATAAAGAATTGGGAAATCCAGGTAGTCATGTTTTCCTGGAGGCATTTTCATGAGGACAGTAGTGAGTCAGAATGCAAATCCTCATGGATTTGCTGATTTTTGTGGTCGCTGCTGATTACTGTAAAATTGATTCAGGAGCGTTGCAGCATTTCTGCATATGCTTAAGCCTAATCTCCATAGTGTCACAGGCACTTTTCCTCTCTGTGGGTATTGTACCAAGTAAGAAAAAAATTTCATAACCTTCATCTGAGCATTTTTTTCTTATCATGGAGCAAAGGACACTATTCAGTAACTTCCCAGTCTTGTTCTCAACTACAGTAGTTCAAATTTTCTTTAATTGATTATTTCAGACCTTTAATGATAGTCAGATAAAGTTTTATTGCATTTTGTTCTGGGCTGTAGCAAAGGTAGTTTGCTTTGAAAATGTGAAGAATTATTATTATGTTATTTTTAGTTAAAAATATTTTAGGGTCATATTATTTAATGAAATTTAAAGCTTGACTTGTTTCTCTCTCTCTTTTTCTTTTTTTTTTACGACCCTGAGAATGAATTTGAGCTTTAACTCTACTAAGTGTACAATCTCTGTATGGACCGCATGTTATGTAAAGTACCATTTGCCCATTTAAGGCTGCAAAGAATTAAGGCAATGCAGGGCCTTAACAAAGATTTTCTCAAAACAGAAAACACATTAAGTAACTACCACTTACGTACACAAGGTTTACATTCAACTATTTCAGTTGGCAGAGTTAACTGGACTGTGTTTGAAAATAGAGGATGCCTGCCATTTCCTCATAGAAACACTTGTAAAACACTGAGAAATCCCTTTGTAGGGGAAAGTAACATGCAGGATGTGACTCCAGAACTGAATGAATAATTATACAAGAAATGTGTAAGAAACAAGTGTTTAAAAAGGGTTGTTAGTAAGAAAGATTGTGTTGAAGAAATCAAGAGGTATAGAAGACATTTCCTGCAGAAATAAGAGCCTAAGTTAGGGTTGCCAATGAAAACTGAAACTTGCAAAAGATATGAAAACAACATCTTTAAATACAAAGACAGGAAACAGGAAAATAATTGAAGCTGTTATATATTGGTGATGGAACAGAAAACCAGGAAAATTTGGTTAGAGACATAAAACTAATAGATACTTCACATTGATTTTCACTCAGGGAGGATGTTGACCTTAAAAGAGGTGTGATGTCTAATGGGAACAGCAAAATCACCTCTTTCTTCTGCAGTTCTTAAAGAATTGGTTTACTGAAGGGCAGATGAAATAACATGTGCTTCTTAGCAGAGCTGTTAAATGAGTTATGATAACGTGTAATCAATGAATAAATAAAATAGTACTTACTTTTAAAGGGGGACATAGATCCTGGCAACAATGGACCTAGCAGCTTAACATCTATAAAGTTATAGAACAGATTTTGATGGAAAAAAGACTTAAAATATGGCTACACACAGAAAATGGCATAAAATGAAACCAGAAGTTATTAAGGTAGACAGTATGGGATTAATCCATGTCTTCGAGTTGCCAAGAGAATGAAGTAAAACTGGCATTCTCCTAAGAGAAGTGATTTCTGAAAATAGAAACAAATAGGAGAGTTAAAAAGCAGGCATGAAACTAAGAGGAAGATGTAACAAACACTAGTAGAAGAGGAGGTACCAGGCTGGAGAAGCATAGCTTCAGGAGGAAGATGCTAAGAAGAGACTGATTTTACAGTAGACACAAAAATAAAAAGTCTGAGTACCCCGATGGAATTTGCTGGTGAGGCAGACATGAACATTGGTACAAGTTTAGAACAGGCTAAGAATGTAACTGTGGAAGTAAATAATTTTGAGGAGTACAGTAATAAATATGACATAATGAAAAATTAATAATAGTGACTAATAAAAATATTATGCTATAAGCATAAGCATAAACTCATCATTGGAAATAGGCCAGAAGGAAGAAGGAACAGAATTTTGATCCTGAAATCACTGTCAGCCATCACAGACATGAAGATTTAGAAAAATGCAATGTGGTGTTATGATATGTCAGCAGTATTTTACTGTAGAGATGGGGAAATAATAAAAAAAAAAAAGGCAGAAAGCATTCAACTGAAATTCTAAACAAGTTGGTCATCTTTGTTCAAGAAATATGAGATGAAACTGGAAAAGCATAGAACAAAACTTTTTAGGGTTATTAGTGGAATGGCAAACCAGTCATTTGATGGATTTGTAGAATGTATGCTGTGTGGTTCAGTAAAGAAAACAGTAAGAGGTCTTGTAAGAGCTGTGTATCAACATATTGAATGGGGACTTACAGGAAGAAAGCTTTCTAAAAAGCTTTATTTATATCTAATCTGGCTATGAAAATCCTTAGGTCGGGATTGTAATAGTGGGACAACACGTAAAATCACAGAACTGCCCTCAAGCCACTCTACTTCAGTTCTGCCATCAGATCTGGAGTCTGAGGAGGAAAATGCACAGTTTGTATTTTTTGCTTTCTATGCAGTAAATGCAATATTAAGGAATTAAAGCTGAACTGATTTGAGTCAGCCTGTTTGCTAAATGTGTATTGTACCCTAACTGCACTGCTCTCACAGGATGACTGTGACCTCCAGGCTAGAAGAGAGGAGGGCATCTAAAGGATGTGCCTTAGGTTTTTCCATCTTCAGCCTACATGAAAGAACAGGTTGCAAGGCAAGAGGTTGTGGAACAAGAGAGCACAGTAAATACATAGGAGAAAATGGATACAATGAGCCCATAAATGGCTGTTCCTTTCTCCATTTTCTGTGATTCTGAGATTGGTAACACTTAATAATCACTCCATTTCTAATAGGTTGTATTGTACTTGAAAGAAAGTTGGGATGTGTTTTCATTGAGCCCTTTGTGAGTTCCTAGAGAGGTAGTATTTTCTCAAGAAAATACCCTTATATCTGCTTTTATGTGCATAGATCAGTAAAGCCTTTATCCGGTCTGTTAAAATCAATAAAGGTCTTTATGTCTTAAATGAGTCCCAGAACAAATCAAAACTCAGACTATGTATTCAGGTCATTGTCTTCTGCTTTTGCGGTTGACAGAGTAGAAATAAAAAGTTTGGGGCAAAAGTCTGGTCATGTTGACTTACTGTGTTTCCCTTCAACTGTTCTCCTAAAGTCAAGGAGATTATTCATGAAGTAAGATTTTACGCAGTGTCTGTAGTAGACTTCTAATGCAACGCAAGGACTCCCTGCGTAAATGGGAGTATAGGTTCTACACTGTTGCAATTTAAAATGTCTACATTTCTTTCACTTACAAGGTTGGTAACATTTTTGTGATAATTGCACATTTCAAAATGTGAACACTTTTCATCTTAAGATAGTGGAAATGATCAACACCTGATAATATCCAGAGCTATAGTTAAAACAGCATATGTTGAATTTTCAGTCATGTGCAAAAGCACATGTTATTTATTTTATATTTTCTTTTAGAGTGAAAACATTATTGACAATGAATGGGATCCAAAAGTGACAAAGTGTTATTTGGCTATTTATTGGTTTCCAGAATGAAACATGTGAAAAGTGAAGTTAAATATACAGGCAGAAGTTAAAATCTTCAAATTAAAAATTTTGGGATATTGGAATGCCTAAGTACTGATTTTGTCACCAGATGAACTTCATGGTTTTGTTTTGTTTTGTTTTGTTTTCAGTTTGCTCCCAGTATTCTAGAGGAGTTTTTGCCATTTTTGGACTATATGATAAGAGATCAGTACACACCTTGACCTCATTCTGCAGCGCCTTGCACATCTCCCTCATCACACCAAGTTTCCCCACAGAGGGTGAGAGTCAGTTTGTGCTGCAGCTGCGGCCATCTCTGCGGGGAGCCCTCCTGAGCTTGCTGGATCATTATGAATGGAACCGTTTTGTCTTCCTGTACGACACAGATCGAGGTGAGTTGTGACCTGGATTTCTTATATTTTTAGTTCAAATGACATTTGCAAGAACTGTGCATTATTATATCATATTGAGAGCTTGGGGAGCCAAATTATAAAGGGCCTTTGAGGTGAAATACCTCTGACTGAATAGCTGTGTGGTTGAAGGAAGAATTCCTTTGTCTGCAAAAATTGGATATTGGATGCACATAATATGTAATCAGCCAGCTCTGAAGCCTGTGCTTTAAGTCTAGAATACTAAAACATTTAAACTAATGTTAGTGAAACAAAGGCACAGATCAATAAGCAGAATTTTGCAGTTCTGTTCATTCTTCAACTCACTTCATAAGTGACAGCAGTACAAAGAAGTTGAGAGGACCAACATCTCCTCTGCACTGATGTAAGCTGAGATGCAAGCGAGCCCCTTAGGGTTTCCGTGCTTTGAAAGGTCAAGGCAAATTGAGGATTGCGCACTGTGAGGCTGCGGCAGAGAAGTGGAGGGAAGACGCAATACCTGCCAGGCAAGGGGTATCCGTGGGGCAGCAGAGGGAGGGAATGCTGCAATAGTAGCCCATCTTGTGCTCTTTTCATCTGGAGTTATCTCTGTGATGGGCTACACTTTTATAAAATATATAGCACGTTACACAAAAGGCCTCACTTTCTATCCACATTCTCCATTCTACATCCCAGAGCAACTCAGAACCTTTTAAGTGATAAAAACCTTCAAGTGCATCACTGCACCTTCCCACTCAGTGCTGAATTGAGAAGTAAAATCTGCTGTTCTTTGCGTTGTGTTCATTCTGATGGCAAAGCCCTTTGCCTTTGTTTATGGAACAGGATTGAGCCAACATGGCTCAGCTTCTGTGAAAAAGGCAAGGTTTTTATGTTGATGGCTTACTTTCAGGGGGAAGCAAGTGGTATAGCTGTAGTCAAACAATTATTTTACTACAGCTGGTTCAGGATAACTCCCCATGTGGGCAGTCTATTCTGGAATTAAAGTGGCTTTATTCCAGCATAATTATTCTGCACTAAGAAATAAAGAAGTATACTGACTTAACTAAACCTGTTTAATTATTTGATTATGGCTATAGAAGTCAATTTTCTCATATATACAAACTCTAAATTTTAGTGAGTTTTTATCTTGATATACTGCCTAAATTCCTGTATTTAAATCAAAGTGAGTAATGGAATGAAAATAAATGGCTTGTATTGTTCCATAATTTTGTTTGGGGTTTTATATATATATATTTATATATATATGTATGTGTGTTTATGTTTGCTGAACCTACAAAGTTCTGAGAAGCATTATAGATTGTATTAGATAACTAGAAAGAGAAAAAACCCAGAAAATTTAAAAGTATTCCTATTAAAAGACGTAGGTGTGAGTAATGAAAACAAGCACATAATTACAGATGTGGTCCTATGAGTTCAACAAATTGTTAAGAGAAGAAATGCACAACCTGCAGTCACCTTTCTCATCTAAATTCACATGCTTATTTAGATTGAGATATCATTTTTAAGCATGAAGTATCACACCAAGGGCAGTTTCAGGATGTCAGCTGTAACAGTGTGGTTAAGGAATGATTCTTATGGCACTGAACTCAGCAACTCTGAACTCATCAGTATGACTTTGATAAAGAGATGTCATTTGCCAGCTTGGATGCAGGGGGTGCTACATTGGATAGTCTCTCAGATTCTAAATAGACTGGTGACTCAGTTTAATGCCGGAGAAAATAAGATTCAATGTATCTTTAGGTATTAAGATGACTCTAAACATACATCATTGCTGAATAATTTTCCTTACTATTACACAACAATTATTTTTTTTTAATGTGGAGCTGACATAAGAAAAGAGTAAATATCATGTCTTAGTGTAACCAGAAAAAGGAAAAAATATCATTAATGTTGAGTGATAGGGTCTCTCAGTGAGGCCAGAACTTAACTTTTTCCAGATTTTTGCCAGAGATCCTTCGTTTACATGCCAGATATTTCTATGTCCCTCAGAGCACCCCCATACGACCAAAGTGAAGGAAGGGGAACCACTATAATCTTTTAGTTTTGTTACTGGGCCTGCAAGTTGTTCCTGCAGCTTAACCGGGAAGTTATAAATAAGCTCTTATGGGAGAAGGTAAGCAAGAAGTGTAAATTCTAGCCAGCTACAGTAACTGTTTGTGAAGGCAGCATTTAGCAGCTATCATTATTGTAAAAGGCAGAAGTCCTTGGCGGAAGGCAATATGACAGAATAAACTTGGGCAAACCTTCAGCAGCAGTGGTGACATACTGTGGTGGGCAAATGTGTGTTGTTTCCAGACCTGCTTTCCCAGCCTTTCCATCCTACTTTTTTCCCAGTTCTGCGGCATGCGGCTCAGTTGCTGCTCCCTCTTAAGAGATCAACAATTAAACCATAATATTAAGGTAGGTTTCTCAGCTTCATCTGTTCATTCATCTCTTTAACAGTCTCTCAGCTCTCTGGAGAACCCCAGCGTCTTTGCTACTGGAGGCATCTATGTTAATATTTTAGTTCAGGTCAGAAATGCACTTTTGTCACATCTCTCCAAGACATTCCCACATACCACACCTGGGTTTACACCATGGAGTAGTCTTGGAACTCACAAACTCTGATGAGGTGATGGCTTCAGCTGTTACGCTGTATCTCCCTTCCTAGAGTTCTGCCAAACTTGCAGTCTGGAAAATCACTGTCTTGTGACAGGATGAAGATACTAGAAAGAATGATAAAGATGCAGAATGAATTGGGTCTAGCAGGGGAAATTCTAGGAAAGGAGAACAAGTTTTGGAAAAGACATTAGACCTAAGAGAAAAATAAAGGAAAATTCAGCTTGTTATTTAACAGGGAAAGTGAGGAAGTGAAGAGTGACACAGAAAACTAAAGCCTCGAGGGCCCTTTTGTTCCAATACATACCTCTTTCTCTTAACCTCCTTCCATAAAAAGGTTTAATTATGACCCAGTGCTTAATACAATTAATATTAACAGCAAAGTGCCAGGAACACAGACAGGATAGGGAAAAAGCAATCTGAAGGACACTTACTGAGTTACACAAAGCGTAGTGGGAAAGGGCTAAAATGAAAACCATGCCTCCTTGAGATATCTAAAAGAAAGGGAAGTCCAGCAAGGGTGAAGTACTCAGTTAATGTTTGATGTTCCCTCTAAAGGGAATGAAGTGAAAGAATCAGACTAAAAGAACGTTTAGTTTCTATATGTTGTTTCATGGTGATTGAGAGGTATTTCTTCTAAAAAGAGGCATACAGTCAAGTGGAGCTGTGCATCTACAAATCCATGGGGTTTTTGATCTACCACAGGTATACCTATTCTGCTACTTGCCAACAGTGGTTTTGAGCACCAGAAGGCAAAAGTTGGACCCTGAAACCACAGAACAATGCTGGACAAGTTCATATGAGGTGTGAGAAGCTGTTTAAGAATAGAATCACAGAATTGTTTTATTTGAAAAGACCCTTTAGAGCACTGAGTCCAACCATTATCCTAACACTGCCAAATCCACCACTAAATCATGTCCTCAAGCACCACATCTACATGTCTTTTAAATATCTCCAGGGATGGTGACTCCATCAGTGTCTTGGGGGACCTGTTCCAAAGCTTGACATTGACAACACTTTGGGGAAGAAAGTTTTTCTAGTAACCAATATAGAACCAAGATATGAAGGAATTGAGCATACCAGAGGCTGGTGTTAGTTTTCCACATTGTGTGCAGCCTTACTGAGAGCTGGGATGGCTGAAGTTGCTCATGAAACTGCAGGGATTACCCAGAGCTAAGGGGTCCCAGGGTGGAAAGTGGTAGAGGGGCTGCGGAGCTGCATGGGACACCAGGGATATGGCAGCCAGCAGACTGAAAACTGCTTTTACAGAAGTTCAGCAGCTATTTGAATTCAACCGTGTTTCCCAGCAAGAGGTTTTAGTCCCTGACTGTGACTAAAAAGCAGTAGCGGGAGAAGCAGATGTACCAGCAGTTGGCTCACCAGAGGTGAGGACTATAAAATAGTTATAGTTATCTAGAAATTAGGCATTGTGTGTGAGCCTGCTTATGTACCTTGTTGATGAGGTTTTTTTCCCCTTTGCTCCTTGTAATTATATATTGTTCGTTAAACCAATTCAGTCATGGTTGCAGGTGAAGAAAATCACTTGATGTGCGCAAGGCAAATTTAATTTTCCCACTTTTCTGGGTAGAATTTTTATAGCAACCCCTTTAAAGTTGAAAACATTCTGGTTTATGACAGTCTAAACCCAGCAGAAAGGTTACACAAGTCCTGATGGCCTGTTCGAGTTACAGTACATAGAGTAGCAGTCTCCAGGCTTTTCTCTTTGAGGACTTGTGGAGGATAGATGGGTCCCAGCTGTCTGGAGAAGGCAAAGAAAGGTGCAGGAAATTTATATCTCTCCCTCTTATTTTGAGAGAGATTATGGAGTTGGTTATTTACAATCAGTTTATCAGGCTAATCTAATTTATTCCTCTGGCAGAGTAGCTGGCCCAGCAGTTAGCATTCGATTTGATGTATCCATTATTAGTAACTCCAGTGATATTGCCTTATGCCTGACATTCTCCCATAGAAAATAGAGATTCCACTATAGCATGGCATCCTGAAAATCAGTAACCTTAGCTCCCAAATTGTTATTAATTACACATTTTAAAAGTAAGAGGAGGTCTCAGGTGAGGTGCAAGTTATTTGTGTTTGCTCTGGTCTAGTGAACATCCAGTATGAATTTGCATGATTGCACAAAGAACAGCCTTTGTTGATACCCAGTTGGGCTGAGTTTAGAGTGATGCAAGACAGGTTCAGAGTTGAAAGTGCTAAATAGATAGACCAAGACTGAAATATGATAAAGATGGTACAAAGGGTAAACTTAATAGGGAAGAAGGAAAGGTACAAAGTGCAGAGTGACTGGCTCAGCCATAAAAATAATGTAAGTCCAGAGAGCCATACTGTTTCCAATTCCAAATTTTGACATTTAGGAAAAAGAGTGCTGCATGTGACAAATGAAAGATGAATATTTCTATCTCCGACATGGCTCTGCTGCTGTCATGTGCTGGGATTTCCACTGCACCAGAGAAGATAAAAAATTTCCAGTAAGATGAGGAAATGGAATGGGATTGAATGGATACGGTACATAGAGGACATGATGGTGGCAGCACTGTGACCCACCACTTTTTCCTCGCCCTTTGATAGTACTGGGTACTCTTTGTATCAAGGGCCTTTGGTATGAGAATGGCACAAGGGTAAGGCATATGTTGTTAGAATGGCACTGTGTTCGCTGACCACCACATGCAGATCTCACATATTAAGTTGAAAACATCTAGAGGAGAGGAAGAGTGTTAAAAAATAAAATAAAATTAAGCATGACCTTTGAGGAAAAGCTTCAGGAATTAAGATCTTTATTTTAGGTCTGTTAAGGATCAAAGGCCAATTCTTCATTCATCCTGAGAATTAGAATTTTTTTGCAGGAAGGGAGATTTAACATATTACTAGGAAAAACTGTTTCAGTAAGGTCAGAATAGTCTGAGGAGATTCTGGGGATTCTTATCACTAGAGGTTTTAAAGACATTTTGAATATATCGGCAGTGATGATCTGCTTTTCTACCTCCTGCCTCAGATGATCTCTTATGTCTCCTCAGGTTTTATATTTATGTAATTTTCATGATAACCCTAGGAAACTGGGAATGGCTGCTTCACAGTACTTGGGACACTGAAAATATAGTTTTCTACTATAAAGCGACTTTCAATAATATATTATTGCTGTTCAATTATATATATAGCCTTTGTAAAACATTTAGTATGTTCTATTATTAAAAAATCAGATCAAAACCATTTTAAGTGACTTAGATAAAGCCACTGTAAATTAAGGTTGAAGGGCTATAATTAGAATATGGAACTCCATAAGTTAAGTTACTGTTAGCTGGACATTTAGGATCTGCAAGAATTGGCTCTATACCAAGCTTTACTTTATATTTTTACTGCACTTCTGAACAAATTTGTCTAGGTCTTAATAATGAAAAGAGTAATAATATAATAGCAAGTTGGAAAGTTATTTCAATACCTCAATTGAAAAACCTAGAAATACTAAAGCTAGTAGTAATACAGAAATATAGCCTATGTGTTTATCTGCATAATAATACTGAGTCAAGGCTCTTATTCATTAAATAAAAGACAAAGTGTTTCTAAGTGTTATTAAGTATTTTCTGTATAACAGTGTTAAGCGCAAACCTACATCACTCTTACCCTAAACTGCTAGAATGTCACAAGGTGTTTCAGGTAAGCCTGAGAAAGAACAGTTATGTGTTTGTTTGTAGAGAAAATTATGTTGGGAATCTGACTTTGTTCAGTTGCTATCCACTTGGTTTAGGGCCCTTTTTTTCATCATGATCACGAAGAAGAATTTGGAAGGATTCCCACAATAAGCATTTTTCATCCTACTGACCTTTGGCAAAATGTCTAAGAATAAAATGGAAACAGAAGCTCATGATTGTGTCCACTAAAATGAAAGGTGCTTAACTGCAGTATGCAGTTGTGTACCATGCAGTTTTGTGAAACAAAGAGTGCTGTTGTGACATTGCAGAAATATTGATATGATATATTCCAGAAAACAAACAGCGTCCAATACCTGGTCTCATAGTACTTATTAGACTACTTTAATATCTGGTCTGTAGGTTTGAAATTTTTTGTGTTACATGTCTTTATAATTGCTGAGATCAGAATCATCACCTGTTTTAGAGTAGTTCTGTCAAGTTCAATGGTCAAACTGGCTTAGAGTTCCAGTAGCCCAAATACATCCCAGTAGTAGGACTGCACTTATGCTATTGGTGAACAGGAAAAAATTCTCACTAGGTTTCATAAAAAAGCTGTTTGCCTTCAGCAGACACTCTACATGGGCAGCGAACTGTGTCATACATACTGGGATCCAAGTACCCCTGTATTTATTGTTTACCAAACTTGTGTTGTAATTTTGTACAGGCCAATCTGAACTAGTACGCAAAACAGAGAAAAAGTTGTTTTATCAAATATCTGTGAATGTGGAAAACTGTAGTAAGTTTATCAATCTCCTTCATAATGCTGCTGTGTGAACACTAAATTCCGTGTTTTAATGGAATACTCCAATGTCATTTATGCATCAATAACTGGTTTGCAGCAAATTTTGCTTTGCCAGTGTTAGCTCATTAGTAATTATACTGGCAACATGCCTGCTTGTCCTCATCTTCTCAGCAGGCAGTAACAGCTTGAAAATGTAGGTAGTAAATGCACACGTGAAACTAAGATGCAGCTGGATCCTAACATCAGCATCAGTAATGATATTGTGATGTTCCACCTATCCCTTGTTTTACCATGAAAAAGGAAGCAATACAGGTAAGCCAGCATGGTCATCATGCAATTCACTACATACGAAAATCTTCCAAGAGCTTTCAGACTGCTTAATTAAAGTACTCCTCTTGTTGACTGAAATGATTTCACATTATATTAAGGTAGACATTCACAGAAAATACACATATTGAAATCAAAAGCTGGTTATCAAGTGTACAGATGATTCCCCTGACTTTGCTATTCCATGTAAGATGTGTATCAAACTAAGCTGCATCAGGACTTTTCAGGGGGTTTGGTCATCTAGCTGACAAATGCCATAGAAATATGTAAATCAGAAAACATGAAATAAAACTGCTGCTCATTATATTTTTTATCTGAAGAATTTGTATTCCTTTGTTATGGGTTGGTGGATGCCATGGAGAAGAGAAGAGACTTGGGATAGTTTTGAATACTGCTTTTCAAGTTTCATGCCCATGAATCAGCTTTGCCCTTTTTAATAATCTGTTTGTGACAGTGTTGCAGAATCCTTTGAGCTAAGTTCTTTTCTCAGTAGCATTTATCACAGGTTTGCACATGTGTAACCCGAGAGTATGCCTGTAGCTTCTATATGCTTTTATATTCCAACATCCTAATGTAAATAACTTTGCTGCTTCAAATGGCTTGTTCTAATTTTATCAGAGCAATTGCATTTACAGAACCTGTCACAAACAGTTGATTTGCTGTTACCTGCATATATATAACATTCCTTTAAATGGAAGCATGTAATTTTTAGCTATTTGTACACACATTCTGTATTTACTTGGGAGCAGGGCAACATGGTCTGCAATTCTGAATATCTGTTTCCATTTATTTAAGAGTTTTTCCACACAAGGTTTGCTGAAAAAAAGCTCCTGTATTGGCATTTTTACTCTAGATTGCCTAGATTGATAGCAAAGTTAAACTCAGTTGCTCTTATGAGTTATGAGTAACACCTCTGAGCACTTTTCTGAGGATGTACTGTACATGAGTATATGAGTATATATTGCTCTGAGTAGCAATTTTACATGTTTGCCCTACACAGATAAGCCATACTAAAAGGTCTGCATACTGTATTTTAGGAACTGTATGCAGTAAAAATTGATTTTATGATTATTTGATCCCAAATGAGAGCAGGTGATATATATACGTGCTAATGGGACTTATATTCGTCTTTTCCATTAATAAGATAGATTACTTCCAGAGAAAAGAGGTTTAAGTAAAAATTTGTGTTATGGTTTGCTGATACTTATTTTTCATATTAATCTTCAGGATAGACTCTGCCCTTCCTTGCATATACCTGTATCAGTGGTATCACAACTGACAAAATCTGCAAAAAACTATCATCTTTAGTGAAAGAATGGTAGGAGCCTTACATCAGTATAACCAAGAGCACCTTTGCTAAGTATGAGTCTGTCTTATGTTATCACTACACATTGGTCAGTCGTTAACACTGCAAACACTTGATAGATGCACCAACCAGTAGTGTGGACCTCCAAAGAACGCCTTGAAAAGACTCAGACAAGGAAGCCAGCCACACATCCAAATGCTTATGCTTTAGAAATTTCTTTCAGTATGGACATCTGAGTCCTGCAGCTGCTGTACATAGCCCTTTATATGGCCACAGGTGTTGGCTTCAGTGCTGGAGCACAGAGTGATAGCAAACAAAGGGGAGTATAGTCGATGCTGCCAGAGACCAGACATAGTGCCAATTTAATACTGAATGTAAAACAAATAGTTGTGCCAATTTGTTTCTAAATCCATTTTTTAGTTAGAAAAATTAGCTTGTCTTTTGAGAGCATTATCTATGTGTGGATGAATGTTCCAAGTTTAAATACAGTATAAAGCAGGTTGTTTTTTTAATCAAAATAAATAAACAAAATATAGACTTAGAAATATCAAAACCTGCTGTTCTATTGTTTATGTTGTTATTGTTTAGAAAAATAATCAAATTGTATTAGGCCAATATAATTCTTCATGATGACTCTGGCATATTTTGTGAGACATCCCTTATGTAGCACAAATTACTTCTCTGGAGCTGCAGCAGGGCGCAAAGGTAATTCAGCCTTAGAATATGTTGTGAAGTAAATCTGTGTTTGTATTCAAGGGCATTTCTGTAGTTACACATTCTTAATTCAGCTGATTGAACTGCCGTTGAAACATGTATGCAATCTATAATTTTAGGACATTTTCTGCTTCTGTGAAGAATGTGTACTCCAATGTCTTCAGATTTTCTGTATTTTGAGATGCATTTTGCCTGTAAATAGAGTATATTTTAGGCATTTCCCTCATTAATTACAGCTGAATCCTATTTACATACATACTTATACAAATAATTTGACTTTGCTTGATTCCAAAAGGAGAGGTGGAAGTGTAGAGATCCTTTTAAAATGATTGACTACTTATCACAGTACTACAGATGCTATTTCTGCCTCTGTACAGGGATTTCCTGCACTAGTATTTGCAGATAATAACATTAACAGCTGCTTCTGTTCCTACAATTGCAGTGAATGTTTGAGGTATTTAGCATTTTGCAATTGGAAAGAGAGTTACCAAAGGGTCCTTCAATCCTAAGGACTCAAAATCCCTCCTTTATACTACTGCCTTGGTGGGGTTTAATATTAATGCACACCTGGATGCTGCGGGAATACCATGCTACAGGGCACGGGACATACATCTTGTTCCAGTTTGTTCCAATTCAACTTGGACTTCATTTGACTTCAAATGGCAAACAGAACATTTAATATAGTTCGAATATATGGGCATAATAAGTGATGAAAGTGTTGCCAAAGAGGAGTTGTGAATGCAAATCTGTGGTTGCTAGTCTATATCTCTGAGCAAATATGCAAATAGGTCTAAATTATTCAAAATACTCTTAAGAAACTTTATTGGTAGTGAAATAAGGCTGCTTTGCCAAACTTAGATTGTAAACAGAGTTTACATTTAGTAGTACAAAGCAGGTAATGAACCTGATCCTTAAACACAAGTTACTGTCCCAGTCACAGACCTGTCAGTTCTTTTTGAGTGGGATCTCCCTTTGTTTGTGTTGATGGTGTTATTTGCTTTATATCATTTTGTATACGTATGTATGTATATATATGCATATATATGGCTAATAATAATTATACCTCCTAGCTTTGTCTGGATGCAGAAAAGTTGAAGTAATTTAAATTTCAAAAATCTTCTTGTCTTAGAAGTTCACATCATACCACTGAAAAATCTTCTAGCAGTAGTTTTAGATTATATTTTCTTCTATCTGCTTAATTTATATTTATCCTTCTCAATAATAATTATTTTAAGACCAGTCTTTTACTATGTTCAGCTAATATGTCTCAATATCTTCAATATTTTGTTTCAAAATTATTCAAAGCAGGAAATTCATTCAAACAAGCCTTTTCCTATGAAAAATATCTTGAGAGGGTTTTCTTCCAGAAATAGAATTTGTGGGAAAAAAAAAAAAATCAGCTAATTCTATGAAATAATTGTTTTACTGAGAAAATAATAACCTTCTCTGAAATGTTTCTTTAAAAAAAGTTTTTAAAGCTCAGTATGTCATTGTATATATCTTTTAAGTTGTGCCTTGTGATAGATTGATTTAATGTTCAATTTCTCCTTAAATAAGCAAAGCATTCTGCTAGGTATTTCCTAATATAATTACATGCTTTTTCATCTTGAGACACAATGAAAATCCTTGTCCGTGTTCTGTGAGAAGACAAGGGTGATGTTCACAGTCTGCCTTTCTGCCCAGGACTTCCATTATTCTGTGAAATATCCCCAAAACAGCCCCACTTAATGCACTCTTCTCCTTATAAACTGTTCTTTTCTCCTTGAGAGAAAAGGAACTTTTTCCTCAGTATCAGAATATCCATTCATAGGTTGCTAATCCGTTTTCTGCATTATGAGCTGTTTACAGAACTGCAGCAGCTTTATATTCTGCTGCTTCAGAAACTTGGCTTATCTGTTTTGTTGCTCACATTTCACTACTGCAGGGGGTTCAACTATCTTCAACTGCATTATCTCATGAATCACCTCAGGATCTACTTCTGCATTCCTGCTTTCACATATTTTCCCAGATTTGTTTGCTTTAGTCTGCATTTCTTTTCCTCTTTAATCACTTAGTACTGGCTTTTTATCTACACCTTCCGCTGCTCCTGTTTTCACACTTCCATGTTCTATGAATACATTCCAGTAATGCTGATTCATTTTCAGCCCCTGTACATTATTTGAAAAGCTCAGAGCATCCTATTGCCTTCTGGTTTTATCTCTGCCATTCACAGTTGTCACAGATGAAGATTTTTTAATTTAAAAAAATTCAAAACCATATAATATGACTTAAAATAAGTGAATGCCTGTGGCTGCCATGGAGGAAAAAGTTCAGTTTTGATTACAGGGTGAATAAATAAGTATAATTTTATGCATCATCACTGCAGTTTGAATCAAACAAAAGACATAACAAAGAAAAAAAATAGATATTGATTTATTTTATTCTAAATCAGTTTAGAAAGTGAAAGAATTCCAGTTTTGATTTACTTCAGTAGTGCTAAAAGCGAGTCTGGACTTCACGTGCATGTGTCACCAAAGAGCAAAAAGTGAGGTTTACCAAGTCCAGTGTCTTGTATCCTCAAATGCACTTCCAGGCTACCAGACAAGACTGATAATAGGAAATGCATAGAGGTGCAGTATTTTGTCTGCACCAAGAGCAGAATTCACAAGTAGCCTAAACACCAAATTACGTAATTTCTCCTCCGCAAGTCAGACGGGATGCAGTGGCCACCGCACAGCTGCTGGCCTGGGTGGCATCCAGGCAGACACAGTCACAATTGTCTCGCTCCATCTGGGTCATTCTGAATTCCCCCAACAGGAAATGGAACACAAGCAGAAAAGTTTTAAAAACATCCCAGACATGAATCAACAAAAACCCCGAACATCTGCTCATCAAAGCTCGTCAGAAAACAGTGTGTTTTATTTACACTACTCTTCTGGATGGACTGAGAATGCCTAATGAGGTTAGAGATCACTGGAAAATATTGCTGGTATGAAGTGTCCCATTTCAGTTTCCAGATTACTGGTCTAACCTACCCAAAATATGTGAAATACAGTGTATCATATTCTGCAGTTCTGTTATTTTAGCATGAAGTGATTTAGCTTTTTTTAAATTCACATCAAATCCAAGCTGGCTAAAAAAAAAAAAAAAAAAAGGTACAATATTATAATTTATTTTGTAGATAAAATAGTGCTAACAAAACCCAGGATAATAGAAAGTTCAGTTAATAGAAGCAGATTCAGCAGAGGAGTGAGGAAATGTGGGCTCAGATCCTTAGATTATGCAGCTCATCATAACCTGCTGACTCCATCCTGCACTGCTGGGGAATTAGGCCACTGTGTTTAAACATCTAACATTGTATAGTTCTTCTGATCCACGGGACAGATCCGTACGCTGTCCTCATTCAGGATTTATAAACCCAAATGTCCTTGTGAGAAGTTTTATTACAAGGGCAGGTCTAATTTCAGCTTTATCCGAAGTAAGAACTCAGATACTTACCCTTCTTTTCAGTGACTGGTGTTTTTGTAGAGCTACATTCAAGCTGTTACAGAGGGAAGTGCTTAGCTCAAAGATGGATACTGAGTTACCTGAGCTATTTCTGTTATTTTAGGGAGATTCACCTCAGCTACAGTAAGGAAACTTTGGTTTATGGTGGCTGTGATCTTATTCTTGCAGACATCCTTGTGCTTCTCTCTGCATATCAAAAGGGAAACAAAACCTTCTTCTGCAGGAGTAAAGTTTGTTAGGGACCAAAGGGGGTGTTTTAACTGTTCACTGATTCTTGTCTTTTTTTCATGCTTTTTAAAGAGTTCCCATCACCTTAGCATCAAAATGCCACATAGTATTTCTTCTAAAGGTTTTTTGTTTGTGTTCATAGGAAAGCATCTTCCTTAGCAATGAGAGCTTTTAAATAAGCCAGTGTAGCACCCTGGTCACTCTCTTTAAGAGTCAACTTGGAGATTATGCAGTTTTCTCAGTAAATTCCAGAAGAAGCAATACTTTCATAGTGTTGGTTTGGAGAAAGAGGACAACAGCACTGATGAATGACTAGAGCAGCTGTAAGTCACATAAGGGGTAATTATTTTTTGCAAGTGTGGAAAGGAATTTTATTCTGCATGTCTGCTGTGTAGCTACAAAATATTGCTGTCAATGCCAAAAAGGATAAACACCTGCTAAAAGAACTGTAGAGAGGATTATCTCTTTTCTTACACATGCACTTAATGAAATACGTACTACAGATTGGACCACCTTTTTTTTCTCTCTTTCTCTCAGCACTTTTCTAGCCATTGAATCAATTGTTCTATGCCCGACCTGTAAAAATATATTTGCTATGTAGAGAGGCCAAATATCAACAGATGACATGCGTCGGTTACTTTGTGCCAACCTGCTAGGACAGAACACTTGTTTGTTCTTTAACCAGTCTGGTTTTGAGTTCTCTTGCATGGTATTTTTACTGGAATATGGGGCTGCTACTCCCTCCTGCTCCTGTGCCTCCTCACCAGGCTGGAAAGAGCTATGCACTGATTTCTCTTCACCTGTGCAGCTGTAGTAACGCTCTGCCAGCAATGCCAATGTTCCCTTGCCAGTTTTTAAACATTCTGCCAAGTAGAGAGAATTAATAACAAGATCTGAATCATCTCTAAAGTAACCCCAATTCCCCTGTGTCCTATTCCTCCAATATTATGCCATTTTTCAGCTCCTGTCCAGGATAATATAAAGGATCTCATATATCCCCACAGCTGAGAAGTGTGTCAGGGCAGGCTGCGCCATTTATTCAGGCTACCCTTTTGCCTTTGTGGCTCTAAACATTTAGAAACCTTTGGGTCAGATTTTACAGTCTGTGTCATGCTGCTCAGCCAGTGCAAAGTGGGTGGACTCCAGCCAAAGCTGGTGAGCAGCCTTCCCCCCTTGTCTGTGAAGGAAGCAGAGAAAGGGCAGTGTGGTTCACGTCCTTGTGGTCCCTCTGGTCGCGTGCGAGGCAGCCCAGCCCTAGACCCCCACCACTCTGGGAAAGGAGCCCTGGGCTGGGTTAAGCCCTGTGCCTGCATGGGCTGGACAACACGTGGGGTCATAGCTGACATTCCCTCCCCTGAGGGTATCCACATTTAGGGTGGAGCTTTTGATTTTCATATTGGAAAACAGAAGAGTTAAAACAATTGATGGGTTTGAGTGGAGGTTAAAGCAATAGGGAGAAACTACTAAACCTGAATCATAGCTGATAATGTCTGTAATATGCATGCCTACTATAACTTCAGCAGCAGCTTCCCACTGTGATGTGGGCTTAACTTACTTGATTCTCTTCCTTTCATTTTGTTTCATTCTTTTTGCTCCATTTGCAAGCAGAATCAAAGGGAGTAAAGCATCTAAATGAACTGTCAAAAGTGAATAGTGGAAGATGCTTGGCCCCTAGTCTCAGGAGACCTCTGCCAGATGCATGATGGTGTGCCGAGCAGGGGCAATGTGCACTTGCAGCTCAGAAGGCCATTTGGGCTGCATCCAAAGGAGTGTAGCCACCAGGTCAGGGGAGTTGATTCTGCTGCTCTACTCTGCTCTGGGGAGACCCCACCTGGAGCACTGTGCTCAGCCCTGAAGTCCTCAGTACAGGGAAGACATGGACCTGTTGGAGAGAGTCCAAATGAGGTCCACAGAAAGGATCAGAGAGATGGAGCACCTCTCCTATGAGGAAACCTTGAGAGAGCTGGGGTTGTTCAGCCTGGAGAAGACTCTGAGATGTTATTGGAGCCTTTCAGTTCTAAAAAAGGCCTATAAGAAAGATGGGGAGAGATGTTTTTAGCAGAGCCTGTTGCAATAGGAAGAGGGGTGATGGTTTTAAACTAAAAGAGGGAGATTCAGGCTGGATGTGAGGAAGAAATTTTGTACATTGAGGGTGATAAAACAGTCACAGGTTGCCCAGAGAGGTGGTGGATGTGCCATCCACTTAAGGGCCAGGCTGGATGTTATTCTGGGCAACCTGATCTAGTTGAAGACGTCCTTGCTCATTGCATGGGGGTTAGACTAGGTGACCTTTGTGGATCCCTTACAACCCAAACTGTTCTATGATTGTATGAATGCATCTTTCTTCAGCAAGCTGTGGTGCCCATTTCTTCTCCTAGCACCTTACATTACTATTGCAGCTACTGGGGGCTTACTTTGGTTGGATGTCATGCATGCACAGCTGCAAGCATAACCTAGAATGCTCTGAGCTTCTCCCCTTCTTTTTTCCTCCTGTATCTCTTCTACCACGTTAATCATAAACTTTACTTCATATTTGGATGGCATCCTTGATTATCTCAAGCTTTCTGCCGTGCGTTTGGCTTTCTCCCAGGCATGAAGCCTTTGAGGCAGCATTTTTGCAGCTCTTTGTTTCTAATTCAGCAGCCTACGTATTCTACTTACTGTTCAGAAAGAAGAATGACACTTAACTGCTTCTAAGGGCATCCCTAAAAACCTGTATGGAGATTCTGACACAGCACTGTTAGTGTGGTAAAAGGCAAAACTTGTTATAGAAATGTAAACATGCTTAACACTTTGCCATCCACCCACAGTGGCCATGCACTGGCCTTGTTCTGGCCTGAGCATAAGAGTTACACATATATATACACCACATCACAGTCTCTTTTACCATATCATATACCCACTGCTTTTATTAATAAAGGGTTATTCCACAGTGACTGTGATGATTACAAGGTGGTTGGTGGTAATGAACTGACCTCAAGTGCTGCTTAAAACCTTTGACAGGAAGTGTAAGAGAAAGAAGATACCTTTTTAGATGAGGCACCATGTGCCTTCTTTGTCCTGGCCAAAAAGGGTTACCTGTTGAGAGACTCCTTTTTTTTTTTTTTTCTTGACCCTTTTCCATCTATTTCACTGTTAATACCTTAATACAATGTATTAATATGTCTGAAAGAGCTACATCGTACAAGCCACTAAATTCCTTTTGGTTCTCTTCTCTTAGTAAAGGGGCAGCTTCTGAAGGCCTAAAAGTTATCTGGCTTGTAAAGAAAAATCCAATCTCTGGTAGAGACTGGAGTTATAAAATTTGACCTACTTAACAAAAATCCTATTAGATGGATTTACACATGGTTGCCTGAGATCAGACTGTCCAACATGAAGAATAGAAGAATATGAAGAATGTTTAATGCTGTCAGGTATATTTTCCAGGTTACTTTTCCTTGCTTCTTTCAGACTCTAGTACTAAAAACAATGCAAGATATAATCTATCTCATTCATATAGAACTTATAGTTTGGAATATCATTGTGCCCAGCCACTATATCTGTTACATTGTTCCAGCATTCCTGTAAACAAGAAAAAAAAAATAAACTTTACTATTTTATTTTTTTTTTTGCCACAACTAGTTACATGGCATGGCGAGATGGCCCTTCTCAGAGGTTATTCTGAGCTCTGACAAGTCAGTCTCATTTTAATTGCTGTAAACCCTTTTTTCTTGACTTCATACCACTTCATCTCACCCATGCTGCTAAGCCATGTGACTTTATTGCAAAGCTAACAGTACTGAGTGTTTGTTGTTTTATTTTTCCCTTGAGTCCCTTTCTTGAAGAGTCAGGTGCTTTTGTGAAGCTCTCAGCACTTCTTTCTGTCCAAAAAGAAAACAGAAAAAATGGAATTTCTGTCCCCTTTGGCTGTAGAAAAGAGTCTGTGACCCCAAACACTACAGTGGCTCAGAAACTAGCGGACAAAGCAAAGCTCCAAATATATGTTGTTGTCTTTAAATCCTTGTTTATATTAGTCTTGTAATTTTGTTTTGTTACAAGCAATTTTTTTGAAATTTTACTTGCTTAACCAAAATTTTGTTAGCAAAGGTCCAACAACAACAAAAAAAAAAAGACAAGCCCCCAAAACCAAAACTCTACAAAAGGTCCCATGAACTCCACAACTGCTAGTAGTTTGATTCATTGGGATCATCCCCTGCTCCCTTGATCGCTTGACTCCTTCCTTGCCTTTTAGATAAGAACGTTCCTGTAAATGGGAGGCACGTTTGCCAGAATCCTGGTACCTCTTTTGCATAATTGTCAAAATTTCCATGACCTGGGCAGAAAAAGCAAATGCCCACGCCAACCTGGCATAACCAGTGAATTTGTTTGCTTCATTCCCAGGAAGAGGCACTCAGAGAGTCACCCTTGGCAAAACTGGACAAGATGTTTTCTCCAGAAAGTGTTGGGGCTGATATTTCTGGGCCTTGAGTAAAGACCTTTTTTTCTTCAGCATCCTACAATCTAAGCACAGGGAGAGGACATTACTGTCTTGGGCATATTGAGCTCTTACTGGTTATGAGCAATATTCATACAGCATGTATTGCAAAGCAGAATAGCTTCCTTTCTAGGTAATAAAGTAAGGATTTCAATTCAGCATTGTCATTTCCTATGTTCTTTATATGAGAGCTTATGGGGAGTCTTTGACAGAGAAGCTATATATGTAATTTAAAAATCTATAGTAATAAATATATGCTGGCCATAACAATAAACTTTCACCATCCTTTAGCTTTAAAAGATGGTTATGAATAACTCTATAAGAGGACTAGATTCCCAGCTGTCATCAAAAGCTACACAAGAGTCATTTATGCATTTATCCTCTGAAGGCTGGTTCCCAAGGCTCCCTTCTGACAAGACTGCTGTGCCAGGAGCTTGTAGCTTTTGCTAACCCAGGCTAGGGAATTCCTATTGTAGGAAAGCTGGTTTCACAGACTTAGGATACAGCCCATGGACTCTTTTACTTATAATTTTAAAAGTATGTGTGTACATGTGTGGGCATGTGTTTTAAACTTTAGTTTACCCTGTGTCTGCAGACAAAAGTACGCCTTGGAATTTCACCTCATCAAGTTTGGCTTGGCTAACTGAAGCTGAGAACATACCATTTTTCCATCTCATACTTCCTGTATGTTTTAGTTTCTATACTCTTGAACAGTAATCATATCTATTAGAACAAGTGCAAATGGAAGGTGAAATACTATTGGTCTGAATTTAAACACTTTATACCAGTTTTGCATTTAGTTGTCCTAAATAATCATGAAAACACAAGGCCTTAAATATCGATTTTTCATTCTTCAGCCCACTGAGATCTGCAGTACATTTGACAAGAAGTAACAGGCTCAACCTATGCCAAGGGAGGTTTAGGTTTAATATTAGGAAAGATTTCTTCACAGAAAGGGTGCTCAGGCATTGGAACAGGCTGCACAGGGCAGTGGTGGAATCACCATCCTTTAAGTGTTCAAAAACTATGTAGATGAGGCCCTCAGTGACATGGTTTAGTGGTGGCCTTGACAGTCCTGGGGTAGTGGTTAGACTTGATCTTAAAGGTCTTTTCCAATCTAGTTGATTCTGTGATTCTGTGACAAGTGGGTATTGACCCTCACACAGTGTGGGTCAATGTTACCTCTTAAAACACTAAAAAATCTGTCTAGACTGAAGTGGATGTCTTTCTATTGCCCCTTCTTTCTCCACATGCGTTATTATAAATAGCAATATATTAATTTAGCTTGGATTTACTTTGAATCGTACATATACCTGAATTTTCAAATAGGTTATTTGAAAAGAAAATAATGTATCAAAGATCTCTGGTGGGACCTAATGTATTTACAAAAATAGAAAAATGCAAGTACAAACACATAAATATTTATGATTAATTTTCTTATCCCTATAATGTAGCATAATCTTTCTGCCATAGGATTAGGTTTGGTCTGCCTCTGGTTTGTGTGACGGAAAATTTAGAGCAGCTCAATCAGCATAAAACAGTATGCAATGAGTTAATATCAGCACTACAAGTGTGAAAGTTTTTTAATGCATGACTAATTTATGTGCATGTCTTGTCCTTCTGAATTAAAAGGACCATTTGAGGCTGAAAATTAAATCCTAGCTGAATTGTTTTTCAATTAACAAAATAAGGGGAACAAAGCTTTAAAACACTTTGTGATTCATAGATACACTTCATAGAGTGCACACAGCAGTGGCTGTTCCTTCAGCCTAATTCTGCTTTCACTGACAGAGATGAAAATCAGGAACAAGCCAGAAAGTCAGTGGAGCTACCTGGGGTAAGATGAGAACAAAATGAAGAATTTATATTGTCACAGCTGCAGAGAAAATATATAGCAGTGATGGATTATTTCTTTATGGACTATGACACAGCTTGAACGAAGAAAAAATAGTAGTGGCCTATAAGCAATTGATTTTTATTTTTTTTTCAATAATGTTGAATGCAGGTAGAGCTACTGTTTGCCATTGCTCTTATGCAGAGAAACAACTGGAAAAGAACAAAGAATTTGTACTGGATGTGAAGATCTTTTGCAAAGATATTTTCAATTTAGTGACTGAAATACAGTAGTTTGCCTTTTTGTAAAGGAAAGTATGTATCTCGAGCCTCTGACAAAGTCTGCCTGGTAGAAAATAAGTTGGAGAAATGTATAAATGTATGCTAGAGACTTCCTGGAATATTCATTATTTGCAGCTAGTAATCTTTGAGTAGACTCAGACTTATTCAGATTAAGGTACTTTATTTTATGTCCGTTTGAACTATTGCATCTTTCAATGGCTAGTAACATATTTCATTTTTTAGTTAATGATAGGTGATTTGGGGTTAAACAGATCAATCAAGACTTTAATTTCTAATGTTTCTTTCAAACTGTTGTTAACTCCCCTCAGCTTTACATTTATACAGGTTAATATAATGGTTATATTTGATTAATAGTGAACATTGCAGCTTACTATCTGGTGCTAGTAACATGTAATAATCCATTTAATTTATCTTTTCCTTACCATTCCTTCTCCTCTGCTAATTATCTCTCTTCTTTGATCCTTAGAAAAATAATAAAAAAAATCCCCTGTATTTCTCTTCTAAAGGATCAGATAATACAAAATACAAACTGACACTTCTAACTGCTTAGAATGCAGAGTGCAGAAGTTTCACGCCAAAAGGACTTCAATAAATTTAGTGAAAGGAAAGCAAAAGAAGGATGCCAACCTATTTTATTTTTTTTTGTAAGAAGATTAAAAAAGAAAGCTACTAACAAGATGATGAATTTAAGAATCAAAAACTCCAAAAGAAAATTACTTAGAACACTACTTTAAAGTATCCAAAGAAATATTTCAAGGAGCAAAGTTCTAGGCTCGTAAAATGCCTAGCGGGATGAATCCAGGCTTTGGCAAGTGTAAAATGTAACTGTGGGATTATCAAGGTTTCACTAAAGGAAAAGGAAAATACCAAGCAAATCACCAGGGATAGATGGCTTTAGATTTTATTCAATGCCTTTGAAATGATTCAGAGGAAATATCGAAGCTGTCTAAAAAAGAGACTAAATAAAGCCGTTATTACAAGAGGTATTCTCTTTCTTCATGTGAGTGCATATGAGCAAAGATACAGTAGATCTATGCACCTATAGATATTATCAATTGAAATGGCCATGGAAAGGTGGTTATTTCAAAACATATGAAGAATTTTCTATACAGGTTTGAAAGTATACCATGAAAATGACACATACAGGATATTGCTGAAGGCAAAAATACAGCATACTTCAGTTATGATTTGGAGATTTCTATGGGTAACTGTATCTTGAGATATACTATTAAAGCAAAAGAATTATGACAAGGAAGACAGTCATGTCAGATTTTAAGTCTGGACATTAGCAAATATAAAACTGTCAGACTGTGATACACTGCAACTGATTTTAGGCCATTTTGTGAAGCAGCTGGTGCTGCATATGGTAAGAGGTAGGATCATGGATGGATTGAACTTTGTTTTGTTCAGTGTCAAATACTATATGCTGTAAAGTAAAATGGAAATGAGTCTCAAAATGATACAAAACCTGTCTCTCAAAATTCTCTGGCCAAAATTTCTCTTGGATAATTTGTGCAATTGTATTCAGTGTGGTAGGACTTTAGTAATTTACCCCAGGTGACAGTAGGCCTTAAAGCTTTAAGATAAGCGGAAAAAAATAAGAGATTTCAGCAGAACAAACACAGAGAAGTAATCAGTCTTTAACTCCTGAATGAAAAACTACCATAAAGCTAATAAATTGTTTTTAAAATTAATGACAACATAAAGTGAAAATCTTGTTTCTGAGGGGAAGCAACATTTCATTCTGATTCTCAAGTTGAATCACATAAAGTTTCCTTACAGTACGCAGCTCGTGTGGTTTCTGCTGTTAGCTTGTAAAACTCACCTTCAGGTGATTCCACTGAGCTGGTACATCTGGCTAATGTTTGTGTGGAAAATTGGAAAACTCAAATGCTTCAAGCTAAATATTAAGCTACTTTTTGAACAGCTAAAATTATCGGGTTTGGAAGCAATGAAATTATAAATATAAACGGTGGAACAGCAGAAAGTGCGTGCAGGCATTTTTGTGTCATTTGTTATTATGTTGCCTAAGCAGTATTGGTGAAAGAGACTTCGTTATCTGGTGCTGTGACAATCTAAGTTGCTGAAGCCTCTTTTATGATAGAGTGAAATACTTATCAAAATATGTAGGAAAAAAGTAATATCCGTATCATAGAAAATATTGTTGCAGTTTCTTGCATGATCAATCTTTGGATGGCCCACACCCACCAAACCCACAAAGAAAGACAGGAATAAAAGTTCTGTGAATACTGTAGCAAATAGTTGAGAAGAAAATCATTTTCAGTTCAAAAGTCTTCACAACATGTACTAACGTTTATCCACTGTGTTCACACATACTCCCAGTGCACATCTGGTGGAATGTAAAGTTATGAGCCATAGGTTTAAAAATGTTCTCGTTTTATTATCCTTTCATTTTTAATGCCAATTTGAGTGTATATAAATATATTACATAAATAAGAAAAAGAGAGGAAAGAAACAAAACAAACAAACAAAAAACAAACACAAGTGATGCCCAGTAAACACAATTGTTCACCACCCACTGGCCCACACCCAGCCTGACCCAGGCAGCAATCAGTCTCTTCCAGGTAACTCCCCCTAAGTTTCTATACTGGGCATGATGTGCTGTGGTATGGAATACCCCTTTGGCTAGTTTGGGACAGGTGTCCTGTCTCTGCTCCCTCATGGCTTCTTGTGCCCCTGCTCACTGGCAGAGCATGAGAGACTGAAAAGTCCTTGATCAGAGTAAGCTCTACTGGGCAACAACTAAAACATCGGTGTGTTATCAGTATTGTTCTCAAGCTAAAGCAGTAACACAATGCTGCACCAGCTACTAGGAAGAAAATTAACCCTATCTCAGCTGAAACCAGGATGACAAAATTATTTTAGGATGTGCAGGTAAAAAAGAGTTCCCCTGGAAAAAAAAAAAAAAAAGATTGTATTTCTGGCTTTTCTATTGCCAGTAGATTATTCACAATAATATTAAGTTGCTGATAGTTTTAGGAATAATGGTGTGTATAATAAAATCATCAAAACAAGTGAACAGAAAATTGGAAAGGAATTGCAACCTCAGGAAACAAAATGTTTCCTGCAAACCTGGCTAGAGAATTAAATTACTGCAATATGAACTAGTATGTGGATTTATAGCAGATTCATTATTTCATGGTAACTACCTCACTAGGAGAAATGTTGACTAAGTGGAGTGACACAGACTGCAAGCTCAGAGCCTGCACTTCTTTGCTTGGTGTTGACCTATTAATTTATTCACTTAATAAATATTTTCCAAATTTCCAATAGCACATCATAGCTAGCCAATTAAATGCAGTAGTCTTGCCTAGCAAAAACGTTTAGGCCTCCAAACCCAAGTATGAGACTGGAAATGTGTCTTTTGGACTTCAATGGAAGCTTCAGTAAACTAAAATGAATAAAGCAGGCAGCATCTCATTGACTATAGGCAGCAGTGTTTAAACCTTAATTTTAAACCATAGAGAATTTAGTGAAGGTCAGTGTTTTGATCTTCTTGATTTCAGCTGATGTGACCAGAATGCAAAGCTTCCAAATTTGTCATGGATTCATTAATTTACAGAGCAAAACGTCTTGTGCAGCAGTCTTGGATATTTAATACACTTGGTGTATTCAAGCATAGATGATACACTTTATAAATAATATTTAATAAGAAAAGATGTTTTCTTCCCTCCTTTTTACCTTGAGATACTGATCTGCCTTATCCTGAGATTTTAATAGCATTTTTTTGATAGGATAGCTTTATGGTATTGCTTTGTTCCACTTTCAAACTCAGAAACATTTCTAATATGGCCCTTTACAATAAAGGACAGGAAAGGCTTTGCTGTAGAAGTTGTACTTCAGTCTATTTCACAGAGAGATCTGTCATTGCACCAGTGTGTGTCCAAGCCCCGATCTGAGGTACCGACATAACCAGTGTGTGTGGAAATACGCGATTGCCATAAGCAGACATTCTGAGACAGGAATCATCAAAGCCATATGCTAGAAGATACAAATAGGGACAAAGTTTTGCACCCGCCTGAATGCTTAATGTTACATAATTAGATCCTAGGGATGCAGCTGTTGAAAGTTCATAAACTTCCCTTTGAAATTAATCATCAACATTTTTTTCCTTTTGACAACCCTGCCAAGACAGGTCTTTTTTTCCTCTGAAAATGTGTGTGCCTAAGTGCTATAGCAGGTCTCTGAGCATGTCCCCTTAGATTATGGGGGTTCATTCTGCTCCCTGTCCCTGTCTTCCACCTCAGGGGCTGGGTATCCTGCATAACCTCATGACATCATTGTAGTTCTCATGAGTTGCTTACCCCTTCTTCCAAAGGTTATAAGCTCTCTCTCCTTTTTTTCCTAAGTTCCAACCAAAGCTCTCTGTTCAGCCAGTCTGCTCTTCTTCCCCACCACTTCATCTTTTGGCACATGGGATGACCTTCTCCTGCACCTTTAGGATTTCCCCAGTACGGGCCAACTTCAGCCTTAGAGAAGGTTGCTCAGACCCTTGTCTAATCAGATTTTTCATACCTCCAAGTATTATGATCCCAGATGTTCTCTGGAAAATCTCTTCTTTTGATCACCTTCATTCTGAGAACTGTAAATTCCAGTTTTGGAATTTGTGTTTGTTGGGCTTCTTTTCCTTTTACTGTGCATCGCCAATAGAGAGTGCCTCCATCCCTTGTATACCCTCTCATTACATAGCTGAAGAAAGAAGTAAGATTCCCCTTAAACTTCCTTTCTGGTGCTGCCTTCTGTCTTGTGTGAGGATTGTGAAGGATGTAGTTCTAACAATTTAAATTGAACATTGTGAACCAGGAAAGGCTTGAAATTGTTCCTGACTTCCGTGAGTAGCACATGAGGAACTGGCCACACAAGGAGGAGGGATAATATTGCATGGAAATATCCCCCTTTTTCTTAGACATTGTGAACCAGGAAAGGCCCAATATATTTAGCCTCGGGTAAGTGAAGCAATTATTCCCCAAAGAGTTAATATCCTTCTGATACTGCATTTTGAATAGCAATTTGCAAAGTCTAAGGAACCTTATTTGGAGTCATTTACACCATTAACACCTTTTTCAATCTTAGTTATGGTGTCAGTAGTATAATATTATAATGAGAAGGTTTCTTTGCCTTAAGGTAAAACTAATTGCAGAGACATTGTAGGTTAGACTCTGCTGGTTATATGCCCTCTTAGTGGGGGGAAAACAAGCTGTGGCACTGCTGCATTATGTATTCTGTAAATTATCATCTCCCCTCCACCTCAGCCCATCCTTTTCTGAGACATTTGATGCAAAAGAGTTCTTGAAAATTAATGAGTGTCAGGATTGAAATTGTTCCTGACTTCAGTGAGTAGCACATGAGGAACTGGCCACACAAGGAGGAGGGATAATATTGCATGGAAATATCCCCCTTTTTCTTAGACATGCAAACACACGATGCTAAGCACTGAATTTCTGGCTTCGATGCCTTTTAAGATGCGGGCTATTTGACCAGTCTGCTGCTATGTGAGCTAATGGTGGAAGGCTAAAGGAGCAGAAATAAGAGGCCACCATTCCTATGACCCCAACACTGTCTGCACAGCAGCAGGGCTGTCAGGAGGGCATGTAAATACACCTGGTGCATGCCTGGCTCTGGCTGCTCCCCTTGCAAGGAGGGAGCAGGGTACTGGAACGTGACTTTCTGGGTCACGGTGCACACCCGAATCTGCCCCTGAGCTATGCAATTACACGTTTCCCTTATTCAGGGCTCATGCTGACTCTGTGATCTAAATAAGTTTCAAAGCTGCTATTCATGTAACTGTGATTAGATAAGGTGGCACAATGGCTGGTTTTATACAGCTGTAGTGCACTCTGTGGGTGCAGGGTCTAGTGAAATGCTGAAAAGAAAATTCTGAAATAATACTTTCTTCCATTGAAATCTGGTTTTCAGGTTGTAAATGGTGCTTATAAAGGGTGTTTAACTGGATATTTTTCTCTCCTGGGAGATATGTGCAAAACTCTGTAATAAATAAAGCAATGACAAAGCGAAATATGATGCATTAAATGTCATACTTCTATGTTTTCTGGTGGTATACATTGTAATGATGTTTGCAACATGAATCAGCATAATTGTTCCTGATAGGTTCCTTGTATGATTCTATATTTCCAACAGAGACAGCTCTTTACGTCCTTTCTTTGAAAATTTGAGCATCTCTTATACAGCGTAAAGCTTCATAATTGAATTTAATGTTTTTATAAACTCCAACAGAAATACATTTTATTGTCTTTGTTCCTGATGGAATTATTCTGCAGGATGAACATTTTTGATCTTGGTATAGCTCCTCCAAACCTTAAATATGTTAATGCAAAACATCCAACATCAGATCATTATAAATGTACAGATATCAGAAAATTAGAAGTTATTGTTCTCACACAGATTATATTTTCTTTTTCCTGGGTATATGCAATACCTAGGATTTCTCAGTAATGCTTTACTGTACTTAATTTTTATTTCAAAGCCACCTTACACATGATTTATGATTATTGAATTAACATAATTACATATGTTAGTTCATTTTTTCCAGGTTTTATATATTCACACTGTAATTTTTTCCAGAGTGCTGTATATGGAAAAGTGCTGTGGATCCTTATTTGGGGGATGGAGAGAAAGGGAGAATCAGCACAAAGGAAAGAGGGAAGATAATTAGATAAGTAACAGTGTACATTCCTGTAAGATACTACATGATTGTGACAGAAAGTCTGTCCCGGAACTGGTGTGTATTTCAGGCCTTGTGCTGTAACTGAATCAACATCTGATTTGGATGTATTTGTATTGTGACTTCACAAAAATGCACATTATGATGAGGTAGTGTAATGAGAAGCAGAAGCACTTGTAGCCACTGAAGTCTCCCCTTGCCACTGCTTGTGTGCAGCTGTTGTATGTAAAGACTGACAATTCCGTGAACTCAAGATGAAAGCACTAGAGGGAAAGGAAAAACAATTACATTTATTCAATAATACATTGTCAACAACAGCCAGGCTAAAATTTTAAAATGGATATATTTGTTCTAGATCTGATATAGAGTCATTCTGCCAGGGCAAAGTTAAAAACTGAAAGTGAGAGAGATTGAGAAGTAATAGTATCGTCCTGACTCCCTTGTGGAACTAGGCTAACTAAAGTGTATACTGAAGTATGTCAGTGTGGTCTATCACAGTGACTCCCACACACTGTGGAAATGCAAACAACGGTGATGCAGCATTAGAATGGGATAAACTTCATTAATTTATTCAAAATAAAATTAGTAAAGATCTTAATGAAAAAAAAAGTATCAGGAAGCAAGATGTTTTGCATGAGTTTGGAAAAAAAAGCTAAAATATGAACATAAAAAGCAATTGTTATTAGTGTGATTTATACAGTACTTTGATTCAGCATTTTTTAACAGTGGTCAAATGATCACTATCCTGCAGAGAGGAATGTATTTGCTCTATTGTTTTGAAAAACAGAATAATGTTACTTTCTACCTGAAATACATCATCTCTAGGTGCCTATCATGGACCAGGCTTTGGCATCTAGCTTCAGATTCGGAAGGTTTATATTGCATGAAGTGAATAACGGCTGGCCAAGTTCTTTGTAAAAATGGGGATATCTGGTGCCTTGCAAAAGCAAGCACAATAAAGTACATTTTTGAGATTATGAGATACAGTGATATTAGAAGCTACTTGAATGCTATGAAAAATTAATCTGAAGATTATAAAATAAGTTATAATTAATTGAAAAATAGACTTTATTTTCCTAATTTCCTCTTTTTTTGTGATTTGTCAATTCACATGACCAAGGGCTTTTTGTTTATTGAGAGAATAAAATTAATGTCATCAGTCTCACATTTCAGGAGCTGGCAGCAGCCAGTTTATCTCATAAACTGACACTTTTTTTTTCCCTTTTGAACTATTCATTATGCTATAAGAGCTCACATATTTATTTAAAGAAACCCCAAACCTACCAAAATTAATAAAGTGGTGGCAGTTACATGTAAAAGGTCCAAACCACCAACTACTGATGATTCCACTTCAATATCTGTCAAGTATAATTTTCTAAAGCATGGAAAAGGCAACTTGCTCAGTGATCCTCTACCACCTCTTTGGAACTATATTTCATAAATGACATGTGAAAATATATAGAGGGAAGAATAGAGGGGCATCCTATGTTGTTTTTTCTCATAGTCGGTATTCAGCTTTCTGGCTTCTTTTGCACTTAGAAAGTACAACTACGGATAATAATAAAATGTCACTGTTACATCGTAAACACTTTCACTAGAGCTTTGTGATAGCAGCTGATTAGCAATGAGTTTATTTCTCAATTCCCTTCTTTTTCAAACCTTTCCTTTTAATTCTCTTTGTACCCTGCTATAGAGTGTGGTATGTTTTAGCTATATGAAACTGCAGCAATGTACAAGGAAGGGAGTGCTGGTGAATTTTTTGAGAAGAAGGTGGCAAAAAAGAAGGTGGCAACAAGAAGGCCCAGATACAAAATGGCTGAGGACCATTTCACAGTGTTCTGATTTTTCTACTCTTCAGAAAATCATTCAATCCCTACAATGGAATTAACTTGCGAATGGCAGAATTGCTGAAAGGAATTCATGTGGGAGTGTGACATAGTCATGACTATTTTTTGCCTCCAGTAGGATGGAAGAGATACTAACAAAATATACGGGTGATCATTTCAGTTAGTGCTATTCAAAATCTTTGGTTTTAATCTTCCAACTTTTCAGTTATAGAATTCTTGGTTTGCATAGCTAGCTGACAAGTGATTCATTAACCATAATTAAAAATGATTCAAGATAATGTGGGCTATACCCTCGTTTCATGTTACGTTTTGATCAGGAGCCTTGTTTTTGGTGCTCCTTGGTTTCTAGGACCAAGTTACCTTTTTTTTTCTTGCATTAGAACAGAATTAACAGCAGAGCTACACAAGGGCAAACTGTATTGTCAACATGGAAGTGTTATGTTCATTTGAGTATTATTTCTTGGTATCATGGTGGCACTTGAGAACTGTAGTAACAGAAAATTACTTACATGTCGAAGTACAAAGAGAAAGAGAAGATCGTTACCTAAAGTGATTGCACCTATGTATTAAGCAGGACAGCAATGAGGGAGAATTCAGTCATACAGGAGATGTGAAAAGTATTCTTACCATCGTGGCAATCTAATCATTGTCAAACCTTCTTGCAGGTGTTTCAGAAAAGCAGTTTTTGAGGGAGGATAATGAGGTGACTAAGCAAAGGCTCAATGGAAGCCACAGAACCACAAAGGAGAAAGCAGATTTGAATGCTGTATTGTCTAGTAGGTGGGCATGAGATTAGCATCATTGATCATCAGCATCTCTAAAATAAATAATAATATGGTGGAGGTAGGTTAGAAAGGGCCTTGAAAGTGGGAAGGAATATGTAAATTTGATTCAATGAGGAAAGAAAAGCAGGATAAAGGAATACAAAGAAAGGAACATTATTACCAGAAGAGTGGGCTAAGAGGCATTCATTAACTAAAATTAGGGATGGATATGAGTGAGGAAAAATTACATTTGCCAGAAATTAATATCATAATGTTGAAATAGTTGAGAACAAGGATGGAAGCTATGGTAAGTTTACTCTGCAGGATGGATACAAAATGATAAATATTAAGGAATTTAAACTGCAAAAGGTTTTATGTTAGGATGTTTAATCTGATAACTTAGTAGAGAGTTCAATGCATAGGTTAAGAATCTGCCTTACAAATAAGCTCATGTGTTTATGTTATTACACTATTTAAGAAAGTAAATAGGCAATTCAAGAAGAAAAATTACTCATGCTGATGCTGAGCTCATGAGGAAACAATGGAAAGGCTGAGGACAAGTTTCTTTCTGTTAAAGGGACAGACTGGAATAACAAATATATAGGTTATACATAGTGATAAATATGGCAAAATACCTGGGAAAACAGAGACAGAATGCAGTTTTAGAGGTTTGAGTAAAACTTTGGCTGGTACAGACAGGTAGGTGGGAAAGCAGACAAAATGGTCTGAAAGAGACCTGGCAGAAGTATGCTTAAAGAGTTTATAAGCAATGGATTCAGAGAGCTTAGAGAGAAAGCAGAACTGAGTAGTAATTGTAAAAGCAAATGAAACTAGAATTGGTAAAACTTCAAGCTCTGATTGGGCGGAAAGGATAAGTAATGTATGCATTATTGAGTATATGTCTGTATGTGCATATTTATAAGCTTATGAAGTAAAGGCTGCACTCCAAAGGGAAGCAGTATTGGTTTTGTGGTGTTTTTCTTGGTTTTTTTTTTTGACTGTGACCACATTGCTGCTTTATTTTTATAAGAAGTATGTGGGCTGGTTTTAGAATTCAGCAATTCCTTGAGAGTAAAAAGGGTTTAACACTGGTTTAATTTATGAAGGGTCTCTATTAAATTGTTCTATTAAGAGCTCTGTTCCACTAATTATATAGGTAAGTGCTAATATAACTGGTTTATATTACAATTAAGAGTATAATATGCAAGGGGACGGATGCTGCTTTTCTAAACCTCCTTTGTTGCAGAAAAAGATAATGAGAGCTATATAAAGTCCTGAAATCATAGCCAATCTATCAGGCCCCCTATGTGAGCTAATGCAAGACTAGAGATATACTGCATTGGCTGCTGATGATTTTATGCCACTTTTAATGCCTAGAAATGAAAAGAGATAAATTAATGGGGAAATCAAGAGAGAAAATGGAATAGAAATGATGTATTTTTCAACATTTTGAATCTTACCCTATCATTAGTCTTTTTATATGGGGAAAAAATCCAATCAAATCAGACAAATACTCAGATTTTGTTCTTTATCCCATATATAGGGATTATAGAGGATACTTGAAGAGGTGTTGTAAAAAATATATTTTTCATAAGGATATAAACTGAACAATGAATGGGAACTAACACAAATACAGTTTTCCTACCTATTATGCTTCATAATACCATATTATTTGTTGTTCATATACAGTTAATATTTTGACAGCATTTCATTCATAATAATATTATAAGTCTAAAATTTGCTTATGAGGCCTCACTTTAGTCTAAGAATTGATTTCTAAAATGTAAGCTAAATCTTATTTTAGGTAAAGGAAGGAAGAGATAAGAAGGAGCAATGGTAATAATTTCGGGTACATTTGTGTTCTGATAACATAAAACTTAATTTGATTCCTAGTCTGAACTGTTGCATTTAGGCCTAAAAATCAAAATTGTCTGGATATCTGTTTATTTAGGCTGACATCAGTGGATTTGACCCAGTGGAGAATGGGAGGCCATGAGAAAGAACCTGGGGAACAGAGTAATGGGAGTGGCTCTTGCACTCTCACCTGGTGAAAACATTGTGACTATAGTCCCATCCGAGTGTCCATACCTGAGTGAAGGCATCATGGGGAGCAAGCAAGTGGGACTAGATATCCCTGTAAAGCCATCGAGCAAAGACTTTTTGTGGGATTACAGAAAAGGGTGGGATGTCATAGGATGGGAGTGCTGCAGGGCATGGAGGAAGTGGGCACAGGCTCTTCAGGAAGAATGAGCTGGGAAGGTGAGGAGCAGGAGCTGCGCTCTGTGCACAGAGGCAGCTGCGGTGTGGAACAACTTGTCTACAGGGCAAGCTGGCCCATGGGGGACCGGGAGCAGAGGCCAGATGAGCAGGCATGGGGTGGTGGTACATTTGCTACACACTGGGTAGTCAAGAAGTGGAAGCAGAGGAAACTTCAAAAATGTAGTCTCTGGTACTCACAGGGGACTTCAGCTGCCCTGATACCTGGCCAAAATGCATTAAGGAGGACTACAAGCAATGGAAAGGTCTTCATGGTGAAAGTGATGAAGCATTAAAATAGGTTGCTGTGAGAGTTTTTAGAATGTCCATCAAAATTTAGATGTTCAGATTTCAAATTGACATGCCTTGAGCAAGGTGCTCTAGTTGGCCCTACTTTGAGGAGGAAATGAAGTCAGATGGCCTCCTGAAGCCCATTGTAGCCAAAATTATTCCATGATTCTGTTACTGTGTCAACAGATACACACAAAATTCTTCATTACAGTAATAGGGATGAGCTAAAGGACAAGGTCCCAAGTGGACTCTTCATAAGCAAATACCTAGCTTTAACTTCATCAATACTTCTGAATGGTGATGAATGGAGGCATGGAGTACCACAGGCAAGGATCTGAGATGCCCCAGGAGATGAAGGTCAAAGACATTTTCTATATCATTCCCCCAGACTGTCTTTCCACAAAAATAGCTTGCCACTAGGAAAACTGTATGGGTGATTTTGGTCAGCATGAAAGACCAGGTCTGCAAAACAACTTAAATGCATAATTCCCATTGTTTTCTGTAGGATTTTCTGGTGTTTTGTGGTTCTGGTCTTTCAATTCTAGGAGGTTGTTTTGATAAATAAATAGTTATTCCCTAGTGGGTCTTGTGGCCTACAATTTAAACACTTGTATTTTCATAGAATCATAGAATCATAGAATCGTATCATGGTTTGCGTTGGAGGGGACCTTTAAAGAACATCTAGTCCAACCACCCTGCCCTCAACAGGGACATCTTTCACTAGATCAGGTTGCTCAAAGGCCCATCCAACCTTACCTTCAACACTTCTACAGTATCCCTGGCAGCCTGTTCCAGTGTCCCACCACTGTCATAATAAGGAATATTTTCTTTGTCTCCAGTCAAAATTTACACTCAGTTTAAAAACATTCCCCTTTCTCCTGCCACTACAGGCTGTTGTAAAAAGTCTCTCTCCATCTTTCTTATAAACCCCCCTTTATATATAGAAAGACTGCAAAAAGGTGTCATCAGAGCCTTGTCTTGTCTAGTCTTAACACAAGTCTCTCAGACTCTGACTTTGATCCAGCCCTCTGATCATTTTCATGTCCCTCCTTTAGACCAGTTCTATCAGATCCATGTCTTTCTAGTACTGGGAACTCCAGATCCAGACACACACTCCCAGTGAGGTATCACAAAAGGAGAGAGTAGATGGTCAGAATCACCCCTCTTGACTCGCTGGCCATGTTTCTTTTGATGCAGCCCAGAATACGATAGCTTTCTGGGTTGCACACGTGCATTGCCAGCTCATGTCCAATCTTTCCTCCAACAGTACACCCAAGTCGTTTTCTGTAGGGCTACTTTCAGTCCATTCATGCTCCAGTCTATATTGATAATGGAATTGCTCTGACCCAGATGTGGGACCTTGCACTTGGCCTTGTTGAGCTTCACGAGGTTTCCATGGGCTCACTTCTCAAGCCTGTCAAGGTCCTCTGGATGGCATTCTATCCTTTTAGCAAATCCACTGCACCACTCAGCTTGGTGTCATCTGCAAACTTGATGAGGATGCACTCAATCCCACTGCATACATCATTAGTCAAGATATTGGATAGTATTGGTCCCAGTGTGGACCCTTGAGGGACACCACTCATTACTGGTTTACATTTAGACTCTGAGCCATTTCCATTGGGACTATGAATCTTTGGATGCAGCCATCTAGCCAATTCCTTATCCATTTAACAGTACATCCATCAAATCCATATGTCATCAATTTAGAGATAAGAATGTTGTGGAGGACTGTGTCAAAGGCCTTAGAGAAGTCCATGTAACTTTTTCCATTTTGAGCATTTAGAATTTGGGAGACAGAGAAAGGGACACATTAAGTGCTGCTAATGAGATTGTGCATTATAAACATTACTGTTTTCATTCCTTTTCTTCCCCAGAGAACTGTATTAGAAAGACTGGAGTAGTTTGTGTTAAGCCCATTAAAATATTTTCCTGGGTTTTAATCAACCTCTTAATTTACAAATGTGCACATTTTCCTTTTTAAATAATTGTTGATACATTTTACTCTCCATGACTTTTATTTTTTTTGTTCTCAGAGCATGAATGGAGTAAACAATTTGGCAATAGTAGGTTTACTCTAAGCCCAATGAGTTTCAGAGCCTAAAGATATGGAGCTCTGTGGTGTGGATAAGGGAAAAAAAAAATGTGATTTCTTGATCTTTAATGTTCATAATGTTCATAATATCGTAATATTTTTTAAAAGAGCAATATTAAAAACCCACCAGGCATAAGGAAGTATTTATCATGCACGAGTCACACCTTTCCCTACACTCACCAAAAATGCTGTCTAAATGGAATTTTTCATCCACTTGTCATTATTACTAAACATATTAAAGATTGGCAGATTACTGTGTGCAATTTACAGTGTTCATTGATTCATTGGAAGCTACTCTTATGCTTTATGAACTCCATATTTCATCTTTCTTCTTCTTAACTATCATGAGGCTTTTTACATACCAGAGATTTTTCAAACAACACTGAGACAAGTCTCAGGGGAATGTAGTCCTAATGAGGTAATTGTATCTCTGGAGAACTCAATTTACTTGGCTACTACTCTAGATTCAAGGTGCTGTAGGATACAATTATTTCATGGGATTTCATGCTCAGTTCTGGGGAAGATACCATGTAAATAGGGGACAGAGATGTTTGTAAATTAATAATGGTAATTATTAATTGGCATCAATTTTGTAAATTATTAATGGTAATTTTGGGGTGATAAAGCCTATTTTTATCTTCAAACCTACAGTAATGATAATAGTATAGAATGCTTTGAAAAGACTATAGAGTATAAATCAATCATTATGAATAACCAATCAAGAAACTTCATAGTACTGGTTGATAGTAAAAATAGGAACTTTTTCTGTTTTACAATTACTAAACATTTTTTCTGTGGTCCTAGGCTTTGTATTGTCTTAACTTTGAAAATGTCAACGCCATTAAGGAAAAATCAACATTATCTGAATAGTCCAAGAAGAATCCAAAGTAAATACAAAGTGATCCTGTTCAAATTCTACATGAACATCTAGGATTTAATTTTGTAAACTGAAGGTCAGTAATATTGTCAGTATAGAAAGACCACTGAGATAAAAGAAATCAGACTACTCAGAAGATAAAACCCAAGAACTACCAGGATTTTATGTACTTATCAAGGAAAAGTAAGTTTCTGAAAATGAGTCAGCTGACCCTTTCATATGGTCTACCCCTCTGTTTCTTACTGTACCTTCCTGTCTGGAGGAAGTTCTTCTGCCTTCTGGGGTCAAGTAACTCTGCTCCTTTATTAGATATACCAGTCTTTGACAGGGCTTTTAGGAAGTTAATCCATTTCCCTTTGGATTTTTTCCCATCCCCCATACCTAACCAATATTTTCAGGAAGACCTTTTCTTCTCTTGCTGTTCCTCTGGGGTGTTAACATTTCACTTGTCAGATTTAAAAAAAAAGAAAGAAAGGTTTAGAACAGCAAAATGCACCAGGGTACGTTAGGTTATATGTTAGTTTCACTTTTTTTTTCAACTGTAGGGTGCACAGAATTCACATACCCTAGCGGGATGGTGACTGGGGTACAAAGGCCTTCTCTGTAAATTAGGAAGAGGATGAAGCAGGCATCCAGGAAGGATTGGGTCACAGGATTGGACCCAGCTGCTTACTGATGCCAGAAATAAGCCCTCTGTGTTTATGCAATTGCAAGCAAAAACACCAGAAGAAATTCTCTGTTGAATTGTTAGAGATGAGGTGGGACTGAATAGCATAGAAAGGTTTAATTCCGTTTTCATAATTCATCATATTTGAGTGCAGGCAAGAATAACAATAATAACTCTCTAGAGAACTGAAGGAGGTTTTAACTGAAGGTAATATACCCATGCCACATAATGAGGAACAGTCACAGTTCTTATATGATTATCATCAGTATCTTGGAACTTGATTACTTTGGTCTTTAGCTAATTCTTAATCTCCGCCTTGGAGTGGTGAGACACTTAGAGTAGCTTGGTACTCTGTTCTCTGAAAAATGAGGAAGAAGTTACTAAATGTGGTTTTGAATGTCTTTAACCCAATTGTATAGAATGTAGGGTTATTTCCCAATGTAGGGATTTTTATTTTTTTTTTCTGTTGGACAGTTCCCACATAATTTTTACCTTGTGGTGTGAATACATCGGATTTGTGGCTTAAGTCTTTGTTTCTGTTGAAAACAAGCTTAAAAAAAACAAAGCAAAACAGATAGTCAGATGATAAGTGCATGCATCTGTATTCCTGTAATTTCGCTGAGATGACCATGACTTTCTGTGAATACAATGAAGTACTCTAAATGCGGCACAGATTTGGTCTTCAGGAAGAGTCCAACATGAAGAGGATAGTTTGCAAATCCTGAAAATACAAAAGGAGTGATATCAGGAAAAGAAAATCCCATGATGTTTACTTAAAAGATGTTTATTGCCTGTTCTTTTGAATACCTTGTTTCCTGCTGCTTCTCTTTTTTTTTTTTTTTTTCCACTTTGTTGGCAAACCCAAAGAGTGTCAATCTAGTACAAAATTTATTTTTTAAACACATTCAGGTATCCCATACATGTAGTAACTTTTACTGCAAGTTACACTGTTGTGGAATTTGGCCTGTGACATTTATGGGAACTAGCATTTGGACATGTCTGCTGTTATTAGGGCTGTTGTACAAAAGCAGATTCTTAGGAGCCTTTTCAGGATGTAGATGGAAGTTCCCAAGGATGATGTAGGCATTGGCACAGGCCTTCTTAACATTAGGAACACATTTTAATTATTCATCTTAAATGCATCAGGGTAGAATATCTGTAGCTGACTTTGTAAAACTTTGACTGTAATAAAGCTGCAGGACAGAAAACCCTTGGAGTGCAAAGACACAGTGTAATGGAGAAGTGTGATTTCTGTGTGAGAACATGCAATAAGATATGAAGAGTTTTTTTTAAAAGAGCATCACTTTCAGATTTGGGTATTACTGTCTTGAAGCATAAAGACCTTTTCTGGTACCAGGTTTTAGTGGCATGAGACCACAAGTTCAGTTTCTTGTGAGTTTCAGTAGACATGCAAGCTGGGAGCGTGCCTGGAGCAAGTTACAGTACCAATGAAGAAATTTGCTATTCAAACTGAATGTTGCAACTTATCCTTAATAAATACTAATAAATTTTAATCTATTTCCCTAGTAAATATTTTATAATTTTTGTCAGCATGGTAGGTTGTGGTTGTTTTTTTTTTCATTTCTTTCTTACACAGATACCGACTATCTTGGATATTAAGTAACTGTGATCATTCCAGGGTGGAACAGGGCTTTTACTCTTGCAGTCCATTGAATATGTCATACAGCTCACCCAGATAGTTCTTTTCTACCAGGAAATAGCTAATATTGACATACTGGCATTCTGATAATGAACTGTCAAAAACGTCATGAATTCTAAAGGGAAAAACCTATGCTTAATCTATGGTAAGCATGTTTGATCATGTTTTACGTGTTCAGTTGGCAAATAAAGCATGCCATTTGAAAATTAAATCTGTCACTTCATATCATTTAGAACTGATCATAAAACATATGCAGTAGCTTTTTAAACCATACTTCTGATGTGCCAAAACCATGCCGTACACGTTGTGACCATTTTGCAGTTGTGAAACTCTATGAAAGATATGCAAGAAAAAGTTGCAGAGATGAACATGCAGCCTGAATGTTCAGCTTTTACTGTAACTTCTTTTTGTGAATTACTTTTTCATTTGGTACAAAATTAGTTGCTGTACACTTCCAACCCAGTGAATGTATTAAACATTTTTTGGAATTAAATGCACTCAAATTTTAATTACATCAGATTTCAAATATTGGACCAATTTCCTGTCCCATGAGTGGTTCCAACTGAAGTCAATATGAATATTTTATGAATTATACAGCAGGATTTGTCCTATCTTTTATAACTAATCCTGAAAAAAAAAAACAAACAAAAAACAAAAGCAGTATTTCTAGAATTTCTCTAGTTTTTATTCTGTGAAAATGCAATGCAGAACATGGACCTTGTAGTGACTCACCTGTAATGTTTCAAAATAATGACAGAAAGGAAAATGCCAAGTAAATTAGCTAAATCTTTTACTCCTAAGTATATTTTAAAAGAAATAAATACTAACAGAAATAAAATTAAAATATATGCATATTTAAATATATGTCTAATTTGGTTTGTATGGTATATTTTTGGCTGTCGTATTTTAAAATTAATTACTGAATACCCGTCTGAAAGCAAGCTGACTTATTTTCAGACTGGTAAGTATTTTGAAATGTCTTGTTGACCAAATTAAAAATAAAAGTAGGAATAAACAACTCTCCCTACCTCCAAGTCGTTTTGGTTTCCAAAGACACATTTTTGCAGACTTTTTCTGCATTCATACTTTGTACTGTACCTAGGACAATGAGGCCTTTGAGCCCAACATTATTTCTTTAAATAGAAACAAATATTCCTAGTAGGGTGCCTAAAATTTTATCCACATTCTCTACCATAGGGTGTATTGTACAAGCCTATCATCTCATATTTCATGATAGTTGTCTCAGTATCAGAATAACCTTTTTAATCATGAAAATGAATCAACACCAGATTCTTGCTGGAAAAGGACTTGTTCATTTAAACTACCATGCAGATGAAAGCTAAATAGTGAATATTAACATTTTCTGACAGATATAAAACCTTAAAGAAATATCTGTCAAGTAATTATAACTCTCTTTCTGGCACAAATACATTCCTAAATTAAGCCATTAAGGTTTTTTTAAGTGTTCATTCACTGATACACAAGTCAAGATGCCATTATCAATAGAATGCTAAATGTAAGTAAAACTGGTATCTTGTATTTTTCCATTAATAGATGTTTTATGTCTGCTTTGTTATATTAAGAAAAAATCTCTTCTTTGTGTCTGTCACGAACAACCTTGTTAGACACTTACAACTTGGTGCTTCAGAGCAGTTCCAGCCCACAGAAGCAGCCTGGCACTGGGACAGAGGTCTCTGTGGAGAAAAAAACCACGCGTGAGTGCGTTGCATATTCACACCCTCCTTCCAACTGCAGCAAGGTCTACACACAACTTCTCACAAGGTTGTTTGGTGTAAAGGTCCCGCAGTGTGTAAATATTGAGGTTTTTGTCCTTGTATCATCTCCAGTGTTAACAGCTCAGCAGGGAAACTCCTGCTGCTTATAGCTGTGCAAATTGTCTCTCATGAACCATCTCATAATGGACACAGGCAAATGTCCAGTTTCTGTAATAGTGATATTTGTTTATTTGTAATTAATTAGTCTGAGATCTGACTCAGTGATTTGGAACCTGATTTAGCAGGTAACTTTAGCAAGAGAAATGAGGTCACCCTGTCTCTCATACCTTGGGACATCATACCATATACATCCCAACCTGGACTCACAGCCCAAACCTGCTGTGTGAGTGTCCCTTTGGGGTGCCAGTACCCATAACTTCTGTAACACAGGAAAAACACGGTGTTTTTAAGGAATTTTATGAAATTTTACAGCTGTAGCCTGGTCTCCTGGAGACACTTAAGGATCCCTAGCAAAGGAGCTGGGTGTGTTGTCTGCTCCCTTCCACTCTGCTTCCGGAGAAAATGCCCTCAAGTATTAATTTTAACCCACTGACCTTTTTGAAATAAAGTTTCAGCCTCAGTTTGAAAAGGCGGGACATCACTGCGTGAACCAGCCTGGAAAATCCAAATCTACATTGTATGTCTTTAGGAAACTAAGACAGTTGAGGTAATTTATAGTGTTCAAGATGCTCTGTTATGAAATAATACCTCGTCAGTCACATTAGAAAGGGCAGTGGAAGCAGAATCTAAAACATACAAAAAAGCATTACTGGGCAGCAGTTTTTTCAAAGTACTTTTTGAGCAGTGAGCATTGGCAGAGCTGTTGCAGACATCAGTTTGTAAGAAAATTCAAGGTAAATTGAATGATACTATATACTTAGATGGATTATCACCTCCTGTGGCATTTTCAGAAATAGATTTTAATTTTCAAGTACAGCAGTGGGAACTTCAAAAATTTGGTGAAAGTGGGATTTTTCTAGTTTTACACCAGTACAACTGAAATCAGGCGCTATTTACTATTTTATTTTCCAATTAGGTTACAGTCTAAAATTCCAAACAAATATTCTAGGACTTACAAATTATTTTATATCTGTTGAGCAGTTACTTCTCATTCCTCTGATATGGGAAGTCCCTCTGTCGTATTTTGATTTTTCACCTCCTTAAGTTTTGGCAGCTAATTCCCTCACCCTCTGCAGCTTCTTTGGATATTCTTTTATAAACTGCTTAACCACTGAAGCAAAGATTACAATAAAAGTTTCCCACCTCTTTGATAAATATTCTTTTTACCATGCTGCAGAGTCAAATTCTCTGTCTTTTTCTGCCTCGGAGATTATTTTAGCATTGGTTTTATGCTGTGGAGCTGCTCCAGATGGAGAGACGAGGACTAAACCACCCAGGGCGCTCTCAGTCCTAATGATCATGACACAGTGGACTCAGGGGCATTCAGTGACACACACAGGGTCCTGTGCTTTCTTAGGGGGGTGGAGGGTATCTTGCTACCACTGCTGTCCTGGGTAATAGGCAAATAGCAGACCATGCCTTTTGTTTCTATTCACGGAGATGCCCTAAACAGAAATACTTAAGAAATGTCCATTTTTATTAGATGCTGCTTCTGCTTTTTTGAAACCTCTGTCATTTTTTCTTCTGGCAAGTCCTATGCAGAAAACCTCATGTTCATTAAGACTCAGGATGTCACCAGAGTGCACTTTTCTGTGAATAAACAGCTGTTCAGGGAAAGAAAAATACCCAGCTCTAAAATGAACAAAGTTCTTAAGACCATTTGCTTTCAAAATGGTCAACACCAGTGTCATTGTATAATGAAACGTCACAGGCACTTAACTTTTATGGAGCAGTTATTGACTGGTCACTGTGTTCATTTTCAGACATTAATGCCAAGGTCAGTTAAAACTAACCAAAGTCCAGATCAACATATATTGAATACAAAAATCTTGCCAGGATTTTATCACTCTTTTCTATCCTGGCCGCCTTTCAGACAGGCCATCCACAGCTTTTAATGTCTGTATTATTTTACCTGTTATCTTTTCATTATACCTTGCCCATTTCCATGTTTCCAGCTAAATGTCAGTTCCTACAGCTGAGATTTAATTTGAATTGTTAAATATATTCATTCTACCAGAGCTTTGAACATGAGTTTATGATTACTTCTTGGAATATAGCTTGCCTCAGTGGGATGTAATAAATTAGTCTAATCATATGGTGAGTACTTACTTCATCCTTTGTTTGTTCCTGCTAGGAACTGAAATTGTCTCTGTAATTGTATGCAAATCCCTTCACCAGAATAATCAAAGGAAACCTATGTGTAGCTGCCTATCCTCCACAAGAGAGGCATAAAAGTAACCTAACTTTTAATTCTACTTAAATGAAAGGTTGTATCTTCACATGTAAAATGTAGATACAGAACAGAAGAACTCGAATTAAAAGGCATGTGAGTAGCAGATACTTTGCTAATACTGCAGGCTGCTTTTTTAGATATGCACATATATATATATATAATATTCATATATATATGTTAATAATGTTCATGGCATCATGGTTTAATCCAGAAAACCAGAACACACAGCATTGAACATGAGAAATAATGTTGCGATTTTTCATTTTAAGCAAGGGGCAGTTTCTTCTCCCCTGAAAATACATGAGGCAGATGATAAGAGGTTTTATGAATAGCCTTCAGAATGTGCCTGTTTCCCTCTACTGCCTGCAGAAGGATACTGGAGTAACTAGCTCAGATTTAGCCATCAAAATTTCAGTTGAGATAAATTCTTCTCCAAGTATCTTACTCCAAGGCATGTTTTATATATTGGCCTCAAATCATTCTGATTTGCTTCTTTGAACTCTGTCAAATATTTTAGCATTAATTTTTTAAATGTGGACACCAAGAAGAGATTCAGTCATGTAGGAGTAGTCTAGTGTCCTCTGTAAAGATCATAGCATTCTTTTAGCCTTTGTCTTCCCTGTTTCTGTATTCAAGTATCTAGATGTTCCATTAGCTCCTACTCATAACATCGCTGGAAAAGATCAGTTCTGTGTATCTATGGCCATCATAGGAATGTCTGTGAAGGCACTCACCTGAGGCAAGGTTATTAGGTGCCTTTTGCTTCATCAGTTCTTTTCAGAGACGGGATGAGAAGTGGGAGAAGGGGGAAGAACAAGCTCAAACAATCTCTGTTCATTTGCCTGTTTTAAAAAGCCTGTCACTTCTTTGCATGCTGTTTTGCACAATTAGCATAAAGTATTTACATATATACATACATATGCGTGTCTATTTGTATGTCCATATATGTGTGAGCATTTAGAAGAACTTACTAAAATGTTTTCTCAATTTTTTTTTTTTCTTGTAGGATTATGTTCTTTTAAAGAAACTCTGATTCTATGCCATTTTCGGGATTTAGTTCAGACACTTGCAGTCCCTCAGATGAAGTGCAGGGGAGGTGCAAGATTACCCAGTGTCATAGGATCATAGAATCATTTAGGTCAGAAAAGATCCTTAAGATCATCCAGCTACAAACCCAACACTGCTAAATCCACCACTAAACCATGTCCCTAAGTGCCACATCTACACATCTTTTAAATACCTCCAGGGATGGTGACTCAACCATTTCCCTGCTCAGCCTGCTCCAGTGCTTGGCAACCCTTTCAGGGAAGAAATTTTTCCTAATGGCCAGTCTAAACCTCCCCTGGTGCAACTTGAGGATGTTTCCTATTGCTTGTCACTTGGGGGAAGAGACTGACACCCACTCCGCTACAAGATCAGGTATTAATAAGCCTCTTTTTGTCCAGACTAAACAACCCCAGTTACCTCAGCTGCTCTTCATCAGACTTGTGCTTCAGACCCTTCACCAGCTTTGTTGCCCTTCTGTGAAAATGCTCCAGCACTTCAGTGTCTTACTTGGCATAAGGGCGCAAAACTGAGCACACCATCTAAGGTTCAGCCTCACCAGTGTTGAGTGCTTTAGTCTTAATACCCTCTGATGTGGTTCTTTTGGATGTTGTTTACACAAAGGTGTGCATACAATTGTATATCATCACAGGGCAAATAAAATCCTATTAAATTGAGAGTAGAGAGGTAATTTGTTGGGAAGCAAGCAATTTATAGAAAATAGCTTTGTGCCAATGAAGATATTGTGTAAGAAAGATAATCTATTAGCACCAAAATTACAGACTGTAGGTTTTGTTGAAATGAATTTTAGCTTTAAGGCATTACACTAGAGAAGAAAGTTTAAGCTACATGTGCGAAAGCAGCAAATATTTGCAACTAAGTTGGATATTTGTGAAATAAATAGAAGAGAAAGAGAGAAAAAGAGTAGTAAGTAAAAATTTTGAACAAAATGTATTTTCTTCTAAAATTAGTTCACTTTTTCATGTTTTCTCTCCTTTTTTAAAAAATGCTGATACACATTAACCCTAATGATAGGCCCAAGATGACAGATAATTGGTTATTCAGAGAAACTATGTAGCCTCTATAGTTCCCTTACAATGCTGGCCTGACAGAGAGCAAGCCTAACACCTGTTTTCCTCCGCACCCCCCTCCACCCCCCATCCTTCTTTTCCACTCAGTGGCTTACTTGTTGTTTCTTTTAAGGTCATAGGTTCCATTATCACTGTAATTACATACCGTTTATGATTTAGCATTGAAGGTTCTGTAGGAAAAATTTGCTAAGAGTGTGGCTTCCCTGCTGCTTGTAAACTTCAGAGGAGCCGAAGACTCCACCCCTGAGTCAATTCTAGCTGAGCCCTTTGGCAGAGCTAAATAATAGACAAATAAAAGCAAAGAAATATAGAGAGCTTACAACAGACTATAGGTTTGGACTATAGGTATAGACTATAGGTAGAGACTGTATTCTATAGGTACATATAGACTATAGGTATGTGTAAATATACATTTGGCATATACACATATAAATATATATTGTACATGTGCTTGGATGTATTTATCTCTATGCATGCATGTCATAAGAAGGCTTACTGGACTTTGATGTTAGTTTCAAGGCATTTAGTGAAGAAGGAGGGGTATTGGTATCTGAGAACTGAAAGCACAAGCAAAAATATTAGACTGCCTTCAAAACTAGTGGTTTTCTTCAGTCCCTCTCAAGTTTACACTTATTTTTATCACTTAGTATTTTGGTGAGACACCTTCACAGCATATTTCCTATGAACGTTTCAGACTCTGAAATGCAAAGAAGGGGAAAAATATTGCTACAGAGTGAGCGTAGCATAAATGGGGTCTGACATAGCCTGAATCTTTGATCATGAGTTCCCACTGTGGAGTAAGCCAAACCTCCTCCCATATGCTCAAGCGAAAGCACATAACTTAACTTACATGGCATTAAGACTTTTTTTTTTTTTTTTAAAGGCAATGATTGAAATATATTGACAGCTTTTTCCTCCTAGGAAAGCAGGGTTATTAAATACTGCAGATGAAGTTGCACAGGTACCAGTCTCTACAGGATTAAGGGAGAGAAGGACAGAAAGTCTGACCATAAACCTTGTTTTGGAGCTTTCACAGCACTGCGAAAATATTCAAGGTCATAGATCTCAGGGAGGTGAGAAACATGAATTCAGATCATAAAGGTAATTTCCTTTATCATCAAATACTCTGAAAACTTTGGAGTAAAATAGTGATAGAGGAGATGGCCAATTGCATCCATTTTCCCTACAGTTTTGTTTCAGAACCATCTGTTATCCTCATGATTGATAGTATAGGTGACAATTCACAACCTACATCATAACATATATATTTGAAAGGACACAGAATTTGGAAAGCTACCTAAAATGAACCATGGATTTTTTTCAGTAAAAATTATGTGAGATAAAGCAAATTTCCTTCTGTTAAAAGTAACAGGTTTTGTAGACATTGGGAAAAAAAAAATAGGTGCTTCATTCTAATATGTTTTTTTACACAGCTTGCATGATTTTTTTTCTAAATGAGTGTATTAGGTTTGCAGGCAAGCTTTTGGGTGGCTTCTGTGAGAAGGTGCTAGAAGCTTCCCCCATATCTGATAGAGCCAGTGCCAGCCGGCTCCAACATGGACCCACCACTGGCCAAGGCTGAGCTCATCAGGGGTGGATAACATAGTTAAGAATGGGGAAAGGAGCAATTGTAGCTGGGGAGAGAAGTGAGAATGTGTGAGACACTGCAGACACAACTGCAGACACCAAGGTCAGTGCAGAAGGAGGCAGGAGGTGCTCCAGGCACTGGAGCAGAGATTCCTCTGCAGCCTGTGGTGCAGCCTGTGGTGCAGACCGCGGTGAGACAGGCTGTGCCCCTGCAGCACATGGAAGTCCACGGTAAAGTAGCTCTCCACCTGCAGCCCATAGAGGACCCCATGCCAGAGAGGGGGGATGCCCCTGTCCTGTAGGAAACCAGCACTGAAGCAGGTTTGCTGCAGGACTTGTGACCCCACAGGGGACCCACACTGGAGCAGTCTGTTCCTGAAGGACTGAACCCCATGGAAGGGACCCACACTGAAGCAGTCTGTTCCTGAAGGACTGAACCCCATGGAAGGGACCTACTCTGGAGCAGTTCATGAAGATCTGCAGTCTGTGGGAAGGACTCATGTTGGAGAAGTTCGTGGAGGATTGTATCCCATGGGAGGAACCCCACGCTGGAGCAGGGGAAGAGTGTGAGGAGGCCTCTGAGGAGGAAGGAATGGCAGAAATAACGTGATGAACTGATGGCAACCTCAAGTCCCCATCCCCCTGGGCTGCTGTGGGGGAGGAGGTAGAGAAACCAAGGGTGAAGTTAAGCCCAGGAAGAAAGGAGACATGGGGCAAAAGTGTCTTAAGACTTAGTTTTTATTTCTCATTATGCTACTCTGATTTGATTAGTAATAAATAAAACTAATTTCCCCAAGTCAGGTGTTTTGCCCATGATGGTTAACTGCTAAGTGATCTCTCCCTGTCCTTATCTCAGCCCATGAACCTTTTGTCAACACCATCCAGTTAAGGACAGAAGTGATAAGGATGGGCACAAGTGAAGCCATCACAATGAGCTAAAGAAATTTTGTATTGATGAAATTTCTGGATTTGTAAAATGTTGGTCATGCACTTGAACTGAGAGAGAAATATATGAGGTGCACTGTCAAATGAGGAGGTACTAAGTAGTGATCCATTCTGGCTGAAGTTTTACCCAGCGTCTTTTTTGATGACTTGGATGAAGAAATGCAGAATACATTTGTTAAATTTGCAGGTGATTACAAAAATTGGAGGATTGTGTGTACTTTGGAATACTTTTTAAAAATATGTCACACTTTCACCAATCCAATTCAGGAAGGACTTAGATCAATTGCAACATATCCAGGGAAACCAAGGAAAATTGTCAGAATCTAGACTAAAACATGTTCCATGAGGAAAACCTGACAGAATCATGTTTCAGCAAGAGAAGAGCAGACAGAAAGGAAATGAAACAGCAGCCTTCAGTTATGTAAAGGAATGTTTTAAAGAAGAAGGGAACAAACTGTTCTCTAGGTCTGTTAGAGATAGGACAAGAATGAGTGGATTTAAATTGTGCCAAGGGAGACTTAGGCTTGACTTTAGGAAACATCTCCTAATGATAATTAAGCCATTAATATATTACGTAGGAAGTTACAGAATCCTCTTTAGAGGTTTTTAAGGACAAAGAAAGATATCTGTACAGAACAATTTAAATATAATTTATCTGTCTTGGGGGATGGAGGGATAGAGGTGAATAGATGGGATTATTTCTTGAGCTTCCTGTTTTATTTCCCAATCTCTGTGTCATTTCTGTGAATTAGACCCAAGTAGGACTCAGAACACAGCTATAGTTCTAGCTTCCATTCTGTTGTCTAAATTGCCCTGTTTGTATGTGCTTTCTGTTGAATATTCTGGGTCCATCTCCAAATGCAGGGAAAATCAGGCATGTGAATGAGTTATCATATGTCAAAGGTTATACAGTGGAGCTTATAAATCTTATTGGTTGTGTTTGAATTCTTGAAGCTCTTAAAAAATTTGAAACAAAAGCGGATATTAATTAAAAATGTATTAATCATGAGGAAAGGTAAAATATACTTGAGTTTGAGTGGTTTTAGTTATTGGCTGAAGGCAAAATCATGCATCACTCATCCTATAACTTTCTTGTATGTTTATGATCACTGTAGTGTCTGGATTCATCTTGCCAAGATTTGGCTAGATAAATAGTAGATATTTTTACTAAGCCTCATGTCTAGACTCCTTCAGTATTCATTGGAGAAAGAGAAAAGCACCTCTGAGATAGATATCTAAGACAAAAAAAATGCCATTTTATGGGATGTATGTCTCTCCTTTTAAAGTTTGGACGATTAACTTAGACAACTACTTTACAGACAGCTAGAGTTAAGTAACGTTAATCCAGTGGTGAATGTCAAATTTATCCATACCAAATGATTTGTTTATTCTTCACGTCTGCTGTGTGTTAGATCTACAATGAATTTATTTCATGTACTGATCCCAGTATGAATTCCAATAGATAGAAGTAGATTGAAGAAAATAGCTCCACCGTTTCAGTGTCTGTGACTGCTGGGATCATAGCTATTCTTGGGAATGGGATCAATTCCTATTTGAAGGTTAATTGCGCCATAAGAGAAGAGAAAAAATTGCATTTCAGTAAAATACAGTTGCATCCTTTTCATCATAGAAAATTAATAATAAGTTAATTCCCGCACAATGGTTCCAAAACAGGAATTACTACTGGGAGTGCTGCTGTTTGGAGCAAGCAGTCGCTTTGCTATCTGTCTCCTAGCAAGAACGTCAGGAATGATTGCTTGTGCTTAGAGGAGTGGGGAAAATTATTTTCCAGAGTGAAAAGACTGCTGGAAGATGAAAGTAACTGATATTTAATTACAAGGCTGTAATTGATCACTTTAATATTTCCAGTGAAAGCAAACAAGCAAGCAAGAGCAAAAAAAGTAAAAATAAAAGGAAAAGAAAGGAAACAAGCCAACCATGTGCATTCCAGCTGAAAAATAAGTCAAGAAAATGCTCCTCTATCTCTTTAGTTTGTTCTGAACACACTGAAGAGATTTGGATATCAGATTTTAGTTTTCATTTAAATGGAAATAAATGAAATTAAGTCATTGACTGCTGAAACAAAATTGGATAGGGGCAAGCGTGGCTGGTATAGCAGAGGATAAATAAAAAAAGTGAAAGGCCACTGAACTTTTAAAATCAAAAAGATTACTCATTATTTCGATTACTTGGGTGAGGGATGATTGTATAAAGGGTCCAATTACGGCAGTATTGCAGTGACTAGGAAGAATCCTAGACTTCCAAATGCCTGCACTTACAACATGTTCTTAAATACCAAAATTGCTCAAGTGATTTACACTCTTTGGCTTCCAGAAGGCACCTAAGTCTCTCTGAAGAGGTACTAAAATCTCTAAACAGATATAAGAGCAGGTGCACATCTGGCATTGTTTTTTAAGTGGCTGATGCATTTTGCAATGGAAAAAAATCCCATGGAGTGTGGACTGAGGGGAGGAAGGTTAAAAAATATCTGAGATGTTATTTGTAATGTATTTAGGTGTAGTATCAACCCAAATATGTAGACTTTCTGCAGTAGACATCTCCAGCTTTCATTTTACAGGAGAAAAATAGAGTAATTTTCATTTTTATATTCAAGTTTTGGTTTTTGTTTTGTTTTGATTTTCCAATATGGTGACAGTGTGGTATCTTTGGGGGAAAAAAATACAAAGAATTTTAAAAAAAGTAAAATAATAGTAGTGTTAGAGCATCACAATTCCACATGACCAGAGAACAGAAAAGCAAGAAGAGAAGGCAAACCCAGGGAAGTGTAAAGAAAATAAAATCTTTTCAGATTTTGCCGGTTTCTGCTTTGGTTCCAGTATATTGAAGTGGAATTGGTACTACTGGTCCTGAAGAAGTTGTCAATAGTATCTACATTTGAGCAATTGTAGTCCCATAAACAGGAAGAAGAAGCTATTCTTGCAAATATTCTTGCATATAGCATCCTTCAGGGACTTAATCCCTGTTTGCAGGCAGTCATATTGGTGTTTTATCTTGCTTATAGATTTGCTAACAAAAAACCTGAAAACACAACCCAAAATCACAACTAACTAAACAAATAAACAACAAAACACACTCCAGGTAAGACCAGGAGCATGTTGATACAGACTTCTAGGCTTCAACTTGGTATGTTTGAGCATGATAATTTGTATTTCCTGAATTTTCTGATGAGTTAATTATCTGCATTTTAAGTTTGAATTTGTTGGTGAGAAAGGGTGAGAACTTACCTTACTCTTTTTTTTTTATTGGCTGAGTCCTAAACATTGATTTTATATCTCAGTTGATACGAGTTAGCCTGGGGTGTTGTTTTTTTTTAGTTTGCTTTTATGCAACAAATAGTATTCCAACATACATGGGATGGAATGTATTCCAGAAAATGAATCATTCGTCTGTCCGTAGCATGACTGAGGATAAATAGCAGACAACCAGAAAACAAATAACATTTAGACAACAGCTGTAAGATTTATGTCTGCTGTCTTGGGCCAACATCTTTCTGAAGTGTAAGAATTTTGTCTAAATAGATATCCTGCCCTCAGTTTCTGAGAATTACCCTAGGTTAGTTTCAGGAATTTTGCCTCATGAAATGTTTGCTGCACTACGTATAACTAATGTTTTCCTCTGTCAGCTGTAGCCAATTATTTTGAGCAAATAAGCATTCTTCTCTGTACGTCTAATTTTTGTGCCAACTGAGCCTATGAATGCCTTTATTCGTTCTGTGTAAACTCCACCCTTAACAGTCTCTTATATTAAACACTGTTCTTGCACACTAAATAGATGACTGTGCCACTGACGGCTTGCACAGGAATTCTGAACTCTTCTTATGGAGATGTTGCACCATATCCAGTTAATACCATTTAGCTGTATTATGCTATATGCGAAAGACATGCTAACATGAATAACCACATCCAAGTGCCAGCTACTGACAAGATTTTACAGCAGCTTCAAATGCCTAAAAGAAGGCAGTTGCTAATGAAATGTGGCAAGTCAAACCTTGATCCAAGCTAGAATAAAAGCTTTTCTATTTAGTTGTCTGATATTTGTCATGCTTTATGCTGGGATAAATTCCCAGTTTGATCAAAACACATCTTAGTAAAGTTGTCCAAGCAAAATGCAAAAGGAATGAAGGGATGTCAATTGCGGTTTCAAACACCATTCATTCTGAATCAAAGAAAATGTTAATTTATGTCAGGAAGCTGAATTAAGTAAACGTCGACTGCCTTTGTAGCAAAGATCAAGTCAAAGTTGCAGTGTAAATGAAGTAGGAACCCCTGTAACACTGGAGTAGTTTTAATGTATATCTATATATGGAAATTAATAGGAAGTGAAGCAAAAAATACGATGTTTGGGAAAGAATCTTGTCATGATTTGCAGAGATAATTACAGTCAAAAAGGAGATTGAATATAGCAACAGGAAAAGCAGAATAATTATGCAGCAATTAACAGGAAATCTGTATGGTTCTTTGAAAAAAAATAACAGTCATTGGGTTAAAAATATATGCTGAGTACAGAAATGTTTTAATACTCAATATATCAAGCATTTTAATTCATTTCCTAAGATAAACTGTTACATAAAATAAATGTCTCATTTATAAGATAAAATATGTTATGCATTTTACATATTCTCTATAAATGTTTTTATTTTTATCTTAAATGTCATCTGCATTGAAGAAAAAATAATAGATGTTCATTTTGGAGTGCGGGTATATCATTTCATAATGATAAGGAGATACAGATCTTAATTTTTCAGGGACTGCAGGTGTCACAGGAGTCAGCAGAAAAATAGCTACTCCTAAATTTCCTCTCATGTGTCCTAAAATCTTCATATTCTGATAAAGCTATTGTCTGCTTTTATGTTACTGAAGGCAAAATGAGGTATTGTAGGTCTTCTGATAGTTAGCAACAGCACACTTCCTGAAATGTAACTTAGAAAGAGTCCTCTTTCAGTCTCTGGGAATGCCTGATAGTGCTTTTTACAGGGAATCTGTCGCACGGCGGTATCTTCAGGTGCATTAGAATGACAGCTGGAGGTAACTGCACTCAGGCATGGGACCCTCTTGTTGAAGTTACGTGTAGTCTCATAACTAAGGATAGTTTTCATGAGGTGAATTTTTTCATTTAAAGCTACTAGGGAAAATTCATCCAGATAACGAGTAAAGAGCCACAATAGTTTGTGTTGTGACTCTAGACAGGGGGACCTTGTCTGAATTGCATAAATAAATGAAAAATGAATTCTTTTTAAGAAGCATTAAAAAATCCTTGGATTAAATGTTGTTAAAAAAAAAAAAAACAGCAAACAAATAAACCCAACAATAATAAAGAAGACAAAGCATTTGAATATCTAACATGATGCTTTTTTAGTATGCAAATACTTATGATGAATGAGTAGGCTCATATTTTTTCTTTGCTGTATTGAACTGCCCAGATACAGAAACCTGTGCAAAACCAGTCTGAGAAGCTGAATGCTTGACTGGAAGAGTTTGTGTTTGTAAGTCATATGAAGATTATCTATAATGCTGAGAATCCTTCCAAGCAATCTGATCACATCAATGGTAATTGTTAACTGCATACTGTGTGCTGATTATGGCTAGCAGCATAGGTAGAGATACAAGCAGTCACTTATTCTTTTCCCTGCAGGAACAAATATTAAGAGACATAATATCGATTAAGGACAGTTCCTATACAAAAGAATGCATTGATTGTGTTACTAGTATATTGTATCCTTTTCTTTTAGGTTATTCAATACTTCAAGCTATTATGGAAAAAGCAGGACAAAATAGCTGGCAAGTCAGTGCCATCTGTGTGGAGAACTTTAATGATGCCAGCTACAGGAGGCTTTTAGAAGATCTGGACCGAAGGCAAGAAAAGAAATTTGTAATAGACTGTGAAATAGAGAGGCTTCAGAATCTCTTAGAACAGGTAATAACTACTTCTGATGTCACTGTAAGCACATTACTGAAACGCCACATGAGATACCATTGTGCATTTAGTTTTGTTTATTTTTGCAATGGAAATGAGATTGATTGCTCTTTCTTTTTGTTTTTCTTCAAGGGCCTATATTTGTACATCCACTTGCCTGCTCTGTTTTCTTTTCCTATATAATTCTTAACAGCTAGTGCATCACTGCAGTGACCGCCCCTCCCTTTCAGACTCATCAGGTCTGCAGGTGAAGGGTGCCAGCAGTCAGGGCAGCTGGATGTTTAGCCCCACATTGCAGCACCTATACACCTGATACATGCTGCATCAGGGTCTCAGGGCTGGCGGAGCAACGTGGTGTTGCTGAACTGGCAAGATGTCCTCAGTCCATCCCTTCATGGGGTGAAGTGGGGTTTTTTTGGTGGAAAAAAGCATCTATTTTTTTGCGAATAGAGAGTAATACTGACTCCAGTATTACTTTCTATTCACCAAATAGAACATATGGTGAACAGCTTAACATCTTTGTCAGCAACATGGACAGTGTGCTGTGTGTGCACCCTCAGCAAGTCTGCCAATGATACCAAGCTGTGTGGTGCAGTTGGCACACTGTTGAGAAGGGATGCCATCCAGGGGCACTTTGACATGCTTGAGAGGTGAGCCAGTGTGACACTCATGAAGTTCAACAAGGCCAAGTGCAAGGTCCTGTATCTGGGCTGGGGCAGTCCCAGGCATGAATACAGGCTGGGTGGAGAATGGATTGAGAGCAGGCCTGATGAGAAAGCTGAGGGGTTGTTGATTGACAAGAAGCTCAACAGCAACAGTGTGCAACTGTAGCCCAGAAAGACACCTGTATGCTGGGCTGCATCAAAGGAGTGTGACCAGCGGGTCAAGGGAGGTGATTCTCCCCTCCTACTCCAGTCCTGTGAGACCCAACCTAGTGTACTGCATCCAGCTCTGGAGGCAACAACATAATAAGAAGGATGTGGACCTGTTTGAGTGAGTCCAAAGGAGGCCACAGTGATAATGAGAGGGCTTGAGCACCTCTCCTGTGAAGACAGGCTGAGAGAGTTGGGCTTGCTCAGCCTAGAGAAGAGAAGGCTCCAGGGAGACCTTGTAACAATATTCCAATACCTAAAGGTATTGGAAGGAGACCTACAAGAAATCTAGAGGGGGACTTCTTAGAGGGGTATGTAGTGATAGAACAAGGGGGAATGGCTTTAAACTGCAAGAAGGTAGATTTAGATGAGATATTAAGAAGAATTTTTTTTTTACTGTGAGGGTGGTGAACAAGTTTTCCAGAGAAGCTGTGGCTGCCCCATCCCTGGAAGTGTCCAAAGCCAAGTTGCATGGGGCTTTGAGTAACCTGGTTTAATGGAAGTTGTCCCTGCCCATTGCAGGGGGGAAGGAAATAGATGAGGTCCCCAAGCCACTCTGATTATGTGAAATGGCATAGACAGTATATTTCTAGTCATAAAATGCTTTAAAATTTTTAATTTTAAATATTTAAACTGATAGTTTTATTACCTTAGCAGACTATTTACGAACATGAAGAGCAGTAGAATAAAGGTGCTATTGAACTGGGAAGAAAGGTCGGGTTCTTCCATCAGTTATTTATGAAAAGCTGCTATTAGATAACAAAAAAACTGGGCCAGACAGACTGGCTTGTGCTGGGTAGTACCTACATGAGTATATAAAGTGAATATAAAATCCTGCTGCTGTGATGTGGCAAATCTATCTATATAGCGCTTATGTACAAGCTCTTTCTTAAATGATGGAAAAAATACAGTAATGCTTTGAAAGGAGAATTTTGTCAAATGACGGGAAAATAACTTGGGGTTAACTAGCTGCTTCCTGCCTATTCCCACATCCTATGCTGATGTGCTGGTGCCAGTGCACCGTTCAGTACCTGCTGCTGCTGCTGCAGGAATTGCAGGGAATGAATGCCATCTGCTGGTGGTCCATCCTCCACCACCGTTCTGTTTCTCTGATAGCGCGTTAATTTTGAGGATTTTTTGCAAAAACGGTCATGATGCATCTGCTACCAAAGTCACGGAAATACGAAATGTCTTTTGTGGTACAGAAATGCAAAAATAATATTTATAGAAATATATACGTCAGTTTTGCTTTCACTGGCAGAAGATAAAGAGGGAAACTGAGAATTAATAGCATGGCTGATTTAACAAGGACTTTTTCTATGACTGCTGCCAAGAGAAGAATAGATAACACCATATTGCTATACATATTCTTTTGGCCATTTTTTTGATTCTGAATGCCATTATGTTTTAGCACATGCTCTCTACAGCTTATAATGAGATCCTCCCCCAGTTCAGCCTGTGTGGTAGTAAAACAGAACACCCATTTGAAGGCCTTTTAAAATACACTGAGAAAAATAATTTCTCAGGTCTATGTGTGTGCCCACATGTATGCACCTGATTTCTTTTACATGGCATACAAATGTGACTTAGATAAAGTATGTTATATTACCATAAGTCTTGAGATACACCTATCATCCTGCATAGGTGTATCTACTGAGAGTCCACTCAGTTTCAAACCAAAATGAAGCCATACAGTGCACACTTACATTTCTATGATCTCAGCTGTACATTTTATTTGCTACCAGGAGCTCTCACTTGTTCTCCTTCCAGATTGGCACCTGCACAGTCAGTTCATACAGGACTAGATTTTGCATGTCTAAAATAGGTACTTAATGCAGGCTTGTTAAGTCGTTAAAATGAAGTGCCTGGCCTCAACAGTCTGAATCAGATGTGGTGAGTTTGGTTAACACATCTACAGGGCAAGCACAAAAGAGGCCTCTTTCCATTAACAGCGGCAGGAGAGTGGAGGGTAGGAGTGAGCACCTAACTTCAAAGAATGGTTTGAGTTGGAAGGGACCATAAAGATCATGTAGTTCTAACTTTGCAACATACTTGTATCTTTGTTAGTGGTACAAGCACTTTTTGGAATTGATTCATCTGGCTTTTACCCAGGAAGTGACCTCTTCTGTACTTGTGCTGGTGTTTATTCACACCTAAGTGTAAAGCCTTTGCCCTTAACTCTATGCTAATGAAGTGAGAGAAACTGGTTTGTGTTTTTTTTCTAATAGTGACTGCCCATATATATATTTATTTACACTTTAACTAATTAAATTGTAATTCATATATTTCAGAATATTTTTATAATTATCCCAGATCATATGAATTCTCTTCTTCCCCAGCATGCATGGTGATCTTCTCCATCCTTCCAAAGAAAGGTCACTGTACAAGCAGGAATAGCGTTATAGCCAGGCTACACGAAGTATGCATAAGAGCTGTAGCTTTTCTGTCCGTTGCAAAGGTCCTGCTCTTCCTAGACAGGCTGACATCCAAGGAGGGCTAGGGTGCTGATTTGGGGCTCCAAATGAAAGCACTTTGCTTTCAGAAAGAAAGTACTTCTTAAGGATGTGCAGTCAGAAACAGTCTCAGACACAAAAACATTTAGTCTGCCAAAAATGGGATTGAAGCAAAAAGAGTCTAGCCCAATGTAAAAAAAAGCAAAATAACAGCCATTTTAAAATATCAGCCATTGACTTTTCACCTTTGCATGAAATCTTTAATAACCTATAGCAAGACAGGTAAGGTGGCTTCACAAATGGACTAAAAGTTGGCATGCTCTTCCTTGCATACACAGAAGAATTGATTAAGCTTCAGTGATTCTAATTAACTCAGCTTCTTTCCTGCCTAGTTCTCCTGTAATTGAAAGCCTAAGTTCTGACTATACTGTAATACTTTGCAATGTACAAGTAAATGTTCTGCAGAACATTTAGGAAAAGTAATTAAATCTCAGTAATGAGACCGTAACTCAAACTGCTTTGCCCTTAAATCTATGCTAATGAAGGGAGAAAAGCTGGCTTGTGGGCTTCTTCTCAAGTGATTGTCCATATATATGCACATTCACACTTCTCATGACTGTGGACCTCAAGCAGTGAAGATTGGAGACTTTTTCACTGGCTGTGCTCAGAAAGTGAGCTCATGGGCTGCTCTCCTACCCCCACCACTTATCTGACCTGGTGTCTTCTGCTCTCTGTCCTCTCCCAGCTGAGAAAATCAGCAGCTTGTTGTTTTCTCACTTCTTGTGCAACTCTCACTGTTTTCTATTTCTTTTTGTATCCTATATTTTCCTTAAGTTCATTAATTTTTCTCATTTATTTTCTCCTCTCTATGTGCCTTGGTGTGTGTAGAACCTGCCTTCACACTCAATACCTGAGGCTTGTCTTCAGTGACAATTTTTCTTCTGGAACCCAGTGACTTACCTGAAATCCAGGCTCCCCCTTTTCACAGCCCAGGATGAGCATTTTTGATCACATAATTTTCCTTTCGGGTTTTTATGTTGCCATGGTGGGGTTGATGTTTTGGGCAAGGGCCAAACCTGTACTTCTTGTAAGGATGAAGTATAGAAAGGTGGAGTTTCATTTTCAAATTTCTGTTGTAGAAAGGAAGACTAGGGCCAGCATTAAATTCAATAGGTGCATTCAGCCCGAGTGTTTATATTTGATTTTCTTGGATTGCCCCCTCCTGTCTTAGCCTCAGAAAAGGTTTCAGATCTTAACTCTCTAAGGCTATGCAAAGACTTACAGGGCTGTGATGGTTTTCTTAATAAAGCTCTGCTTCTCTTCTTCGGTCATGCTCACCCACACAAGACAATACAGTCTCCAGTAGCAACTGGAGATATTTGGGGTGATAGAACAGTCCCCAGTAGCAACTGGAGATACTTGGGTGTGATAGGATACCTTCTGCTTGGATTCTGTATTAGTACAGAGTTGGCATGGCTCAGCAACAAGCCCTGTTTAAGCACAATGCTGGAGCAAGACACTGATTTCTGCAGGATCACAGAGTTGTTGCTTCAATTCATCAGTAAGACAGACAGTGTCTTCAGCCTATCTGAGTCAGTAGATCTCCACCTACTCTCGAGAATCTGATGTAACTTAAGCATGCCAAGATAATTTTAGCTCTTTTTCGCACTTCATTCTCGAGATGGTGAAAGAACACCCTGCCTCCTTAGTATCTTAAGGAAAACCTTTTTGTTAACCTGTGAGTGAAGTTCCTCTGTACTCCTCATGTAGACGTTAACATTCTGCAATCCCAGGCTCTGAAAGACAAGCCACAAGCATCAAGACTTTTGCCGTTTTGTTTATTTGACACAAGGGGCTGCAATGCTTGACATGACCACTGCTGCTCACCCCCAGAAATAGCTGTACTGCAAAACACAGTTTATTGCAAAAGCAGTAAAATGAAGAGGGAATGTGTCACTGCCCATGGCAGGGAGGTTGGAACTAAATGAGCTTTATGGTCCCCTCCATCTCAAACCGTTGTATGATTCTATGATTTTATGAAGGTCTACTTCATGTCAGCTTCATCCAGAACTTCCAGAAGATGTGTTTCCATTTTGGAGAAATCAATTCTACTTAGTTATGTAGGACTGCTTATGCTTAACAGAATGTTTTCTAGAACTATGTAAGCGATCTCAAATCTGATGAATTGTCTCCCCGGTTTACTTCCCTGGCTCTTTGTTTCATCTGCTCAAACACAGCCATAATAAAAATATGCCACATGGTTTAAATAAATAAATAAATAAATAAAAACCATCAAACCCAACAATGATAGTCCTTTATTTGTATTGCATAAATGACCAGAAACAAGACAAACAAGACAGAAACAAATGAGATAAAGCTCCATTTTCCTACATGGATGAAATGGTTTTACCATTCTCTTTCCTGCCTACTGGGGCAAGGTAGAAAAAAAGGAGATAAGGCAAAGACAGAAAAAGATAAAATGACATCTCCACAGTTTTATATAACAGATATTGCTTATATAGCAGAATGCATTTCTAGTGATTCATACTCTTCTGTCACGGACTGTTATGTCCTTGTTTATCAACATCCCTTTTTTCATGGCAGTTTCAGCAGGTGGTCTTTTAAAAGCACAAAAATATTCTGTTTGAATCAAAGAATGGAAGTTGGTGAGAGAGACAGAAAATTCTCTGCTTGTGCGTCTCTTCTTTCCAAGTTGTGTTTCTAAAGTGCTCCACTGAATTCAATGCAAAGAACTTTCTGCTTAAGATGAAATGAAGACTTGAAACACATTGTAATGTGATTTCCATTTCCTACCAACTAATCTGCTAATACTGGCAGCAAGCAGCACAGCATCTGAATAGTCCAGGCCAAAGTCATGTACTGCATATGATGCAGCAAGGATCAGGCCCATGTGTTCCTCTCACTTTTTACCAGTTTTTTCTTTTGTTACTCTTTCTTTGAGTTTAATTTTTCTTCCTGCGGTCCAAAATAGTGTATCTATTTGCAGTTCTGGCTTATTCACCAAAATAAAAAGTCAAGTGTCAGCCTAAAGATAAAGGGTATATCTACCAAAATTAGAAAATCCTTAATCTTATTATGCATTTACTGCATTTTTATTTGAAATACAGAACACATGTTTCAAAATAAATATGGCTAAAAAAGAAATGTGGCTTTTTATTTATTACTGAGAAAGCCCAAACAAAGTTAATTACAGATGCCTATTTAAGCTGAACTTATGAAACCCCAAGTCAGGCTTCCAAGTTAACTTTTTTTTTTCCTCATATTATTTCTTCTCATTAGAATTTATTCACTGCTTCATTTGTATGAGTATAATCTAAAGCAATCCATAAGCTTCTTAAAACAGTAAGAAGTAAGGACTGATACACTCTTGTCATTCACAGGTTTTGTTCTTCTCTTAGACCACCAGTACTACCACAAGCACCATAAAAATCTCTTTCCTAAAAATGTACTACGCAATCAAGAAATAGAAATTACTATGGCTAATCCAGAAAGATGTGCAAGTTGACAGTACCCATGCATCAGATGGAAAGTGTAGTGTCTGGGTGCTTCTTATCCTTTTGGTGGCTCTGTTCACCCAGCAGCCAGTATCAATAAGGACTGTAGAGACTTAGTGTCCTAAATGTCTTAGACAATGTCTTAGAGGCACTGTCTTCCTTTCAAATAAAGCTGAAGTTGCAAAATGTGTTAAAAACTATTTTTCAGACAAGTCAGTAGCACAAATATGACAAAAAAGCAAAACACACACATTTAAGGAAATGTCATATCACCCTCGTCTGTCTTACTTGCATCTTGTTAGTTGGAATAATTTACCTTAGGTAAATGCATGTCATAGATTTCTTTTGTTGTTTCTCAGTTTGCTAACTGGCAAGCAAGAGTGAAGTGTTATAAATCAATGGAGCTGAGGTCAGACTTGAAGAATATCACAGAAAATGATTCTGAAGATTTCAGAGAAAACATATGTTACTTGTTCAACCACTATATTTGTTCTTTTTACTTCTTCAGACACTAATAATACTTATTACTAGAGAAGCAGACTGTCATTTGCTCAGCCAGAGCTGATCTCACAGCTATTACTTAAGTTTGTTCGGTGCTCAGAAATATGCTCAGATAATGCAATGAAGTCAATGCTCCAAATAGATTTTACAATTAAGCTGAAAAGCGCAGTGTAAGAATCATTTAGATCATGATGGGTAGTGTTGTTAGCTGTAAATACTTTTCTTTTGGCCCTTCATTGTTTTTTTATTTCTTTCTGTGTTAATCTCTATCAAAAGGACATTTAAAATTATAGAAAGAAGCTTTCAAAAACATAAAATGCTGAAGTTGGAAGTTAACAGTTATGGTCCTATCTTTCTTTTTCTGCCAGAATTCTCATTTTCAGCACATATTAAACACTGCCAAGCAAATAAAGCACCAGAAAAAAATACTGCAGTCTTGGGGCTCTGAGATCTGTTTTTAGACAAATTTTGGACCTAGTTTTGAAATTCAGACTGTGAAGTACTGACATAAACAGTTCTATTCTACAACCAAGTAACAGAATAATTGGGGTTGAAAGTGACCTCTGAGGGCCATCTGGATACTCCCCCTGCTCACAAGGGCAAGCTTAGATCAGGTAACTCATACAGTCATACTTTGAACACTTCCAAAGATAGAGATCCCACCACTCTTTTATGCCCTGTGTCACTACTTGTCTACCTCATGGTAAAAATTAAAAAAAAATTAAAAAATTCTTATATCTAGCTGGAATTTCTTGTGTTGCAAACTGTGTTGTCTTTTGTCCCATTCTTGTGCACCTCCAGGAAGAGTCTGATAACCTCTTCCCTATCACCATCCCATCAGGTATTTATACATACTACTAAGATCTGCCTGAACCTTCTCTCTCCAGGCTGAACAGTCCCAGCTCTCTCAGCTTCTTTCATATAGGGGATGCTTCAAGCCCAGTCACCTTCATGGCCCTACTCTGGACCCACCCCAGTATGCCCATCTCTGTCTTGTACTGGGCAGTCCAGCACTAGATCCAGCATTCCAGATGGTGCCTCACCAGAGATGAGCAGAGGAGAAAGATATTTCTCTTTTGACCTGCTGGCAACACAGCCCAAGAGGCTGTTCACTTTCTTTGCCATCAGGGCACATGAGCGGCTCATGGTAAACTTGTCTACCAGAATCCTCAGGAGCTTTCATGCAAAGCTTATTCCTTTACAGTGTGTGCCCAGCCTGTCCTGCTGCGTTTGTGGAGTCATGGTGAGCATCAGGCCACAAAATAAGGCAGAGATCTACACAAATGAGCTCATTTGTTTCTCATTGCTCCATTGGCACACCTATATGCAGCTCTTGAGATAAAAATACTTTGTGAGTGGGTGAACTGTGTATCATCTTGTATTGAATCTTGCAAACCCATAATGTATTTGCATCAGAAACAGCTAGAAGGAATACCACAGTGACCAGATCAATCTCTGTGCTACTTGAAGTGACCAAATAAAAAAAAAAACCAACTCCATTAAACTGGACAACATGCTTCTCCAGTATTTTGGTTCCTCATTCTCTGCTACTAAATACTCTGCTACTTCTTCCTAATTCCTGATAGTCCTCTTGGGCAGATTTTTAACAGGAATTTAATTTAACCATGTCTCCATAATGACCTTCATGCAAAGCTCAGCGAAGCAAACTGAAAAACACAGACTAAATGTAATTGCATTTGCCTAGGACCTTTATGTTTACTTCTTTTTGAAAGAATATCACTGCTTCTAATTTCTGTTTTCTCAGGCTTTTTTCATATGCAGTAACATTTACAGTGTTTGTTTCTATATTTGTACACACGAATATGTACATAAACACATGCACATAGGCATATACAGGACTATGTAGCAAAAAATGTTCCTCCTTTCTGCAAGAATGGGAATCTATTTCCTTTCTTCTTCCATCTGTAGCAGCTCCATCCTCTCCCACCCGTTTCCATCTGACAAAGTTCAAACCTCAGCATTCTGTGTGTTCAAAGTCTTGCAAAGTGTCCACTGTGAGCAGCATTGAATTCTGCATAGTGAATCAGTTTTGCTGTCAGAGATCAACAGTCTGGCTCCTGGTCTAGCAGACAGGCTGATTCCAGACTTTTTTCTGCTCCCTGCCCTCCCCTACCCATAAGAGTTAAACGGGATGTTTCCCAGTAGACAGGCACTTTTCTCAGCTCCATCAGTGTTCTGTATCATCAGGATCAAGCTTCGCTGCTCACCAAGGGCTGTAATTGCCTTTAAACATAGAGGTGAAAACTGCTATGCAGCATCTGGCACATATTTAATGCTTCAATATGCACAGCTGAACTGATACATAATAATAAAAAGTACATTGTGCCTTGTTATATTAAAAATTAAACCCATTGTGAAGTTGTCACATAGCAAACTATCATTAGTAAAAATTACAAGCCAGTAAACTCTAGTTAATAATAGCTGACAATACTTATTAACAAGCATGATAGGCAAGTAGCTGCGCAGTGTCTTGGATGTTGTTCATAGTTGTCTAACTCAGTTTTTCGATGTGTCATTTGACATCACTGATCCTCAGCTTCTCCAGCTTTGAGATATGTAGCTGAAAAGTACCATGTATGTGTTAGCATTGAAAACCAAATCTCTCTGATGGGTAAAATGAAGAAGGCTGTCACAAAAAGATTGATTATTATTATTACCATCAAAATGAAAGTAAATAAATATGTGAATGGAGAAAAGTACAGAAGATGACATATTCCACTCCTTCTAGATCTGCTCTTTCATATTTTGCCAATGGAGAACTAAACCTGAAAAAGCTGAATTTCTCTAAATTGATCAAGTTGTAAATTTTGCTGGTTTTGAAAACATTTTTTCCTAACGTTGGTTTCCAGCGTGTCTACTAACTGAAGCTACCAACTGACATTGTTGAAAATAATATTTAGATCACTTGCATGATTAATTTAAGGTAGTAATAATAAATAAAAACATAATACTTTAATAAGTTATGTCATAATACAGAAAAGCATAAATTAACTGGACATGTTAATTAGAGTATTAGCTTAATGATTCCTCCACATCTAGTTTCCTTTTTTCATGAATGCAGAAGTGCATTGGCACAAAAGGTCACTAGCACAACACAGGTAAATGCTCAGCAAGAGATTGCATTGCTTTCACATGTAGTTAAGTTGCATAATGAGGATTTCTTTATCCCTTGAGTCAGAAACAGCGTGGACTGTCTCCAGTTGTCCTCTATATCTTTCTTATTTTCATGAACAAAACACAGGTTTAGTTCTGCTCACACAGAACTGTGGGAGCAAATCATGCGCATGGCACGCAGTAATTTGGGCCAGTAGCAGCATTGTTGGACTTAACGCTAATTCAGGGGCGTAGTAGCAGCTCTCTGTGTATCTCTTCTTAGTCCCAGGGTGAGTGGGAGATTCATAAAGTGCCTTTTCTTCATCATTCCTTTCTCTCCATGCTTTTTTTTCCCTGAAGGTCTAGGGAGTTGCTTCTTAGTGACACTGTAATGTCAATGCAAGCTGATAGCTCTTCTCCTTGAGGGAGCCAGCTGCCAGCACTGCCACCAGCATTTTCCTCACCCCGCAGAGCCAGGAAGGGCTCTCTGCATAGGCTCATTTTCTGTGAAGCAGCTGGGGTTTTGCACACAACAATAGTCCCACACTGCACAGTAATAAAAACACATTTTGTTACTGCACCACATAACTGATGAGGTTTGGACCCAAGAAATAGGTTATTTCAGTTACTGAAAGAACAAATAGGCCGTAGAAGACAAAGGATGAATACAGATGGTTTGGAGGTTTGTAAAACGACCTTCTTACACCCTTCCTCTCTTTCCTCCCCTCTTTTTTTCCCTACAAGTCTGCGCATCCCATTTAGCTCTGAGTGAGCCTTTTGCAGGATTAGGCTTCTGAGCAGCAGAAGAAAGCAACCAGCCATGCTTAGAGCACTGGTTAATGGCCTTTGAGCCATCTCTCCAGGTTTTCTTACCCAGCAGCTGCCTGTGCTGTGCAGGGCAATCCCCTGCCAGCTGGTTGTGGGCATGGGGGCTGTGTGGGAAGCATCGTTCCCCTCTGCTCAGTGTGCGCACCGCTGTGCTGGCTCAGTGCCTGCCTTCACAGCAGAGAAAGAAATGCTGATCTGTACAGAGCCACTTCTGCTTTGTGTATTGCCGCCTTTAACATCCTCTCTGGTGGCTGTAGGCCGTTAACAGTCAGCCCTTTCCCCAACAATAGTGCCCTTTTGCAAGCACTAGCTGTTAAAATTAAGCTTGTTTCTCAATTGCTTTTTTATGTCTTTGTAAAAGATTTATTCTTGCTTCAGATATTGTATAAAATCTCATTTCAGTCGTGATTTACATCATCACCATTTCTACTGCAATATTTCAGGTCAGGTCTCAATCTTCCGTCTTTAACAAGTCTCCACACTTTTTATACTGTGTTAGACAGACTTCATTTTATTGCAGGTGTTCTTTTTCTTAAGGCAGTGGATTGTTACACAAGAGTAAAGAGGAAAACCTTTGTTAAAGTCCCATTGGTAATGCACAGCAATCACCTTTTGAAGAGATTTAACTGAAAATAAGTCCTTTTCACTCCAGCTGTACTGACCTCCATCTCCTAGAAATCATAACGAGGGACATTTTATGCTGCAGAAGTTAAACATTCTTTTAAAATGGGTTATATGCAATATCCATTTCATAGTAGTAAAGAACAGAGGATGACTTGGGGCCTGATTCTCTGTTCAGATGCTGATGTAAGCCTGGCAGTACTTTTATCAAAGTCAGTGAACTTGTCACTCCCGAAAAAAAAAAAAAAAAAGGATCAAAGCAGACAGTGGTAGCTCTTCTTTTCTATAGTGGAATTCTTTCTGAATTTCCTAGGCCAGGCCATTGTCCAGCTAACTGGAAAGAACAGTATTGTATGATAAAGTCAGAAAGTTCAGAGTTGTGTCTAAAGCCTAAGCTAGATTCAGATATCACTGGCCCTGCTTTACCACACATTAAAGTCAGTGGTATAATTCTATTATATTTGGTTACACTAGTATCACCAAAATGAGAATATGGCATTTTCTTAATTGCAGTATGGTAGATCAGCAACCAAAAATTCTCACAAGCTACTGCTCTTTTTAGTTTCTTATACATAAATACATTTTGTAAAGTGAATGGAGCCTAAGGCTGTTGGTTTGGTTTTTTCTTCGAAGTTCACCTTTCTGCAGACAATCACATACACAGTAATATTTGTGAGGAAAAAGAAAAAAAAAGGAAGAAAAAGAGTTGCATTAGATTCTGAAATAACCGTGATAGCCTCATGGCCTTTACACTTCACTTCCTTTGGTTCTCTCTTGTTGCATTCACTGAAATGAAGGATTCACTAACAGTGTGACTACAGGATAATATATGGAATGGCTGTTGTCTTTTCTGTTAATGGCAATTTGGGAAGCAGATTGTATTCTTCCTCAAAACAGTGTTGATTACTTAATAATTACTTTAGTTTTACAAATACGAATATAAAAGAGTTCCAATTCTGAGCACTAACCACCTTGGTCATTGAATCAAAACATGCAAATCAATACACAAAATCCATTGCAGCATCCTGCTTTCCCCTGCTGTCAGCCTTCTCCAAAGAAGTCACAACTCAGCTCATCCTTCCCAGCAGTTTCTTTCCGAAACCTCCCTGAGAAAGCTGAGGTCACCTTAAACTCTCACAGTGACAAAAGTTGGGTGCAGTGTGTGGTGGTTAAGAAGTCTTTAAGGAGAAGTGGTGTTTAAGAGTGGGAGTACAGTGCAAAAATAAATGTTTAGAAGGTGTAAGTGAAGAAGTGCTACATGAGCGTGTAAGTGAAGAAGTGCTACATGAGCGGGGAGGAATGGATCTCATCCCACTTACTCAGCTTGCCAGCACTAGGGCAGCTTTGAATCAAAGCATTCTGAAGCAGTGAAAAGGACAGTTACACATACAGAGGGTCCTCCCTGACCTGCTGTATCAGCAGTTTCATGGTTTACCACTGCTTCTGTGACTGGCAAAGCCCACCTTTGATGCCTAGCCCTGCCTCAGGTTTTGCAACCTGCCACAGTGAGAGCCAAGTCAGACTTCCTCCTTCCTAGGCAGAACTGCCACGGGTGCCTGTGGCAGCGTTGCCGTCTCTTCACAGCCTTCCTTTTGAAATGAAGACCGTTCTCACTGCTCAACCTTGTGATATACATGGATTTGCTACATGCCCCACAGATGCTCAGGGCTTGTCTAAGAGAGCGGGGTCCACAGGCATGGAAAGCATCATAGTGGGTTTCAGGAACAGGGTCTTTTGAAGTGAATCTCCTGATTCACTGCATTGTACATCAAGAGCAGACTCAAAATACATGAATTGGCTTTCTTTTGGATGATGCCAAACAGAAGATGTGCATAGAAGCGCCTCTGAAGAGTAGTGTGAGTTCATTCTAGTGACCAGGGTAAAGACAACCCAAAGTAAAATGCTGAAACAGACATGTGATGGATGTGAGCTCCTTCGCACCAATGCCTTTGCTGTACAGATCTTATCTTACCAACTATGCTACTCACTAATGTAGATGTTAGGCAAATGCAACTGTGCCCTCTCTCAGGACTGTGACTGAGATTGGCCCTTTGGTCTGAATTTAAGTGTTGTACAAGGTTGTTTTAAGGTGCCCCCATCTTAATGAACTTCTATAGCAAAGGCTTTCTAGAACACGGTCTCACCTGTCAAAATCTCAGTCCTGTTTGTCTTTCAGAATACATCTGCTGAATCTTCTACCCCCCATCTTCATTCTGACGTAGAAGAAAAAAATTCTTCCTTCACTCGCCAGCACTTGTCTGTTTAGTTTGTGGTTCTGGGCAGTATTTACTGTTATGTGTATGGACTGTTTGAAGTCTTGTCTCTGTTAAAGCTCTAGTAACTGCTAACCTTTTAAAGAATAGGAAGAAAGGTCCGAGAGTTCTCATTCCAGACTGAGTAGCTGTCAGAAACTTCTCTTGTTATGAAGGATTTATGTGCATTGCCTCAATTTGTCTCTAGTGCAGAAGCACAGTATAGAGAAAGGTGGTTCTTCAGGTAGCAAGAATTCATATCCTCTTTTATAGATCATAATCTGCAACTTTGATCATTTGAGAGAGAAAGGTGACTGTATTTGTATTGGGTATTCAAAAGTATGATGTGCTTACTGCATGTTTCACTAAACAGGCACTTTTTTCCCAAATCATAGGCAATTTCTGGTTTGCAGACTGTATGGTTAATAACCATAAGCATTTTCAAATTCAAAATCAAAATTGTATCCAGTCTTGGTTGGGAATACAAGCCATATAGCACCATTTCTCTTCTCTGTTTTCATGATCAACATTCTTACAGTGAAATTTGGCTTCGTTAACATTAGGGATATAAAATGTAGGTGTCTACATCAGAGCTAATCATCATCAACTCTTTTTCTTGTCAGTGCAGAAAAATCCGCACTTTCAGGGCACAAGCTGTCTAATTAATTTTGCACATGTGCTTTAGGATAAGATGAATCATTTCCTCAAAGTGCCTGCTCTTTCCACTGACTAAAAAGGAAGTTAAGAAAATTAGATGATACATAAATGCATACCTTTATCACTCACCCTAAGAGACAAGTTTTGAGAGAATACACTGAAAAACTCATTTAAAAAAAAATACAGGAATTGTGCAGTAATATATACATGCATTTGCTAGGAACAGGCACAGAAGCAAATCTGGGTAATCATTTTCAGTATTGACTTATTTTGTCTGTGACAACTATGGACTTGCATCTGACATACCTCACCGGTTATAGATTGATCATGTTGTTGCTGTATTTGACTGATAATGTTGCAATGATTATCACAATTTGTGTTATGAAACCAAACCAGGGAGCAGATCACTAAGGGTGTTAATTGCCAAAGAAAGGAGCTGCAGTCATTTGCCCAAGCTCAGGATCTGGTACATAGTTATGTCACATACATCTTAAATCATGTTAGTCCACTTACATTCAAACTGTGATACTGTAGTTATTTAAAAATGTAAGTATTTAATCTATATCAACTTCCCTATAATGGGTAGGCAAACATATTTTCATTATCATGTATTACTGAAGGAATAAAGTAAAAGCGTTCTTGGTGTCAGGGATCACATCCCTGTTGAAACCATTGAACCAGCAGGAGCTTGAATCTTTTTATTCAGTGAAGAAAAAAAAACAAGCCAACAACTGTGACAGCACCCTCCTTACATGTGTTGGTAGGGAAGTGTGATATCTCCCTCTTGTTCTTTGCCACCCCACCCAGTAAAATAGTAACAATGGTGTTTAATCACTGATCTTAATGGGTGCTTGAGTCCAGTGAAGGGTGACAATCTGGTCATGGCTTGGGGGAGGGGGGAGTGGTTTCTCTAAGGGCTTTTTAAATTATGCTTGCTTTTTAAGTAAGATTTTTAAATAGTTAAAAAAATAAACTATATTTAAATAGTTTTATATACAAACTATAAATAGAGGTTGGGGAAAAAAGAAGAACAAAAGGATAACAGACAGATTGCTTATTTACTTTGGTACTTTACAGACAAGATGCTTATGCCACACCCCTTTGATTTTCCCTTCCACTTTGCTGTAGAAACAAATTGATTTACTGGAACAATAGAGCTGGGAATCAAGCATTTCCAAATGTTAATACAGCTTTAGGTCCTGGGTCCTTAGATGTCTTTGGCCAGATTATTTAGTCCTTCAGCAACTTGCCTCTCATCTCCAAAATGTGATAATTATTTTTTACTGCACCAGGAAAAGGAGCTGCAAGGCTTAGTGAATGTTTGTTCTGTCTTTTGAACAGGAGGTGGGATCTGTAAAGGCAAGAAGCTTCCAGTTTTTCAGGACAGGGCCTAGAGCTAAGATACCAAAGCAGGCAAGGAGGCAGATCTATAAGCTTCCCATTACCTACTGAGTAACCTGCACTGCATAGAAAACTTCTGGCTGTATCTTATTTATTCATTTGGAAGGATGATAAAATGATTTGTGGAGATGAGTACATGAGGAAAACAAACAAATAAAACAACAGCATAAACTTAAGCTGCAAGCTGACTCTGAATAAGTGGTGCACTACCAAAAGTGAAGAGTCAAAAGGACTCTTGTACTCTTTACTGGCATTAAATGCAAGCTGCATGTTGTAGCTATTACTGTTAGTTTCTTTAGTAAAACCGATTTAAATTAACACCATTTTCTATCGACAAAATATTCTATTCTCAGTTTTGATTTTCAGCATGTTAAATAAAATGCATTCCTTCACAGAAATGGCAATAATATTGATACAAGGCACAGGCTGACATAGGTATTGTCTAAACTCTGTTGCTGATCTTGCCATATCAGGACTATAGTGGCTGCACATCATGGCTGTCGCCTGTTTGCAACATTTGGTGTTATGTTTTGGTTAAACACTCAAGGGTAGCCTTGCTGCCCATTCTTTCTCTGTTCCCACTCATGCCAACTCCCAGTCTTTAGCGTATCACTAATTGATGTATAACACTCATAGTATGTGACCATCTCAACAGCAAACAGCTTTCATCCTAAGAGGTGAAAACCCAGTCTGATTCAAAAATTCCCCATTTATTTAAAATGTAAAGAACATCAGCAGGTAGGCATTCTAGCTAATGTTTGACCATGTATGATCTCCTCCTTATGAATTTTCATCCAATAGTTAATTGCTCTATTTGATAAAATGCTATACTACTGTTACATTTTCGATCATATGGAAGACAGACTACGGGTTCATTACTTAGTCATTTTCATTTTCTTTTTCCTATGATTAAGCACCTGGAAAGTTATAGCTATCTTATCAGAGAAAGACTATCAACATATTACATGTTACATATTTCATGATTTGTATCTATCTGGCTATGAAAACACCTTCCTAGAGAAAACAGTGTGACGTTGTTTTTTTCTTTTCTCATTTCTCTCCCACAGATTGTGAGCGTGGGAAAGCATGTTAAAGGATACCATTATATTGTTGCCAACCTGGTAAGATACTTTTCTAGAATTATACCCTTGCTCTGTAGGTGAAACACTCAGCTTTACTTTGAAGTTGTAGCACTTCACACAACATTTGCCATTTGTCATTAATATGTGGTGGCACATAATACATTCTTTATGGTGCGTGAAAGAACTTGGTTTTGTTGTTACAGCCATCTAGACAAGAAGGGCACAAGGTTTCTCTCAAATTTTATCAAAATCAATGTAGCACAAAGGACTGCCAAGAGTATCTTGTGGCTGAATTAGAATTTACAGAACCACACTACGATTTTTGACTCATCTTTTTAGTATTACTAACAAAACAATTCTCAAAGTAACTTTTCTACATTCTCCAAGGAACATTCATTTTGCTGTAAAATCAGCTATTTCAAGTCAAATTGCTAGTTCAGTATTTTCATTCCAAGTCTAAACTGTATATTCACACAGATAATGTTCGGGAGAGGGCAAAAAAACAGAAAGAGTAAATGCAGTATTTTATTATTAAAATATCCTATTCTTTAAACCCAAATACTTGCCTGGCAAAGAACAGTGGTTATAAGACAGGGTCTAGTGTATGGTCTAAATTGTTTTCTTTTTACTCTCCCTCAAGGAATTTTAGTTGACATGAAATATTTATTGTGCTTTGCTGTACTTGTACCTTAACTCAAGATCACTTCAGATTATTTTTAAGACCTCAGGCATTTTAAATGAGATATGTCTGTTCTCTTAGGTCTTACAAATTAGATTTTCACAAATTTATAGTTCCCCAAGTAAGTTTTCCCATATAAAATCGTTGCTGCATACAAGAAACCTGAACTGATAGTGGGATATACAGTGGAGACAGGCATATCTACCCATCTACTTCAGCAGGGGTACATGTTGATATCTGCTGGCTGTTCAATAATGTGGGTAATACAGCCTCCTGATCTGTCACCTTTTATATTTGCTGTCAGTATCCCTTAAGACATGAATCAAATATCGATCTTTAACAGTTTTTTTTGTGTTTTTTTTTTTTTCCCTGGGATATTGGGTCAATAATTCACTTTCCCTCACAACCCCCCAGTCTTCCTTTTTTAAGTGTGACAGTACGTGTCTGATTGCACGGATAAATGCCAATCAGAGAAATTTAAGAAAATAAAAATAAGATAGCTCTGAGCTAGTGATAAACGCAACAGCTAGAATGATTCATGCTAGCTTTTTAGCTTGCTTTAGTGGTTTACATTATGCAGTTTCTTGAAGTTCAGTTTTGTCTCTAAAGGCAACTTTTACTAAAGGGTTTGTCTTCATATATGCTGAACGAATTAGCCTGAGAAACTAGTAAATCAGGAAGCATGTGTACTTTATTGTTTCTTTCAGTATTGTGGGTCACTCTAGGATTTCAATATATATATAGCAGATCTGAAAGCTACCACTATCCAATTTCATCAAAGTGTGATTCTGATGTTAGGTTTTCCTTTCACTAATGGTGAGATCCTCATGCACTGTATCTGCTTTCTAGTGTCTACTACATTACCTCGTCATCTCAGACACCTTCAGCCTAAACATGAATCCTGGAATAAACTTATTTACATATTTGTTCATTTCGCGAACATGTAAAAATCAGGCATATATTGGTTAAAGCACTAGTGCAGTGCTCATTCAAATCTGCGGGTTTTGATGGAAATTGGATTAAGGATTTCATATTCTGCAGGCACTTTTCAATTGATTCGCCAAAGGCATTTGTTCAAAAACTGTCTGCCATTCCCAGCAATGTGTTGCTTAGCTGTAAGACCACACTAGCAATAATGCTGGAAATGTATTTCTTGGTTTTGTTTCATTCTTTATTACACAATGGAAATCATCAACAAAGGTTCAACATTAGTGTCTAATGGGAACCTGATGCTGTACACTCTTACGCTGCCTTGTTAGCCTAGAGCAGATTGGACCCACAGTGATGTGCAAGGGCAAACAAAATCTTCAATTGGTTTTCTAGGGATTCAAAGATATTTCTCTGGAGAGGTTTATGCATGGAGGAGCCAATGTAACTGGATTTCAGCTGGTAGATTTCAGTACCCCAATGGTAGCTAAGCTGATGCAGCGCTGGAAGAAGCTGGACCAGAGAGAATACCCAGGATCTGAGACCCCACCAAAGGTACTGGCTGAAGCACTACCAAATGTTCTATCACTTAAGTGTTCTAATTTCTGATTAATGTTGTTGAATACATAAATGAATACCTTAATATTTAGGCAGAAGAGAAGGCAGTTGATCTTACTAATACTTGCTAATAATTATGTCTATCCTTATGATTGTATGATAGAAACACAAACTGCAACACTTTTCACTGATGTGCTTTTATGTCCTTTGTTATGTAGTCTCCAACTTCACCCCTTTACTGACAGGAATTAAAGGTCAAAAGCTTAACTGACAATTTAATTTCAACCAGTCTTACATTAATTAGTCTAATTATCTGGATTCACTTAGAGTGCAGAGCTTTCCAGACAGCTGAACTCTTCTGTAAATGAGATATAGCTGCAATTGTAAATTTATTACCCTGAAATTTCATTTGGAGTTTCCTCTGGAAATCCTATCCACCTCAAAACCTGGTGTAGTAATCACTTTCAGGCGCAACCTTACAGTGAAATTGCATCCCACTGTTCCTCTCTCTTAATCCCTCACAGATGGATAACAAAATATCTCTCACCTATAATTTTCTTGGCAGGCACATCACAGCATAGTTGTAAATATGATTTCATCAAAATAGTTCTGGTATTATATGTACTAATGAATATCAAACCTTGTTGAAAATGGGATCCTTTATGCTGGGCAGTGTGCAAAGATAAGCAGTCAGCCCTCCTTTGGCTGGGAGATTGGTGGGTTAGCAGAATTTAGAGAAAGTATCAACATAGATACAAAGCATAGCTACATAATTCAGTGAATATTAAAGAAATTTATGTCTGAAGATAAAAAACAAACAAACAAACAAAACCAAAGATGCTCTGGGCTATGGAGTGCAGATATCCCCACGTAGTGGTGACAGGAACAATTTAGTCTATATGACTCCTTGCCACATGAACAGGATTGTGCTGCCTTCTTCTGAGAATCATAGAATGGTTAGGGAAGGAAAGGACCTTAAAATGATCTAGTACCAACCCCCACGCCATGGGCAGGGAGCACCTCCCACTAGACCATGTCATACAATGATTAATCTAGATCGCACATAATTCACCTATGGATAACCAAAATTTGAGATTACAACGATAAACAGTGTCCCAAAGAGGTTATAATATACAAGACAAAGGAAGGCAAGGAAATTAGATTTTAATAAGTGAACTAAAATTTATGAAGTTCCAGGGCATATGAATAGCAGCCCTGGGCATGTGAACAACTTCACATGTGCAGTATGTTCATCAGAGGACCATACTGAGAAAATGCCCCTTTGTTTATGTGGCTTCAGGCTAATATCTGTTGAAGACTTGCTTTACACATTTCATTTGGCATGTTCTCAACCTAAAGCAGTTACTGTAGTTGGTGTAGAAACATAAACCACTCACTCCCCTATATCATTCGGAGGGCCAACACAGGTTTTCTGATAGGAGATAAGATACTCTTAATCATTCTTAACAATTCTAATAGCCCGGATGTCTGCTCATTAGCCATGCATTTTTTGCATTTATATTTTCTCAGTGAATTAGTGTTCCTTTCTTTTCTTTTGATTAAATTGGATGGGTGGGATTATGCCTTAACACATAAGACAATTGGAAAAAAAAACAAACCTTAAGTATTTCCAGTTCTTTTAACAACTCTTCAGAGGTAGATTTCTCTCCCTTAAGAAATACAGTTTCAAAGCTGGAGCTACTGAAATATACTCTTCTCAGTCCAGCATTTCTACCTTAGTCAAAATTACTTTTGCTTTTGAGGAGAATTTTTTAATAAATGAAGGTGCAGAAACTGCTGTACAATGAATCGAACTATAAATATCTGAGACAGATAATTTTTGTAAAGACATGCCAATGCTGAAGTGGTGTGTTTGTCCATCTATTTAGTATACATCTGCATTAACATATGATGGAGTGCTTGTGATGGCTGAAACTTTCCGTAATCTTAGAAGGCAGAAAATTGATATTTCAAGGAGAGGAAATGCTGGTGATTGTCTTGCTAACCCTGCAGCCCCATGGGGTCAAGGAATTGATATGGAGAGGACATTAAAACAGGTAAGGGCAGGCTTTATTCTGGTGATCTTTTAAATATTGGACAGAGGTTGTACAAGATATGGTTTGGAAGATACTATGCACAAGGGTAGTAATGAGAGATGGAAAGCTTGTTATTAATTTGTCGTTTGTAAACAGCTGGGGCTGTTCTGGTTGTTTTGGTTTATAAATTGGAATGAAGAAAGAGGGCTGCTACTACTATTTGAAACTTCTATTATTTTTATTAAGGTAGTTGGGCTTTCCTTGACTGAACTGGTGAGCTTATCTGTTAGTTTTGCATATAACCTGGATGTACAGATATTGTCGTTTAAGGAAAATGGTATAGCTGCATAGAATCATAGAATAGTTAGGGTTGGAAAGGACCTTAAGATCATGTAGTTCCAATCCCCCTGCAATGGGAAGGGACACCTCACACTAAACCATCTCACCCAAGGCTCTGTCCAACCTGGCCTTAAACACCGCCAGGGATGAAGCATTCACAACTTCCTTGGGAAATCCATTCCAGTGCCTCACCAAAGTTACAGTAACGAACTTCTTCCTTATATCCAATCTAAACTTCCCCTGTCTAAGTTTTAACCCGTTACCCCTTGTCCTATCACTACAGTCCCTAATGAAGTGGCCCTCCGCAGCGTCCCTATAAGCCCCCTTCAGACCCTGGAGGTCTCCACACAGCCTTCTCTTCTTCAGCATGAACAGCCCCAAATTTCTCAGCCTATCTTCATACAGGAGATGCTCCAGTCCCCTGATCATCCTCGTGACTCTCCTCTGGACTTGTTCCAACAGTTCCATGTCCTTTTTATGTTGAGGACACCAGAACTGCACACAATACTCCAGGTGAGGTCTCACAAGAGCAGAGTAAAGGGGCAGGATCACCTCCTTTGACCTGCTGGTCACGCTCCTTTTGATGCAGCCCAGGATACGGCTGGCTTTCTGGGCTGCGAGCGCACACTGAAGCCGACTCATGTTCATTTTCTCATCGACCAACACCCCCAAGTCCTTCTCCACAGGGCTGCTCTGAATCTCTTCTCTGCCCAAACTGTAGCTGTGCCTGGGATTGCTCTGACCCAGGTGTAGGACCTTGCACTTGGCATGGTTAAACTTCATGAGGTTGGCATCAGCCCACCTCACAAGCGTGTCAAGGTCCCTCTGGATGGCATTCCTTCCCTCCAGAGTATCAACCAAACCACACAGCTTGGTGTCATCTGCAAACTTGCTGAGGGCGCACTCAATCCCACTGCCCATGTCAGTGACAAAGATGTTGAACAAGACCGGTCCCAACACTGATCCCTGAGGGACACCACTCGTTACTGGTCTCGAGCCGGACATTGAGCCATTGACCACAACTCTTTGCGTGCGGCCATCCAGCCAGTTCTTTATCGACCGAGTGGTCCATCCATCAAATTGATGTCTCTCCAATTTAGAGACAAGGATGTCGTGTGGGACAGTGTCAAATGCTTTGCACAAGTCCAGGTAGATGATGGCAACTGCTCTACCCCTGTCCATCAGTTTTGTAGCCCCATCATAGAAGGCCACCAGACTGGTCAAGCAGGATTTCCGCATAGTGAAGCCATGCTGGCTGTCACCAAGCACCTTGTTGTTTTTCATGTGCCTTAGCATGCCTTCCAGGAGAATCTGCTCCAAGATTTTGCCAGGCACAGAGGTGAGACTGACTGGTCTGTAATTCCCCAGGTCATCCATTTTCCCCTTATTGAAAATGGGGGTTATATTTCCCTTTTTCCAGTCGTCGGGAACTTCACCTGACTGCCATGATTTCTCAAATATGATAGACAGTGGCTTAGCAACTTCATTTGCCAGCTCCTTCAGGACCCGCAGATGGATTTCATCAGGTCCCATGGACTTGTGCACGTTCAGATTTTTAAGATGGTCTGGAACCAGATCCTCTCCTACAGTGAGTGCAAGGTCTTCATTCTCACAGTCCCTGCGTCTGCCTTCCAAGACTTGGGTGGTGCAGTCAGAGCATTTGTCTGTGAAGACTGAGGCAAAGAAGTCATTCAGAACCTCAGCCTTCTCCAAATCCTGTGTAGCCAGTTCTCCCAATAGCTTCCGGAGAGGGCCCACATTTTCCTTAGTCTGTCTTTTATTTGCAATGTAACTATAAAATCCCTTCGTGTTACCTTTCACATCCCTAGCCAAGTTTAATTCTAACTGGGCCTTAGCTTTCCTAACCTGGTCCCTAGCTTCCCGGACAACATCCCTATACTCTTCCCAAGCCACCTGTGCTTGCTTCCACCTTTTATAAGCCTCTTTTTTCACTTGAATTTTCCTCAGGAGCTCCTTATCCATCCAAGCAGGTCTCCTGGCCCTCCTGCTGCACTTCCTTCTGGTTGGGATGCAACACTCCTGAGCTTGTAGCAGGTGATCCTTGAATATCAGCCAAGAGTCTTGGGCCCCCCTGCCCTCTAGGGCTATATCCCATGGAACCTTACTAAGCAGGTTCCTGAAGAGGCCAAAGTCTGCTCTTTTGAAGTCCAGGGCAGTGAGCTTGCTGCACGCTCTTCTCACTGTCCTGAGGATCTCAAATTCGACCATCTCATGATCACTGCAACCAAGGCTGCCCTGGAGCATCACATTTCCAACCAGCCCTTCCCTGCTGGTGAGCACGAGGTCAAGCATGGCACCTCTCCTTGTTGGCTCCTCTATGACTTGCAGAAGGAAGTTGTCTTCCACACAATCGAGGAACCTCCTGGGTTGCTTGTGCCAGGCCATACCGCTGTTCCAACAGATGTCAGGGTGGTTGAAGTCACCCATGAGAGTAACGGCCTGTGAGCGTGAGGCTTTTCCTATCTGTCTATGGAATGCTTCATCTGCAGGTTCTCCTTGATCAGGTGGTCTGTAACAGATCCCCACAGTAATGTCTCCCATAGCTATATTCCCTTTAACCCTGACCCACAAACTCTCTGTTGACTGCTCACCTGTCCCCAGACACAGTTCCGTACTCTCCAGCCTATCCCTAACATAAAGGGCAACTCCCACTCTCCACCTGCTGAGCCTGTCTTTTCTAAAAAGCCTGTAACCTTCTATTCCAACACTCGTCATAGGAGCCATCCCACCATGTTTCTGTGATACCAATGATATCATATCCCCATAGACATGCACGCATCTCTAATTCCTCTTGTTTGTTCCCCATGCTATGGGTGTTTGTATAGAGGCATCTGAGCCGAGCTCCAAATGAAGCCAGCTCCTTGACTGGAGCGGCTGGAATATCTCTGCACTGCTCTGAGCATTTATTATAGGTTCTGGCAACTGACTGGGTGTGTTGGGATGGAATGACTCCCCCCCACCCCCAACACATCTGGTTTAAAGCTTCCTTGACCAGTCTGGCAAGCCTCCTACCAAAACTGATCTTCCCCTTGACCAGCTCCACCAGCCCCCAGTAGGCCTGGCCTCCTGAATCAAGTCCTGTGTTCTAAATACCCAAACCCCTGACTATGGCACCACCATTCTAACCATTTATTAAACTGGCTAATCCTCCTAGCCTTTTTAAGGTCTCATAATATAACCTTTCAAATATGTTTCTATTGTCTTGATTAAAAGCAGATTTTTCCCAGGGAAATCACATAGGTAGTATGTTTTTTCCTTAAAAAGAAATTATGAGAGGTATTTTTCTCTAATGACAGGATTTTGAATTCCCAATGAATATGGATGCCTAGAAAGTTCCAGATTTCTGTCAAGATGATTTAGCCTTTCCTTTGAATAGGGCAGTAAGAAAATCAAAATCCTGCAGTAGAATTTAAATCATTGCAAATGAGCAGGCTCCACTCGGGAGAAATTGCTGAGGAGAAGTGACTGCTGACAGAGCTGGCAGCGCTGTGCCTGGAAGCCAAGGTTTGAGTCCTGGAGAAAAATCCACAAAGATAGAAATGCACAGGGGGAAAGAGTAACTGGTTTTAATCTGCATCCTGACTCTCAGGGAGAGAAATAAATCATTTTGTATGCTTCACATACTCTGTACAGACCCATAGATCTGTGACAATTGAGAGAAACATGAAGTCAGGCTTCTGTGTTCAGGGAGCTAGCATGAGCCTTTGAACCTGGCCAAAGAGGTTTGGATGGCCAGATCCTGATACAATCAAAACCAGAAACAGTATGGTCATGACTTCTTTGGGATGAGGACCACAGTTTGGGTATCCCTTTGTGAAGCAGTATAGCACTGACAGAAAAAATAGAGTTCTGGTTTCAGCTGAGACACAGGTGGTGGAAAATTGCCACAGCCAATCTTATATCTGTCCTTCACTCTGAAGCTTTGGAAACATTCTTTTCAGGCCCTATGCATGTCGCCCATTTTCTTTTATAGTAAACTGCTTTGCTGAGGCTGTGGTTGCTGTCAACTTTACCTTAATGAGCAGTATATACTCAATGTGTACATGTAATCCACCAAAGTGTGAGCTAAAAAGATACATGAGCTCAGGCCAGTCATCCTTTGGGTTTATTTTATGTGATCCAAAATATTCTGCAGGAGTGGTGACAATGGTAAAAAACTTCTTTTTAGGACCTGAAGCTGGAAGGTGTTGAACTGCACAGCATGCAAGAAAAGGTCCATTGTGTGTCATTGTTAGCACTTAGATACTGGCATATCTAAGCCTATTTTTGAGCATGGTGTGACAGGAAAAAAAAATACATAGGAAAAGTAGCCAACATTTTCCTTTATAATGACTGACTACTCCTCAGTAGTGTTGTTACAGTAATCTAAGGACATAGCCAGGGCAACTTGCGCTGCTCTGTGACATTTGGAATAAAGAATATAAGGTTGGGTCTTCATGATACTTTCTCTTCCATTTATAGGTTCGAATACAAGGATTGACAGGAAATGTTCAGTTTGACCACTATGGTCGCAGAGTCAACTACACCATGGATGTCTTTGAGCTGAAAAATACAGGCCCTCGTAAGGTATGTGCTGAGAGCATTTACTATTCTGATGTCATATGAGTTGTCTATGATGAAATGATCATGCAGACATATTAATCTGCACTCTGTCTAATTTAAAAAAAATATATTGAATACATGGGTAATATTTCTGGTGAAAGCAGATTTAAACTGTATTTTCCACTAGATACTATTATTCAGTGCAACAAATGGGGAGCACAAAAACAAGTGTGCATCTTGGAGTGGTGGATGTCAGTCAGTCAGGCATACTAATGAAAACCAGCTGGATGGCATGTTGCTAGGCTGCCTGGTAATGAAAAATGGTCAGAACTCTGACGAATAGATATTTCTTGTATCTTATCCAAAGATTTCTGTCTTGAAAATTGCTGGTATTTTTAGGTGGGGTAATTTGTATGTTCTGTGTAAACCTGAATCATAGGCTGTAACCAGCACAGGTCTTTTAAGGGGGAGAGGAGACAAGAGGAGAAAGGAGGAAGAAACAATCCCCTGAATACTTATATTTTCTGAAATTAATTGCAGTGTCTTATCCTGTGTGTTTGATTAGCTGCTTGTAAGCAATTTAAGCAAGTGCACATTAATATGTCTAAGCAGATCCTCTGTGTCTGAATGCACATAGCATATCACTCACCCTAATCACTTTGAAAAGATAAGCCTGGGTACTTTGTTAACCCTTTCTCTTCTGTGTTGAATTTTTTCCGTTTTCTATAGTATATAAAACAAAGAGCAGAAGATGTACTCAGGCTCAAGGATTTTATTTCTTTTGGAAGCACAGTGTCCTGTTTTGTTGGAGAGGTCATCAGAACAAAAAAAAAGTGAGAAGCTGATGTTGAACAGGAGAATCATGGCCACTTCAGTGGCCAAGGCAATCAGAATTGCAGGAAGCAGTCCTCTGCTGTTGGGCTACAGGTGACAAACCCAGGAAATGGTACTACAGGTTAACTGTGTAACCTTGAAGACAGTTACATATCACAGTGATGAGGAGGCAGAGTGTTAAACCACAGACTTTGAGCAGTATTACACATTGGGATGAAAAATTGCCAGTATATCACAGAATAGAGTGGTAGACCAAAGCAAACCATGTGCCTGTTGGTGCAGTTGCCTCTGGAAAGTATGACAGATGGCTGAAGAATAAATTGGGAAAGGTGAATCTGTCTTCCTTCTCTCCTGGGAAGCCAGTGTCTCCTGCCAGGCAATGTGTCTGACCTTGCTGCCACTCCTGCTCCTTTCCTGGCTCCACACTGCACTATCAGCAGCCAGGAGGGTGTATGGGTGGCTGGGGTGCATCAAAGGCAAGTGGTGAAATATGACCTTTCCATCCTCTATTCCCAGTTGTACAGGAGGAAAAGCAAGGTGGAAAAGATGTGACTAATTAGGTCACAACATCATTAACTCATCAGGCAATTTGCTGGGCAGCAAACTGACAGAAGTGGCCTGTTTCTGTTACAGTATTTGTCATCTGTTATGAGAGAGGTGTCTGGCTGGCCCCACTGCAGAGTTGCCCCCACCCTCTCTTCTTGCCTGCAATTTAAGGGGAATGTGGCTGCAAATAGAGGAGCTATGTCTGTGCTGTGCTGGAATCCTAAGGTGCTTTTCTTACCTTTTCAGGCATACCTCTCTGCCACTCTTAAGCCATTACCTGTCTGATATAACAAGCTGCGATAGCTTTGACAGATCTGGCTGCTCACAAGAATTTACTTCTCATGTATTACATAGTATTTTATATGTGGTCATTGGACCAATTCTGTGATCTAGCCTGACAAACCCCATAAAATATGTGAGAAAAGGCTATACTTAATTGAACTAAGAGGACTTTGCTTTTAATGTCTTTTTCTCGCATCCTATATAACATGATTTATGAGTCATCCAGCAATACCTTCTCAGGACTAGCCTTTCCAGTCAGAGTAAACCATGCCTCTAATCTTCAGAAAAGTCATTTTTATTGCACGCAGCTCTAAGGATGTGAAGAGAGCATTACAAACTGGCACAGCTAGTCAGAGGCAGGCTTCCATATAATTTCGTAAAGGGAAACAATAGCTAATGCTCATATTAGGGTCATTTATGCAGCACTTGGTTCTTATCTGCAGAACAATAACAAAACCTGTTGGTGGGGGGAAAGGGTGTGAGAAGGATCACAGAGATGTAGTGGGATGGCTCTTGTGACTGGAGTGTTGCTATCAAAGGATACAGGTTCATTAGGAAGGACAGGCAGGAAAGATGAGAGAAGGGGCTGCATTTACATAAGAGAGCAGCTGGAATGCACGGATCTCTTCCTGGGGATGGATGAGGAGCCAGTTGAGAGTTTATGGGTTGGGATTAAAGAGACAACAGGTCAAGGTGGTATTTTAAAGGGTGTCTGCTCTAGGACACCTGAAGAACAAGTGGATGAGGCCTTCTACAGACGGGTAGGAGTAGCATCATATTCATAGGTCCTAATCATCGTAGAGAGCTTCAACTACCCTAATATGTGCTGGTGAGACAACACAGCAGGATATAAGCAGTCCAGGAGGTTCCTGGAGTCCATTGACAAGAATTATTCCTCCAAGATATAGAGGAGCCAACAACGAAAGGTGCGCTGCTAGACCTCCTACTTACCGAGAAGGAACTTGCTGGGGACATGAAGGTCAAAGGTCTGCTTGGAAGATAAAGGGTAAGGCCCTAGAGGTAAAAGAGGCTTAAGATACCTGCTTAATTTTCAAGGGTTGCCTTCTCCAAGCTCAAGAGAACTCCATCCCAAGAAATGAGAACTCAGGTAAAAATGTTAGGACACTAGGATGGATTAACAAAGAGCTGCTAGCCAAACTCAGACACAAAAAGTATGCACACAGAGATTGGGAGCAAGGATGGGTGACCTTGGAGGAAGACAGAAACATTGTCTGATCATCCAGGGATGAAGTTAGGAAAGCTACAGCCCAAATGGAATTGAATCTGATAAGAAGAGCTTACACAGGTGTGATAAGAAGAGCTTACACATGTGACAAAAGGACAACTAGAGAAAATGTGGGCCCTTTGCTTGATGAGACAGAGGACTTCAGTACAGAGGACATGAAAAAGGCTGAGGTACTGAATTCCTTCTTTGCCTCAGTCTTCACTAGTCTTTGAGAATCCCAGGTCCTAGAGACAAGAGAGAAAAGCTGAAGCAAGGAAGATGTACCCTTGATGGAAGATGATCAGGTCAGGGAATACTTCACCAAACTGGACATACATACATAGGTCCATGGGACCTTATGGGGTGCACCCGCACGTACTGATGGAGGTGGCAGATGTCATTGTGAGGTCACTCTCAATAATCTTTGGTTGATAATGGCACCTGGGAGAAGAGCCCAAAGACTGGAGGGAAGTACTCGTTTATTCTAGGAGGAGAACACAGGGAACTGCATGTAGATTCCTGGGAATGTGATGGAGCAGCTATTCTCGGAAACTTTTTCCAGGCACATTAAAAACAAGAAAATAATCACGAGTAGTTAGCATTGCCGAATTCTCCAACAGGAAGTTATGCTTGGTCAACTTGATAAATTTCTACAACAAAGTGACTGGTCTCATAGATGAGGGGAGAGTGGTAGGTATGGTCTACCTGGACTACACTAAGGTCTTTGACAGTATGTTGTGTGGGAGACTCCTAGAGAAGCTATTTGTGTATGCGCTGGATAAGCAGACAGTGAGGTAGTTTGAAACCAAGCTGAAGGACCAGGCCCAAGGGGTGGTGATCAGTAGTCTGAAATCTAATTGGAGGCCAGTAACCGTAACCCAGGGGTCAAAACTGAGTCCAGTCCCATTTAACATTTTCATTAATGATCTGGATCTGGATCAGAATGTACCACCAGCAAGTTTGCTGATGACACCAAACTGGGAGGAGTGGCTGATATGGCAGGGGGTTGTGCTGCCATCCAGAGGGAGAAAAGGGCTGACAGGAACCTCATGAATTTTATCAAGGAGAAGTACAAAGTTCTGCATGGGAAGGAACAATCCCAGGAACCAGTGCATGCTGACAGCCGCCCAGCTGGAATGCATCTTTGCAGAAAGACACTGGGGGTCCTGGTGGACACCGAGTAGAACATAAACCAGTAATGTACCCTTGCAGCAAAAAAAGCAGATGGTATCTTGGGCTGCATTAGGTAAAGTATTGGCAGCAAGTTGAGGGAGGTGATCCTTTGCCTCTCCTCATTGGTGAGGCCACACCTAGAGTTCTGTGTCCAGTTCTGAGCTCCTCAGTACAAGAGATGAATGGATGTGCTGGAGAGAGTTCAGCAAAGGAACACAAATATGATGAAGGGACTGGAGTGCCTCTTCTAGGAGAGCCGGAACTGTTCATCCTGGAAAAGACTCAAGAGGGATCATACTGATGTGTACAAATACCTGACGGGAGGGTGCAAAGACAATTGAGCCAAGCTCTTTTCATTGGTGCCTACGTACAGGAGCAGAGGCAGTGGGCACAAAGTGTCACACAGAAGGTGTCTTCTGAACATCAGGAAACACTTCGTAATTTGAAGGTATCCAAATGCTAACACAGCTTGACCAGGGAGGTTGTGGAGTCCTCATCCTTGGAGATATTCAGAAGCAATCCAGACATGGTCTTAGGCAACTAGCTCTAGGTTGTGCAGCAGGGTGGTCCCTTTCTTCCCCAATCATTCTGTGATTCTCTCATTCACCATTCATCATGTCACCAAGAAAAAAAGTAAACAAATTATATGCATATATATATATACACAAATATGCACGTATATGCATGTATATGCACAAGACAGTCTAGGATTTGGATTCTATATTCCAGCTTGGGCAACTAACATGAAATTAATTATCCAAAATTTTGAGTGTTCTGTTGCTCTTAGTGACTTGTGTGCTTCAGCAGGAGCACCTCAGTGGTTGCTACAAGGCACACAGGCCTTCAGAAATAGCAGTATTCATCCAAATGACAAACCTGCCACAGACTTACTTTGAGGCTGAATTTTTTTTTTTAAATGTTGTTTCCTAAAATACAAATTCAACCTCTGCATAAGTGTATGTGACTGCTGTACATTCCAGTTGCAATCCAGATAGAATTGGATATACTTTAACTGCTGAATTCAATCCTATCCTTTGAGGAATTTTTTTCCTTAGGGATTTGATGTATTTATAGGAAAGCATATTGTTATTTAGTGCTCCCACTGTGACTGTGAATCTATATACTTACACAAGTGTCATGATATATATTCTGTATATTTATGCAGTAATCCAGTTCTGTAGTTACTTTAGCACAGATTTGAGATGTACACATGCAAGCTCACGCCCTTGCACACAAACTAAAATTCCTTTTAAAAATGCCTGCCATTCCTCAAAAACCTCCTCTATCTCTGTCTGCATTTTCATATGCTACATACTTTTATAACACAACGCATCATTCATTTTCTGCTTTCCTTCTGAACTTTCCAGCAACAAGGAATTGCACAACAGAAAGCAATCATTCTCTACTATAATGAGCTTCCCAAACTGACAGGTTTTGGTGTGCATATTCTGCCTTTAGCTGGTCACAGTTTTTGACAAGAACTTGACATTTTCAATTATCAATTGTATCTGTGACTCTGGTTGTCAGGATGAAAAACAATATCTGTAAGTGCATCTTACTTAGAAGAATACTTCCTCTCCACTCTAACAGCAATGCTGAAGCTTCTTGTTAGCTGCAGACACCTAAATCAAGGCTCCTGTGCTGTACAGCAATTGCAAAGAGAAAAGGAACATTCAACTAAGTATGACAGAAGTTCTGATCAGGTAGAGTTTGTGCTTGTTTGCTTCACTAATAGGAAAAAAAAACCAAACCCAAAACAAACCCCAAAAATCCTCACTTGTATTCAATCTCACTCACACATAATGAATCACTTCATGTATTTGTAATTCTCTGTGGTGAGTATTTCTGCACACTGCTCTAGGGACTCCTGAAATGACTTGCCTCTCCATTTTTTTTTTTTTTTTTCAGAAAAGGAAATGAATGAAACAGTAAATGTAAATATTAAGAGGAAGGTTGGCTGGTTTAAGAATATACAGGGTTCTTTATATAAGACCAGGAATTAAAATCACTCCCATGCACTTCTAGTCTCTCATGTCACATCGTTGATGTTTCTCCACATCGTAGAGGCAGAATCCTGTGTGATGGTGAATTTTAGTTTGGTTCCACAATAATGTTAGAAACAATATTGGCTGTATAACTGATCTAATAGTTTAGCCAGTTCCCATCATACTGAGGTCTTTCCATCCAAGGCACAGACTGTCCATTTGCGCTGAAGTTACACTGGGGATTTCTGCTAAAATTCCCTTTCTTTTTCTGGTAGGATGGACAAAGCATTTCTCTCTCCCAGCTCTTGGTCTCATGAACCCCTGATTAATCAAGGGTGAAGGGAAGGGGCAGTGGCTGCTGACTGGTCCCCAGGTGCTTCTGGAAAGTGAGCTGTGCCAGGTTGAATTGATAGGAACCTTTCAAAATCACTGCCACTGTCTGCATCTTTCCTGAGGAAAAAGATCAGTCTCTTAATTCATTAGGTTCTCAGCAGCTTGGAGAGCCCCTTTGGCTGGGATTAGAGCGCTGTTCTACTGACATGTTTGTGTTCCTGCTGTCTGTTTGACATGGAGCTGAGTGCTGTCAGTACTGGGTCAGAGGAACAGCCATTCCCCAGGAACCTATCAGAGGATCCACAGATAACCATGATCTAGTTGCAGAAAAGAGAATGGCAAAAAAGGAAAAGGGAGGGTGGGATTTTTCTCTCAATGGGAATGCAAGAACTAGTGATTCAAACCTGGCCCTGGTTACTGCCAGCAATGAAAAAGGCAGCTGTGTCACCATAAGGCTGCTCTGGGGAGAGTCATGGCAGCCTAAATGCTTCCAGGGAGAGGAAAACCTAATTTTTATCATGTCCCTTTAGGCACTTAGCAGAGATATTTTTAAAGTGAAGTTACTCTCACCATGCTTTTGAGTCAATGGGGAAAGCAGGCGCTTTTCTAGGAAGAGTACTTATTCTGTGTGAGCTGAGTCACTGTCTGGTGGTGCCTGTCTGTCAGTGAGTGTAAAGAAAACTTTAATAACATGGCTTCTAAGGTAGGTACTAAAAGGTCAATGCCAGCAGTTAGGTGGAACTAGCCGCGTGTAAGTCCCTGGGCTGGGGTCTCCTGAGAGGCCCATCACGGAGCAGGGAATTGAGGTAAGCATTTGAATTGCAAAACTGTCATCCAAGTGTCTTTTGCTCCTCCATCTAAGACCTCAGATGATCTGGAGGATTAAGGAATGAAAGTTTTCTCTTGCAAAGAAAAAATTATCATAGCTCATTTATGTCTCAGGAAGGCATCAAACTAGTGAAAATGGGATTTAAATTGTGTGTCTGGTTGTAATAAGTAGCTCAGATCATTCAGGAACAGCTGAGTGGCAGTGGTATCATGTCCAACTGTGCAGAAGTGGTGCAAGATACTACACCCAATGTGTTAGATGCATACCACCTGGGTATGAGCATGACAGCATTTTCTTTGATTCTTCAGATCAGTCTGTTGCTCTTATAATCATTTATATTCGTAATTGTAGAGAATGTAAACTTTTCTGCTGTAAATTATATACATCTTGTTTTGCAGGTTGGTTACTGGAATGACATGGATAAATTAGTTTTGATCCAGCATGAACCTACACTTGGAAATGACACTTCAGCCATTGAGAATAGAACAGTAGTTGTCACTACAATTTTGGTAAGGCATTTCTTTTTTTAATGCTTATACTGGTGTGTGACACAATCTCGTTTCTATTTATGGTCTAATTTAGTCTGCCAGTTCCTAGTCTAGTGGGAGGGTGAAAGCCATGTATCTTAATTATCTTGACTGTCATATCTGTGTAGATTTTTTTTGGTATGCATATAATATAATGATTCACTTGAAATCAGGGTTTTACAGTTGAGTTGTGGTGATTTTTTTTTCTGTATTCAGTCTTTTCCATTTTTTACTAAAGTAAAATACAAGTAAAATACTCAGAAATACAAGTGAATTCTTTCAACCTCTAATTGATAAATCTTGACTCACAAGAAACTGGGAAAAAGATAAAACACAAAACCTCTAAATGACAGAATTGAACAGAGCGTATAAAATGAACTGTTTATATAATGCCAGTGTCCCTTTTTATTGATACCTTATAAATTCAAAATTAACATTACCAAGAGCAAATCTTCTATGTAGTATAGTTCTGTCATCTAATCACAACTAGATTATGTGTTTTTTAATTGTGAATGAAAAAATGAATTTAGTAGATGCATTTGAACATATTTATTACTATGCTTATTCAGCATTTCAATAGAATTCCAATTTTAACAAAATCAAAATAGACTTGGGGGTTGATTTTCCAGTGTTACTGGTGTTTTTGAAGACTGGTTGCAGAGGAGAATGCAGTTGCTTCATTCATTTACATTTTTAATACATAGTTTTTAAAACTACTGTTTTGTACAAATCTGTATTTTAAACAAAATATTTAACAATTTTCCCTCTAAAGTCTGACATGCCCTTTTAAGCCGATGTTTGTCAAAGTCAACTGACAAAGGGTGACCTTTACCTGACCGCTTTTAAGATTTTACATCTCAGTTCACTGCCCTTTTCACCTGCTTCATTTAGACAAGACATTTTAACCCTTTAGAATAAACTGTGTCAAATGGGAAGGAACATTCTGTATGTGTTGTTAAGCAGTAATTTTTCTGAGTTAATACGGAGTTGAAAATGATTCAAAGGAAATGTCAAGACATTTTCATACTCAAAAATGCAGGTAGTTACCAGATTTCTGGCAGGTGTATCAGGATTTATACATTAAGTATATTATCATTCCAGGACACAAATCAACCAAACTACTATGCAGGAATTCAGAATGTAACTCCTAACCAAATTGTGTAACTTTTTATTTTATTTCATTTTTTTGCATGGGACATTTAAAATATATGTATCATTTTCCTAAGAAAAAAAAAAAAAGACTTGGTGATGGAAAAAATATACTTCAGTACAGTCCTCCTCTTTTCAGCCTCTGATGAAGAATCCTATTTTAAGAAATTGATCAAGGAAGAAAAGAGTCCCAAGATGCTGCGAACATTCCTAACTAAGGCTCAAGTATTAACCACCAGTCTAGTAGCATTGAGCTAATTTTTCCATATGGATTACTGTTCCTCTGACTGGATGACCAGGCACTGAACCACCAAGAAAAGTTCTGTGGCTAATCTGAAATGTCTAGAACAGATGACGTTATTCTTCAACTTTGCCAAGCTGAGAAGAGAATGATGTGAATAACAAGCTTTCAGTCGAAATTTTCCTCTCATACCAATCCTGATATCTTTGACTGAAGCTACCATACATGAATACTGCAATTTCCATAAATAGCTCCAAGCTTAGGAGAAGCAAGTAAAAAATAATAATGAAAAGTAATATAAAAGGTTCCTGTTTGCTAGAAAGGAAAAAAGGAAAACAAGAAAGCTTTTAAAATGTGTTATCTTGCCTGTCCTGTTTGCATTGAAGCATTTTGATGTGCATAATAAATGTTATCTTCAAAAGAACTTTTCCAGTTCTTGCATTGAAAGGACTGGTGGGTTCATTTTAAAAACCAAAAAGCTGAATTAATATTCCAAAGCATGCCCTATCTTTATGCAGCACGTCACCTTGGGATACATGCAGTTAATTTGAAAGCAGCACTGCTTCTTGACCACAAGTGTCCCCTTCTCAATGTTTCAAAATCACAGTGCAAGAGAACTATATCAGAATTTGGTTTGAATAAGAATATATGGTGAATTCTGCCTTCTCATGGTTATCTCCCATTATCTCCCGTGGGAGCTGCACACATGATGCTGATGGCAAATGAGAACCATGATTCTTAATATTGACCTGCCAGGACAATGTATTTAGTATCCACAAGCATATGATCACACACACAAAGGAAAGATATATTTAGGATAACTCAGAATCCTGTTTTTTTGCTCTTCTTTGTGTTATAGTCATGTTGCAAATGCCAGACAGCAACTTTTCCCCTCTTCATTGTCCTCTTCACACTGAAGGGAAGTTGAACCACTGTAGATGACACATGTAATTTTGGTTGCATGCGTATTTTCCAACATTAAACAGATAAGCTTCTGCAACCAGTGCTGTCAGGCTTTTTAGTCTTTGAAGGCAGGTGTCGTGGCAGCATAAGATTACTAGTTTTCAGCATGGCTTGCTTTAATTTTTGCCTGAAGCCAAATAGCTCAAGTTGATTTGCCCTCTGTTTCTTCAGTTTTTATGTGTCTATGCTTACTGTGCTGTTATGTGGCTGTATGGCTACTGCATAGAAGATGCATTATAATGAATTAGCTCTGCACTCAAAGAATTTAGTACAGTGTTGTCTATTTGGCAAAATATTATGTTCGTTTGTAACACAGTGAAAGCATGTAGAATTTACTTTACAGTTTTGGTTTAGTGCATAGACACTAAACCTATCTCCAGCTAAAGAATGTGGTGAAGGAGCAGCCCAGAGAAAGGTGGCAGTAGGGACAGATGATGCTGTGCATTGCATGGGCTGCAGTGCAGCCCTCCTTTTTGTAGCTCCTGGGAGAGACCTGTACCCTGCATGTATGGCCCTCTGGGAAGGACAGCTTTTCTACCTGTGTGCAGAAGTATTCCCTCTGGGGAGGGCTTGGGACCTCCAAATGCACAGTAAGCTCACTGTATGGCTGGAGAAGGGATGCTATGTGCAGCCCGCCTCTAACAGTGAGTGATTTACCCATCTAGGAATAATGATTATCTCTAGTTTAGTAAATTAAGAAATACGGTGACAAGTTGCTGAGATGGAATGTAAGGGAGTAGGGTGAGAAGACTACTCCAGTCTCTCTGATCCATTTCATGGTACAGTCTTCAACTCTGTACCTACTCTGAGACTGCAAAACTTAAAAAATCATGAAAATCCTTTAGAACAAAAGCTTGATGTGCGTGAGCTGCATCTGTGTTGTGGCTTACAGCTCAGTATTTTAATGGGATGGTCTGGCAGATTAAGGTTCAAGGGCAGAATCCAGTTCACAACTGAGTCACCTAAATGTAGATGACTTTACAAAGGGTACTGACTCAGTTGCCCACTGAATGAATGCCCACTCAGTGACATTTAAGATGCTCTAGGGTATAGTGCCTATCCATTTCTTACACTGGCAGGAGGACATTTGCCTCTCTCGTGCCATATAAAATCTCTCCATCTGGATGTCTGCACTTTCAGGCATGTGGAATAAATTGTGCCCCAGATATATAATTTTTCCTGAAAGCCCACTAAGATTTAGAAATTGATTCAATATCCCATAGGTGGATGCGTAAGACAGAGGTTATCAGCCTATCCATAAAGCGGCAGGACAAAGGACCTGCAGAACTGAACTTGGAGGTCAAGCAGTTTACTTTAGGGCGTCTCAGATGACAGATAACCTTCATTAGGTGACTGAGAATCATCCTCATTGTTTTGACAGATAAACTCTTGATGGAGTCTTACCTCAAAAATTCTAACTATGACCTTTCTCATAATAGAAGAATATTTTTTCATTAGAAATCTTATTAATTAAATTCTTTATTAGACTGGAGAATAAAGTGAAGTTTGTTGCATGACAACAAGAAAGACTTCAAACCGAATCCTGGACAGTTTATTCAGAAAAAGGGAAAAACAAAACAAACAAACAAAAAAAAACAAACAAAACAACAACCCAAAACCACAAAAAAACCTTCCACTGACATCTACAGAAGTGTCTTTCAGAATAAAGTGTGATGATGTGTGCCACTTCTGTTCTAAAAATCAAACATTTCCTTGCACGAATATTTGTCACTTTTGCAAATTATTTTTACAGTGTTTTAAAGACTTTGAAATGAACTTTAGAATAGGAAAGCCAAACACAGATCTGTTTGGTATTTGAGTTAGCTACTTTCTCCAGCTTCCCTTGTAACATGAATCATCAGTTGTGAGCATATTACTGTACACATGAATTTGTGGCAATGTGGTGGAATGATTTGTTTTACATCTATAAAGGTAATTGTTGCAGACATCAACTTGTATTTACAAATGTTAAATATTGTTATAAAATTGTGAATTATATAAGTAAAGCTTGCACCATTTCAAATATCTGATCCATGCTAGTCGTTGATCATTTCAGTGTGGACTTTTCCTTGATTCACTACCCTACAGAATACTATTAAGCAGCTGAAATCTTGCAAATATTGCTGTGTTAAACCTCATTCAGTAGTAAGTCAAACTTGCATTTTACGTCAGTAGGTTAAGTGCTTATAGTTCAAAAATGTAGTAAATTCAAAGATGGTGGAGAGAAGTAATATTTTAATAAAGAGAAGAGTCTAAAACTAGAAACAGTGAAAAAGCATACCTACCATTCTCAGCTATTTAATGTGATCTGATAAAAGATACTACCACTCCATAGATGTCTTTCATCTCTTGTACCTTTAGACTAACATGGTTACACTAAGATTAGTATTGATTTAGAAAATGCTATTGTAATTGTATTATACATAAAAAAGTCACTTTTTTCAATGCCACAGATTAAAAAAAAATCATTAAGATATGGCTGAGTGCATGCTATTGATCAGATGTTCTATTATTGTATGTTCCTATGATTCTGTTTCATGACTTTGAAGACTGACCTTGCAAGTTCATCTGTGTAAGTTGCTTGTTAGCAAACCAGTAAAGCATGTCTTGCAGTGCCCTGATGTTATTATAATAACATCTGCATACCTCATTAGTTTGAAACAGCCCCAAATCCTGAAATGCACAGAATTTAGAGCTAGTGCTACTTACTGATTTTTATTATTTTTTTTTTGCAAACAGTCATTATCAGAAAGTCACATTCAGTCCTACCTACATCCCCCATCAATTTCTACTTTGAAAATACATCCATTATTTGGCAGGTAAAGTAGGCACAACAATTAAAGAAACATATTTATTCTGTGTAAAATAGGAGGGATAGGACAGCATAATAAAAGGTAGTAGGTGCTCCCATTATTTTTAATTTTATTGTTTCACACTGGCAGGTCGCACTCTATTGCTGCTTCTTTTATTATTTCTCCTTTTAAAGCAGTCACAGCAAGAGGTAATACCTTATTATACGAGAGAATTGCATTCTAAGAGATTTTACTTGCTGTATTTTGCTCTAAATCAGTAAGATGAGAGGTCCACACACTTCTTACTGTGTCGTGAGCCCCAGAGCTGAATATGGTGCACCAGGTGGGGTCTAATGAGAGCAGAGTAGAGGGGGAGAACCACCTCCCTGGACCTGCTGGCCACGCTCCTTTTGATGCAGCACAACATAATGCATCAAAAGCCTCAAACACTGAATTACTGCTAAGGGAATGGGGCCTCAGGAGGCATGTCCATAGCAGAAAATAACGTAAGGAGATGATAGGAGGAGAGGTATTCTGGGAATACACCTGAAACATTCCTGCAATGCCTGATTCTGTGTTAAGGAAACATTCAGACTTCCCCATTCCCAAACCATGTTGAATTTAATCAGGGACTTTCTCTCGCACTAAAGTGAATGTACCACACAACTTTCTTCGTTCACACTACACAGTGAACTGTTCTACCATCTGTATATGGAAGTGGGTCCTGGCATACTTACTACAGGGAGTAAGGTGCCTTTTCACCTTATAAATTAAACATGCTATTCCCGCTTGCCTATAAAGTTCTTCTCTTGTGTGGATACACACCCCACCAATAGGAGCTACATTTTGGTGTCAGAAATGAAAAATTTTCCTGACACACTGAAAATTGTTTTATTCAGTCCCCCTATCTCTCATGTAATGCCACATATCCTCCAGTGTCAAACACCTAGTAAAGGTTACAGAATTGCTGTTGCTTACAGCTGATGTTGATGACATTTCAATGAAGCAAATACTCTCAGACTACACATTTACTTCTATTTTTGTATTAATTACATATGCAGGAAGTATGTAGTTGGTGTCAAAAATCCAGCATTCGCAAGGTCCAGCACAGAAGAAAGTTTACATGCTTGTATTTTGTGCTGTAAATTCAAACAAAGGGTGGTATTAGTGACAAGTGTTTTATCTGGAACTGGATATGAATATAAATAGTGTGCAGTAATCTAAAATACCACCAGAAAGCATAGTTTTACATAATGGTTGCTGAAGTCTGAATCCACACAGAGCAAAAAAAAAATAAACATGACCTTGTTTTTCCAGTGTCACCTTGATTTCCCAGTCACAAAATGTTCACTATTGTCATTGTACGGTTTACACAGGGAATGTAGGATCCACTTTTTGAGACATGTTTTACTTGTTTTCAATGGTGCTCAATGGAGCAATTTGGTGCTCCAAAAATATTTTGGTACTTCTTTTTCATGCAGCATGTAAACTCAGTGTCAGCTTAATGCCATTCTTGTTTATGCATATTGCTTAGATTCATCCTAAAAGACCTTTCAGAATCTGCACTGTTTATTCAAAGGGGCAGTTATGTGTTTCCTCAGGAATGTATCTTTATGTTCTCACTAAAATGTATGTAGTCTCTTAGTAACTATGTGTTCTAAACCTTAAGAAAGCAGATCATTCAGGCTGTGCATCTGAAGTTATACCAACAGTAGCCACACTATGTTAGAGAATATGCTTACTTACTGAAGTCAAAAGTGTAAATTATACCTTGCATTATCCCACACTCATTTGTACTGTATAGGTTCAACCTTTTTTCATGCTTTAAATTTAGCATATACTGGACTAAGGTCTTTCATATAAAATGCATATGCATTTTCGTATAGTTTCTGTGTTCTCTAATTAGTAAGGTTGATAAATCTTGTGAAATGTATAACCCAAATTGCAGTGTAAGTACGTAAATGTAAATATTTACAGTGTATGTATAAATACATTGTAAAATAAATAGTGTAAATAATGTAACTATTACAGTGAAAAGTATACCTTTCCAGAAGGATTTCTGTTCATGCATTTTAATTTACATGTGCTAGTACTATTCATGAACTTTTGCTAAAATGTCTGCTGTTCAGTGAGTAGATGACATGTTACATTTCAGAGGATGTTCAATATACTTCTCCTTTACAGTTCTACTTCTTTCATTATAGGAAGCCCCATATGTTATGTTCAAGAAAAACCATGATACGTTTGAAGGGAATGACAAGTTTGAAGGATACTGTGTAGATCTGGCATCAGAAATTGCAAAACATATTGGTATCAAGTACAAAATTGCCATTGTTCCTGATGGAAAGTATGGAGCAAGGGATCCAGAGACAAAAATCTGGAATGGGATGGTGGGAGAACTTGTTTATGGGGTAAGCATAACAATTTTTAAAGCAGGATTTAATTTGTAATAGTCTTAGTCATAAAGTAGGAAGCATATGTGCATTTTATTTAACCTTAGGATCACAGAAAAGAAAGTTCTGTTTCAGATGTGTGTGCTTTCGTTTGTTTTCAAAAGAATATCAAATAATTTAATGCAAATTCTACTGTTTATTCAGCTAGTACCTCATAATATAATATCCTTAGTTTGCACATTCCTTAAAAATTCATTACTATTAGAATAACATTAGAACTAATGTTAGAGACCATATATTCTTGATATATTGTAAGATTTAGTTGGGAAGTATATCACTCATACTTATTTTCATGTAATAGTGAAAAAGCTAGGACTCTGGGTCTAGTTTGAGAAATGGAGAATCTGCCATCATATATTAAATGTATAAAAAAAAACACTACAGGTAAGTAGACAACTAAGTCAATTCAGAATTAAGAAACACTTTTAAGATGAACACTGAATATAAAATTTAAGAGCAAACCTGGTAAGAGCAGCAACTAAGAGCTTTATGCTATACATATGTGGAGAATGATTAGTCAGAATAGCATAAAAGTTAACAATTCTGTTGACAGGTGAAGTTTAAATATTTAATTAAAATAGTTCCAACAAACCCAAAGAAATATTTACAGTATCTGGTGTTACCAAAAGCAACAAAACTCAGAGCTGTGCTTGCTGAAGACCACAGTTGCTAGTATTTGCCCTAAAAATAGATCAGAATTCTTAGAGAAACTTTTCATTTCAGTGTTGAAATAAAAAGATTAAACTCCTAAAACTATTCAGGTGAGAATATTTTCATCCATGAACTCCTAACATGCCTCAACCTCCCTGTAAAAGACTACTGCATACCGGTTGGTCCATCATCAGTTGCAGTTTTCACAATTCCAGTGACAGTTAGGGCCACATGTGGCAGAAGCCTAATGGGTTTCTGTCAGCCCCATTTTTGTTCATTTCTGTCAGCTAAATACAGGTGACAAATTTTGTTGAAGTCTCCTCAACTAGCACCAGATCAGTGAACTCCTCAAAATGAAACAGACCGTGTATTCGAGGAGTGTGGGAAATGATGCCCCAGAGTTTTGTTGATTTCCCCTCCACATGGGAATGGGGAGGTTATACCAACCTCACAAAACTGTTCTCAGAAACTCTTGGAGAAGCCAACCTCACTTGTCTTTAAAGAGCAGAAGAGCTGAATGATCACCAGGCATGTATATCCATTTTAATGGCTTGGAAACAGCTCGGCTATAGGGATATTAGAAATCAAAGTTTTTTCCAGCCATTTTTATCATAATGGAGATGACCCCTTTTCTGGCTTTTAATCACAATAGCAAACACGTGAATGTCAATGGCTGTGCACTGTTTTGTACCAGGAGGTTTTTTTAAATCCTCTGAGAAACTTTACAAATTGTGAGAAAATTCCCTTGCCCAGATGCATAGTTTCAGTAGCCTATCATCTATTTGAAAATTATAGAGGAAATTTAAAATTGCACTTTAGTTTTCTCTTTGTTGTTTTAGGGGTTTTTTGTTTACTAGAATATGACCCACAGCTATTACATATCTGAAAGCAACAAAACTCACAGGCGTAAGGAACCTGTTGCAAATCATCTGCATGAAGAGAACATGCCAAAATACATGGTCAACACTTCATTTTTTGTAAGGGAAAAGAATGAGGTGAAGGCTCTTTAAAGGACTGATTGCCAAGTTTAAAAAATCCTGCTGCAGTCTGATTGTGAATCTGGGAATGAGCTGCAACAAAGCCCTTGTGCTGCTTTTTTCTTGAAATAATTACCAGAAGTCTGCTATTGCCCAATGTATTTGCTGTCAGAAGGCTCCTTGAGGCTATGTCTATCCCAGTATCAGTGGCACCAGTGAATGTTCCTGGGCACTGAAACTCGCCTGACAAATTTGTTAAATGGCAACAATGGTCCCTGGTATTTTCCACCCATAATTACTGTCCAAAACAATTTCTGAGCCCAGCTAGACACTAGGATGGGGAAGAGACCATTCCCTGTAAGCAGCTTAAATGAAACCGTGCTAGTTTAGAAGTTAAATGACTTTTATAGTAGTGACACAAGACTGTCCTTTGCCAGCTGGCCTTAAGGCTAAGAGCAAATCCAAACATGCTTAATGTACTTTTACAGGTGTGGCTTTAAAGGAAATTGCTCTTTCTGTTTATTTATAAAAGTTTGCAGCTTAAGATTTACACAGGGAATGCGTGAAGAGCATCCTCCCTGCAACTTCCTTGTGTTCTTGCCAGATGATTTACAGAGCATCAGGTTTCCTGGTCTATTCCATATGAAGAAACCAAAAAAAATCAGTCAGCCAGAGACCTTCCTGCAAAGCTCTGCTATAAGAGGATGTTTGTCTTCTCTGACAAACTCAGATTTGGAGATAAACACAAGTACTCTGACTAGCTGGCTGTTCTTCAAGCTTTAAGCAAGGCTTTCCATATCCAGCCAGGATTGAGACAGAATTTGCAGTTAAATTAGCATGTTAACAAGATGATCTGTCTCAGAAACATTTTACAGCTTCTAATTCCCAATCACATTAAAGGAATTGTGCTGGCCAGTGAGATTGGACCTTGCTTGTGCCACACAAAAGGCTCCCTGGCTCTTTACAGGGTACTCCAATGACCCAGTGCCAGCAATGCCGCTTAACCCCATCCATGTTACTGAGAGTGGACATGTGCCAGTTTCAATCCATGTCCCCTCAGGACCCATATGCACTGTTGGTCATTCTGGTACCTGGACACTTGAGATACTGCACAGAGCAGCTTGGTTGTTAAGTAAACTCTGTGGCTGAGTTTTTCATCATGTCCCAGGGGAAGCGGTTTATAAAGTGCTGTGGTGTACAGTTTTGCTGTGACTGTACAGAAGGTCATTGTGGGGGATTGTTTATTTTCTTGTTTTGTTTTTAGCACTCTACTAAAAACTACCAGGAAATCTTGGTCATTTGTCCCTGATGTATCCAAAGTCCTGCAGTAGTCCCTGCAGGACTATATAGGCCCTGATACCTAGCTCACAGGAGAAATGCTGTCTGGGGATGAAATACCATTAAGCATGTACAACAGGCGTTTCCAAATGCACTAAAGTCAGCTTCAATTAAATATTAATTTTTCTGACACAGGATGCTGTTCTTTCACTGATGAGCACAAAAGGTCACAACTCATTTCTGTTTACAATCTGAGAAGCCGTGAGCTGCTTGAAGAAGTTGAAACACTTTCTGCATGATTTTACTCAGATAGGTTTACCACCTTAATACAACAAGCACAGATTTTATTCACAAGGTTAAAATAATATATTCCAAAACAGTAAAAGTCTCTTACAATCAGATTTAATCTTGTCCCATTGCATAGTATCAAAAGCATACAGAATCCATCAGTACTTGGTAGTGGTACAGCCTTGATTGAAATGCTGTTACAGATGCAGTTGATTTAAGTGTGAAGTACCATTAGTCTTTGTCAAAACAGATTTCACTGGCAACAAAATCAGTAATTATTTTCACTATTGTTATATTGTTGAGCATTTAAATCCATAATTATATGGTGTACATTAGCTGGGCAAAGCACAAATGGTGATGATTATCATGCACAGCTTTGTCATTATTTAGCTTTCAGCAGCTAAGAGTTTATGTAGGCCTTTTTATGTAGGCCTTAATGTGGCACACACTAGTCTCAAATAATAAATAACATGATCAGATCAGGGAGGCGACATTATGAATCATCTAACATTAGATCACTATCGTAATAAAATGGGATGTTTCTGTTTCTCCTCTCCAACTCCATCAAGTGGTGTAGGCAGCTAGTTCTGACGTAGTTCCAAGTTCAGCTTGTACTCTTTGATCATTTGAATTTGGTAAGATAAATCTTATCCAGTGTACATACAGTACGCAGTATGCTAATTCGGTCTTTAAAATTAACACAGTTCACACTGAAATGATGCTATCACTTTTCCACCTCACATTTTAAAAACTAGCAGTCCTCAAGGATCCTTATTTTAATCCCAGGAGCAATCTGCAGACACAAAAGAAGTGTTAGGCAACACTTTTGAAGACCAGTGACCAAGTCTATTGTTTACACTGGGTTAATGAAGATACCACTATATCACAAATACAGAGATTAGCAGTAATAGATCACAGTTTTCCTGAGTCTTTTGGTTAATTTATTTCAAGGACTCAACATTAGGCATTCCCAGTAGCTGAAATTTAGAAATATAAAAGGCATTGACTCTAAGGAGGGAAATCATTCGTCTAGGAAACACAAAATCATGAGTGAGAAGAAATACAAAAATATGAAGCAATGCCAGTAGTCCAGACCATCCTACAATATTTAGACTACAGAAATCAAATTTACTTTACAATTTTGGGGATATTTTAAAATGTGTTTTTCTTCATGTAATACCCATCTTCATAAAACATCTATTTCAGTCAAACTTATGAAATCACAAGATTTCAAGAAGCCACAATTTTAAAAATGCTTTGCATTACAAAATATGTACGTATATCTATAAAATATATAGCAATCTTAATACAAATTTGCATTTTGAGACCATTGCACCGGAATGAGTCAGTTCTTTTGAATTATTTAGAATTATACAGGTACCAAAATAGGTTTAGATTTTAGCTACAAGAAATTAGTTTTAAATTAAATTCCATAAAATATTTATCTCAATATAACTTAGTGTATGAAATAAAAAAAAAATTATTTTAAATGCATACACCTGATTCAAAGTTAAGAGATGACAAAAAAGCCTACATTTCAGCTTCTTTCTTTATCACACAAGCTACTTATATAACGCTTGAATTAAGCTATTTAAGTACATCTTTAATTTTCAGCATGTTTTACTCTCATTGCAATTGATGAGATTTAAATATATCCTTGTATGTTTTATTGAGTATGAATGTCCTTAAGAGCATCCCAAAAGGCAAACATGCTTAAATGCTTTGCTAAACTATGGGCTGTGTGCTGTATCTGAAAATGCTACCCCATGAGATGAATTCAGGCTAACTAAGTAGAAAAGAAAATTCCCACAGTGCTAGGATGGACGTTTATGAATAACTCTTAATTGTGCCTCTTATTTGTTACCTGGATGGCGTAAATTCAGGCAGATTATCTCATATATTGAGGCCTGAAGCAGAGTAAGACATTGCAGAAGACAGATTTTGAGTCTACCTTATTTATAATCAAAACAGTTTTCTCAAAATATGCCCAGTTGCCCTCCGTAGCCCATAAGCTCTATAGAACTCCATGCTGGTCACAGAGCACAGGCTCTACTCTCTGAATCCACCTAGTTACAGCACAATGATGATGAACAGGAGAAAGGCTTCAGCAGCTTCTGCATCAGTTCCCTTCCCACTGTCCCAGTTCCTCTTACAATTCTTATATTAGGTTCTGCTCTAATGACAGCTTTAGCATACAAGGCAATGGAAAACCAAGCAAGGCAAGGAGCAAACTTTATATATTGTTGAATCCCTAATGACAGAAATGATCCATTAGCACAGCTAAAATAGTTCATGCAGACACCAATGTTGGCAGCTGTAATCACCACCAATAACGCTTAATTCAACCATTCATTCTAAAAACTTATCAGAGAAACACACTAAAAATTATTCCTGTTGCTAATAGGAATGGATTTGGCACACTATTTATCATGATTATGCACAGCTTTCTTTTGTATACTTGTCTTTTTTCACTGTCTGAAAACTGATTCATTCCTGGTGAACTCTCTTTCGCCCAGGACAAAATGACATACCTAAACTGCTGCCCACCTCTATAAGATTGAAGAGTCTTTTCCTTAGCAGGAATATTAAGTATTACTATAAATCTGTAAAATAAAAATCTGTGGTATGTGTCTTACTAAACGCATATTGAGAGTGTAGACTGTGATAGAAAAAAACCCAGAAAGATGTTCTAAGGAACATTTAAGACACAGTGTCCTGATGTTAATGACATACCTATGGAATTAGCTGCTGAGCTGAGTGTATAAACCAACTCTAATTAATCTATACATCTATATTTTTTTTTTCTTTATAGAAAGCAGAGATTGCTGTTGCGCCTCTGACCATCACTTTGGTACGAGAAGAGGTCATTGATTTTTCCAAGCCTTTTATGAGTTTGGGGATATCCATTATGATCAAAAAGCCCCAGAAATCTAAACCAGGAGTGTTTTCCTTCTTGGATCCTTTGGCGTATGAGATCTGGATGTGCATAGTCTTTGCCTATATTGGTGTCAGTGTGGTCCTGTTCCTAGTTAGCAGGTTTAGTCCATATGAGTGGCACACAGAAGAACCAGAGGATGGGAAAGAAGGACCCAGTGACCAGCCACCCAATGAGTTTGGCATATTCAACAGCCTCTGGTTTTCCCTGGGTGCCTTTATGCAACAAGGATGTGATATTTCCCCAAGGTTTGTGTCAAATCTTTTTACATTTGCATTTTATCTTCAACACTGAAGCATAAAATCTTCCTTCATTTATTTTCCTGGCAGTGTTTTGAAGTTCATTCTTTAGGAAGCCTTTTCATTTTTTTCTTTTTTAATAGTTATGATGAGAGCAACAGGGAAACTGCTTTGAATTTCTGTCATTACTATTATTTTATGTCAATGTGCATAATCACAAACATCTCTCAGAAACAGCACGTACACACTGGCAATTCCACTGAGTTGAGTTCAGAGGAACTGTGTTGCTGCTAAATTAGTTCCATTGTATTATAATTATGAAATGCACACTATTGTGCTGAATATTTGCCTTGCATGAATGAATGTCCCATTTATGTTCCCTATCAAATTCTACATCACTGCTTCCAGAATATCAGTATCTATGAGAGAGGGAATATTTGACCATCTGTTCCTGAGAAGCCAAACTGTATTGCTAAACTCTTACAGGGTGGGTGCCTCAGATGTAACATATGATCCCATTCCTGAATTTCTCAGCCTTTTAAGGTGCCTGAACTTTACTGTGCAGTAACTGCAACCTCTCAATTAAACATTATGACCCAATCTTTCAAATTTGAATGCTATATTTTAGCCACTTACAGTGAGATTTTGAGAGTATTCAGCATTGGCCTAACTCTACCATTATTGAAGCTAGCAATAAAACTGATTAAGAGTAGATGTACATTACTCCTTAGCAACTCTCTCATCAAATTACAGATGTTAAAATGGAAAGTATAACTTTTTACTTAACATCTCTGCTACCACAAAATGCTTGCTTCTTAAAGAAAAATGTGAAAGTTCAAATGGTTGCAGTAGCTTGTAGCATATTTGAAAAGGGTGACAGGAACATTTTAATCCTAAAGCCAACATAATCTATTTGCAAAGCCATTTTTCTTTAAGAGGAAACAGAGAAAGCTACTGATCTGCAACTACCATGTTTTACGTTTGTCTGCAGAAAGAGATTACCTATCCAGTATTTCTGGCAAAATTTTTGCAATGATAGACATTTCCTGAAATAATAAGAAGACTGGGATTACTGCTCAAGAGAATTAAAACTTCTGTATGTGCGTGATATGTATTAATACAGTGGACTCGGCACTGTAGGCCTTAAGATTCAAGAGGAAACATATTTAAAATGCAAATGATGTCCCTCCCATTGACTGTTACATAGTGATACATGTTCAACAGTAATGGTGCCTTCTTTCTTTCTCTCTTCATGGCTTAAGAGACAGGAAAATGTGCATTATCTTATTCATGTTTAGATCCCTCTCAGGTCGCATTGTTGGCGGTGTCTGGTGGTTCTTCACGCTCATCATTATTTCATCCTACACTGCTAACCTCGCTGCTTTCTTGACTGTTGAGCGAATGGTCTCACCCATAGAAAGTGCAGAAGACCTTGCCAAACAGACTGAAATTGCTTATGGGACACTGGATTCAGGGTCAACCAAAGAGTTCTTCAGAGTAAGTTGGCATGTCCATTAGAGCAGCTCTCCCTAGTGACTGCTCTTATAAGATGCTTGGAAGTGTGAAATAATGTTACTTTATTTGTAATATAGTTTGCAACTCCTGAAATACTTCAGCTGCGTTTTTACCCCCACAACATCTTTTGTTGGAGTTTTCAGTTATTTTAATTTGTGGAATGTTATTGATCCTATCACACTGGGCAAAAGAGGTGCCTCGAGGTATTCTGAAGCCAGTGATAATTAAAGCAACATTGCACTATTGATTCATCTGAAGCTACAGGACTGAAATTATGTGCAGTACTGGAAGCCTATGATGGTAACATGGAGTTATGCAGATTTTGTTTCTGCTTATGGATTTGCCTGTGTGGATTTTGTTTTAGGGTCTCGGGTTTAGGCAGGAAATGCACTTTATAATTTGCTGACTTTCAGATGAATAGTAAAGAAAAAATACATCTTGGAGGGATGTGGTTGGAACATTAAGAAATAGCCTAAATAGCCTTTCGTATGTCTATACTGCCTCTATTGATTACTTCATTTGCTTTCCTGTGTTAATGTGGTTCGTATGTAATCCTCATCACTTGCCAGATGGAAAACAGGGTCCCTGGACATCACAAGGAGTACATAATAACCAGTCCTCCCTGCTTTATTTCATGTCTCTCGCAGATGAAAGTTAAGCCTAGCTGGCTGAACATGTGTGAGTTTAGTGTTTGAACCTGGCCCTGAATAAATGCTGTGAGCCAGTCATTCTTCATTGGAAATTACACAGTTTAGGAGCATTATTTATCTGAAAGGTGCTGTTTAAGGCATTTTTACAAGAAAGGAAGATAGAGTGATAATTTCTTCTTATTGTCTGTTTGAAATGTGACTGTTCCGTGTTAGATACTCCCACACACCTTGACTGTTTTCAGTTTGGCCAAACTGAACTCAGTGAATCATTAACAAAATTATGGATGGGATTTGTGAAATATAGACAGTATCAATTCAAGCACAGATGCTCAGTGAAACAACCTTTTATTGTGAGAGATATCCCCATAGAAGACCTTGCAAATATTTCCCAGTAGTTGTAAAAAGATTATGCCTTATGAAATATAAATGGCACTTAACCAACACACAGTGGTTGAGCCTTAACATAATAAAGCTGCCCAAGGAATTCAGTACAAGCCACTGTTTTGAAAAAAATGAAAGTCAGCTCTTGTGACTGATAAGCAGTCTGGGTCACAAAAAATTCATTATTCTTTTAAATCATCCTGTAAACACAGATACTTTTTTATTTGGATCAATATTCCATGAAAGATCTGTCCTTAAAGAGAAGATTCTTTGTCTGTCTACAATGACAGCCATTATTTCCCATTAATATTAAAGGGTTAAGAAAAAAAGAAAATCAATGTACTCTTTATATTTTTCCTTTATTTCAAAATACAGAGGGAAATATGGAAAGTAACTACAAATACTAAATATAGTTGCATATGCAGAATGGTTTAATCTGTTATTTAATGATTCCTAGTGATTGTTAGTGATACTGTACGCACTGTTTCTAGAAATATTTGTCACAAACCATTTTTCACAAAATATCTTCGACAGACAATATTTGCATACTGCTTGTGTAATACATGAATTAAGACCTAGACTGAAACAATAGTGCAAAAAGACTTGTTTGCCAAGTCTAACATTTTGTGTGGCTGGAATCAAACATCATCACTTTGGGGATTAGAGTCATGTATAATTTTTTGTCAGTGATTACTATCTGGCTGAAGATGAGCCTTCAGGACATTTTCTCATCACTTGATCATTTCTGATCCAAATGTCAGAAACTCTAAAAAGACATGCAGCCTGCTTTGGTTCTGTATTGAAAACAGAAAAGGGAAAAGGCATTTAAAAACCAACATAAAAAAAAAAAAGACGACTTGGATACTGATAGCTATTTTCTCTTATTTTCTGTTTTGGACAAGTGAGAGTTGCATTTTTTTTTTTGAGTAGCTTGCTCAAGAAGGAAAAAACTTAGTTTTAGCAGTTTAATATTAACAAATGAAAGTTTGGGAGAAGAAAATGCTCTTACAGAGCAGATGCCTTCTTAGACTTTCCATATTTTTTTTTGTTTTGATGGTCACAGAAAACTAGATCCTAAGAAAATTATTTAAATGCAACCTTTTCAAACTCATTTAGGGCATTATTTCCTCTTAGTAATAAAGGAATTTTATGTGTTGTGTGGTGGACTATTACCTATTACATGCTTACTTTATAAAGAATATGATGATATGGATGTTAAGATGTAAGAAATGATTGGAAATGAAAGCAGACAAAGGCGAGTAAATACTCTTGAAATTATGCCTGATTCATTACTGCTTTGTTCCATTTTTTTTTTTTTATTTATTTCCATAATGTAAATCCATGAAATTACACCAGTGTAAAGCAGGAGGAATCCTTAGGTGGCTTAGCTTACTCTCTGCTCTCAGCCACTATTATGTAAATGAAAAACAGTTTCCACTACAGAGGAAAGAGAGGGTGACAAGGCAGGATGTGATTATGGACATACACAGCTGTTGTTAATTTAAATTTTATTATATTTGATGGAAAGATAAAATCATGCATATAGACAAGTTAAAAAAGCAAGGATAATTTATGATGTTCTGCTATATGGTATTTTCATTGAACATTTCTGGTTAAATGCCACTTACTTTCAAGTTAGACCTACCTCTCTAACAAATTAATTTCCAAACAATTATACAATCATTCAGTAATTGGAGAAAAGAAATGCTTCAGGGAAAATACCTATACAAAGGCTCAATTGCAGCCTTTTAAATCTATTGTCAATTCAAATAATGCCTAGATTATAGAATTTGATATTTGTTTGAATGTTCTAAAGTCCTTTGTTTTGGGGCTTTATAATAATGAATGTTTTCCTGTAGTGCTCAGCACAGTGTGGAAATGGCTTATAGACCAAATTTTGCTTAGCTAGAAGCTCCTGTTGACTCAAATAAAAGCTGACTTGAGCATCGGGTTAAAAATTCCTGTTTGCAGCATGCATAAGAGAAGACAAGTGCCACCTGTTATTAGGTAAAAACACCGTTTAGTGTTTGGCTGACGCACTGCTGGTTTACATGTATGTATCCCTGTTGCTTGAGGAAGTAAAGGAGTTGTTGACTGAATCTAATGAGCATGGGAAGCTTCTCAATCTGAAAGCATTAAGCATTTCCTCCCTCCCTCCCTCCCTCCCTCCCTCCCTCCCTTCCTCTCTCCCTCCCTTCCTTCCTTCCTTCCTTCCTTCCTTCCTTCCGTCCTTCCTTCCTTCCTTCCTTCCTTCCTTCCTTCCTTCCTTCCTTCCTTCCCTCCCTCCCTCCCTCCCTCCTCCCTCCCTCCCTCCCTTCCTTCCTTCCTTCCTTCCTTCCTTCCTTCCTTCCTTCCTTCCTTCCCTCTTCCTCACTCCCTCCCTCCAACTCTCCCCCCCTCCCTCCCTCCCTCCCTTCCTTCCTTCCTTGCGTCCTTCCTTCCTTCTCTATTCCTTTTTATTTTTGCTGAAGTTACACTATGAATTCCCAGACAGGAAAATTTCCACCTGATGCACTCCAAGCCACAGATTCTTGCACATTCCTTCAGCAAGCACATTTATTACTCAATTACTGGCAGGATCAGTTTTAAAATACATCCACTGATACTGCAGTTCTAAAAACATGCCTAATACGTCTTTAAGACAAATGCTTAAGGCATTTTGTTTCCTTTAAGAGTATATTTGGTCCAGTTTGCTGTTTTCATCTTTTTATTGTAAACCATGTCCTGAAATGGTGTGCAGCCTTTCTGAGTGTCAATTAAATGAATTCTGGACTCTGAATTCTGAAAGCAGAAATCTTACTTAGGCTATTGTAGTTTTGGTGGTGTAAGAAGTAGGTGTTATAGAAATGCTTCAAGATTCAGCTCAGTATTTATGGGGAGATTATTTTATTGTTTCTCTTTTCCATACAGGTTTATTGTGGATTTCTGTTTCATATGTAAATCCCTAAAATGCACTTTACAACACTGATCTAAGCTTTATAGGGTATCTTTTTGTGACTGGTAGAGCCTAACTGGATCTAAAAATAATAATATCCAATTTTATGGTACTGATGTTGATACTTCTTTTAAAATAATCATGGAATTCAAAGAAAATCCATACCCAGTATGTTTTTCCCAATACCAGTTGTTTGAAAAATGAAATATGATTGATTTTATTTTGAATAGTGCCATTCTGGAATGTTACAACATTCTTTTGTTCTAACTTCTTTTTAATTTTCTCCAGAGATCAAAAATAGCAGTGTATGAAAAGATGTGGACCTACATGAAATCAGCTGAGCCATCAGTGTTCACTAGGACTACTGCAGAGGGAGTAGCTCGTGTCCGCAAATCCAAGGGCAAGTTTGCCTTCCTGCTGGAGTCCACCATGAACGAATACATTGAGCAACGAAAGCCATGTGACACCATGAAAGTGGGAGGAAATCTGGATTCGAAAGGCTATGGCGTAGCCACACCGAAGGGTTCTCCATTAAGGTGGGTGGAATAGTATAACAATATAAAATGTGTTGTTATAGTATTCCACCTTCCCTGATGTCCCTGATATAGCTCTTTTTGTTTTGTGTGTGAACATGGTATGTTACTTTTCTTTTCTTCCATTTCATATTTTTTTGATCAACAAAGGTAACCAATTCTAATTGCAATATGGATTTAGCAGCTATAGTTGGCATCTATTTTAAGGCCATATAAAAACCAAACTGGTTGAACACTAGCTACTTGAAGTCAGCCTCTATAGAATTAACATCAGCTATAATATTTCATCAGCTTTTTTCACCAAATTCAACCCTTTATAGCAGTATTATGCCTTCATTATCTGCATCAGTATTTGCATCAATAATATGCGTACATTTTATGTTTTGTTTATTGATCTTGGCTGCTAATTTCTGAATAAGAAGCTGCTTGTAACATCTCTTTTCAAATGTCATTACTTGGAGGCAATTAGTCCTTCATTAAAGCAACATCATTAAAGTACTTTTTGTAAAGCACCTTCTTATTTAGTAAAAAAAAAAAAAGGTTGTGTTTATAGCATTATGCATTTCAGTACTGCCTTCAAACTCACCAGTATTTTCTTTATCATGATATCAGATGCATTCAGTCAAGTAGAGTTTTTGATTCACAGGCAAAACATCATTTACTTTTCATTCATATTGTCAGGAAGACAGAAGTGAAGGTACTTGTTCCATGTTAAAATTGGCAGTATTTACCACTGTGTTGTCTTTAATGTTTAAGGCAAACAAATCTTGCCTCTTTCCTCTGGTAGACTTGCCAATTTTCTTCAAAGCAAATGAGCAACTAACAGACAACCGATGAAGTGTGTCTCATGGAGTCTTAGAGCAATAGGGCACATGGAGGTAGGGGAGAGGGAATGGCAGTGGAACAACCAGTACCCTGCTTCTCAAATTTTGTTCTCATCATTAAGGACTACAGCAGACATTCTGATGAATTAGATTCACAAGGGAGACGAAGTGAGTTGAAGGGAAGAGTTGCAAATGCAGGGAGCCATAGTTCTTTGCAGGAAATAACTAAAGAGGTGTCTACATCCATGACCGCAGAGGAGATCTCATTACCACTATAGAAATAACTAGGCTCACTCTTAGTTCACCAGTTTAACCTGTTCATGACATGAGAAACATCAGTAGCCTTAGCTGTATTACATGGGTAGGAATAGGAGTATCATCATAATCATTTTCATCTGCAGCAAAAGTTGTTTCAGTGATTGAATATGAGTATTTGGTCCTTAACATTCATTACCTCTCAGATTTAAAAACTGCTGCCTTCACCACTGAATAAAGTAGTAAGAAAACATAAGGAGGTGAGAGAGGGAAAATGACAACAATATATTAATTAGAAAAAAAACATGCCCAGAGCTCAAAGGGTTGTTAAAGGTAGAAGGCAACAGATAATACGTGAGGCTGATCTATTGCCTGCGTATATTATCAAAACACTTGGTTTTTTGTTTTATATTTCTTATAGATTGCTATCTCCTTCTTGGTGTGTCAGACGTCTAGAAATGGTAGGCAGCATTGCAGTTTACAGGAGCTGCTTTCCTGTAGTAAGGAAATGCCCATTGCTGACCTCATGTTGTACTTTGTCATAGCTAGGGCAAACCTCTTTAGGAATATCTTTAGATACTGTCATATATATCCTAGCAATGGGCTGTTTGCTCTAAGCATGCATTGTGGTGGTTTTTAGTCCCTCTACCTTTTTCTGCAGAGAACCATCAAGAGACAGACTGTTATAACGAACACTAGTAGCCAGTGGAAGTTGGTTTGTGTCAAATTTGGGCTTATTTCAGGTTTGGTCAGTTGGCTACAGAAAAATATCTAGCAGTAATGGGGATGAGATATAAAGGAGTTAGAAGGAAGAGGGTCCAGTAAGAACACAGGGGAAAAGCACAACCATGACTGTAAGGATCAAGTGTGAAATCCTGGTTCCAGCCCAGCTAAAGACCAAGCTCCTGTATGTTTCAGTGAAGCCACAGTTTGGTCTAACTGGGGGTCAGCAATTGTCATTAGGGTGATGTGACCAAAAGCATTTAGTTTTTCACATCCTACCTTCAAATGTGTTTCAAATGGAGGAATAGGGGAATCCTACCCAACCTGAAAACTGGACCAAACCTTCTTCCAAGCTGTCTCGACTGGCTGTCTGTGTCCATGCCTTTCCTGAGCCTTTCTTTCACATGTGCTAATCTCCTTGTTCTCCTGCTGTACCCCATTCCCTCTCCAGACCCAGTGACAAACCTCAGGCAACACATCAGTGCCATTAAAAACATTAAGCAACACACTTAATGTTCTGTACAAAAGGAAAGAACAAGCAATACTTCACATCCATACCACCTCTTCCACGTATGTCTATAGACAGTAGTGCTTTATGAAGAGGGAAAAAGCTTTCTACCCCTGTGAAAAGACTCAGGTGTAAATTTTAACTGCATGCTTCAGTATTTTCTGAACTGTTTGAAACTGTAGAATATGATGGTTTTGCTGTTTTGACTGAATCCCATGTGGTTGTGTTTCTGTTACTGATCAGATGACTTACATAACTGCTGCCTGCACAAATAATTGCAAATATTGAACATGCAGTTTGAAATTCATGAAGGGCAGACGAGCTAAGCTCATTACATAAATTAGTCAAAAGACATAATTTGCTATGGGAGTTGTAAATTCTGTTTTTTATTTAATAATCATAATTTCCTACTTGAGTTATGTGTAGAGCACAAATTACTTGATGTAGCTCACAAATAATTGCAAGTAGCATATAAATGTTAAACGTTCAAGCTATTCTTGGGCTGTTCAGGACTAGGGAAAAATATAATTTCTTTCAGATGAATTATTCATATTAAATTATTCTCTAAACTGTTTGAGCACCTATTTTACTAGAGATATTTTAGTCGCAACCCTTCTCCTACTTACAATGATTATAAATCAGGAATTTTTCACTGAAAACGTAGTAACAGCTGCATAAAAATGTGAAAGTATGAAGAACCAGGCCATATATTTTCACCTGTCTAATACTGTCAGAAAGTGGAGTAATCTAAATCAGGCTTCATCTTGTAGCATAGGACTAGTGATAGTTCCCTGCCATCAAATCACCAGGCTCATGTTCATTACAGAGCACATGCTCATCACTTGGCTCATACAGATGAAATCCACCTGTCAGAGCGATCCAGGGACTGGTCTCTCTGTTGCTCATGACCCTACATGAGCAGGGTAGTGGATTTTAATTTGAAACTCTTCTTTACTGGGTTCCATGCTACACTCCTGCAGTGTTCAACCAGTACCTATTGGCTAATTGGAATTATTTATTCTCAGTGCTGTTGCAGTATCAGGATTCATGCATATCACTGGATGGAGGAGAATGGGAAATGCCTGATGTGTGTTTCTTTTATGCCCACTGGGCCGTACCACATTACACATCATGTGTGTCTCCTTCCTTCCTTCCTTTTCAGTGGTATTCATTTCTATATAATGTGTAAAAGACTTAACATATTTAGGAAGGAATTTGGGATTGAGAGCAAAGGCTCTCATCACAACAAAGATTGAGTTTCTCTCATGGCACTACCCAGCTGTCCTTACTGTTTCCTTCTCCTGCCACGGTAGGTATCCTTCCAAAACTACTGTGTAGTAATCAGTGTGAATTAATGAGTTTCTTTCTTCAAAGGTGGTGTTTTCAAAGATGGTTAAGAGAGTGTTGCCTGTCTACTTAGCAAGACCTTCCTTTGTAAATGTGTTATCATTAGAAGACGTTGTTGTGGCCAGACTTCTGGCCATTGTGGAGCATCCCTGGCTCATCTGCCTTGCCACTTGCAGTGATCTGTGTTTCTAGAGGGCAACACCTGGAGATCTTCCGCTACACAAATCCCGTGCCTTGCATGCCTCAGCTTTCCTGTTGTAGACATGCAGGCATCATAAACAAGTTTGAATAGTGATAAACGTGGAAGAGTTGTCTAAGAGGTAATGAAAAAGGAACTAGGGCCAGTATTGTCTCAAAGGTACACTAAAAGCTTTTTCTACTTTTTGTTTCTTGAAGTTGGTTGAAACAAAGGTGAATGACAGGTTGAGCTAAACAAGAATTTGTCATCATTGTTTCTGTGACTGTTTTAGCTAAGGGAATTTGGCTGTCCTGTCCTGCAGCTGATGGTGTGCAGTATGGATGAGTGAAACCTGTTCAGGTCATGAGTGCCTGGTGAGATGCTTTGAGTCCAGTGAGAGATTCATCATGGTTGTTCACCAAACTGATGAAATCCAGGGCTATATTAAGTTCCTTCTCTTGCAGTTATGGTTAATGTTTACAGATATGAATCTGGTATTTGATGTTTCCTTATTCAAGTCTCTGTTCTTTTTATATAAAAAAAGAAATAACTTCATTTTGACTTTAGGAGGAATCCTTTATGTTCTAGAGAGTAAGGCAAAAAGGTCCGTGTAGTGATATCTGCTGGTTCTTTGTAGTGTGACAGCTGATGATGTGAACTGTGTCTTTACACTGACTAGGGTGCCAGTTCATTATCCATTCTTTGCTGTGTTTATATTAACACAAGGTGGGAAATGCAGGAAGTGCATCAGTGAAGCAGGTGATGCAGATATAATTTTCTGATCATTCTAGCAACTAGTTGTGAAGTGCAAATAACAACATGAGTGAAGCTATGGATTTTAATTTCTACCACTTGAAAGGGAGCAATGCCCTGGAGAGTGTTTGAGGTGCAAAAGGCATCCCTGCAGTGCCTCATCAACATTGTATAGATTCTTCTGTTTTGTATAAGTGTACAGTACCTCAAAGAGGTTTACCCTAGAAGTGAGGGATCTGTGGTGCAGGGAACCTCATAATGAGATGTGTGAATTTATATGAATAAGTTAAAGATCTGTTATGAAGGGAATCGTTTGTGCAAGGGCTTTATAAACTGCCATCTTGACCTCAGTGACTTCATCTAGTGCTTGTATTCCTGAGGCAAATATATAAAATGCCATTCTTTCACTGCCTTGTTTCAGTGGTACTGCAGCTGACAGTGTTACCTTTGCTTTTCAGGGATATATCCACTATGGTCCGTTACTTAGAAATGTAGTGCTGCAGGAAAACTTACTTTGGTAACGCATACAAAATTTTGGCAGACCTTACATAGGATGGAATATTCCCTAATCTTTTTTGGATGTGTTTTTCATTGTCCTAAAACAAACTTGGAAAAAATAAGGGTAAAATCTGATAGCAGAAGTTCTTCCAATGGGACAATTAAACTTTTAATCAAGTTCTTTCGTTGTTGGTTTTGGAGACCAGATTATAAGGAGCTTATTGTGGAAGGAATTCCCAGATCATTATTCACTGTCAAAACTCTTTACGGTGAACTTAATATATTATTCCGATATATACTCCAGTTTATTTTTACCCTTGTTTTGTAGATTGATGAGTTTATAATTCACAACAGGCTCTGTTGGAAAAGAATCAGAGTCATTACACAGTAGTAACCTATAAGGATAGATATAATGGAGGGTAGATTATCTAAGGATAGATAAAAATGCTTCCTCCAAAATCTCTTGCATTCTCTGATTTCTTATGACTTTTATAAGATTGGATTTGTGTGTACACAGAATGGGTATGATATTCACAAATGCCCTCTGAGTAGAAGGAAGACTAGGAAAAAAATGTTTGAGCTGACCATGCAAATTTATTTACTACAGAGGACTTCTTCACTAGTGTTTTTCAAAGATTTTGTTTTATGGAAATCCATAAATGTTTGCAAAAATAGACTTTTTCTAATGAGTGAAGCTTCCTTACGCAAGTTATGTTGTATCATAAATCAAGCATTTCCCCAGACCACTCTTCAGTGTACCCTATGTTATTCAGTTTTCAAGGGACTTCATAGATTTTTTAATTTTTAATCAATATCATTGATATAGCTATTCTAGTTTGTGGTGTTTCTATGCATCTGGGCTGTATTTTTTATTCAGTGGTAGTTCCTGTTCTAGAAAGGTATAGAAATAGGGAAAGTTGATGTACCCTTGTGTCACCATGCTGAGGTCTGTTCCCTACGTGATTTTAAGCATTGCCTGGCAATTCAGAGAGAAGAATGGGTATTTCCTCTGCTGGCTAGCTGTCTTCCAGCTGGCACACTGTCATCCAAAGACCTCCCCAGATCATTCTGGAGACAAGTGACCTTCACAGTGAAGAGGGGTGCAGAGGAAGTAGGTTCAATTTTTGTCATGTTTCTTGTCTCCGGCAATAACAGCCGGTCTTGCCCATTGTAAGGTGTTACGCGCAAAGGCAATTGTTCCAACAAAGCACTGTGAGAGCTAGAAACTGCTATTATTTATGTTTGATGTAGAGGAGATATAGAGACAACTGGCAAATAATGGATAAAAAAATGAGTGATGTGAAATTGCTGAGTTTGACCTCTATTCTTTTCAGACAAGGAACAGTGGAGAAGAAAAGAAATCCCTGCATAGATACAGGGTGGTTTGTTGATATTTATAAGAACAGGATTTTAGTCATGAGTTTCACTTACCAAGATTTTACAAGGTCATTTCTTTCTGTGATACAAAATTATTTGAAAACTAAAATGTGATCTATAACATTTTATGCTTTTTGTAAACACTATCCTGTTTGATGGTATAGATCATATTGTATGACTTTGCATAATATTCTTCCTTTTGCTGTAGGCATAACAAGGCTTGAATTACCACCCCATTACCCATTCAGTATCGGAGCTTGGAGCTTAGATATTTCTCAAGCAGGTCAGATCCTTCAGAGCTTGTTAGGTTTCCTGTCAAGTAAAAATAACATTTACTAGGTAAAAAGGCAGAGAGTGTGCTACCGCTTAGCAAGGAATGTAAAAGTCAGGGGTCAAAAGATCAGTGAAGAGAAAGCCTGGCAATGAATGTTTGCAAGTTGTTCTTTCAGCTGAGCCTGAGAGGCATACATAGTTTCAGTTACCTGGATTATTTCTGTCTAAAACTGGAACATCTATTTTAAAACAAAAAGACAGACATGAGAACAGAGACCAGAATGCTAGCTTGCTTGGTTCCCTAGTGATGCCTATTGGATAAATTTTATAATTCTAATCAAGATTAAGGATCTTCCCTATCAAAATTGCAATAAAAAAGGAGAAAAATTTGATGGTGTCTAATGATTGCCATTGCAAGATATATTTGAGCAAAATCTACTTGGAGGAGTTTTGCTCTTTCTTGCAGCTTTTATATATGAAGGCAGGAAATTGCAATAATCCTAACTTAAGTCAGTAAATTGCAGTGAAGAGCATTGCTATGGAGAGAGTTTCTGATATTTTTGTCTTTAGAAGAAAACAACTCATTAGTGTCCGTTAGTGTCCACTGGATTTCGTAGAATCATCAAATCATAGAACGGTTTGGGTTGGAAGAGACCTTAAATATCACCTAGTTCCAAACCCCTGCCACAGGATTTCAGCACTAGACCAGGTTGAATTTTACCATCCTGGCAAAAAAATCCCCATATCAGTATATCTTTCAAATACTTTTGAGAGTCATCTTTGAGTTACCTTGCCCCACAGAGCCTATTTCTTCATTGCTACTTGCAGGAAGTTTCTATCCTCAGACTTTAGGGGGGAAATCATAACTGAACAAAGCTCTTCATGGTCTGGAGAAGAGAGCATGTCACAGAAATTTGTTTGTTGCCGTTTCTCTGTTCCTACACTACAAAAGACATTAGGAGCAACTGATGGAAGGCAAAGCTCCTCCAAGAAGCTCAGCCCCCATTTTGGTCACACAGCCTCATTCTGGTACCTCTCTGCTAATATCATCCTGCTCCTTACTCCAGAGCAGGTCCCAAGATTTTAGTGAAAATGTTTGCAAAATGGAGCTGCTTCTGAACAGGAGTGAAAGGACAAAGCATGGAAACAGCAGCAAAACTATTGCCTAGAAAGGTATTTTTTTACCTAAACATTGTAATGGCAACAGGTTCTTTTAAATTGGCAATATAATCAGTATAAAAGGTGAAACTACCATTCTGTCTCTTCAGCTTTAGCACTGGTGCATCAACAGCATGATGCACTTTTTTTTATTTGTGTTCCTTTTTTACAGACTTTTATAAAAGAGCTTTGTCCTTCTGATATTTAGTGATTACTAAAGGTGAAATTTCTGTGCTGTCATACGGAATCATTGCTTTGGCCAGTCCATGATAGTCAGCACCAGAACATGTTTTATAATGGTCTCATTTTTTTACAGTCAGAAAGAAATCAAAGCATCAAAAAAATCACAGTTTTTTTGTTTGTCTTTTTCAGGAATATTTGAATGCAAACAGAGTAGTTGCTTCACGATATCAGCTCTGTCCAAATGAAATTTGTCAGGCTGTTCCCTTCTCTGTCAGACAAAAAAGGGCATATATTTAAGGATAAACAATGAACTTCCCTAAAATTATCAGTGATGACCAGAATGTCTCAGAAATACTTGATACCATTGCTGTGCACATGTGTTACTGACTTTCTGGACCTTTGCCAAGGTTTGATAAGCATTAATCCCCAGAGTAAGCCAGTGGGATACAAAAGGGTTATCATTGTTTCCAGTCTATAGGTCCTCTGAGGAACAAACTCTGCTTCTTGGCACTTCAGAAATAAATTTCTCCTGCCCTTTTCCCTGCCATTTCCTCAATCCCTCATAAAGCAGCTCAGCAGAGGGCAAGTTGCAGCCCATTATATTTTAACAATGCAGCTCATTATTATTTCTCTCTTTTCTTTTCATTACAACCCTGTGGCTGTTTAGGTGTCAATTCCCAGGAAACTGCCAGAGTTCAGAATCTGTATTCATCAAAGGTACAAACCAGCTTCCCTTTGAAGTTGATGGTACAGTTCCCGCCAAGTAAAAGGCCTATCCTACTAAGATAATAATTGTCCAGGTAAACTGTAGGTAGACTAAAGCAAGGGAGCAGGCCACTGAAAGGCATCTCAGCAGCTCATAACAATACCTCTCTGTGGAACTGACATTTGGGAAACAAATAGCACCTGAAAAACAGTTTGGGATTAATCTGTGTGATAGTTGCAAACCTGCCTACTTCCAATTGTCAGCAAGTACAGGATAGACTCCCAAGAGATGCAAAGTCACCATTTAGTTTTTATGCAGCCTTGGCCATTGTGGAAATCCCAAACCAAAAGTAAGGAAAAAAGTTTATTTCCTTTCTCCTTGCTCATTTGAGCTGAGAACAGACTGGCACACTGCAATGGAGTAGACATTATGGAGGGAGTGAACAACCCAGAATAAAAGGTGAAAAGATGTTGCCAATAAAAAAAAGGCAGAAAACAAGATTCAGGACATTTAATAATATAATTTAAGCTACTCTTTGTCTTGGCACAACATCTCTTGGCAAAAATCGCATTCCCAGCATTGGCAAGATGTTCCCAAAGTGTGTGTGTTCCAGATAAAAAATGGCCATCTGTGCACTGGACAGTACAAGTTTAAAAGATTTCATGGTAACATGGTGATTTGTGGTTGATGAGTAATTATTTCTCTCAACTGGTCTACCTTGTGTGTGGAGGAAGTATAGTCAAAACTACTGCTCTTTTTCTCAACTATATCTAAACATCTTTTGCTGAAGTGCCTTACTCCTATTTTGTTCCTTCCTTCCTCTGCTTCCCATTCAAATTAAGTCACGGCTTAAGAGCTTAAATCAAAGCTGAAAAAGGATTTAGCTCCTATTTAACTATATATTTTAGCAAATCACATGATAATGAACAGTGCTGTGTGCTCTTTTGCTGAGTGATTCTCTTTTGGCAGGATTGGCAGATTTCTGTAGTCAAAGTTTGACTACAATTTTCCCTGACCTTTTTTAAAGCTAAATGTCAACTGAATGAACATGGTCCGAGCTTGACCTGATACAGAGACCTTTTTTATTGCTCCACTTCAGTTATTTCTTTCTACTCTAAAAGAACGCATAAAAAGAATTAACTGCCTCCAGCACCCAGAGAAGATAGAGCTTTTTTTTTTCACCCCCCTTCCCCAGGGACAGGAATAGCATCTTTGTGCAAGAAGATCCAGATACCTTGCATTTTCCATTAATAGCAGCAGGGGTGAATGAGGCCTGCAGGTGAAAGCAACCCCAACATCTGGAAGCCCATCTGTTACCTCCAGAATAGTCTTTCTCTGTACATAATCACACATAAGACTCATTCCAATCTGTTGTTTATATGAGTCCATTTAGTACAACCAAAATTTGCAGTTGTGTCTGAAGAGAGGTGTTTACATCAAGAATGAGACCTTTGGCTTCCTTGATATGAATGTAGACACCTGATTTTATGCACAGCAATGTGGAAATGCTTTATATAGCATTTTACACTGTGTCATTTGTGTGATACAGATCTACTTTGGAACTTAAAACTCTGAGTCTACAGAAAAACTCATTGGACTTGATTGGAAATCTGTGAGGAATTAGAGACTATCTAGGTAAGTTAAGTCACCCAAATTTCAGATGCTTAAGTGCTAACATTGGTAGACAATTTTTCAGATTTTTACATTTTCAACAACAGCAACAACAAGAAAAGAAAAAAAAAAAATAATTTGAAGGTTTCCACCTTCAAATCACCATTTCCACCTTCCACCAGCTTTTTACTGGTTGCAACATAAAGCTTCAGGAGCCAGTTTGTAGACTAATGTTAATTTTTTATTGGTTTTTATTAAAAAGATTATGTCCTTGTACATGCAAAGCTGTGGGACTAGCCCACATTCAGTTGTTCTGCACTTTCTAATATCATCTCCTCAGGTTTTAATCAGTAATGAAGCTATTTTAATTATATTGTATACCTGCTAATGATATTTTTTTGTTTAAATCTACATGAACACTTGACAATTAGTTCTGGTTGTGCGTAATAAAAATAATGTGAAATTAGGCTATGAAAGTGTACTTGAAAGTGAACAGAAAGTCATCACAGTTTGTTGATGATTTAGGAACTTTTCCTATCACAGTTAAATACGCAGGCTGCTACTTTTGGCATCTCTTTTAGATAGTGGGCAATTATCCAAGGCAGTTTCCAATTAGAGGGCTTTTAGTTCATCCAATTTGTAGACCACAAGAGAAGATACTGTGGCATCAAATGAAATAATTGCAAACACTCAGACCACATCTAGAATACTGCATCCTTTTTTTTGGCTTCCTAATTGAAGAAAAACATCAATAAAATGAAGCAGTTTCGGTGGAAGGTGACCAAGAGGGAGCTGGAGAACCTGCCCTGTGAAGAGAGGCTGAGGGAGCTGGGCTTGTTCAGCCTGGAGCAGAGGTGGCTTTGGGAGAGCCTCCCCCGTGCCTGTGGGGAGGTCTTTGAGGAGATGGAGCCAGACTCTTCACAGCAGTGCAGGGTGGGAAGGTAGGAGACAGTAGGCATAAAGAAACAAAAGTTCAGACTGGGTGTAAGTAGAAACTTTTTCCCTTGACTGCCAGGGGATAGTCTGACAGTGACACTGGTGGTTCAGAGAAGTTTTTGTTACTAGCAGTGGCATGTGGGCATGTGTTCAGGACAACAGCAATTACATTATTCGGATTTCCATTGAACATCTATGAGTAATTTACATACCTTGTTTTATCTACAGCCTGGCTGCTTATATTGAAACATTAAAAGCATGAGTATTACTGTACTGATGTGACTCTGTTTGGTGTGAGTGGAATGAGTGCTGGCGTATTTGCATTTGCTGCTATGTACATGGCTGTACCGACGGTGGCAGCATCATATAGCTGGTTGCCAGAGGGAGTAGACTGCCCTTGACTGATAATTTCACCTGATCTTGGGCTGATGTTCAACTGGCTTCAGGGCATTTTAATTATCAGCACACTGGCTATTGGACTGACCATCTTGTCCGTTTGCTGGCACCATTTATGTTTGTCTCAGCCTATCAGATCTTCCTCATTAACTTCTGCGATAATATTCGGACAGAAAGTCCTAGGAACACTTCCAGCTAATCCTTATTTTGGCTGCTGACCAAATAAGGCTTTATATAACACAACTGTAATTGCTTCATTTGTACGGTATTGATCTGCCATTAGGCAAAACACAAGCCAGTATTTCACTAAGGCTTAAGTTATGCAGTATTATTTATTGTTTGAATTGCAGTTGCAGCTAGAACTCCCACCTGGGGAATGGGCCCCCTGTTTTTTCTCTCAGTCTCTACTTCTAATTAAAGTAATGAACTTCAAAGTGCTTGCATTATAATTAGACCAAAGCTTAAGAAACCATCTCATAGCAGGAATCTTTCAATTTATTGCCTTTCTTCTAATCCTTTATAAAAAAACATCAATATGGAGTTACAAAGAAGCATGCGGAGCCAGTCTTTTATGCCTCTTCTCAATCTAAGTTTAGGTCTGATAATAGTGTATCAGCTGTGTGGATCTTATGAAATCGTGGTCAGTTTCTGCCAACAGTAAAAATCAAGCATCCATCCTGATTTCTTAGTGTTGCAGATAGCTTTTGGCATAGTGGCCATGTTACATTAATAACTTTATGAACACTGATGTCAGTGAATGAATTCCCTCAGAAGCAAACTGACGTTTTGTCCTGTAATTTTCCCATGTAGAGTTGCTTTTCTTACTACAAAAAAAAAAAAGGATGAGCAGACTGCTTGTATTACAGCACTTTCAGTACCATACAGTATGCTGATGGTATTTGGCTTTGCAGTCATTTCATGCTTCATTCTCATTAAGGTGAGACTGGAGCTTAGTGACTGAAAAGTCTAACAAGACGGGCAAAAAAATATGGTGCTTATTGGAAACAGCACCTAAACTAGTGGGTTTGTCTATAAGATAAAAATATAGACATTCATAGAATCATAGAATCATAGAATTATAGAATAGTTTGGGTTGGTAGGATATTTAATACAATCTTCTGTAGTGAGCAGGGACATCTTCAAGTAGATCAGGTTGCTCAGAGCTCCATCCAAAATGACTTTGAGTGTTTCCAGGGATGCGGAATCTACAACCTCTCTGGGCAACCTCACTGTAAAAATGTCTTCCTTACATTTAGTCTAAATCTACCCTCTTCTAGTTTAAAACCATTACCCCTTGTCCTGTCACAACAGGCCCTGCTAAAACATCTTTCCCCATCTTTCTTATGAGGCCCCAGTAAGTACTGAAAGACCACAATAAGGTCTCCCCGGAGCCTTCTCTTCTTCAGACTGAACAACCCCAACTGCCTCATCCTGTATTCATAGGAGAGGAGCTCCATCCCTCTGATAATTTTTGTGGCCTTCCTCTGGATGCATTTCAACAGTTACATATCTTTCCTGTACTGAGGACTCCGGAGCTGGACACAGTACTCCAAATGGGATCTCATGAGAGCAGACTAGAGGGGGAGAATCACCTCCTTTGGTCTTCTGGCCATACTTCTTTTTATAAATTCAACTGGATTTGGCTACTTCATGAATTCCTGAGATCCCCAGTAGCAGTAAGTTCTTTTTTTTTCCCAGTTGCAGCTGCTGAGAATATGGCAGGAGGTATTTTTTCTCACTGTGGCTCTTGCCACAGATACCTATGTCTCTGTCACCCTTAGAGTGGTTAAATGCAATTCATTTTGTATGACTTTTCTCTAAGGACATCTCAGAAATATTATCTAGGATAGTGGACTTCTATCATCTTTTATGGACCATCTTAAGCTGACAGAAAGGTAGTTTGTGAAAACGGCATACAGAGATGCACAGTTGAGCATCTTTAGACGCTTGTAGAATTCACTCCGTTGCAACTCCTGGTGATTTTTTGCCATTTCTTAATCTTAAACTGACATTTTAAACTAATCAGTTGATGATAATGAAGTCTTGTTACTTACAAGAAAGAAAATAGAGGAACATACCATAAGGAGTAGAATAACAGGAGACCATGTCAAATATAGATCTTCTTACCCCTCTTATCATTATATGTTTTTAAATGGTGAGATTCAGCTTGGCATAAATGAAACATTGGAGAAGTCTGATAGTGAAATCTCTTCAAATACTGATAAATTTGAGCCAGTCTCCAAAAATGCCAGGTATGTTAAATACTGTATTAAGAACGTTCTTAGGTTTATTATATTAGCTGCCGGGCTACCTACTGAATAGAACATACATTTAGACATAGGGCTGGTTAGGAACCAGAAAACCTAATTTTTGCAGTGAGTCCAACAGGATATTTGGCTTTGCATGATTTGTAGTTAGAGATAGCAATGAGTCCTCACTGGTTTTGGAGATCATAGTAACATTTATTCTGGTGATAGGTGATTCAGCCTAGGATTCCTGTGGATAAAAGCTGTAAAATGCTCAGTCAAAGGTAACAATATTTCTCCCACTTCTAGGGCATGTTGAATGGAGTGAAAAATTAGTAGCTGCTGAAACAGCTGCCACCTGCTTTGTGCTGGAAGATACTGATGTATCAAGTAAAATGTCCCTCTGTGTAGGCTGTCTAGTAATCCATTGGTGATATCAAATGGATTGAGATGGATATAAAGAAGGAACAACTTTGTAAGTTATAAGGAACTGCACCCTCTTTCTATTCAGTAAGCACCGAATTGCATCCAAAAGAGATACATTTTTCCTAGCCTCATTTTGGGTGAAAATAGTCACTGCGGCATTTAGAAGCATAAACTTAAAATGCCTTACAAATACAGCTGAGTTAGTTATTACATAAAAGAAAATTTAAATCTACTGGCCAACATCAGTAATGATGAGTAATGTTTTCAATACTGTTAAAATCAAGTCATCCATTTGAAAAACAAATAGATCATTTGTGCAGACAGTAAAATGCAGTGTTTGGCTTTTTCTTGCGGATGGAGTGACATAAGGAGTCTCAAACAACATGTGCCTGGATAACATAACATAATTTTATTTAAAGAGACTTGTGCTAATGCAGTCTAGGTAGGAGAGGAGAGGAACAGCGTGAGACGTGATAGAGCTTCGCTGCTATGGGCCCCACCACAAGCTATTGCTCTCTGCCTTTCAAGCAGTGCAGATGTAACGCGGATGGAACCTCTGCTCGGCACTGAACCACATTCTATGCCCTGCCATGCAAACTATACCTTTCTGTGCCAATACTTCCATTTTCTCTCAGCTGAGGGTCCATAAATTCAGGAGTTATTGGAGAAGCAGGTGAAACAGCTTCCCAGCACCCTGCTGCAACAAAACCATGAGTTGACATCTGCTTCACCTACAGTGTAAAAAGGCAAAAGGCTTTCTGCCAGTCATGGCAGAGGTGAATCTTACCCCATTTGAAAGCGTTAGGTATTTTGGGAGCATGTATTTTAACAGGCACATTTTACATGTTTCAAATGTTCAAATATTACTGTTGAGTGCTTTCAGCAATATCAAACATACAAAACTAGTAAAGGACTCAGGATTCCTAATGTTTCTGAGGTGAGAGAGTTTCAGGGTAGTTGGCAGCACACTAAGCTTATCTTCAGAGCAATTCCTGCAGTGTGGACAGACACTGGTGCTCAGAAACATTTGAAAGATCCCAATGAAGCCTTTAAGATGTTTTTTAAGTTGCAGGTGTTGGACTGCAACAACCTATTCATGTAATTCTGCTTATGCTGCAGCATCAGGAAAAAAAATGTACTTTGAAAAGTGGTACTGCTCGGGGAGAGCAGGATTAAGTAGTTGTTAGAGAAAATTAAAATAGCTGTGACTTGGGAGAAACTAGTGTTTCTGCTGCTACTAAAGACTATATACGGAACCCATATGAACATTTACTCTAGGGACAATTTTATGTGTTTTTTATTTACAGCAAAGCTTTGGATAAAACAGAGAAATGAGTTGAGTTGCCTTCCCAGGTCATCTGATACTGTTTTTACACAAGTAAAATGCATATTTAATTGCTTGTGCCAACAAGTGTTTGGATACTGTAACTGGAATATCTTTCTGCAAAACAGCTTTTAATTTATATAAATATTTTAAACTACAGTCATCAGACCTCTAGCTAGTGTAAATTGCCAGAAGTTCTTTGGATTTAAAGTAGCTATGGCAATTTTTAGCAGCAGTGGGTCTCCCATTAATTGGAAACCCTGCTGATCCTCAAGGTGTCAGTTTGGCTTATATTTGTTTACAAAACTCGGTGCAAGTAACTAAGCTGCCTACTTATGATATACATAGAGGCTGTGAACACTCCGTGCCCCTGGAAGTTAGCCATCTCATTCGGATAGCTAAAGGAAGAGCATTACACTAATTTCAACTAGCCAAAATTAAAAATTATTTGAGCAGTGCTTTGAATTTCCCATCTCTAAACAAAGAATAACAATACATACACGGTCCTGTACAGATAATTTATTTTTAGTGCTTGTAGAATATTTTGAGATACTCTTCTAATACTGGACAGGGTGTTTTCAAATAGCATTTATAGATACTATGAGCTTCTAATGCAGTACACAACTTGCCCATAGCTGTTTTGCCAGGCTTTTGACTTTCTACAGGTCAGTCAGTATGTGGTTTTTGCAGGATGGACTTCAAGAGGCATCCGCTGTCCTAGTGGACGTTCAGCTGAGCCCAGGCACTCAACTGAGATGGCTGGTCTCATCCTTTCTCCAATAGGCTGGAGACCAGTAACAAGTGGTGTCCCTCAGGGATCGGTGTTGGGACCAGTCTTGTTCAACATCTTTGTCACTGACATGGACAGTGGGATTGAGTGCGCCCTCAGCAAGTTTGCCGATGACACCAAGCTGTGTGGTTTGGTTGATACGCTGGAGGGAAGGAATGCCATCCAGAGGGACCTTGACACACTTGTGAGGTGGGCTAATGCCATCCTCATGAAGTTTAACCATGACAAGTGCAAGGTCCTACATCTGGGTGGGAGCAATCCCAGGCACAGCTCCAGGTTGGGCAGAGAAGAGATTCAGAGCAGCCCTGTGGAGAAGGACTTGGGGGTGCTGGTTGAGGAGAAAAGAATATGAGCCGGCTTCAGTGTGTGCCTGCAGCCCAGAAAGCCAACCGTATCCTGGGCTGCATCGAAAGGAGCGTGACCAGCAGGTCAAAGGAGGTGATCCTGTCCCTCTACTCTGCTCTTGTGAGACCTCACCTGGAGTATTGTGTGCAATTCTGGTGTCCTCAACATAAAAAGGACATGGAACTGTTGGAACAAGTCCAAAGAAGGGCCACGAGGATGATCAGGGGACTGGAGCACCTCCTGTATGAAGACAGGCTGAGAAAGTTGGGGCTGTTCAGCCTGGAGAAGAGAAGGCTGCATGGAGACCTCATAGCAGCCTTCCAGTATCTGAAGGGGGCTTATAGGAATGCTGGGGAGGGACTCTTCATTAGGGACTGTAGTGATAGGACAAGGGGTAACAGGTTAAAACTTCAACAGGGGAAGTTTAGATTGGATATAAGGAAGAAGTTCTTTCTTGTAAGGGTGGTGAGGCACTGGAATGGGTTGCCCAGGGAGACTGTGAATGCTCCATCCCTGGCAGTGCTCAAGGCCAGGTTGGATGAAGCCTTGGATGAGATGGTTAAGTGTGAGGTGTCCCTGCCCATGGCAAGGGGGGTTGGAACTAGATAATCTCAGGGTCCTTTCCAACCTAACTATTCTGTGATTCTATGATTCTAAGCATGTACATAGCAGTGGAAGAGTTAAGCAGGAAAGTCTGAGAGAGTGTCTGCAGAAGAACTGGCATTGTTGTGAAGACTCACATCTTGAATACTAGTAGTTCCTTATTTAATATAAATGGTCAGCAAGCTATCAAAATAAGTGCCAAGGGAGGTTGAAATTAGGTGATCTTAAGGTCCAGCCCTAACCATTCTATGATTCTATTACTTTATTTATTTTGAACTATCAGCTGAACATGAAAATGTCTTGATATGTGCTGGTCTTCAAGACTTGAATACATATTTTTCATACAAATAGCATTACAGCATGCAAACCTTTATATATCCCAGTATAAACATTATTCATATAAATTTTTGCATGTTTTTAAAAAAACCTGATTTTGAAGTTCTCCCTTTTTCATTAAAATTTAGGTTGTTTTTATTCTAAAAATGCTCTTGCATTAGTTCTTTTTTTTAATGTTTGCATTATTGATCCTTCAAGCCTTCTGAGTATAGAATGATGTAAGCTTTGGCTACATCTTCCTCATTAACACAGTGCTTGTTTCATTCCTAATTTATTAAACATATTCAGCCAGTGCCATGCAGCTTTACACTTAATTTCTCTTGATGAATTGTCAAACACCCTTAAGCTGCACTGCATTTTGTGTCATGTTACAATCTGCCATCAGCAGTTTTCAAAACATGGCTAAAATAAGCAGCTCAGGAGATGGGTAGGTTTTAATTTTTTGCTTGCAAGGTTGCGTTTTATTTTTTTCCCATTTAAAATCATTTGAATGGATGTTACAAACATCCGGGAAAAAATGTACTCATCTTTCCCTCTGAGACAGATCCTCAGCTGCATCCAGGAAGCACTAGGTTGTGCAGCGAGGGGAGTCTCTTGGGCAGCTGTGGCCTCCTCTTCCCAAGCCACCTGGGCTGGATGCGGATTACATCATGAGAGAATAACTGTGATACACAGCACTGAAATAAGGGCACTGAACTTGGCTTCACTGGGGTCTCCTTCTGCCTTGTCCTAAGGGAGGACACCCTCCAGTCTGCACCAGGAGGGCCGAGGGGCTTGTCTGGGAGATGGCTGCATCAGAGATGTCCAAAGTCTAAGGATGAAAATGAGCTTTGAGTTGGTTGAAATATGTCATCAATTGCCAACACACTGCTTGCTGGCTGTGACATTGTGGTCTTGGGAAAGCTTGATCCTTCAGTGCATTCCTCCTGTGGATGCACCACTGCATCCATGGCTTCACTGATAGTAGCTTACTGATCCCCACTTCTTTCCAGGAACTACTTATATGGGAGTATATATACAACAAACATCTATGATAAAGTAGTCATGGATTTTACTGGAATAAAAAGCAAATCCCTGTATTTTGTCAGTTGTTCCATACCTTATGTATGGCCTACCTGTGGTGCTTTCATCACTTAACATCCAGATACTCTTTGTTTGAAGTTTGCTATATTTCTATGAAGTTTCTATACTTGTGTAGCAAACTCCATATAGAAAACTATATAGCAAGCTATACTATATAGTTCAGAGAACCTAAGACTAAGGAGAGGTGGCATCCCTCTGCACAACGTGACTTCTAAGTGACTGAGCAATTTCTGAGGCTTTCAAATCCTTGTGGGAAGGATTTATGAAAAGCCTTTTAGAGGTTCAGGGTCTTGGCTTCTGCCTCAGTAGCTGCGGTGGTGGCACCAGCTAGGACAATACACTCTGCAATATAGATGCAGTTTAAACAAAGCTGTCTCTGTGTATGCAGAGTCTCATTAGTGAGTCATGTTATTTTTGCATATCCTGCTTCTTCCTTATTTCAAGTGAACAGCATCCCCAACACTGAGCAGTGAAACAACAGTGCTGCTCGCTGTAAATTCAATAGCAGAATTTCACCCAGAATCCGCCCAGGATTCAGGGAAGTATTTTGCTATCTAACATGCCAGTTACACAGAATTTATGAGACTAAGTTCAGGAAAGGGATTCAGGGAAATTTCAAAGCTGTTTAAATAAATAAGATATTTAAGTTTTCCTGGCAAAACTCTACTGTTGGCCTAAAAGATTGTTATTAAATGCTTCCAGTGCAGACCTGGCTTTTGTTGTAATGAGTACTTAGGGATCTGTCTGTGCCTTTATGCCATTTAGTGCTCAAAAACAAGTATTCTGAGACCTGACTTCGTGGAGGAGGTTTCCTTCGCGATGTGCTCAGGCCAAGGCTGAGTCCTCTGAATTGCCTTTGAGGATGGTGCTGAGCAGTGCTGATGGGTGGTGCTTTCCACCAGCTGTGGAACCACTGTGCATTCAGGGATTTTGGGAGCTGAAAGACTTAAACAGAGAGCAGCTGTGGCTGAGACTTTGGATACTTATTCAAGTCTAATCAGGCTGGAGAGAGCCTTTTCTACCTGCTGCATGTATTCAAGCTCTGGGCATTAGGCTGTGGAAAACAGGGCTGATCTTACTGTGCAGGATGCATTTCATGGCTTAGTTTCTGGTTTCTTAGAGACGATGAGCTGCTATGCTTAAAAAGGCACTTAAAATGTGGCATTAGGCAGAACTCGGTGCCCCCTACCGTGCTGTTCCCCTGTGGCTGTCTCAAATTATCCTTAGTGCTTGTGATGTTGGCTGCTGTGGTGCCTAGCCTGGGCCTCTGTCTGATTCACTCATGGTGCAGGGATGTTCATGTGTCTCAGTCAGCCTTGGAAATACCCCTCCTGTGGTTGAACATGTAGTTGCTAGGTACCACAGTGTTGTAAGCCATAGTGTTCAGGTTGGTTGTTGAATACCTGCCTCACTGCTTCCTGTGAAGTCTAATGGATGGGTTATCTGTTAACCACTGCTGTGACCCAAACTCAGTGGAACTCAAAGCAGAGCTCTCTGCTAGCTTCCCTAGGCTTTGGGCAAGCACCCTATTGTGATTCTTTTGGGGTATTAGATGAGGTATCACTGCCTGGAACCAGAGATGTTATTTTGCAAGGAACTGGGTAGTTGCAGTGTCATGTATGTTTACAGTTTTATCTCTTGATAACTGTCAAAGGCAGATCTGCAGTTGGCACAAGCAGGCTTTTTAAAAAAAGAAGTGACACTGATTTACTTTTCAAACTGCTTATTACTGTTTATTTATGGGGAGATGGAAAGAGATTTGAAATAAGTAAGAATGACTTAATTCTCATCAAGTTTTTCATACTGTAATTCTATAGGTAGCTCTAAAAAAACTGTGATCCATACATTGCAATCACTGTCCATGCACTCATGCAGTTGTGAAGTGAGGTATCAGTGTAGCACAAGGACTGCAGTTTTGGCTGAACTGGCTTGATTATCACATACAAGGACTCCGTTTTCTTCTGTGTAACAGAAAAGGCAGGATTGTGCAGTGACAGCAAGGATTAAGAGTCAAAGCAGTTGCCTGCTTTCTGCTTTTAAATCCTTACTCTAGCAAACATTTCAGTTCCTTTACTGAAGAACACATTGTTCTTCAGTGGGAATTTTGACTAAGTGTGGCATTGAGGATACAGTCCTATTTTTTAATGATGAAGGAACAATTTCTGCCATGGGTACTGCAGATGCACAATGCTGTCCTCTGTGGCAGAATGAAGCACTGTCTAGGATGAGTATGAGTGATCTAGCCTGGCTGTAAGATCTCAGATGTATAATTTTCAATGAGTCACCATCGCACTTATCGGGATCTCAGCTCCAGCATTTCTGTAGGAAACACAGCAGTGTTGAGCAAAAGTTCTCTGTGTTTTGCTGACCAGAAGGAAATTATATGTCCACATGTTGAGGTGGACCTGGATAACAAAGCAACAGAGAAAGCAGTGTGAAACTAACCTGGTTTTACATGGCCTACTAGACATGATGAGGACAATAATGTGTTACATTTCTAAACAATACGGTTTAATTTCAGAACAATGCAGCTTAAATCAACATTTACTTCTTCATCCTTTTTATTTTCATTTCTCTATTGTGCTGTGAAACTGTCTATGGATATGGCTAATAACCCAGCTAAATAACCCTCTCATGAATGGGTTTCATTTATTTATTTATTACTTTAGGATTGCTATCAACCAGCTGCAGCTTCTTTAAATAATTGTGGGGAAATTTTACTTCAGAATCTTTCATGCTTTGAAAGAGAAACTCAAATGTTTGGCTCTTGCCATCCAGTAGAGAAATTAAATGTGAAAACTTATATCAATTTTCCAAAAATGTCACCTAGTTCCTTTTTATTCTTCTTAGAATATCCAGATAAAAGGTCTAAGCAAACACTAACTTGAAAAGCTTCAATAAAAAGTTATTGTAAGTTATCAGGTAACATAAAGATTAAGAAAATACCTTTTCCAGGATTTTAGCATAAGGACTTTACCTAATTCGGTGAGCTGTACTGTTCATACTTGAGAGACTACAGCTTAGAGGAAATAGTAGGAAGATGCTTTTACAGACGGACTGATTTGATAGCACTTCACATCTGCTTCAGAATAACACCAAGCTTAAGTGGCTTTTTCAATTGAGAGTTAGTGATATTCCTTGAGTTACATTTCACTTTTCATGGGAGTGATCACTCCTATCTGCATCTGTAGCACTGTAAAAGCAGCTGTTTGTTATTGCTACCCAGAGTGACAATTAGACATAGCAACATTAAATTAGACCTTGGTTTGTTTCCTGTTGAAGGAAGAAGGAGTTTTGACATTGACTATGTAGACAGCAGGCTCAAGCTGTTTATCTAAGACATTTTCAGAGTAAGTAATGTTTCTCAATGTAAAAGAAATAGTGTTTCTAGGATCATCTTTCATCTGTGGCTCAATCCCAATATCCTTACAAAGGTAAAATTTACATTTAGTAGGCAAGGCTGGCCACAGTTACCTTTCTGAATGGGGCAAACAGGCCAAAAGCATAGGCTTTGTAACTTAAATCTGAGTAGGAAAAATCTGTAGCACATATGACTGGTTCAAAAGCAGTTGCCTCCAAGAACAAAAGAGACAAATGAACAATTTCATTCTGATTTTGCAATTGCTCCTCTCCCTCTGGAGTGTGAATCATAATTAAAGCACTTACTCAGAATTAAATTTGTCAGCCTGGCTGCTAAATTCTCCTTAAAGATTTATCCACAAAGAGCAGTCTGTTATCACTCCCACTACAGCCTACAGCTCTCTTTCACTTTCAGGGACAGACAAGCAATTACGTTATCTGTATTGAAAATCTTGTATAAATGTAACTACTGAAAAGCTAGGTAAAGTCAGATATACAGACAAGCATTTTCCAGACCTCATAACCAGCCAGCAAAGACTGGTCTCAGTTCTAGAAAGAGCTCTGTGAGAAGCTGTTACCAGAAGACAGTTATGTCCTGAAGCTGGCCCTTGTCCCGCAAGCGGAGTAGGGAACACTCCATAAGCTCTGATATACTGTTGTCTGTACCTGACTGCCAGGAAGATCTCTATCCTGATGAGTGAGAGAAAATTTTCCATTCTAAGACCAGAGGGGACCCCTAGAGACCATATGTCTCTAGAGAGGGTGAGTCACAAACCCCAGTGGTTCCCAGTGCCATAAGATCTGATGGAGCCCTGCCACCAGAGGATCTCTCTTCACCAGCCCTTCTCTGAGCGCTTTGAAAGTGTTACATCCTCTCATAATCGATGAGGGGAAGATGCCATTGAGAGACATAGGTCTTGATAATTCCCACTCAGGCCTGAAACAGATCTTGACAGCATCAAAAAACTCAGAGAGACAAGCTCCATCTTTCCCAACCACATGTTGTCCCTGAAGAGCAGCAGTTGAGCTACAGGCACCTCACAGATACTTTCCCTTTGGAGATGAATGGTGCTTCAAGGACATGACACCACTGCTCCACATGCCTCTGCAGGAAGCTTGGGCAGACACCCACCAGAAAGTGTACATATCTGATAGGCATGGATGCACAAGGGACTCTGAACATGAAAAGAGGAAAAAAAGTTAATTATAAGTTTTGCATAAATTCATATGTAGTTGAGTGCTATTAGGATGTATGACTATTAAGGATGTTAGTAATAAAGATAGGAAGTCCTACACTTCAACAAGTGCAAAGGTTCCTCAGGAGGTGATGAAGGTTGCATAAATGCCTTGGAAGATTAGTTATGAACCGATCTTAAAATGTCTGTAGTGACTGTAGTTCCTATCATAAATTCAGATGCCTTCCGTTTGGGTTTGTATATAGATATATATACTGTCTGTTCTGCCATCCAATCTTAATGCTTTCTGGACACCTAAAGGAGCATGCACAGAAGCAACACCATCCTAGGACCAGCTGTGTCCCTTTCTTGCCTGAGTTTCAGTGCACTCCCAGCAACCTTGAATTCATGCAGAAGAGGTGATTCTGTTCTTTAGCCTTTGTGTTGGCAACCCCCCTCTGCCTGCACAAAGTCTCAGGTATTCATCTGGAAAAATGTGAGATGAAGGACACCAGGGTCACGGAGCCCCTTGCAGTTTGTTGTGCCTACACCACTGCGTTGCTGGCAATGCAGGATTCATCTTCCATCCAGTGGTAGCATAACATGTATAAATCCTTCAGGGCAAAGGCCTTAGGATGTCCCAGCTACCGGCTTGTATCTCAGCACTGTTGGCTGCACTGCCCCTGGTTTCCTCATAGGAAGGCTTCCAACACTACATTCCTTTCCTGGGCACAAGTCAGACTGGGACAGGGGGTGCTCTCCCAGGGAAGCAGGGCAGTCCCTGGAGTTACAACACTAAGCTAGACCCCAGGTCTTGCATTTCAGCTAAGCCTCTACTGTGCAAAGGGAGCAGGACTCTAGAGCCTACAGCCTAAATGCATGGATGTGCCTACAGCAGGTGATGAAGCTTCAGATGGGCAGGTCTCCTGGCACCATTCTGTACATTGTTTTCTACTGGCTGGCTGTAGACAACATCATAGTCAGTCTCCCAGCTGCTAGCACTCCTCTTCAGCTCTGCCTCACACTGCCCATTTCTGGAGCCTTAGCCCATCCTTTGTGTGGGATCACTCTGAAGTGCTATGTGTCAAAACTGTATGTGACACAGTGATTGGCAACATCTAGCATCGGCTCTCTGGATCTTGCCTCTCTAATATATAGGAACACATTTTCCCATCTGCTTGAAAAATCAGCCTGGGCCCACACTGACCCAGTATATATCTATATATTCTAAATACAGATTCAAACAAATCTATGTAAATAGTTTATAATTCCAGGCAGAGTTTTATCATCATTTTGCAAAAATAGTATGGGTTGGTTGATAGAATTTTCTTGTTAAAATCCAAGCCATTCTGAAAATCATTTCTACTCTGGAAACACATTTTTCACATTTGAAAGTAACCACAATTATTTGTGCTGCCAAGGGCTTTGAATATGGAAATGAGAGGTTTATTTAGTGTGTGGATCAAGCTTATAAACAGCTTAAGTCCTCATTCCTTCTAACATCTTAACAGCTGTGCAGTTTCTTACAAAATATGTTTTATCGTTTCAAGAAATGCTGTTAACCTCGCAGTTTTAAAACTGAATGAACAAGGCCTCTTGGACAAATTGAAAAACAAATGGTGGTACGACAAAGGAGAATGTGGCAGCGGGGGAGGTGACTCCAAGGTTAGCCTCAATGTCACCAAAAGCGGGTAAACAGTATGTAAAGTAATTGGTGCATCTGCTGGGGTTTTACCTGCCACGAAACAGCTTCATCAGTAGCACAGCACTGCTGGTACTTGCAGTTGAAATCTAGGTGTATGCAATTACTGTCAAAGCAAAAATATTTGCATTTGTTTAAGCACCCCAAGGGGACGTCGTAAACAGCCTCTGCTGTGAGATCACCAGTTTTTAGAAACCTGCATCTTCTGAAATCATGATGAGCCTTTTTCAAGCTTGCTCTTGTGAATGAGCAGCTCGAAACCTTCAGGACCAAATTACAGCCCAGGTTTTTTTCCTGCAATATGGTACTACCCAAAATATTTTTCAGCGTCAGTACAGGAAAAGTGTGATCACCAGTGTGACTGCCTCGTAGCAGTAATCTGATGCATGGTCCAGGCTCAGGATCCACTATTGACACAAACAATAGTAGTACAAATCACAATTTTCACATGAGCATCCAAAATAGGAGGATAATTTTCAGCTAAAATATCTTCACACTGACATTTCCTGTTATCTTGCCAGCAAACCTGGAATCTGTGGTGGCTCCCTAGGCAGAATTTGTCAGTCAGGAATTTTAGGCTGAGGTGCTGACAGCTTCTTAGTCTTCCTGCATTCCCATATCTTCCATATGGCCAGTGCCACTACTTCCTTGCCTCCACAAGCTTCCTTTTGGGAAACTGCCTTGTACTGAAAAGAAACAAAGATGTAGAAGTGGAAGATGGTGAGGTGGAGGAGGATGAAGCTATTAAAAATATGCCTTCTGTGCCATGCAACATGTAATCATATTTATGTGCTCGTGTGTAAACAATATATAAGAGAATGCTGCACAGGTAACTGTGCAAGCACAAGAGCTAGTCAGATATAGACGATCAAGTTTGATTTGTTGCACACAGTTTATACAGTTTTCTTTACAGTTGCCTACATGGTTTTTTCTTACTATTTTCTCTCCTTCTTTAGTCCTCCTGCTCTTTCATGCTGTGTCCTGGCCTCAGGGACCATCCCTTGGGCTGTTCTGCACTCACCCAGAACTGCTCTCCTAATCCTCTTCACTTTGTCTTCAGTCCTGCTGCTCTGCCTGTTTTCCCTCCACCACTCTGCTTGCCAGCAGTCACAGTTTCAAAAATGGTCTCCATTTTCTCTTCAAGTGCTTAGGCATATTAGACCTGATGTCACTTACCTGCAAGTGGAGCAGACACCAACTTCTTGTGAGAAAATTGACAAGTGAACCATAAATCTCCCATGTGCTACTATTATATGCTCCACACAAGCCTGAACTTTGGATTATTGAGGGAGGGCTTTTTATTATTTATTTTTTTTTAATGTCACAGGCAGGGATTCATATCATTAAAATACCTCAATTTTCTTAGAATACACTCCTCACAAACCTCCTGTGGTTGCAAGGTGAGATAAAAGCTAGGTAGCAAACTAAGGATGCTTAAAAATTGCTTTCTCCGATTACCACCCTCTGGTGCTTTGGGTCATGGAGCAGAAGGGGAGCAGCTCATGGCAGGGGGATGGACAGGGCCTCAGCAAGAAAATGTCTGGAAGTTGTGAAGGAGCAAGTTTGGAGTGATGGCAAGTGATAGAAAAAGAAGTGGAAGAAAAAAGTAGAACAGAAAGCCCAGGAGTGTGGTCCGTGGAGAAACGGGGAGGACCTACAGAATGCAGAAGAGAGGAAGGAGCACAGTGCCAATGGAAATGAGCAATAGGTGCCGCAGGCAGTTCAGGATGCAATAGAAGTAGTGGGCAAGGCAGTGTTGGCAGAGGATGTTGAACATGATGGAACTCAACCTGTGGTCCTGTGACTGTACACAGCGTGCCAGGAGCATTCATCTGACCTCAGGCCTGTTTATTGCCACACTTTTTCCCAGGCACAGCTGAGTGAGTAGGCAGTACCAGTGCTCCTGGGCACCCCTGGGTCTCTGTGCCCCTGCAGTAACCATATTCATAGAGCCACCACAGCATGAACAGGCATTACCATGCTTCTCAGATTCTGCATTGCATCAGCATCTGGTCTTAATTTTTAAACTACAGCTGCTCTGACTTCCCAAAGTGTTAGTTAGCCATTTATCATCTACAAAATCCATTTCCTTGTTCAGGAGCAGTCTTGTACAATCTGATCAATTAAAGACAATAAGACCCTTTCTACTGAATTAATGGAGCTCTAAATATTTTAATTTTACATGCTAGCAAATGATCGTTAGTGGAATAACCAGAACACCATGCACTGTTGTAAACGAGCAATTCCTGATCTAAGCTCTTAAGCACCTATAGCTAATATTTCCTTTCACTGTATGAATTTAAAAAGAACAAACCCTAAGCTTTGTTAGCAGCTCCAGTCCAAACTGCAGGGCTCCCTACTGTCATGAACAAGAATAAGAACATCCTGTTGTCCTGAAATACAGGACCTCAGATTTGACTGATAACTGTGCTGTTACTATTTGAGATTCATTAGTCAGAATAACCCTTCATGATAGTATAGAAGACTATAGAAATAGGGGAGATTCATGGGAGCTCAACAGTTCTCCAAAGCTTTGTGTTGCTCTGTAAAATAAGATTTCTCCTACCTCCATTCTGTGCTCTTAAAAGGTCATCTCTAGCCTCCCGATTTGTTGTTTCCATTAAGGAACAATCTTCCAAAATTCAGACAGACAGTTCAGAGATCTGCTCTGTGTGAACCACCCTGTGGTTTAGTGACCTCAGTAATTAAGTCACGTTTGAAGACAAAACTGAGGTCCCCCAGTCCTTTGAGTGCTTTTGAAAGTATTACCTCAGATCTTAATCGAGGCAATCATCATTTCATGTGATTCACGGGGTGGTACTTAAACCCAGTTTCTGCCAGTCTGCTGCAATTGTATTTATGAGAGTGTGAGTGGAAGGAAGCTGTGCTGATGTAGCTCTCCTCCATTTTCTGCTGGCAGCCCTCAGGAGAACATGACAGCCCTTGTTTTTTAATTCAGTGGATGAGACTGACCTTACACTTAATTAATGGCTCAGCCATGAGTGGGTAATGAAAATGCTCCAAAAGCATACTCGTGATTGCATTTTTAAAATCCCAAACTGCCAGAATTCTGCATTGGCTTCAGAATTGCTCAGCATTGTAATTTAAATGCTTTAATTGCCCATTTGTTGTCCTGAACACAACTATCTTAGGACTTCATTAATGCCATTTTAAAGCACTGTGATTTTACTGATGTTGCTGGCACAAGATCCAGCCAGAGCCACTTGAAACCCAGTGCTTCCAATAGCAAGTGATTTATGACAGGGATCAGAGGAAATGAGTAAAAAGATGAGAGAGGAGGTAGTACGGCTGAGAACATGATGAAAACAGAAAACCGGTGTCCTCATGCCCAGGTCATGCTGCATCACCACCGACTTCAGCACATGGATGAAGAACAGTCTCCTGTGCTTCCACACAACAGTTTTGCACTGTGGCTACATGAGACAAATTCTTCTCCATATATAAAGAGTAATTTTAGTTATTATTTCTCATACATTATCCTTGCATGAATTTGAGGCAGATGGATCCTGTTTATATATAACACTGGGGATTCTAGGCAGATGTACATTGGAAAAACTACTCCAGTTGAAGATTAAACCCAACATTAGTAATTCAGGAATCACTAAACACTTTTAAAAAACTAGTCATTTTACATTGTAATATTAAGTATAAAAGACTGAACTTGATGGGTAATTTTAATTCTAGATGCTGTATTTATCCTCTGTATATGACTTAAGTATATTGCTCTGCAAAGAAGAAAAAGTCCCTGCCTGTATCAGTCTTTATATTCCTAAACTGTTAGTACTGAAAAAACAAGCAAAGGACTGGGAGACATCTGTTTTCTGACTTGCCCCAGATTGCTGCTGGTCTTGATAGCCCACATCAAATCCTAATTATCACTTTATTTATCTTAATCTGCAACAATGCCAAAGGCTTCTGATTTTCCATGTGAGAACAGTACCTGGGTGTAACTTATGTTTGTCATAACGAACCCTGTTACACTGTGGGGATTTAGAAGCACCAAAATGTGTCCCAGTGCCCATGCATGCCATGTTACAGATGATAGCTATCCAAATAATATTAATTATTTCACGCTTGTACTAGAAACAAACATAGGACCATGTTGTCAGGCAAGTTGCCATCATCTGAAACTGCTACCCACTCATTCCACAGCTGTGGGACTCTCATACTGCACTATCAACCCGCACAACCAGCCAGGGAGCCTGAAGACAAAATGTAATCTTGAATACTGGCAAAGATCAAGAAAAAAGCATGTTCCGTACCAGAAGCAGAGTGTTCCATATGAACTGAATGTGGAGGCTCTGGAAAGTGGCTGAAGCGTTTTCCTTACATAAAGGGATCATTGAGAGTGCCTGGGAATCTTCTCACTCAACAGTGGCTGTCAAAAATTGTCATTTCTCCAAGGCACCAAGGCTTCCTCAGTATTAAAAGAGGAAAGATGGGCATTTCAACGGCATGTTTCATCCTTTGTTAAAACGGGTATCTAAGCCCACATTTTGAAGGTACCTATCTTTTTCCCTTAATTGGAGGGAGGCCTAGAGAGGCAGCCAAGGTTTGGGGTATAACTTACGGGTGGAAAAACTGAAGTGAGGTGAATTCCCCCCTTTATGTATGTATACAGATAGTAATTGGGATGTATGAAGAGTCGGGTTCCCTAGAGCTAAAAGTAGCATATGAGGTTCAGGAGATGTTATTTGTGTATTAAATGTATATATACAAACCTGCACAAATACATGAACATTCGGGGATTTCCAGTTAAATCAGTTAGAGAGTGTTGCAAGCCCTTTTGTCTTTCATAGTAAATATTTTAGTAGGCTGAGTTAAACTATGCAAATTAATGCTTGCACTGCAAGCACTTATTAAGCTTTGAATTCATGAGTTAACATTTTAGCAATGTATGGATTATGGTGTAATATGAGAGATTAATTTTCCTGTAGTAATCTGCTGGGAAACACAGGCTCAGGTCCTATGTCTTATAACATCACCAGAAGGGTATCTATCACATACTATTTCTGTTTATCTACCTGCTTCTCTGATATATATTGTATTTCATGCACACCTGCACATAAATAGATATCCCTATGCCTACCACATTAGCATTGGACAGTCAGTGATTCAAAGTGGAAAGTACATACAAGAAGTCTGCTAATAATTTCCTAGATTTTTAGAAAAAAAATTGGTACAGCTGCTTGAAGTGGGGCATTAACATAATATTCTGAGATTATTCACTAAGATTATTTACTATTAAGTAACTTCAGTACAAACCCATAGTGGTTCATGGCTCTGAGGCATCAGATTAGGTTTCATCTCAATGTTAAACTGTGTTACATCACCCAGCAGCAAATACCACTAGTAAGAGAAGATATTCCAAGTAGCAAGTTATCATCAGCTTGGGACACTTGAAAGATTTATGTGAATAAGTGAGATTTAAGGAAAAACTTTGAATTTGAATATGTTGAAACAGGAAATAAAAAGATTGACTGTCATGTTCTTCTTATCTGAGAATAAGGCCATCACAGCTCTCCCCTGAAGTTCTCTGCATGTAGACCTCCTAATTACAGGTCTGTGCCAAGTGGTTATGAGCAGCAAACTGCATGAAGCATCTCCTTTCTCTTGCCAAGATAATTTTGAGGGCAGTAAATGAAATAGCTATAGCCAAGTCATATTATTAGTTTCTATGCATGCAAACTAAAAATAGATTGAAAGCAAGGAACACAAATGCATATGTTTCTTAAGCCATATATCCAGTTTTATTATATATGTCTCTGAAGGGTATGTTGTTAATATCTCTTAAGCCAATAGTTTTGGGTTCACAGTAATTGCATACTATTTATTTACAAATCTTCCCCAGCAGTATGTGCCTGTTACCTAAAGCGATGGAGCAGGTCCCGGTCATATGTCTGTCTCTAAACCTGGGCCAACAGTACATGACATAGCACCCACTGTGGCCTCTGCTCTGTCACTTTGCAATGCGATTCTATGTAGTTTTACTTGAATAACATAAAATAACATATATAATGTTATTTATGTTATTTTCCACGTGAAGAACTCCTGTAAACCTTGCCGTTTTGAAACTCAGTGAGGCAGGCGTCTTAGACAAGCTGAAAAACAAATGGTGGTACGATAAAGGTGAATGTGGACCCAAGGACTCTGGAAGTAAGGTCAGTCGCTGCAGTTCGGGACCTACTATCGTGTTCGCAAAGCAGTAAAGGAAGTAATAAGCAAAATGACTTAGAAATAAAATAAGCAGCTGTAGCTACAAAATTAATCAGCTTCGCCCTGTCTTGATGGGGGACACACTTTAATTTAAAGAAGCACTATTGCTTTTTAAAGTCTTCAGTGATATAAATTACAAACATCCTCCTACATATTCAGGGCATCTGTTGAAGAGCTACAAGGCAGTTTGGGGTCTTAAGGGAGGCAGGTTTGATTGGTTGTTTCTTTCTTGCCGGGGGAGAGGACTTTCCCCTCTGACTGCTGAGGAAATGTCCCTTCACACCTCTCCTTTTGGAGCTGGCATCCCTCTGTGGTTTTCTGAGAAGGAGAAAAGCTAGCGGGAAGGGTTGCCTTTCACCACTGCCTGGGGTGGCAGAGCCTGGCTGCCTTTGGGAAGGTCCCTGGCTCCATGAGGAGCCAAAGAAGACTTAACTTGAGCTTTGAAGTGAAAGGCTTTGATAATTAATATCTTTCTACAGCTCCCAGTGTTTACTTTCATCCATTCCCAAACATTAATCCTGACAGCTCCAGGGAATGGGGCAATATTTGAGGACAAACACAGAAGCAGGTATTTTCTTATGGCTGAGAAGCACCACAGGCAGTGCCCTGTGTTTGGAGAGTCTGAATTTTTTTCACACTGCCTGTCTCTGTGCCAGCCTGTGCTCTCCAGAGCTAAAAGGAAAGCACGACAGGCAGTGACTGCTTGCTGCCTGAGTGGTCTGAGGGTTACTCTGATGTACAGTGGGTAAAATTAGCCTCAGAAAAAAAACTTCCAACACATTTTGCTTTTTCTGGCAATTGCTTTGGAGAAAGGAGTGAAAACCAATTAAGAGGATGGCAGAACACCTGTAAATGAAGTTGAGAAAGGCTTAATCTGCCACATACTTTAGGTCAGGTCTTTCTCAGTCCTGCCTCCTCCTTGTCTGCAAGCACCATGTTAGGAGTTGCCACCAGAGGAACACAGTCACCTCCAAGATATTTTATGAGTCCTCTTAGAGGACTTAGAGAATGCAGAACCTGGCTGAAAGACCCAAATAGTTCTATACCTCCATGGAAATTGTTACAGTGCTAAACTACTGATTACGCAATAAATAGTGCCTCTTTAAATTAAACATCCAAATATTTTGCGTTCTAAGTTAAAATTTCTTAGAGGTTACAATCAGAATTTAAGTACTGTCCTTACTTTAGGTAAAGATTATATAGTCTGCATAACAATAAAGCTTTATAAGTATCTTAAGGTGCACAATGTAGTATATGAAAGTCAATCCTGAGAGAGTTCCTTGAGAACTGTGGATTTCAAATAAAAAAATATGATTCATAACTAAACAGTACAGAAAAATGTAGAATAGTTATTTACTACAATACGTCCAAGAAAGTGAATATTTATACAATTATTTATTGTATATTTAAGAATTTGCTAAAGTTCACATTTATGTCTAAATTATGAATAATGTGTAAGATTTCATAAAATTGCTATTTAAAATTATGCCATTATTCAGCCTTAGTAGTCCATGGGCATGTTGCAGAACTGTAACTATAATAAGAACAAAATACAGTAATCGGTAAGAGGCAAATATATCACCATGTGTATGGTACAGTGTGCACTTTCAAAGGAAGTGTCCAGTCAAAGAAATAACTTAAGTCTCACATGTTATTTTCAGCTGTCATTTAAGTATCAGAAAGTCAGTCTGGATCTTTTAAATTAACAGCAATGCCTACCACAATTACAGTTACTGTTTTCGTAAAGATCAAGCAGTCTTATCTGCTATAAATGGATTTCCAAGGCTTTTAAAAAGCTTTACGTAAATGCATTGCTAAAATGTCCCCTAACGAAGAGCTAGACATGTCATTGTTTAATTCTCCACTACGTGGAAGGAATACTTTGCCATAAGCAAGCAATGACGTCCTGATATGTTGGCAACATATTTTTAATATTTTGCATGCCAACCAGGAAAACTAGGCACTTAAAATATATTTTATAGATCCAGATAGGTCAAATTTTGAGAGAAGTGTATAAACAACTGTCATTTAATTTCAGCTAAACATTGTTATTTATTTCTATTTCCAATGTTTTAACGTGTAGTTTGTGCTCCTGGGGGGCTGTTTTCCAGGGTTAACTGTGTCACTTCTGTTTCCCCAGGACAAGACGAGTGCCTTGAGTCTCAGCAACGTTGCTGGAGTCTTCTACATTCTGGTTGGAGGCCTGGGCTTGGCAATGCTGGTGGCTTTGATAGAGTTCTGTTACAAGTCCAGGGCAGAGGCGAAACGAATGAAGGTGGCAAAGAGTGCACAGACTTTTAACCCAACTTCCTCGCAGAATACCCAGAATTTAGCAACTTATAGAGAAGGTTACAACGTATATGGAACCGAAAGTATTAAAATTTAGGGGTAGGACTTAGGGCCTACTACAGTGAGTGGGTGATGCATTTTGTAACGCAGTGTTGTGACATGTCTGTCTAGTGGTGCTTGCTTCTGAACAGAGCTTTATATTTTGGAAAACTTCAGTGCAAAGTGGTTCAGTTTTTTTTGGCTGCAGATGTACAGTATACTATTCTATGTTGCTAATAGACATCTGCATTGCAAGGATTTTTTAATATAAAGAAATACATTTTTAATACTCAGTGTTGTCAAATCAGTTGGAAGATGACAACTATTTGAAATTGTAAAATATATATTTAGAGAGCCAGTGTTTAATTACTTGATTGGCCAGTTTGTTTTCCTAAAAGTTTGCACTCTACTAGTGACAAATTTCTGCAAGCCTTTATTACTCAATGTTGGCCCTAACTGGGACTTCATTATAATCAAGATTTATTGATTATATCAATAATCATTATAATCAAGGATAGGCAATGTCACTGAACCATAGTTAACCTAATGGAAGACAAGGCACTGTTACAAGAAGTCTAAATGTTGTTTTACCTTCTGTCCCTCCTCCTCACCCTATTCCTTCACCCTCCCTTTGATATGTTTTCTGCTAATTGTGTGCCATTTCTTTCACAATATCCTGCTTCAGGTCAATCTTTGCCCATTATAATAATCACAAAAAGTCACTAACCAGTGAATAGACCTTGATTATTGCCCTCAGCTTTCAGTAACATGCCCCCTTACCTAGCTCAGGACTAGTGTATTTTAGATGTTTACACAGTGATTTCAGAGTCTGAACTGCTGATGTTGCCAAGCTGCATCCTGCATAGCTCCCCTGAGTAGGTATGCAGGGATGGTTTACTAATGCACTTGTTCTCATCCGTGCAGTGAGTATCTTGCCAACTAATCATTAGTCAAATCAACTCTTTGACTTTTGAAAATGGCATATAGCAGCAAATTGAGCTTCTAAATGTATCTTTTACATAGCTCCCAAGCTATACTGGCTGCTTTACAAGTGAAGGTGCAGGTGGGATCCTGCTCTTTCACGCTACCTAAACTTCCCTTGCGTTTGCAAATAGAAAGCCACATGTCTCCTCTGTTAACAAAAAGCTTAAGCTACATTTTCCTGAAATCACTGAGCCATCCCTATAATAGAAGTAACAAACAAAAAATTTGGGGAAAGGAGATGAAGAATATATATTTTTATGTTGCCACCTAGAAAAAAAAATTGGAGGAAACAACTGGAGATACACTTATTATTTTTTATTTATTATTTATATAGCGCTGGAGTACACGGCGCTGTACAATAGGTGAAGTGTGCCAAACACATAACAGGTCCCTGTCCCGAGGAGCTTACAGTCTAAAGGCACAACCGGTACAATACCGAACCATACAGTACAGAGCAAACACAGAGTGAGCAGAGAATGGTGTTTGAGCATGATAGCTGGAGCGCTGCAAGGAATAGGTGGGTTCTCGGGGGCGCGAGGGAGGGGGCTTGGCGTATGCTGGCTGGGAAACTATCCCAAACATACTGTCACTGTGTAGTCTGGTTCTATTCCCTGCTGTACAAGAAGTCATGACCTTTGGAATACTTCAGCTATAACAGAGCTGCCTAATTTCCCCATGTGAAAAAGAAGTCTTATCTGTGCACTTTGTTCACTAGTGAAACTATGGGGCATAATAGGTGTCAGGAAGACCCCAAGAGTATAGGCTAGTCTTCACTGCTGTGAACTGGGGATCAGGAGACTTCCAGATGCTAGTATTAATCTCCCAAATTCACTGCTTACTGTCAATAATAAGGGTCTTAAAAAGAAATAATCCTGTGCAAGTAATTGTGCAAAATGGAAGTGAAGAGATCTTTTTCCTTTAAATTCTTTAGTAATGTGCCCACAGATGAGTGTCCCCAAGCTGGTATAAAAGTAAGAGTGCTAGAAAGCATGTTCCTTATCAAGTTCACAGGACACAATGCATCCAAAATATAGTCTTAAAGAAAGCAAATAAAAGCCCAAAGCTTCCTTTCAAATACTGACCTGACCCAAACTGGCTTAGCAAGCTAAACATGGCATGACTTGGCAGTACCCTGAGTTCCCACTCAGTGATTCCAGTGCAACAAACACTATGCTTATACTTGTAGAATTTATTTTGGCCTTACTGTTTTCATAAAATAAAAATTAGGGATGAGTTTTATTTCTAAGGAAAGACCATTAGTACTTCCCCTAAATTTTGGATTTCTGTGGGACTTGATGCAACACAGATAAATTTGTACAGGAAAAAAATGTGTAAAACATGTTTACGTTGCATTTATGTTTGTGAAAATACGTTTTTGGGTCAGTCAAAACTTCTGATATTCTCATAAAAACATAGTCTTAAAAACTTAAAGACTTTTTAAAATTTCACAAAAAAAAATAACTAGGATTTAAAACAAATACCTATGGACTGTTGAAATTCTTCTTTCTACATATTTGCCATAATATTTACCTAAGAAATTTGATCATGAGAGCATCTTATAAAAATGCTTATGCTTATATGTGGAAGACTGGAAAGGTCCAGTCATCCTCTCCTGGCAATATTTGGCCATCTCTAGCCACACAGGCAGCAAGGAGTTATCTGTGTGCCATGCTCTGTAGAGAGTGACTTATGCCAGCTGTTCATGCACATGCTGGTCATAAGCCCCTGTTAGCTGGCAGCAATACAGAGGCCACAATGTGGTTACACATAAATCTGGAGAAATATGTCTGTCCTGCATTTCAAAACCTTTGATATGTTTATTTATCCAAGGAGTAAAGGGATCGTAATGGGACTAAACCTTGCTAATATGGAAGGATGCTTGACAGTTCTAACCTGCATGAGTAACCAATGCACTGACTTTTTTAAGCTAACATCAAATGGTTTTCATAGTATATGTTTCAAACTAATATAAAATAGGTTAAATAACCTGCTTGACAATTAATATTCATTGACATGTATTTTCTTTTAATTTAATCCAGTCAGAAGCGAGTTGCCTCAGGAAAATTCACCTGCCTGTGAAGCAGCAGAAAATGAAAATGTAGGACTAGTCTGTACATATGGACTAGTTTGTATGATAGTCTCTGTGTGTGGGATGAAGACATTCAGAAGGGATGACAGACCATCGCATCTGTTGAAGGCAGGGAAGGAAGTTTGCTTTAAGGAGGGCACAATCCCTTCTTCTTCCCCTAGGCAGCAGTTTTCTATTTTTGCATATCAATAGCAAGCCCTTAGTATGCTAATTGAGTTGATGCCCTGAGAACAGTGTGGAGCCTAACAGCCTTCTCTCCAGCTGCTCTAGGGAAAAGCCCTTACTGGGCTCCTCACCCCAAGTCCACAAGATTTCCAAGAGATTTTCCCAGTGTCCAGCCAGCCACCACCACCGCCTCTCCATCCCCTTCCCCTTAATGCTCATAAACCAGCTTCCAGTTCAGCTGCCTTCTCTTCCTCTCCCATTGCATGCTGTTTATAATTAGTGAAATTGATTATAGAACTACAAAAAAAAAACAATTAAAAAATATGAAATTAATTACAAAAAAAAGGGCAAAGTGCTACAGGATGGCTCAGTAAATGTGTAATGCATTTACTTTGATTGTATAGTCCCAATTTCATAGTCAAGATCAAAAAATTCATTAAAAGCTAATCTTAAATATTTATGCCAAAGACACCTCCATGTGACCCAGGCACTAGAGGAACCCAACTAACAAAAGAACACACACAGGCTAGGATATTTGTATTATATAGACTGAGGATATCAGTTTCCTAAATTCCCGTTTCCCAATAGGAACAGTGTTTTCACATGATTAATTCCACAACTAATTTAACCAAAACTAATGACAAATTTGAAAATACATTATCGCTATTAACTGCATACACTTACCACACAGAGACTTCCACAATCTGGGTAATATTCACAGTAAATGCCAAGACTTTTCCCTCTCATCCCAGCCACTCCTAAAACTGCTCCCACAGCCAGGCCATAAATCTGAAATTGTAAGAGTACTGTTAAGCAAAGTATTAGCCTGGCTTATTACCTATATAGTAATAAGGTAATTTTAAACTACCTGTGTGATTTAAAATAAAACACAGAAGCTTACCTGGTTACTTGGCTTTATGGCACCTTCCTGAGTACAAGTTTGACCTGTTCCTCCTGGCTTTGTTAACTGTTTGGGTTGTTCCCGTGGTGTGTTGCTGAGCTGTTGTTAATCTCTGCTGTGAGAAGAGTTGTTATATTGCAGCTTTTTCTGTTATTCTGTGGAAGGCTGCTACGAAATTGTTTGCTATTCTCATTTGATTTTTTTGTTTGGTGGATCCCTTTTTACTGTCTTTCTGTCCTGAGTGTGTTGTCAATGACCAGAAAGCTGCATAGACTGAGCTACCAAACCCACAATTACACATAACTGGAATATCCCATTTAAATCTGAGCTCTCTCTTGGATTTCCCAGCAGCAAACCCTGAATGGCCATGAACAGATAGCTGAACTAAATGATGGAGAGGTGCTTGTACATAATGATGACTTTCAGGGAAATTTAGCACATCTGGAGTAAGCTGTCCATTTTCAACCCAGGTTTGCATTCTGATCTGGTTTGGACTCTCATCCCTCCCCAAAACTAGAGCACCTTTGTTTTTTCTTGCCATTGACCAAAACATGTTCTGTGCATTTCTGCAGACAGTTACCAGTCCTTGGCATCCATTTGCAACGGGACTCCAGACATGCACTATGTGGAGCTACACCACATTGCATTGTGTCCGTGCTTTGCAAATGCATAGTTTTTGATTTGCTGCTGGGGATTAGTTGAGGTTTTTGGCACTGTATGGGCCCAGGTCCCCACTCTTTTATTACCTCTGCCTCCCTTTTTATATCTAGCTGTTGAATCAAGATACATTTGGTAATGGTCCCTGTCAAAAAGTACTGTGGCTACAGGGAAACTTCTAAAAGGGCAACTTTGGACATTGCAGTTGATGATTATCAAAGCCAAGGTTTTTCAACATAAGGGGAATGCCATAATGCCCATGCTTTTTTCTGAATTCAGCTGCTTCTGAGGACTAAGGTTTTAAGGGTAATTGATTTAGAAAGTTGCTTTTACATCAAGCTCCAGCTGTGCTATGACAGCAGCTGTACTTTTGAGAACTCTTTTGAAGGAGCTACTGATAGCAATGCAATATTAGACTGGTGTGCTTTCCTACAGGTGCACCCAGAAACAGTAGAAATATTTGGGAGTTTTAATCTCCCTCATCTCTGTATACACATACTCATGTAAAATTAACTTCAGCATACCAAACACCAGCTCAGGATTTTACTGCTACCTCAGAAGGAGAAACCGGGCTCAGAGGGACAAAGTTCTAAATGCAAAGATTAGTAATAAGGCAAATAAAATTATTTTATGAAGTTTGTTATCCCTTTGCTCCTACGTGAATGCACCCTCCTGTCTCTCTTTTTCCAATTGGTATTTCAGATTGCGTCCCTGCACACCCAATTACATGAGTTAGTTGCACAGACTACATATTCTTGCTGACTAGAAATCAGATTTCCCCACTAATTAATGTCTTAACATGGTATCATTGAAATGTGTTTCAATGTAGTGTAGTTTAGATGCCTGTTGTTCCAGGTGTCCTTGCTGCATTGGTTGACTTTGGACACCTCCACTGATTTTAGTCATCTGGAAATCATTTAGTCTAAACTAGTTATCTTGGCTTTTTCTATCATCACATGAGAGAGCTCTTTTAGATTAGGTTACTGATTTTGGATGACTAAAGTTAGATGGCATAATTACAAATCTTTTTTTCTTAACAAAAGATTTTTTTTCTTGAGTCATTTAGTCCCTAAACAAGATATTTTATTTCAAATTGCGTGAAAGTAAAGATTCTGAGGTAACAAAAATCTAAACCTTCTTGTGGAAATTTAGACCCAATGTAAAAAACTACAGAAAATTTTCTTTTCTCTCAATAAACTGCATTTCCTTTGAAAGTTCCCATTTCTCAAATTGTATGAAAACATATATATGAAAAAAGATTTGAGGACAGTTCTCAGATTTACTGATACAAAATATGTGCATTGTGAAAAGAAGTAAGAATTTCTTTAGATTGATGCATTGAATTACAACTGATAGAGATATTGCAATTTATTTAAAAATGTCAGTAGTTATGTTTTATCTTGACATCCCTAGTTGAAGGTCTTTATTCACAGATGCTAATGCTTTCAGATTCATAAAATGATTCTTATTTCACTGTATATAAATGTAGTTTGAAGAAGATTAGATGAAGGTATTTCCTCTTCTGTTAATTTCTTGATCAAATTCAGATTCTGTCTTTAAATCAATGATTTATTGTAATTAAATTTACCCTCAGAACTGCTAGTATTTTTCCCCTAGTAGACTTAAATGCTATGTATTGTATTTATAATGATTACTATGATTATATTTAATGTTAACATGAAAAAATGCAGATGTCTAGAATTTTATATTTTGGTGTTTGCTGTGTCCTGGTTTGTTTAAGGACAGAAAGCATCCTAACACTTTCTTCTTTTCTCCTTTTCTTTTTCAAACCTAGCTTACCTTTTCTGAAGCCATAAGAAACAAAGCCAGATTATCCATCACAGGGAGTGTGGGAGAAAACGGACGCGTATTGACTCCCGACTGTCCGAAGGCCATGCATACTGGAACTGCAATTAGACAAAGTTCAGGATTGGCTGTAATTGCATCGGACCTACCATAAAAACCAAAAAAATAATTGAGTGCCTTAATCAAACTGTGTTGGTGACTGATGGGAACACAGCACAGACTGTAACGACATGGGAGCGTCATTGATGAACTAATAATTTGGCTGAGAAAGGGAAGTATGTCCAAATGCGCCAGACATCATCAGCAACAATGTGTGCATGAGCTCAGCTCGGAAACCCAAACTCAGATTTTATATCAGGAAAATTCATAATTTAGTTTTGTTGGGGGGAGGGGGCTGGGAAGGGTGTATTAACAGCAACAAATTTCACTTGAGTGAACTTAAAACTAATAAGACTTGCCAATTTAGCGCATTAAACTGTGAAGAACATGCTCAGAATTGACAACATTTTGGTTATTGTCTTGACAAAGAGAGAAAAATAGCTATAGAAGTCAATGAACATGCTAACCTGTGTCTCCAGAACATCAACATATACAATGGAAAAATACTCAGCTGTTCAGCTGTAGAAATGAATCACTAAACTGTGATAAGAAAATAATAAATATGTAAATCCTGTGAAAAAAATAAAGAAATTATTTACATTTTCTTTGAAAAAAGAGGAATATTGAAACATGCTTGCTTTTTAACTGATGTAAATTCGGTAGAGGACAACACAATTCTTTTTTCTAACCATCTTAGGGAACAATTCATTGCAATAATTGATATAAAATGCCATCACTGTAATAAAATTCAGAGACTTTTTTTTTATAAAAGGTGTTGGTCATCCTCTTGTTTGCTGTTACCTTCATTCTGTTCCATCATTCTGTGTTCCACAGACTTGCATCTGTCTAATACAAGAAACAAAATGATAAAATGTTTAGAGTACGTCATCAGTCCTGCAGTGTAGAATCAAAAGAGACTACGGGTCACTCATGTTACAGATATTATTTATAATCTTGTTCTGTGTAAGAAACTGTGGTTTTTGTACCCACCAAAAAGAATAAAACAACAAACGTTCTTATAATATTGACAGAGCTTGAGTTGTTTTCTAATCACTAGGGATGATGTCACCTTGAAAATAGAATAAGGTGGTTCATTTCTTAGTGCTGGATGCAGGACCCTCTCAGAGAGTCTGAGTCCTTATGCATTTGTGAAGTGCTTTTAAGTCCTCAGAGAGGAGGGACTCAAAGCTGACAAATTACTGTCATGGTTATTCACTTGGTATTTTAGTACTAGTCACTAAAACCCTTTCTGAGAGGTTAGGGAACCATTCAGTGACAGTTTGTTCTCTACATAGGTCAAGTGGTGACATACCAGGGAGCAGGAAAGTACACATGCCACTCTTTCAGACTGACATGATAGATACAGCGTGCTTGGCATCCAGCAACCCTGGTTTTCATCAGTCAGCCTTTCAATGGCACACTAGGGAAAGGCTAGCAGCCACTGTTTGAATATGCGATTGTAATTGCATAATATGCAATATGCAGCAATATGCAATAATGCAAGAGTCTTCTGCAATATCATTCTCCTTGGCCACACTAGACCCTGCAGTGATGTAGGGATTCAGAGTATTGCCATCAGTGTAGCAGTTCCATGCCAGAGCCCAGACCACAAAGCCACAAATCAGTTCAAGGTTGGATTAATCATAGCTTCTAATGCCCTTGTGCTTTTGCCAGTCACATGTGCGGTCGTGTTCAGATGGTTTACATTTCACCAAAGCCTCTGTGGCTACTGCTTTTCTCAGCCCCCAGGGTCCCAGGCCTTCATGAAGTGCATGCAGGGTTGAGCTTAACACTTCCAGACCATGATCTACGACTACTGAGGTGGTACTCATACTATGAGATACAGACACCTGTGAAGTAGCAAAGCAGGCCTTAGCTTCAGCAGAGGTATCAACATTATAGATATGAATTCCTTACCTCAGACAGCCTAGACACTCTTTATAGTTACTGGAGGGAATAACCAATGAGAGTGAATGACTTTGTCTTAAAGTAGACATTAAGACAGCAAGAGTCTGGATCTTTCTGCTGACTATAATTTACACTGAGGGCAACCAGTTCTTACATAGAGCTTGACAGTGCAGGCAAAGCTGAAAATGAGATGATGCTTACCCCTAAGACACCATAACTACAAAGTGTGCAGGGGTCTAAGAGAGAAAGACACATAACACTGCAATAAATCACTGTGATTAAACTTACTTTGCATGCTTGTTTTACTATCATGGTTAGCTCATTCATGAGATACTGTGAACTGTTTGTGTTTCTGTGGCCAGAATGGTGAGTTTGGTTTTATTCCTGTTTGAGTAAAGCTGGGAGCTCCCTCTCAGACTTCTTTTTACAGCTGAGCTTAAAAAGCAACTTCTGGGTTGTTTAAAAAAAAAAAAAAAGGGGAGGGGGGGAAGAGTGTTTGTCTTGATTTTTTGTAAAGTAACATATTGAAGGCTGAACAGATCGGGAGACCGAGTGTGGCGGATGCTGTCTACTTTGTTATGCTGTGTATGTCTGTTTTTCCAGGAGCTCATCTTCATCCTTTCCTCATTCAGGACTGTGAACAGTGCCAGTGCTGTCCTGGGATATTTTACTGTCTTTCAGTGTTGCTTCTCTTACATGCTCCCCTGTCTCTTTAATGCATTGCATTTATTTTTCACCTTCAGTAAACAGCCCATTGCTGCAGTTAGGAATATCACTCCATGGAGCCTATTCTTGATTGCCAAACTTAGATTTCCCCTTGGCAGCGAGACCCTCAAGTCCTTTGAGATGTCTTGTCCAGTGTCAATAACCACTGAGGATCCCCACCAAGAGGATTCACAACTGAGAAGCATGAGCAATGCAGCTGACAGCCAGTATGGCAATGGAGGGTTGTGACCCATCAAGGGCATGCAGCCAGCAGCCACCGGGGGGGAACTGCCACATCCTCTCACCACTTCCAGGCCTTGTTCTTTGCAAGGGAATGCTTTGCTCAAAGAAAACCTGGTCAGATGAAGTGGAGACTGTGACTTTGCCAATGACTGTCATAAAATACCACAGACATAAAATAAAATTTAACAAAATAGATGGCAAAATGCTACAGCACAGACGACTAGAACTCAGAAGGTTGAGAAAGCAATCTCAGGGTACCAGTCGGCTGCCTCCCCAGTAGCTTACATGTTTTATTCCAAGGGGGTAACTGTCGCATGACTGCTATGACCATCTTTACACATCTATCTCAGCTGCCTCACAGACATCTTTACTTTTGCTTTTTCCCCTTCTCCTGAAGCTCTAAGTTCTCACCTCTTTTCTGTATCTTACCCCAATCCTATTGAAGATTAGACAAAGAAGTCACTTTCCTCTCATGTGTAGGAATTAAGACCCAAAGGAGGAGATCCCTTCCTCAGGTCAGGTTCAGGAATGCCATGGTCTCCATTCCTAGGGGTACAAGGGTCTGAGGCTCTGAGAAGCAGCGGAACAGCTCCTGGCAGCTGCTGGGCTGTATACCACCTTCCCGGCACAGTGGTCTCAGCTCCCTTTCATTGACCCAGCTCACTCTTTCTTCAGCCACATCCATCTAGCAGCTTCATGGAAATGACTGACTCAAAGGGAGATAAGTGGAGGAGGCTATCAATTGATATTGAGGCATTTACTCAAATATGATTTACATTTTTCAAAGATTTTGCTCTCAAAAAGAATGCAGACAACAGAACCTGACCCATTTTCCTTCACATGGGGTGCTCCAAGCCATGCTGCCTGGCCACCAAATGATGGTCTAGAATCTAGATCACTATCCATCCACCTTAAGTCATACCTGACAGTCCCAAAAGTATCTGAGTCACCACAGAGAATCAGAAAGAGCACAGGATAGCTGTATGGCGGCCAATGAATTAAGGGTGATCAGAAGAGTGATTCTGGCTAACTAAAGATACATTTCTTCTGCATAAATCTAGGCATTTGGGGTCAGTCGGGATGCCTTTGAGAATCCTTTCTACAACAGTCCAGAGAAGCATGAGTCTTCTGTAGATCCTGGGACAGACCTAAGAGCCCTGTGCACATGTCTCAGATGGCCTAAGGCATCTCAAATGGTACCATGCACCTGTGGGAGATAAATCAACTATGAGAGAAAAAAAAAAAAATAGCTCTTTTGGCTGAAAGACAGAATCAATATTGTTTAAAAATTTCATCTGATAAAAGCTCCATCACAGTGATTAAAAAATAACTTCTGGAAAGCCTTTAGAAAATTCAATGGCATTCTGAGAAGATTTGATGATATTTGGGGTGTCACTCATTGACTTCAAACCCTCCAATGTAACTATCTAGGAATTTGTAGGTTGCAGTACATTGACTGGTTTAGATGACTATTTGTGGATGAGGTAGTCATGCCCTACCAATCTTTTTTGAGTTTGTTGGCAAAGACAACTAAGGGTGACTAATTCAAATGTTGACATTTATCCTACAGATGCCTACTGTAGCAGATGACACCTACTCATGATGACCTAAATCTAGCCACCATATTGTAAAAGAGTGAGACTAGCTCTGATTACAATGCCAACAAGACAGGAAGACAAGGACACAGTTGCTGCCATCACCTCCAAATTGTATGTTTATGACCTTCAGGTTCACAGTATCCGATGCCTAGTGGTTGCTTGTTTGCCACCCTGTGTGTAAACACACTACTTTGGACTCCCTGCTGTTCTCACAGTTGCTATTTAGATACCACCAGCCCCTAGAAATGACTGTTTTTCCTCAACTCCAAAAGATTATGTTGGTTGGTATATTTAATTAAAATAACCATTTAATTAATATAAGGCACTGGTGGGAACCCTTCTTACAGCAGCAGCTGGATGTCCTGAAATCTGAATTCTCAAAGGAATGGTGAGAAGAGGTAGGAACCCATCTCCCTGTTGAGGCCTGATGTATATGTATCTCTAGCAAACCTCAGGCATGACACTTTGGATCAACAGGGCTAAAGGCAACTCAGTACAGCCATCTTGAGGACCAATGGAGGTACAAGGCAACTCCCTGTGCATTTAACCAGGTACATTTTCATTACAGCAAGAACTTGAACCTGTATCTCCTATGGCTCGAGTCAGTTAACTAACTGCTGGCACTACAGACATTTCCATGTTCATGTCACTCTATTAATACTTAATTCTTCACACCAAGTGAAGAATTCTACAGAAGATCGCCTACAGAAGAAACCCCAGCTAGTGGAGGCCAGTTTTGATCTTCATCACTGGAAATATTCCATGGTTCAGACTCAAGATGATAACAAGTAATTTGAAAATACATGAAAATTAGATCACTTACATGGAGACTATATGTAAGAGCTCACTTCATTTCTTAATATAGGGAATATTTAAAACTAACTCCAGTACTGAGCAACAAAATAAAGTCACTGTGTGAAACACTAAATTGCATCATTCCCAATGAAAATGTAAAACAAAACAAAACAAAAAAAAAGCTTACTTTTAAAACAAGTAATTATCACTCTGAATAACATTAAGAAGGAATGCCTGCTGTTTCTTTAGAGACATTTTTGAGTACAAGGGAGCTGTAGCAACCCTCAGGACAGAGGCTGTCAGACAGGTTCAGTTACACTGATAATTGTGTCAGAGTAAGTTAGTTTTGATATTTTCCAAGTGTGCAATCAGTTGCTGAAGGCTTTGAAGTGACAAACATGATGCAGTTGAGTCTGAAATTCCTGCAGAGCTCCTGAACAGAATGGAGGTTTCTTTCTTCAACATGAGGGCACAACTTCTAGCCTTTCTCCTCTTATTCCACATCAAACAGAATCAGGTTCAGGAGAGGGAATGCAGTTAAGGTCACTGCTTTCAGACAGGTTTCTCTGTGCTCAGAAGACAGGAGGTGATGTGGAGATGATGCTGCTTCCTTCTTCTCCCATTTTATGTGCCATGGAGGACATGGAAAGCCTGGAAGAAGTCTATAAGACATCTGAACCATTAGCACATAGAGCTGATGGGATTTGGTCCATCATGCTCATCTACTTTCCTGTCCATTCAGACCTGACCACCTGATTATCACATCCTCTGTTAGGGACTGAAAACCAGGAATTACTGTGACATTAAACTAACTTCCAGGGGAAAAGAAAAAAAATTGACGAGCATTAACCTATTCCTTCTACTTTTGGCAAATTCTGTGGCATGTTTCTACAAATAAATCATTGGAGTCCTGGACTAAAGAGGAAATGGGCTGATGTTTTCACTCAGCATTGCTGTCACTGTGTCATTTCTGAAGAACTGTGTGGGGTAGTACAGCATTAGCAACTTGTGGTCAACCTGAGAAAAGGTCTCTGGAGATTTAACATTCCCACAAGGCAACAGAGGCTTTTGACATTCCATCAGCATAGTGGAAGTGAAGTCTACCCAAAGCACAGTGGTACCATCTCATCTTATTACAAGTCTCAGTAATGGTCACAATCCACAAACAAATCACTTTGTGAGTTGTTCGTCTGCCCATTTGTGTTTCAGCAAACCAGCAAGCAGAAAGCCATTTCCTTGGGTGCTTTTCTCCAGCTCCTGCTTTTGGCCCCATCCTCCCTGCTGGGCCACCATGGCTACTTTCCTTCTTTGTGAGACTCTAGACTCAAGTCCTGCCCTGTTGGAAACAATGGGCAATCACTACTGAGGAAGAAAGGGACTGATGAAATGGAAATTTGAATGTGCAAGCTGTAGACCTGTTTGCTGCTTTCCTCCTCACAGCTGTCCTGCTGTCCTGCACACCCTTTCAGCTCTTTCCTTATTTCAAGCCCCACCATGGTTCTGGTCTCTTTTATTTTCCTGCCAAAGCTCCCTCCATCAAAGCCGAACTTACCCCTTGGTCATGTATCTCCTTCCCTGCACCAGGTTTTTCCACCTTTGCTCACCAATACCAAACCCCAAGGCTTTACCCTGCTCAGTGGGTTTTCTTCCACTGTTCCAGGTTTTCCTGGATTCATCCTTGATGAAGTTTGTGATCTCTTCACCAACCAGCCCACTCTTTCAAGGCAATATAGTATCTCCAGTCCTCCATGACAGGAAACTTCAAACAAACTTCTAAACCTCAGGCTGGTTATGCTGTTGTCCCCAGGACTCTTCCCAACTGAACCAGATCCATCACGAAGTCCTGTATTGAAAGCTGCCTCCAGATCAGGCCTGATAAGTAGTCAAAGCACAAGATTTCTTTCATGTACATTGCAGACAGTATTCCTAAATTTGGTATTCATTTTCTCTGCAGGAGTATGAAGATGTTAATGTAATTTCCTCATAATTTTTTGCAGTAAAGCTGCAGAGCCACTCAAGTTTTATGCTTCATATCTGTATTAGATTACTCCTACTAAGGTATACAGGTTTACATTTGTCCATCTTCAATTGCATTCGATTTTTTTTCTATACTATTTATCCAACAAGTTAGTTTCACGTAAAACTTTTCAACAGTTCATAGAATCATAGAATAGTTAGGGTTGGAAAGGAACTTAAGATCATCAAGTTCCAACCCCCCTGCCATGGGCAGGGACACTAAACCATGTCTCCCAAGGTTCTGTCCAATCTGGCCTTGAACACCGCCAGTGATGGAGCATTTACAGCTTCTCTGGGCAACCCATTCCAGTGTCTCACCACCCTTACAGTAAAGAACTTCTTCCTTATATCCAATCTAAACTTCCCCTGTGTAGTGTTTGAACCTGTTACCCCTTGTCCTATCACTACAGCCCCTAATGAAGCATCCTTATAGGCCCCCTTCAGATACTGGAAGGCTTCTATGAGGTCTCCACACAGCTTTCTCTTCTCCAGGCTGAACAGCCTCAACTTTCTCAGTTCAGAGTTCAATCTATATTAAAAAAACAATAAGGGAAAAAGAAAGGAAGGAGCATGTTTTAACAGTGAGAAATATTATTTTCTTATGACTAATTACAAGCTTCAGTGTGATTAGTATTTAATATAGATGATTCATTTTCAAAAGTTATCTTGTTAAATGGTGATTTCCTGAAAATGTACAGCAGAAAGGCTGCACTTAAAGTCATCACTTCAGGGTTATTTTCAAAATGATGCCAATGCAATGTTTTTCTGACATTAGCAACAGTCAGTGTTAGGTTGTTATAGTGACAGAAATGATGTGATGACTTCATGGAAGTGAGTGAAATTATGGTGACAGCTTGGGAATGGTTGCTTCATTTATGAGCTTGGCTTTGAAGAAAAAAGACTGATGAAGATTTGTAAATCTAAAGATTCTCTGTGTATAAAATTCCAAATATCCTAACTCTCCTCTGACTAAATCTACAGCTGAAAGGAGATAAATATTTCAATAGTACTTCCTCAGACCCATTTACTTGAATATCCATTAGGAAAATAAGATTTATACCCATACATTAAGTTTGTAATATGGGATAAACACCACAGTTCAGTGAAGGTGATACATCTGAAGGGTTTCCCAGTAGGTAGAAAACAGAAATAATTTCTAGGCAGGAGAAAATATTTTTCTTTTCTGTTTAGGTATGAAGTCATCAGAAAAACCTTCTCTTCTGTTTTTAAATCAGGCCTCTTGGATAAAAGCTAAAATTAACTTTAAAAGAAATTATTCACTAAAATGATGCTAGGCCAAGAGATGTCCCTTTCTAGAACATCCTTTCTTATGTTCTTTGTCAAAAGAAAGAAGGAGAAAGAAAAAGATTTGTACGTTTTCCAACTGTGGTATTGAAAATTTATCCAGGGCATCAGCACATGAATAAATGCACTGAGCATCATTTCAGTCAATGTGAAGACTGGTGTCAGACCACAATAAAAATAATGAAAAACTGCCAAACTCCACAGTTCCAGCTACTATTAATGTCAAACAGAAAGATGTGCAAATAAAACAGAAACAAAGAAAGATCTATAGCAGTATTATTCACAGAAGTGGACAGTACTTGAAGAAAGTCCTTGGAATGAGACATAAAAAAGACAAGTCTTTTGTACCAAGCTGTTCATAGTGGTCAAGCAGAAATCCAAACATCCTGTTAGAATGGATCCAGTGGATGACCATTCCGAGGAAATAGAGATCATCTCCGGAAACATCAAGTCAAGAGTTGCCAACAAAGGTTTGAAGAGAAAATACTGGCAGTGAAAGGACAAGGAGCAGTGGACAGAATTTGCATCTGCAGAAATTCAAGTTAGACATTTATAAACAGCATTTTCACAGAGAGGTTGGTCAAACACAGAGACAGGCTGCTCAGAGGGGCTGTGGAGCCTCCATTCCCAGAGATACTTGAAAGTTGCTGGGCATGGTCCTGAGTAACCTGATCTAACACTGAGGTGGGATGTCCCAGCTTTGCGTGGGGGTTGGGACAGAAACTTGCAGTGGCCTTGAGCTTCATGCAAGTTAAACACCATTCTGAAATTGTTATACAGTGGGGGACTGTTTCCTTCCTGACAGTGGCTCAACAGCATTGTTCCTACATCTGACAAGCTAGAGGGAGAAAGCTATTTGGCAGGCAAGCCAAGTTCAACACATTGAACTAAAGAGAATAAGGAAACATAACTGTTCAATATGAGACTTCGGGACCACTCTAGAAGTACATTGATGAGTGCAATTTTCCGACTTTCAAATACTTTGTGGCCAATGTGCTAGCAATGAGTCAGAAAGATGAGGGAAGCAACAAGTTTCCTGAGACAGAAGGAACAGGTTGCTAAGCAGGAGGTTCATGATAAGCACGTGGTGCAGCAGTATGTTCTGGGAGATGATGTGGAGGGTGCAATTTAAGGTGCTAACCATGCACAAAATTTCAATTACCTGCACACCCGCAGATCCTGACTCATCCATCTCAATGCGGAGCTGGTGACCTCACCAAGACTTTTTCATGTCTGGCTAATGAATACTATTAAAAAGATGAGACCATATATTAACCCCTTGCTCCTCATAATGCTTCTCCACAGCCTCCTTGCTCTCATCTGCTCCTTTCAGGACCAGGTACCACATATTTCCCAAATCCTCTCCACTAGGAGACTCCCCATTTTGCAAGACCCATGTGTAGTTGCCTGAACTTTACTGTCTGTAGGCACACAATTCTATATATACAGGAAAGAGGAATATTTTCACCTCTAGAAAAGATTATTGGAAAAAGAACAAAAGAACAGGGAGAACAGCTATAGCAAAGTCACAGCAGAGAAAAGGAGATGTGGATAGATGCAGTGCTGGGGTGGTTATCTTTGCTGGTGGGAGTGAGCATTTGTAGCAGAATAAATGCAGACTGTTGCAAATGAATCACAGAATCATTTAGATTAGAAAAGATTTTTAAAATCATTGAGTTGAATTGCAAATCTAGCACTGCCGTGTCCATCACTAAGCCATGAAGCCCATGGGACTGCTGGTTTCTGGTTTTTGTTTTGGAAAAAGACAAAACAATGGAAGGAGACAAGGAGCATCTATCAGATTATGATATAATTTATATCATATAAACGTGATAGAGAAAACACTGATGATAATGGGTACACCTACTCTGGGGTGTGGGCTGGTCATTTGGTTTCACAGATCCTTATGCAGTGCATGCTGACTCCCATCCCACAATACCCACCCTACCACCTGGAGTGTTTATCTTATTGAGAAACTCAGACTGTGATAATTTATTAGCACAGACAGTTTGGACAAGTCCTTCCTCTTTTTAGGGACTCACAGGTCTACAGTCCAGAAGGGAAAATTACAAGCATCTCATCAGAGGGCACTTATGCTATGTGGCCCACAGCACTTCCCATGCTGGTGCTGGACTTTTAAACACCACTCACAACTGACTTAAAGATGCTGGATTTTTAAAAAAACTAGATGCCTAAGAGTTTTGTTGCAAGCCCTCAGGGGTAAAAACTGTCTTTTTTCAAGGTTAAGTGCAGCTATTTTCTGCATCCAGGAATTTGTGTTGGTTTGCTTTTATCTGCTATAATACTCTACCCTTGGAAATCTCCCATGTAGATATTTCTATACCTTAATTAAGTTATGCCACCATGACCTTTTCTCTCAGATAAATTAAACTGATTTAATATTTAAATATATCATTGTATAGCTGTTTTTCCAACCTGGAGTCACTCCTGATACATGTATCCTTGGGCTGTGTCAGCACAATCTTTAGTCAGTCATATTTCATCAAGCTGAAAGCTCCATCAAGCTAAGACCACTCTGGCACGAAGGAGGGAAACCGCATCACACCCCTGTAAGTTCCATTCAGATGTGTTCAGGTGAAGGCAGGAAACTCCTCTGACTTGCCTTTATTCAGCTGTAGATCTGCTTGTTTCTTTCTCCATGTCTCTCTTGCTTTCCCACCTGTAACCCAAGCAAAGAGATGCTCCCATCTGCTACTACCTTTTCCTCAGCAAGCAGTCAGTGAGGGCACCTCCCAGGCCCTTCCATGGCCATCAGCCTTCAATGGACATTCAGGGAAGAGGAGGATGAAGCCATGTTCCCAGACGTGACCCTTAGGTCAGGTTTTCTCCCCAGAGATAATCCTGGAACAACGCAGCCACCCAAATTGAGGGCAGCCACAGACCGTTGGAGGGAGGACAAGGTGGGATGAGAACCCAACCACGCTTGGCAGTGAGTTACTATCATATGCTGCAGTGAACATTTGGTGGCTTTTTCCCTGCCTACTCCTTGTGGGCCTACGACCTTATTCTGTTAATTTCAGTTGGAAATGTGATGAGTAGGTGAATATGTCTCTGAATTGGTATTTCAGACAGAAAAGATTAATTTATATATATTTGATACTTGGCGATGCATTTTATAGTTTGATTTCCTTTGGATGATTTCCTATATACCCACACATACACCAAAGAAAAAGAACAAAAAGTTTTTGGCTCCTGTACTTCATATATACCAGTAGCATAGTACATAGGGGTTGGTGTTTTCTTTTTTTCAGAATACATGAGAGCTGATAAAACTTATCAGACTCCCTTTGAAACAGAAATTTTTGCATAACCCTGGGAAAAATAGTGCACATCACCAGCAGTGCGGGCTACCATGAGATCACACCATTAAGTCTCCACATTAGCCTTTATTTACAGAAAAAAAACACATCTTTGTTATCATTCTCCTTCAGTCTTTGCATCCTCTGTTGTGCTTCCAGAGATGAACTGCCTGGTATTTTTGGATAATGTTGTCTGTCCATTTGTAACCCTCTTGAGTTAACTTGGTGATGTTGTCTAACTTGGGTGCAGACGTATAGGAAGCCACTGAAGGCAAGTGTGCTGAGAACTGATTTGAGCCATTCTTTCTGTTGCTGACATAAATGCTTAGCTCTTGCAAACCTGTTTGGCCCTGAAGATTCCCACTACCTATCAAACAGCATCTCACAGGTTGGCAGAGGTTCACAGTAGTGCTGTTGGCAGTCAGACTTCAATAACGAACAAGCCAAAAATGCTACATTTTAATAGCCAGACTTTGAAGGCATTTGGGGTTAGTTCTCACAAATCCCTTGTTATTCTTTCGTTTAATTTAAATAATTCCTTTTTCTAAAACAAGTTACTATCATTTCTCCTCCTTTTGCTTGTTTCTATTATTTCACTTCCTTATCTAGTGTAAAAAAATCTGTATATTTGGCAGAAATTATCCAGGCCATCACTGTAACTGAGATTTGGGAAATCTGAACAGGATTCTACAATTTTATTCCCTGTCTCACTACACTGATTTAAACAAGAATTTAAACCTTCAGTTTAAACTCCCAGTTGATTGAATTTTTTATAACAATAGCAAAGGACAGAGATAAGGCTAGAACAAATATTTCCAAAGCAATAGCAGAATTAAAAAGATCAGAGTGGAATGCCAAGACAAGTGCTCTTAATTCTCTTACTTGTGCACTACCTTCACCTTCTGCTGAGGTATCCTCTTGGTGAAGGGAGGTACTTCTAAAATTGGTGAGGGTTTAAAAGGTCATTGTAATGCTAATGGGGCTGTATTTATAGGAACCTGTAGCTTGGAAATTTTAGCGTGTTCTTCAGTTAATTTAACTTCTTCTGCAACCCCAGTTAGGTGACAGGGTTTTTTTTGTGCAACTCCATCCAGAGGAGCAGTTCCCTTTAGGATAGTTTCAAGTAAATTGAATGGACCTTTGGTTTGTACCAGCTCTTGGTGAATTTTCTCAGCTTGTTTTATTGCTCAAACTAAAGACAAAAAGTCACTTTTCTTACTCAGAATCTCTCTGGTTTATTTAAAAACAGTTGAGCTGAATATTAAAGGTCTTTTTGGTCCTTTAGAGCCAGTTTGGAATGGGGTACAGAAAGTACCATCTTCAGCAAAACCCCTTTTCTACTATGAGAGGATTGCAGAGGTATACAGGCCCCAGTGATTGATACGTTTTTAATTATTGTGCTAAAGTATTTATTGCCTCCTCATGTTTAGGATTCCATTCCCACAGTTTTCCCTTTCACAAAAGCAAGTATAGTGTGTGAGCAATAATGCAGAATCCAGGTGCGCTGCCTACAGTAACTTAGAGTACCCATAAGCTGTTGCCATCCCTTCCTAGATTTGGGCATCTGCAGTTGTTCTGTGTTTCTTAGGGTGTCTGGAGGAATCTTTGCACTGCCTGCTATCAACCAAGTACCCAAAAGTTCTACCTCTCTACTTGGTTTCTGACATTTCTCAGGTGGAACCTCAACTTCTGCATCATGTAGGACTTGCCACACTGCTGTTGCTGCTTCCCCTACCCCATCGGGCAAATCTCCTCTGATTAAGACATTATCTATATATTGGTACATTTGCACATTCCAAGGATGTGAGACTGTAGGAGTTCAGCAAGTGCAGCGTGAGCGATTGTGGGTGACCGTTTATACCCCTGTGGAAGCCTGTTAAATGTATGTTGTATACCTTCCCAAGTATAAGCAAATTTTTCTTCATCCTCCTCTTGAAAAGGAACCATAAAGAACATACCCTTTACATCTAATGCGGCCATCCGCTGGTATGCAGCTGCTTCACAAAGTAGCTAAGTTTGCAACCCGCAGCTGTTAGGAAAGCTGTATTACCATTTAAATGCTGGTAATCAGTTGTTAATCATCACCTGCCACCCGGTTCTCCTGACTGGCCAAACTGGTGAATACATGGTGAGTGAGTTCTGGAGATGAATTTTCACTTTTCCGAATCAGCTGTGACTTCAGAGGTTGCCTTTCACGCTGCCACAGAAATTGGGTATTGCAGTACATTAGTGACCTTTGAAGCAGGGAGCACAGGTGCAGCACAAAGCACACAGACTGCAGACTGCAGCATCTGTTAGGGTTAGAGTCGGCAGCTTCGGAACCAATGGGTGCTACCGTCCGGCAGGCGCCAGGTTCGTCTGCTCAAAACACCAACACCCAAAATATTTTCATTATGATTTCTTTTTTACTGTGAATTGAGTTGACAACGTATGTTTTTCACCCGGGAGCCATAGATTAACCTTTGCAGTTTGACATATAGTGCTTGCTCTGTTTACTCCAGTAATTTTAACTCTTTGTCGTCCTGGTGGTATACCCAGTTTCTCGGCATCCTGTTGTGTTAATATTGAGATTTGTGCTCCTGTATCTATCAGAAATTTTATTAATTGTTGTCGAGGACCAACTGGGATCAAAATATCCACTGATAAGTTTCTCCTTCCAGGATGGATAGACCCAGTTTCCATCCGGGCACTATTAGTTTTTTTGATCTTGCATTTTGGGGAGGGAAAGGGTTAACATTCCCTTTCAGGACTGGTGAGAGGTTTGAGCATTTGAAGTGTTATCTGTCTGAGCATTCCCTGATATAGGTCAATTAGGCCCTGTAGAATGTTGATAGATTGCCTTTGAATTGCTGCTTTTGGAATACCTAATGCCAGTGCTTGGTTATATAGTTCTCTCCACCTCTGATGATTAGCAGGTTCCAATCCCTGGGAACTATTTTGTGATGACTGATTTGTGGGATGTTAGATCTGAGTGTTTCATAAGGTCCCATCCCATTTCTCACCCATGACTCATAATGTCATGCCCAGGTAAGGAGATCTCTGCGTATTAGAGCTTCTTCTTGACCATAGTCAGCAATATTTCTCATAGCCATAAGGCATTAAAGTCTGAATCTCTCTTAATTTCATCTCATCTTAAAATAAGATAAGGTTTGAGAGCAGCAGGAGCTCCCTTAATTAACAGCTTTAATATGTCATAATCTACAGTTGCTGATATGGACACATCAGTGGGTTCATGACCATGAATGGCCTGAATACAGGCAGCTGTTGTAACAGCTATGGAGATCTCATTTAGGGATCTAATAGGTATTAACAGAGGTTCACCTCTTTCCAAAATATCAGCCCTGGATCTGCTCCACCCCAGGGCCCACTAGTTTCCTTCTGTTTTTATTATAGGACTGGCCTGATATATAGAGGAGAATTTTAATTTAAATGGGATGAGGAATCTTTTACTCTCTGGCTGTTACCATTGGAGTTACCCCAGATGTTTCTGTCCAATCCTCAGGTGATACAATTAACTTTCTAATCTGTACAATATTTAGGGGTTGGAAGCCTGCATAAACATCATTTCAATCTTTTCTCCTAACTTCTGTCTTTTCTCTTTCTGAAGCCACATAAACTGTACCTAAACTGTACCTTCTACAGTTCTGGACCTGCTCACATATCTCAGACACTCATCCCAGTACAGTCAAATGTCCCAGGCCTTTGACAAGATGTATTCTGGCACAGAAATGTGCATACAACTGTCACGCAACTAAGTGTTTAGGATAATTAGAAGATACTAGTAGATAGTATCAAAGATACTAGTAAAAATAATTTTAATGAAAATTTATAAATGTGTGATTCAACAGATTTCATCAGAATTCGACGGCAAGGTTCACTCTGTTACATACAAAAAGAGATAATGATTTATACAGGATTGGATTAAAGTGATTTCTACAGAGTGGAATCGAAATAATGTATATAGAAAACAAAGGTACAAAGGCACAAGAAAGACCTTCCTACTGAGTCATGAGGTTCACTACTACATACCCTTGATTTCTAAACTCCTGGCAGAGCCTAGATGTGCTTGGACCTAGTCCTAGTCTCGGACTTGGACAGCAAGTGTTGGTCATGAGAAGGGCCAGTGCCCCTTCCACCACGTGTGCATGTAGAGGGTCCTGCTGACCCCAAGGGGATGTAGCAGATCATCTCTCTCTGGAGGTTGCTCCTTTCCCTTTGGTAGTGGCAGAAGGTGTTCGGGAGGATGCTTTTCAAAGTCTGCTCCACTTGCACTGTTTTTGTTTTTTCCCTAACCTCTTTCTGAACTCTTGGACGAAAAGCTGTGAACTTGAAGCTCACAGAGCTTGATTTCTGTCTTTCCCACAAACACTTTTGTTCTACAGGAAATAACTCTATGAAAAAGAATAAACATAAACTACTCATACTTAACAATGCTCATATAAGGGACAGTGTGAAGAGGGCACAAGGTCTTATTTTCTGAATGGGTTTGCTCATCCTGAATAAAAGCTGGCACTTTCTAATAGGCTGAATTTCCTTTTCTAGCAAAACTGACAAGCTTCTGAGTACAGTCTCCTAAATAAACAGCCTTGTCTCCTTCTTGCAGAAACATTGCAATTAGTACAAATACTGCAGATGGAGAAACAATCTGATGGCAGGGAAGCTGGCAGGCATCAGGAAAGAGGAGGAGCCGGCATGTGCACTCTGATTCACAGGAAGGGCCCTTTTGTGACAGAAATAAAGTAGGGCGAGTATATGTGTTCACTTCTCCCTCTGAAATAATTGCATCCAGAAAAAGAATTTTGTTATCAAGATGATCTATGGCTAAAAAATTAGATCATCTTGCGCTTATATATAAGGTCAAATACAAATCAGTTCTAAGAAAAGTATGTGACAATGCATATTTGACTCAGGCTGATTTTTCAGCCTGAAACAACCCAGAGGTTGTTGATAACCCTAAGCTTGTCCATTAAGAGTAAGAGCTTTCCTCAGTACTGGATTAGCCCACAGTTTTTCCTCTATATTTCTGAGCTAAAAGATCTCTCCAACCCCAACTTGTAAAAGAAACAGTGTTAGTTCTTCTAGCTATAGTGTGCTCTGAATGATTTTGAAAGCCATTAGTGAACCAGCCACCAGCCTTAAAGCAGACTATGTGCCAGTGCACTGGGAGATACCTACAGGGAGATCTTCACATGTCTAAAAGCAACTGTTGAAAAGCAGTAGAAACACCCATAAAATCAAACAACAAAACCAGATTTTTTCTGATGCTCTCATTAGATTTTTTTTTCTCTTGCCCTTAGCTCAGCTATTTTTTTCTCAGCTAAAACCAATATGAAAGAATGTTGTCTCTTATTTATGTTTTGATTTTTTTGTTTGGTTTGGTTTGAGTTTTTTGTTTGTTTGTGGGTTTTTGTCCCCTTCTTCCTTTTGTGCAGTTCTTTAAAGATTTGGGCACTTGGAAGTGAACAGTCACAGCTCAAGGGGAGGCTGATCTCCCTCACATCCTTTCCAACTGCTCAAACACAGACTGGCCCCTGTGATCCCAGGTTTAAGGACCTCATCTTCCCCAGGTCTCTGTGCTGCTGCCAGCAACCATTCTGCCTTCATATCCTGGAATCTCAAGTTCTATCCAGAAATCCCATGGCATATTCCCCAGGGAGAGGTCACCAAGTGACCCTTTGCTCTGCAAGTACTCAAGGTGCCAGTGGGCTAAAACATTCTTTTTGGTGAACACATCTGAATCCTGAATTACCAATTCATCTTTTCATCTTTGTGCATTCCATTTTCCCACTTTTTCCTTTGAGGAAGAATGATACACTAAAAGAATGGCAGATAGGAAGGAAGACAGACAAGTCTGATGTATAGCCTTGAGCAAAAGTCAAAGAGCAGTGAAAACAAGAGAATTTTGTTACAGAAATAGAAATATTTCATTTCCAGATTTTGCTCTCACATCATGCAATTCTATAAAGATATGCAAGAAGATAAGCATTGCTTTACTGAACTAGAGCAATAGCCCATCTGGCCAGAAATTACTTCCCTGAAATTGGCTCCCAGCAGGTGCTTCTTAGAAAAGCATAAACATGTCCCACAAGGATAAAACTTTCTTCTGCTGTAACCTCAGGGTACCAGGATGTCACTTGTCCATGAAGGCTATAGCCTTCTCCACTCCACTCAGTTGGGGTGGTTGTGCTTGTTGCACTCTTGGACTCCATAATTGCAATTCTTCCCATTAGAAAAAGGTAATTCCTATATCCTACAGCTGTTTGAAAGTTGGCTGCCAATTCAGGAAGCTGTTTGACTCACAAACACTCCTGTGACTGAGCAGAAAACCTTTGGAAATATTTTTTTTTCACAGGCCTAGTACTGAGCAGTAGCAGTAAGACCATCAGCTTATTTCACAGAATCCTTGGAATAGTTATGAGAAGCAGGTAATGGTTTTCTCCAGTACATTAAACAGGTGACTAAAAGATCTGCACTTCATTAACAGAGTAATATACAATAGCTTTCCATGGAAGAGCGTCTAATTTATATCCTTGCTGTTTTGCAAACCAAAACTTTAGAAAATGCCTTTTGGATTTCAGTTCTCTCTTTTAACTTCTCATTTCTGTAATCTCTTCCTATCTCAGTGAGATAAATATGGGTCTGAAAAGGAGTGTTCAGGCAGCTGAATTGACAGAGGAGCAAAATTAAAAATTTGCGTCTTCCTTTAACTCTTATACACTCTGTGATGGGGCTATCCATCAAGACTGAGCTATCTCAGGATTGATCACAAGTCTGGCACAACGTAATTACTGGACCAGAAGCATTGTATTATATAGCATGAAATGAAATAGCAACTTTGCCTTCCACATTATGAACCAGTTGACTAATGATGGAGTGTTGCAATTAGAAAATACGGAAGTAACAAGGCAAGATATTCCATGGTCTGCTAATGTACAGAATAAAACTACTGATAGTGTGAAGCAGGGAAATTAAAAACAGTAAAACTGTAACAGAAAATAACAATGGTATTCTTAATAAACTCTAAAAGGAAAGGACGCAGATCAAGTTTAAAAGGATTACGTGCAATGCATGAAAACAGCTGCTTCTAGCCTTGTGTCAGTGGACCTATTGTTTTTCTAATATGTTTTCTAATGGCTGAGAAATGTTACATTCATTGGCATAGTAACTGTGACCTGGCATAAGGAGATTTTGCTCTAAGAGACCATAAAGGAAAAGACATGAGTTGGGGATGACAGCTGCTGCAGTCACACCACCCTGTAAGCTTCAAGTTCACAAACGGCTAGATCACAGCATTGCTGCAAGATCACCTGGTGTCACAAGAGCCAAAAGCACTGCTGGCATAACCAGTGGCTTGAAAAAAAAACATTTTTTGGTATAAATTAGCCTAAAAAAGAATGAGAGGAAATGATGAAGTACTGCGAGTTGCCTCAAGACAGTACTGAGGGCATGCTTCCCTGCCCTCCTCCTCTTATATGCCTGGAGCATGGTTCTTCAAAGTTGATTATCTAGAAACCAAAAATGTTGGGCATTTATCTAAAATGCAATATTTCTTCTTTCCTTTTTTTTTTTGTCTGGACTAAAATTTTTCTGTAGTCCTAATACCAGCTACAAACATTCTGAGTCACTGATGCAAAACAAACCCTCTAACATATGGTGGAATCTGGCCCACTTACATTTTATCTTTATGTTAGCTGCAAACTTCAAGAGTGCTTGAGTGATTCAGGGATTTAAACTACCAGTGAAAGCCAGGTTTGCTGGAAGCCATACCTGCTGCTGCTCTCACTCTGCTAGCTTTTTAAATCAGGTTTACCTGCCACACATATAGCTATTTGCCTCCTTTTCGAACTTTGGACTACTCAAAGGCCACTACTCAAAGGTTCTCCCTCTGATTTCTGGATAATGTGGTTACTGGATAATGTAGCTCTTCACAGACCAAAAGCCCAATGCCAAATAAGAGATCCATGAAGACAAACACACATCTAAAGCAAGCAGCTCCAGCCTTTCCTGTGTCAAAGCATGGGCCCACCAAGACCCTTCTGCCAACTGCGGGTGATCAGTCACAGCTGGGGCAGCATCTGGCACAGCTTCCCCTTCCACAGACATGGTAGCCATGGTGGCAGCACATGCGGGAAAACATCCCTTGGTATAGCTGTGCCACTAGAGGGTCTGCTCATCCATCATTCTTAGCCTCTGGGAAGGAATGTTGCCAGAAAGATCCCAACATTTAGACTGTATACAGTCATGTGTACAACCTATTTGATGGAAAAGATGGGTGAAAAGTAGAGTGCCAGACCACAGCTTGTAGCATGAGGTGCTACTTGAAAGATCTACAGCACTCTCTGTTATTGAGAACTGAGCCCAGGACCGATCATTTTCTTGCCTGTTGTGGGGTGTGTGACTGCCCATGACCTCAGAATGCAGGTTTTCCAGTCTGGAAGTTCATGGTGTGCACAAAACACAGGAGATGGTACCAATCTGGCAGAGAAACTCTCAGCTGTGAAAGAGCTAATGGATGTTTTCAGAGGTGAGAAACTGCCTGGGACTCAGCTAAACTGCCACCCTGTGCCACACACTTGATGCTGAGTAGAACCAGGCCTCCTGGAGCAAAATGCCTGAGCCAGATGGCCATGCTGCCTCATCCACAGCCTCCTGGGAACAGCCCTCCCCATCCACAGGGATATGCTCAACTAATGTGCTGGATCTGGCTGAGCCTAGGAGACAAATGGAGGTCAGAAAACTAAAGGCAGTATCTCGTGTTTGCCCTGCAGAGCTGACATGTCCTCTCACAAGACAAAACTTCAAGGGAAGCCAGCCTGCAACGTGGTGGCACAGGAAAGATAATCAGGAAAAGAAGAAAATACTCTCGCTGCTCCTATACATGACATTGTTGATACTGCTGGTGGAGAGCAGTGTCTGCATCACTCTTCATGTCTGCCAAACATATTTTCAAAATTGCTAAATGATGGAGACCATAGAGCCTCCCTGGGCACTTGAACCAGTCCTTTATGTCCTGGCCAGCCCCTTTCCTCAGGGCTAGTCCATGGCTGCAGTTTAGGCTTATTCTTCCATGTCTCATTGGCAGCAAGCAGAAAGAGCAGATAATTTCCTTCAGGTTTTCCTGTACTTGAAGGCTGTTATGCCTCCCCTCAATCCTTTTTTTTACTGGGTAACCTCAGTTCTTTCATCCATTCCTTGTGGGTGATGAATTAAAACCTGCCATTCTTCTTGCTTAGACGGGTGGGAAAAGAGAAAGCCTTACCTTTACTTCTCCACAGAAGGAAAAAAAGGGAAAATACATCACCACCAGATCTCTGTGGAAAGTCAGTGGAGGCCAGGCAGTGACCAGAAACTGATCTCTTCTCATGCTCTGTTTTAATAAAGAGACAAGTCAGTGTCGTGGAAATTGACAGATATGAAAATCGAATAGAGATCAAATCAGCACCGTGTGGATGTATGGACATCAAAGTGACAAGCACCTCGGAAACTTCTGAGCTAGATTAAGACAGAAAAGTGAAAGACACAAGGTAGAGCAGGCACCAGGAAGGTAAGGAGGCAGGGTGACAGCCTGGGGGAGAGTGGAGCAGGGAAAAACAGTCTTTCCCTAACTTCTGAGCAATGAGGCAGGGGCCCATCACTTCCACTCCTGAATGGGACACTGGGAGGTTTGAGCGGACCTGGATAACATTTCAAAGCACTCTGAGAATGGGAGGAGCAGGGGCCAATCTTGCAGTTACTAACTCTGGTAAAACAGGTGGCAAGTGTCCTAATGCAGCAAGCAAGGAATGACAGCCTGAGAGATGAGAACCTGCACCGGGCCTTAAGCAATTTTCTGTAGTAAGTCTAGCTTTTGCCATTCATTAGGTGAAGAAAAAGGGAAAGAAAAGGAAAAAGAAAAGAGAAAGAAGAAAAAGAAAGAAAAAGGAAAACAAAAATGTAAAAAAAAAAAAAAGAAAAAGATAAAAAGAGAGAAAACAGAGAAAAATAAAAAGGAAAAAGAAAATAACAAGATAAAGAAAAATAATTGAATACTATTACATTTGAGGCATTTTCTGACACCCTGTATCTTAAATCCACTAATGATTTCAGCAAAACCAGAAAAAATTCAGTCTTTCCTTCTCCATCTTCTCCCACCTATCACTTCTGTCAAGGCTCTTGATTGACATGGAGTAGGATTTTTGAGGGTATTTTTGTGTTTGGAAAATATCAGCCCTGGATCTGACTCCATGTCCTTGGACACTCTGTGGCTTTCTGAGGGGAGCTTCAGGGGGCATCTCAGCTGGAGAGAGATGATGTCGCTGATGCTCTTTTGTGGCAACTGTATCAAAAGTTCTATGAAAAGGTGAAGAAATAGGAGTTATTAGCTTCTGTTCCCACTTGCAAGGGGGATTTTAGAAACTTCTTCTTTGGGGAAGCGAAACAAGATATGAACATAATTCAGCTACATTTTGAAAAGGCACCTATCAGTGGACAGTCATCAGGGAGATTGGGTGGCTCCACTCAACTCTGCGGGTACACATGCAACCTCCCCAGCACATCTCTAATTCAGGACCCAGCACAGCCCAGCTGCCTAACCTTGCCTCATGTAAATTGGAAAACTGTGAAGTTGTGAGAAAAAGCTCAGAAAGATGCTCAAGGAAGATCAGATAAAACTACAGAGGGAGGTGGGACAGTTAAGGTAGTTGTCAGTAGCACTTCAAGGATTTAAGGGTAAAAAAAAATACCAACATAGAAAAATAAAGAAATAACAAAGCAGGAAAAAATAAGGAAAAATTAAAAACTGTAGAAGATGACAACTCAGCACCACCAAAGAGCTGCGCCAGGGAGCCCTGGAGGTTAATCACCCTTCCTCTGCTGGCTGATGCCTGCCTGGCTAGTAAAGACACCTTGTCCTGGGTTCAGCAGTAGCAGTCATTTTTCCCCTTCTTGGTAGCTGGTGCAGTGCAATGTTTTGACTTTCAGCTCGGGAACAGAGCTGATAACAAGCGATGTTTTGGTTTGGCCAAGGACTTTGTGAGCCTCATGCTCTGCCAGGGAGGAGGGGGAGCCAGGAGGAAGCAGAGACAGGACACCTGACCCAAACTGACCAAAGAGGTATTCCATACCACAGCACGTCATGCCCAGGATGTAACTGGGAGTGAGCCGGAAGGGCTGGGAGACTGCAGGGTTGGAGGAGGTATCGGTCGGAGCTTGGTCGGGCTGAGGGGGGGCAAGTTATCGGTCGGCTGGTGCTGAGGTGTTGTATTCTCTTCCCTTGTTATTTCCTTTATCATTATTATCATTGGTGGTAGCAGTAGTGATTTGTGTTATACCTTAGTTACTAAACTGTTCTTATCTCAACCCGTGGGAGTTGCATTCTTTTCGATTCTCCTCTCCGTCCCTCCGAGAGCAGGGGGAGGGCAAGAAAGGGGGGGAAGTGAGCAAACGAATTACCTGACTGGGTTTAAACCACGACAGTTCTTTTTGGCGCCCAACGTGGGGCACGAAGGGTTGAGATAACGACAGATCTGACCGGATTAATAGTCACTCGTCACAATGCTGATTTATTGGCTCTCAGAGTTGTTTCGCTTGATCTCACAGCTTCAGAATGTTGTAACTTACGTAGAGCCGGTATTTGCTGTGATAGTGTTTATCAAGTATGGGGCCTGGGCTAAGGTTCTTGTCTCACTGTGCTTTATGGCAATGGCTTGTAATACGGGCGGGCTCCAGCAGCAGGGCGGGACGGACGTGGCCGTGGACTTGTACCTGGCCATCCGGCTGCTCTTCACCGTCCTGGCCCTCACCCTGCTCTCCATCTTCGTGAGGCTGCGGGGAGCCGAGGGGGAGCGGCCCCGGGAGCCGGCGGCTGCTGAAGCGGCCCGGGAGAGCGGCCCCGGGGACCAAGCGGCGGCGGGAGCGGGGCCGGAGGCCGCGAGGGGACGGCTGCCGGTGGAGGAGGTCGGGGCGGTCGAGGAGAGGAAGGAGGCGGCTACCGAGCAGCGGGAGAAGGCGGCGGAGGAGCCGAGCCCCGCGGAAGAGCCGAGCCCTGCGACGGCCGAGAGCATTCCCCGGCAGCCGCCCGCCGAGCCCCAGGAGGATGCAGGAGACCACGCAGCATTTCCCAGCAAGGCAGAGGAGGAAGAGCTGGACTCAGGAAAAGAGAAGCTGGCGGTGGGGGAGCCGGCAAGCACAGCAGCTACACCAGCCCCAGTGACAAGTACAGCAGCTACACCAGCCCCACTGACAAGTACAGCAGCATCAACTGAGAGTTCTGAAGGTTTAGAATGGCCTTTGGGTATCCTTGGGACCTGCCTGCTGATTGTGATGGGGATCAGCATGTTGGCACACACACAGACTGTGTTCTACCCACAACCATTTTGTCTGATCTCAAAAGTTAAGCAGAGTCGGGTTTGGGTTTTGTCTGGGGTTAGACGACAATACAGGGGGACCAAGAGGTTTTCTCCAAGGCTGCACAGCCAGGAGTGGCAGGGTGTGTGTGACAGTATGGGCAAGTATCTAGTCCACTGGGCCCCTCCAGTGCTTTGGAAGCACCGGAGATGGAAGGCAGCTGTATGGAGTCCCCAGCAGCAAGCTGCAGAAACTGCTTAAGGGGACAGTGAATTATTTTAAGCCTGGTGGGCCCATGGCACTTCAGGCCATCAGAGCAGAGATGCAACACAGAGATGGCCTCATGATCGAGGGGTGGACTTAGCAATGGACACTATTGCCCAGGTTATTCACGAGTGTGAACACTGCACACAGTCTCTCCTGCTCTGGAAGACTGTTACAAGAGATGGAGCCTGACATCATGGACCAGATGGACTCAGCAGCTTTATAGGGACTGGTCCATGCACTAAGATAAGAGTGCACTGAGATAAGAGTGATGGTATATTGAAAATGTGGGATCTGAGCATGACGTGAATGGTATGGAATAAGGGGTGGATAATGTCCTGGGTTCAGCAGTAGCAGTCATTTTTCCCCTTCTTGGTAGCTGGTGCAGTGCAATGTTTTGACTTTCAGCTCGGGAACAGAGCTGATAACAAGCGATGTTTTGGTTTGGCCAAGGACTTTGTGAGCCTCATGCTCTGCCAGGGAGGAGGGGGAGCCAGGAGGAAGCAGAGACAGGACACCTGACCCAAACTGACCAAAGAGGTATTCCATACCACAGCACGTCATGCCCAGGAGGTAACTGGGAGTGAGCCGGAAGGGCTGGGAGACTGCGGGGTTGGAGGAGGTATCGGTCGGAGCTTGGTCGGGCTGAGGGGGGGCAAGTTATCGGTCGGCTGGTGCTGAGGTGTTGTATTCTCTTCCCTTGTTATTTCCTTTATCATTATTATCATTGGTGGTAGCAGTAGTGATTTGTGTTATACCTTAGTTACTAAACTGTTCTTATCTCAACCCATGGGAGTTGCATTCTTTTCGATTCTCCTCTCCGTCCCTCCGAGAGCAGGGGGAGGGCAAGAAAGGGGGGGAAGTGAGCAAACGAATTACCTGACTGGGTTTAAACCACGACACACCTTGAGGTGACGACAGGACTGAAAGAAAGGGCACATTTCAATTAGATATTGGAAAGAAGTTCTTCCCTGTGAGGGTGGTAAGGCCCTGGCACAGGGTGCCCAGAGAATTTGTGGCTGCTTCATCCCTGGAACTGTTTTAAGGACAGGCTGGATGGGCCTTTGCGCAACCTGCTCGAGTGGAATGTGTCCCTGCCTATGGCAGGGGGTTGGAACCAGATGATCTTTAAGGTCCCTTCCAACCCAAACCATTCTGTGATTCCATCACTGTACTAATGCTTAGCATGAGAGCTTATTAAATCCTAACCATCTCTTGTTCATCAATAAATTTTATACATTCTGTATACATTGGTTGCAGCATCTCTTTATGCACAGTGACAGTTGCTCAAAATGGCCAGAAATACCAAGGAACCCTGTGCAAGGAAATGAAGTTGCCTTTAAATCCTGCTGTGGTTTCTCAGATGTGTCCTGTTGTGAGTAAGGCTGCTGTTAGTCCTGGGCTGTTCTTGGGGACCACATTGGCAACCTTACTCTATGGCCTTCTCTGGGTGATTGTTAGGAAATTGTTAAGCATTAGCCTGTCTGTCTCCAAGCTGCATTGTGAAAACACCTGTATAAATGTTTGCTCTTCATCCATCTCCTCTTTTTCCTCCAAATACTTGCCTCTTTCTCCACGTGTGTGTTTCTCTCTTAATACTCTTCCAAGTCTCTAAATGTCACTCATTACTTATAATCACCGTTCTTTTAAGCAAGAGCCCAGAATCTCGCCCTCTCTTACAGAAGGACTGAGTTCATGCTTATGTCCTGACTTCATGACATTTACGTGGTTGAAATCTTGCCCATAGGCTTTGCTGTCCTGATCCCAGGTTGGTAAATCAAGCAATTAAAGTTGAAGAGATTGCAGATTAGTATTTAAAGATATGACATTTAAATTCAAATTACCACAAAATGACTGCAATTTTGGTATGAAAAAAAAAGCTATAAAATTGATGTATTAAACTCTGTAATTTTCTCTAAATTTTATGTTGAAACTGTATTTTCAATGATTTATGACGATACTTAATTTAATCATTCAGCATTTTCCAAAAGGTTTTGTATAAGCAAAGGATGCATCATTTCCCCAGGAGGCTGAATAGCTGTTAGAAGAAATAATTGCTTACATACTGCTCTATTCACATTTAGAGAAGTGTTCAAATTTCTGAAACAAATCAGAATTCAGAAATGGTTCAGATTTATCTATTTATTTTCCCCAAAACATTTATGCACTTGGGGCATAATTCCCAACATATACAATGTAAAATACAAACCATTATGCTAATGGTTAAGTCATTTAACTGGAGTAAAATAAGAAAATAGAGACGCTGGTATCAAGCAGCAGTGTAACTACCTGTCAAACCGGGAGCCAGACTTCATACTTGCTCCTTCCTGGCCAAGCACTTCTTACAGACAAGACCATAGGAAAGTTCTTTGTCCTGGTTTGGTCCTTCTGGTCACTACCTCTTGCAAAGCTGGCTGTGTTGCCCTTGTTGCTATTTACCCTATTTGGCAGTCAGAACAGCTATCTATAAAGTTGGTCACCTCAGGATACAGTGATTATGAAATCCAAGTTACCCCTCAATGGGCAAATGCTGTATACACTAGGCAATCTTGATAAACTGCCGGAATTTTGCCTCTTTCATGTTTTAAAAGGGAAAGAAAATTTCTCTAAATCACAGAAGGCTGTTTTTAATTATTTCTGGTATGTATCAGGGAGCTGAAAATTTGTCATTGTCTATTGGGTTTTGGTAGCAGGGGGCTACAGGGGTGGCTTCTATGAGAAGCTGCTAGAAGCTTCCCTCATGTCTGACAGAGCCAATGCCAGCCAGTTCCAAAATAGACCCACCACTGACCAAGGCTAAGCCCATTGGTGATAGTGGTAGTGCCTCTGGAATAACTTAAGAAGCAGCGGGGGAGGCAGGGTGGTGGGGAAAGCTGTGCAACAGCAACTGCAGCCAAAGAGAGGATACAGTATGCAAAAGCAACAGCTGCAGAGACCCAGGTCAGTGCAGGAGGCAGGAGGTGCTCCAGGCACCAGAGCAGAGATTCCCCTGCAGCCCATGGTGAGGCAGGCTGTGACCCTGCAGCACATGGGAGGTCCACGGTGGAGCAGATTCCACCTGCAGCCAAAGGAGGACCCCACACTGGAACAGGGGGAAGCCCAAAGGAGGCTGTTACCCTGTGGGAAGCCAGCTCTGGAGCAGGCTCCTGGAAGCAGCTGTGGTCCATGAAAAGAGGAGCCCACGTAGAGCAGATTCGCTGCAGCACTTGGGACTCCACAGGAGACCCACATAGGAGCAGCCTGCTCCTGAAGGGCTGCACCCCATGGAAGGGACCCACGCTGGAGCAGTTCATGAAGAACGGCAGCCTGCAGAAAGGACTCAATGCTGAAGAAGTCCCTGGAGAACTGTCTCCAATGGGAGGGACCCCACACTGGAGCAGGGGAAGGGTGGGAGGAGTCCTCCCCTGAGGAGGACACAGAGACAAGGTGTGAACTGACCACAACTCCCATTCCCCGTCCCCTGGCACCACTCAGTGGAGGGGTAGAGAAAATGTGAGTGAAGTTGAGCTGAGGAAGATGGGAGGGGTGAGGGTCTTTTAAGATTTGGTTTTATTTCTTATTATCCTACTCCAATTTTGATTGACAATAAATTAGTATTTCCCCAAGTTGAGTCTGTTTGTCCAGTGATGGTAACTCCTGAGTGATCTTCCCTGTCCTTACCTTGACCCATGAGCCTTTGGTTGTATTTTCTCTCCCGTGTTCAACTGAGGAGGGCAGCGGCAGAGTGGCTCTGGGGGCCACCTGGTGTCTAGCCAAGGTCAACCCACTCACATTCAAAAGAATCTCCGATATCCTTTCCCTTGGGCTACTTGTGTCCAGCTGGTTTGTGTCTTCTTCCTCTTACCTTTCTCAGATAAGTACTGGTTTGTTTCAGCCCTACTCTGAAGTGCTTCATCTCTCCATTTACCACTGGGAATACAGGCATCAGCAAGTTTAGGGTGCTGCAGCATAGAGTATCCAGGTTTGTCTTCATATGCAGCCCAGTTTCTCTGTAAACAAACAATATCAAGAGCAATTTTGGATTGTAGCAGTCAAATTTATTTGCACTGTAGAAGCACACTTGTTTCAGTAATAAAAAAATAACATTTTCTTTGCAGAATAAAAGTAATCCTGTAGTGGTATAAATATATTTACTTGCACAAGAATCCACATAAGTCACTCAACATATATTCAGATTTAGTATTCTCATAGTCCTAAGTTTCAAATGGAGTCAACAAAACATAGCACCTCACAGAAAGGTAAGAAATGTGAAATCTGGCTCAGCTGGGATTTAGACATGTATGAAATAACAGAAAACTTCATTTTTTTAATTATTAAATGACTACACTGCTTATGAAAAACAAAAAAATACTGACAGCCTTCAGCACTGACCACTTCCATCTGTCTAATTAAAGCATACTATATGGTGTCAGCCACAGAAGCTTCTTCTGGCTGCCTCACAGACATGATCTCAGTGCTGGCCAGGCAGAACTAACAAGAGCGTTCTGTCTCTTCACTCCCAAGACTCCCATCACTGGGTACTGTCTTTCAAGGAACAAAGCAGATTTAGCAATTTACTCCAGGGGGCCATCACAGACGTCAGGTAGCATGCCTCATCAGTCAGTGAGTCCCTGTGCTATACCAACCCAGGTGCCATGTTCCAGCCTGGTACAACCAACAGTCAGCTTACAGTAGGTATGGTTGATATGTAACTTTATCTAGTATAAGTACTTCATGCAAAAGGAAGAATACTGTTTTTTGCACTCCCATTTAGTTCAAGCCATGAACAACAGTAAACAAAACTGCAGTGAATTTATCTTGTACTTTAACTTTTTCATAATTCATGAACTCTTTTTCCAATTGTGAGGGTGGAAAAAAAACAAAATGGGGAAATTAATGAATCAATCGCATCACAACTCTGTTGTTGTGTCTAACTTGCACTTACTGTGTGGCGTATCATCAGCACCATGTCCTCACAACATATGCTGATTTGTTCTTATCCTTTCTTAACTGTTAGCACAGTGAAAAAAGTACAATGTTCAGCCTTGCTTCTTCTCAACACATCTATGAGAGGAGGATGGAGGACGCCAAACTAATACAACACAATACTGAAGACAAGAGAATATAACACTTATTCTGACACACTGAAAAGCAACTTCACACATAAGCTCATTTATATAGGCACACAGACATATTGAGCACCACTCTTTTTCCTTGCTTTTTTTCTTTTCCTTTCGTTTTCATTTTAACATCAACATTCGACTCTGAACAGAAGAATGTTTCACCTCTAGGACAATCTCAGTATTAAGAAAAAACTACCTCTATTTTACAAACATCAAAATGCTAACGTTGACACTTCCATTGAGAAGTTCACTGCAAGTGACCCTCTCTCTGAATTCGAAGGCGCTCCTTCTCCACTTGCAAGCGTTCCTTCTCAATCTGCAGCTTCTCTGACTCAAACTTTAGGAACTGCAGCCTCTCTTTCTCTAACTGCAAACGTTCTTTTTCAAGTTTTAACTTCTCAGTTTCTAGATCCAGTGGCTGCATGATGGGTTTTTCAGTTTGGGTGAGGTCATTTTCCAGGGCAGGTTTTTCAGCATTCAGTCTCTCTAGCCTGAGCTTCTCCCATTCGATCTGAAGCCGCTCCTTCTCAATCTGAAGTCTCTCACGCTCCACATCAACATGCCGCAACCGCTCTTTTTCTATTTGCAGGCGCTCCTTCTCCACTTGCAACCTTTCCGCTTCAATATCTAGTCGCTGCTTCTCCAGCTCCACCTTCTGCTTCTCCAGATTTATAAGCAAGTGAGAATCTTCATAGGCTAGCCTAGCTTGAACAGAGTTTAGACTTCCAAACTCTTCAATCTGGGGGAATTCTGGTAGGTCATTTTCCTTTTTTGAATCTGGCAAAACTGATGACAAAATTTCTTCTTCTTCCTCAATGGGAAACTGCAGAGAGGAATGCAATGGAGAAGAATTATATTACATCTTCATGCCAGAATAAATTTTTTTACGAACAACCGAAAAGAACACACTGTTTTTTTTCCATCTTTAAAGCTACTCAGAACTGTTTAACTCACATGCTGTGAAATAACCATATTAGATCAAATAAGAGTTTTCTACCTTTGTACAGGTAGAGAAACACACTGCAAGTTAATATCTGGTAATGAAAAACAGTGTATCAGTTTATTAGTGGGCATGCTAGAACATATAGAAAATACTTCACAACAGATACTACAGAGCATTCAGAACCACTGATAAAAAACTGGATCTAAAAATATGCATGTTGTTCTTACTTTTCATATAGCTGAATGGCATTTATGTAAGCCACTAGGAATTTGTTGTGACTAATTCCATTTCTAAAAAACATTTAACACAGCCATTTTTCACAGGCTCCTAACCCTCCCAACTGTATGTGGGTCAATAAACAGAACGTGTTTAACCAATTTTGTATTATCACATTTACTGTAAAGCTATTTATGATGCAGGTGACGTGGTAAGGACCACTGGTTGACTTGGCAGACTGTAACAACTCGTGCAGAATTATAGCCTTCATGTACTACAGATTCATAGTACACAAGGAATTATTGTCTCCACGAAAGATGTCGCAAAAAAAGGGTAAACTGATGAAGATAGTTCAGAAAATCTTAAGACAATGAGAGGTGCAGCCAGTCCTCTAGCATTACAGCAGACACTGTTTTTCAGCAGTTGTCAGTCAGTAGTCTCACTACCATTTAACAGCTTACGCTGGTTTCTTCCCAGCACACATCTCAACTGAGCTGACAGAAGTTGCTATTTCCCACCTCCTGTCATGTTGTGTCCATGTCATGTCCCTGCCACCCCCAAACCCCAATTTTCCCAACAACAAAACCCAGACTCCTTGGGCACCACTTTTCCAAGTGAGACCCACATATTTGTACAGGTACAACAAAACTACCCAAACATTTGACTTCACTCTAGCTGGTTGCCTATCTCAGGATGATGATACTACTAGAAGTAACAACTTGTCTATATGATCCACAGCTGGTTGCCAAGTTCACACTAAAATCTGTCAGGGAGGAATGGATGACTGACATATTCAAGGAATGTTTTAATCTCCTGTGGGTTCACTTTTAAAAATGCAAACAGTATCCTATTTCTTTCTGTATGCTATTTCTTTCTGTACCTGAAGATATCATATACTTTCATTTGTTAAACAGGTGCATTTCTCTTCTCTGTTCACCCATCCAGACAGCCTAAGTATTAAAATAACCAGTTTCCTTCAACAACATGTTTTCATTCTATTGACTTAACTAATTCTTATCTATGGCACATACAAATGGAAAATATTCAAAGTTGAGGTATATCAATTTAATAATCAATATGTAAGAGCTTACACACAATTGCAAGTTGCTAGACTTGAATACCATCTCTCTGAAACATATTTGTTTCTACAGTTTCTTTAATTCACACATTCAGAAAAAACAGGAACAAATGCTTGAAGAAACACAGCAAAAAGCCTTCTGCTGAAATGAAATGAAGGCCATATTGCATACAGCTAATATATGTCAGTCACTCACTTCAAAATTCTGCGGATCCTCCTCTTCCTCTTCTACTTTGATTTCTGTTAAAGATCCACCGGCTTCTCTGAAGTCAGTGATATTTTGCCATTCAAAACTAGATTCAATTGCAAATCCCATTTTCTCATCCATGTCTTCATTGAGAGAGTCATCTAAATTGGATGAAGGAAGGTGAAACCCAGCACCTACTACTTTGATGTTTGCATTCAGACGTTTTCTCTTCATGAGTGCTCTCCAGTCAAGGTATCTCCTTTTCACTTCTGTCCCTGTTCTTTGCTCTCCTTCACCTACAGCATTTACACACTCTGCTATATCCTCCCAAGCTTTTCGTTTCAACTCATTAATTGTTGTATTAAGTTGCTTTGAAAAGAGTACTTCTCTCCTTTTCCTTATTTCCTTAAGGAGTGTTTGAGTTTCCTGAACACTAAAATTGCTTTTCCTTTTTCTTTTTAATTGTTTCATTTTTTCCAGCTTTAACCTAATAATTTCACCACAGTAGACTACAGAGATGATCTGACACTAATCAGTTATTAATATAAATAAAATTTAAAAGCCAATCAAAGCAGAGCTCAGTTCTCATGAAGTGAATTTTCTCTTCACTTTGTAGTATTTTCCTATTTGTCAGGCTTCCTAAGAGAAAAAGAGCAAACAATATAAATCTCCAAAGTATACACTGTATATCTTCATTTAATGAACTTGACCCCTAAGTCACCATTTAAAGCATGCATATTTCAAACGGATCATTCATTCAACAGAAGCAAACCATTCTGATAAATTGTGGATATAAAGTAGCTATAGATACCTTCTGTAATCTCTGATGAATTATAAATCCATTAATATATCCATGTACCAAACCCTTAAGGTTGAGCTGATACTTTCATTACAAAAATACAGCTATTTTCCTTCAACTCTTACAGTTTTGCCAGTCAGGATTAGCTTAATGCTGAAATTTGACATACACATTTCAGTTTGAATGCTAAATTATTTCCAAACTAAGCTGAAATTGTTGTATTATTAGTTCAGAAACATGAAACGTTATGAGGACTGAAATTTCCAAGATACATTTTAAATAAGACACCATTTCCATGAAAAAAAAAAAAAGAAAAAAAAAGTAGATTAATATGAAGAGATGTTCTGAAGACTCTTCTAACTGTTCTTAATCACAAAAAAAGAACTGGAGCAATTCTGCTAAGTGTCAGAAAATAACTACTAGTTCAAACAAATGTCATCCATTAGAGAAACAGATTTAGGAATAAGTTACTCAACGTTCATGGCAAAGCCCTCCTGTACCCTTCTCACACTGCGGAACACCTCATGTCAGATGTGATGGCAAGTTGAAAGTTCTTCCAGTCCTCTACCCCCAGCAATAGCTGGCACTATGCCTGATGCTGAAGAGAAAGCTAAACCCCATAATGATCCAATTTTGCATTTATTTTGCACTTTCTTTTGTAAAACATTACCTGCCACTTTAGGTAGGTTTAAAAGGCTTTAAACAAAGTAGGCCAACCATTCGCTATACAGTACTTAAAGTTTCAAGCTGCTGTATTTGTTCACAAATTAATCTAGTACAGACTTTTTGTCCACCTGAAGCAAATTGCTTGGGTATTACATACTCAATTGCTACTGACTAATGGACTTAATCCTTAACTCCTCCTCAGCTATACAGAATTCTTAAATTACTAAATATTTTTTTCTCCTGATATTCTCCCAAACTTGGTTAAAACACACACATCAGCTAATTACATAAAACCTCTTCATTTGGGGGATAATGCACATCATAGTTTAGACATAGTTCTTGATCTCCAATGTGCTATTGACTATAAATGTCTCACTTGCAAAGTTTCGCACATCATGCAACATTCTTTCACACGTAACGCATAAGCATGTTGGCATTACGTATTTTTAAAAAGTTGTGTTCAGGAAATGGTTTCACTACTTTTCCATGTTAAAATACTGCCCTCACTGTAAATCCATTTACTTCTGATGGATACCATCTTGCTAATTTGCATAACCTAATCCCAAAATGTCAACTGCATAAAGCGTGGAATGAGCTTGTAACAGCATGGACCACTCTACATGCTCACGTGCACTTTTTTGACTCCTCAATACAAGTTGGAAGCTGGATGTTGATGTTTAAGATGGATGAAATTTCCTGCCCCTCTGAAAATAAAATAACAATTAGTCTTGAGAAGAAGGAATTATTAAAAAAAAAATAAAAATAACCTACTGTTGTAATGTAGACCCTTGGCATGACCAGAACTGAGAAAAACAGCTGCTGTTTAATAAATCAGATTTATGCCAGAACACAGCACTGTAGTTGCTGGAATTAACACCAGATTTTTGTGAGACCTTTAATCTAATCTTTTTGTGTCTCCCTTAACCTCCATTATGATAAGTTTACCACAAAAAAAGATACTTGGTTTTTCAAGGAAGCAGCATCATATTTACTCACCTGGCAGTAAATCAACTTATTTGGTACTTGTTGTTCTTTTCAAATGCAAATACAGCATTAGTGATTTTCTACTATTGCAGAAACTGAATTTCTTGATCTGTGTATCAATTACTTCTTTTTTTAAAAAAGCAGGTAAATTCTTTGAAGAAGTTACCTGCACACAGAATGAATTGAGGGCCCTTTCAGAAGCTTCACTGTTAATAAGGCAATTATTCTGGACTGACAAATGCATAGATTTAAGCCATGATTCCTGGTTACTGGGGAATGAACAAGTATTAACCAGGTCAATGACTCTGATCTTCACCACAACTTTAGAAACACACATATTTGCACCCACTTGTTTTCAAGGTGGGGAGTGTGTGTGAAAGAGTCAGAGGTATTCACTTTGAGTTTGTCTTCCAGGTGGAAGAATTACATAGAGTTCTTGCACATAAGTTTCAGAAAAATTACAGTATTTTTGACTTGTCGCTACCAAGACACTGACCTTCTGTTTATAAGGTCACACTTATTTTTACTTGAAATCAGTAGCATTTCATATTTGATTTCAAGCCATGTACTTAAGTGAATATTCAAGTAATATTGAAAAATGAGTAAGACTTTCCAAAGTACTTGCCAGTTGGATATATCAAACTCTAGAAAGTACTAGTAGATACTTAATTGTCTCTTAAGGTACCTAAATGTCAGACTTTTGTTGAATCACAGCCATTTTCAGCTCAAGATATACACTGGCTAAGTCCTTCACCTAGCCCCTGCTGGGATTAACAAGGCTCTGGTCATTCCCCAGGAACAGGGAACTACAGCATTTTAGAGACCTTTATCTCTATTTGGCCTGGCCCACCCTGAATCTCACAGTGCTAACACAGCAGGATAAAGTGGGCACAAACACAGAACAAAGTGTTTTCAAATAAAACTTTTGAGAACACTGTTTTCTAAATACAATTCTGCACGAATGCAGGAGACCCAGCCAGCCAAGGTTTTACCTTGGCTCCAAAGAAGGTTCAGAGTTAAACCACATAAATGTCAGGTCACCCTGCGGGTCAGCCTCGCTGCTCCTTGTGCAGGTGTTGTGCATCACCTGTCCGATTTACCCAGGCTCTCTTTGTGAGGTGCCTAATCATGGGTTTGGATTTTATGCCATAAGCCAAGCACATAACCTTTGAAGAATTATAATGCTAACTTGGAAACTACTGGAGTCCAGTTCCTTTTTTATGTGAAGTTTTGACTTCCTTTTTTTTTTCCCCCTAGAACATGTTTAATATAAGCCTCTGAACTTCCCAGTAAAAGGGCAGCAAAATCTCCTTATTTTAAAATTTATGAGTAACTTCTAATTGGTAAGGACATCTTACCTTTTCTAATTCTTTCTTTTTTGAAAGCATATTGCTTCATTAAAGACAATTCCTTTCTTATTAACACAAGCGGGTGGTAATGAATTATCTTAACAGTATATTGACTGTTAGATCAACTCCACTATGGGACTGTTTGCCTTTCTAATAGGCATAATGAAAAGCATTATTACCTAACTAAGGCAGAGGTTTCCAGTACTCAGTTTTCTGACATTGCTAGATGTCTCCAGGATATTACTCCTTACATGTGCGAAGTATATAAGTGGACAGGAATAGTAATAAGTGAGAATTTGTACACATTCTAGCTAAATTACAGAAAAAAACCTCAATCTAAACCCCAAAACAACAAAAAATATTACCATTTCTAAAGATGTGATTTAAAAAACATGACATAGAGCAGTGTTCTGAACTTGGCTGGGATAGAGTTAATTTTCTTCCTAGTAGATGGTACAATGCTGTGTTTTGGATTGAGTTTGAGAATAATGCTGATAACACACTGATGCCTTTACTAAGTCAAGGACTTTTCAGTCTCTCATGCTCTGCCAGTGAAGAGAAGGCACAAGAAGCCAGGAGGAAGCAGAGACAGGACATCTGACCCAAACTGGCCAAAGGGGTATTCCATACCACAGCACTTCACACCCAGTATATAAACTGAGGGGAGTCACCCGATGGGCAGATCATTGGTCAGGTCGGTCTGGGTATCACTCACTGGTTGGTGAGCAACTGTATTGTGCATCATTTGTTTTATTCATCTCCCTCTTTTTGTTATTTCCCTTTCCATTATTCCCCCCCCCCCACCTTTTCAATTATTAAACAGTTCTGATCTCAACCACAGATTTTACCTTTTTCCGATTCTCCTCCCCAACCCACCAGGGGGAGTAAGCAAGCAGCTGAATGGTACTCAGCTGCAGGTTAAAACATGACAGCACATTCAAGTCTTGCTTTGATATGAAGTCTAAAACATGAAATGCATACAGCTGGGAAAAAAAAAAAAAAAAACAACAAACCCACCAAAAAAACAACACAGCAGACAGACATTACAGGTTTTTTCTGAAATCAGAATCATAACTGCTGTACAGTTTAGTGTCTTTAGCAGAAGATTCCACAGCAAATATCTGCCGAGAACACCAACTGGAAAGATGGGCAGTTCACTCAGAAAAAGTATGTGGAGATCAGAGCAGAGATTAAAAAAAAAAAAAAATAAATCTTCACTATGAAAGCAAGCAAGAGAAGACATCCACAAGAAAAAAAAATCCTTCTCAACTATAGAACCAAAATTACTTCTGGTACACAACCAAAGATATCAATCACCTGACAAGGAAAAGTTACAGTTTGGTCAAGTGAGAAAGAAATCCATGGGAAATAACAGGATGCAAACAGGCCATTACATGAGATACAAAGTGCTGGCAAGGAAAACAGAAACAATTTTGGTCATGTGATAACAAAGATTTAAAGGGTCTTCCAGGAAAGATAGCAACATGCAGCTATGAGCTTATCTGCCAGGCCAGAAGCAATCTGTGGCCAAGAAAGTCCTCACCACTGAAGAAACACAAACTATTTATCATCATTGAAACAAAACAAGTGTTGCAGAACTGAACAGAACACTCCATAAAGAACACACATATACACTGAACAGCTTTGATGTACTTAATGACACAGGGATCCACGTTCTGCCTCTGTGTCTTTTTGTACGACCACATGCTGGACCAACAAACACCATCAAACTAACCAAACCAACACAAACCAAGCAAGTAAACAAACAAATCCATGCATTCACCAAGATTAAATGTTGCTAGCATTAAACTGGAATTATTCTCTAGAAAAATCACAACTTTTGTATTTCAGAAGCATGTCTTGATGGTTTACCTTTTTCTTTAAAAGGCCCCAAAACCTCTTCAAAAAAGCCCACCAAACCTTTTGAAGCTTATGATTGATGAGCAAAAACTTCAAAACAGGAGGACCTGTTACCTCTATTTCTCTTAAATGAAAACTGAGATTCGGATGACCTCTGCATGATACTAAAGCTTACGGCTTTCTGGAAAACTTTGATTCATGATGGATGACTACTTGACTTGGAACAACTTCTGCTTTTGTACTAAGAGAGGCTTTAGTACAGGAGGATCTGGGTGCTGCCGAGCACGCCACTCCATGGACAGTCCTTTCTCCAAAAATCTTGCGGTTTGAGAACAAAAAAAGCCAAGCGCTAAAGGGAACAAACAACACCTAAAGGGTAATTTAACGAAGCAAAGAGAAGGTACCGAGGATGGAAAGCCGTTCCGGAGTCAGGCTGGTCAATCCACAGATTAATCAGTCTGAAGTGAGGAGAGATGAGTGCGGCACAACCCCCGGCGGCCCACCCAGGCGGGTCCCGCCAGGAGGCGCACAAAGCCCCGCTGCGGAACGGCGAATGCAACAAAAGAACGGCGAGGGCTCGGCGGGAGGTCCCCCCGCACACCCCCGACCCTGCCCCGCCCCGGAGAACCGGGTGGACCGCGCCCCACCCCCGGCCTGCAGACCAGGTCCTCCTCAGCAAGTGACTCGCGGGCGGCCTCCGCCTCTCTCGGAACGAGGAGGAAGACCTCCCCGCGGGGATGCAGAAAACGGCGGGCAACCGTATCACCGCCCCCTGGGCCGAGGGTGGCGGAAACCACCGTTCTCACTACAAAGAGGCCGGGGACTGCCTGAACGCGGGCAGCGGCTTCATGGAAGAAACCAGCGCCTCAGCCCCACCACAGAACAGACCGCATTCAGGTCCCCGGGGAGCCGCACGGACTACTCACCTGCACCCAACTCTCCCCTGCGGGTCACCGAGCCTTTAAAAGCCACCGCCCTCCCATTGGGAGAGCAAGCTGCCTGTCAACCCTTTCCCCACGCCTATTGGCGATCCGCCGCCGCCCCTTTTCCCCCGCCCCGCCCCTCGCCGCCCCGCCGCGCCAGGCGGGCCGGAATCCCCCACATAGACTGGGGGCGCAGCAACTCCTCTCCCCGCGGGGCCGGTGCCGCGCGGAACCCCTAGCTAGCATTGGCTACAGTGGCTGCTTGTCCTCCTGACGCCTGCAGGTGATTGGCTACTGCCTGTCAGGGGCCGCCTCTCCGCTCAATGAGCTTCCGGCGGCGGGGATGTCGCCGGGTTACGGTAGAGCCAGATGGGGTGGTTCTGGTGGTGCCGCCACGCCTGCAGTGTTTGTGGGGGGTACCTGGTGGCGGTGGAAAGGGTTAGCTCTGTCTGTGGAGGGCTGTAAGGGAGCGGGGAGCTACGCGTCCCGGTGCTCCCCTTCTGGTGTGCCTATAGGCCCGAGTTTGGCCAGTGGGCTTTTCTACAGCCGCGCAGGAGCGAGCAGAACTCCGGAGCCGGTGTGGCCTGCTGGCCTGTGGTGGCTGAGCTAACGCATAGCAGTATGCATTGTTTCCCAAACTGCGTGGTTTGACTGTACGATGGGGCTTGTGATTAAAAGTGTGAAATAACGTTTGTGGTGATGCTGTAATAAAAATAATAATAATTAAAAAAAAAATCATTATCTTCGTGAAAGTGCTGCCTGTGTAAGCCACCGTGTCATTAATGTAACTAATACACATGCCAAGCAGTTTTGTGGAGCCTTCGGGTCTTGGGCTCTTCCTTTTTGTCTCAGACATACGGGAAGTGTCTGACAAATACTCTGTATTGCATCCTGTTGCCCTGGTGACGTACCCTTTGTGCAGGCTTAAGGCAGTGCCTGCAGGTAGATAGTTCAAATTCGAATACTTCTTCCCCCTGAAGTTTGCTACCTCTATTGTGTCTAACCTCATACACGTATGTATTATTTTGCATATTTATTAAATACTTGCTCAGTCCTTTTAAAGCACTATTTAGACTGAAGCATTTTCACTGGACAGATAGGTTGATTAATACAGCTTCTGGTGACCAAAATTGTGATGATAAAACCACAAATCTGCTTTAAAATGGTATTTTCCAGTTTGAGCCAACAATTCTTGTAGTGAACTTCCTGAAAACATTTATAGCTGCTAAATGTGGAAAGGCTATGAATTTATTACTTACAGGGAGTGACTGTTTTGTTACTACTCTTGCCTATTCTGCACTGAATATCATAAAAATTTCGAAAGGAAAAATGTAAGAAGTAGGGTAGCAAGACTGTGCCGCATTGCTGGCAATATATTATACAGGCATATTCTTTACTAAGTCACATGTATGAACAAGGCTTCAATTTACCTTACTACCAGTATTGTGACAGTGCTCAGAAATAAGATGCAAGTGTGCCACAAAGGTTTTGCAGGCTAGTTCAAACTAGGTTCAGGTGCAAGTAGGTAGAAAAATGATGGAGAGTGAAAGTCATCAACACTCTGAACCTTTTCCAGTCTGCAAAATTAACTAGTGCTAATTATACTCATTGAATATCCTTCCTTTATTGTGAAGTACAAAACCACACAATATGATTGGTGTTCATTAGGATAATTTGAACTAGGAAGCATATGATGTGAAGCATCTTGGTATATACCAGCTTCCTCCAACAAAACTCCTTGGAACTCCTTCATTTATGTGAACTGTCTTGAATTTATGTGTAATCAATGTGTATTTTATTCAGTAAATACAGACTCTGCTTCCTTGCTTTTGATGACAAAAAAGCCCCACTATATGGTGTGCTTCAGGTACAAAATCTGCAAGTCCGTGGTGAATTACCTGGATCTGTATAACATACATATGCAATTTTCTTCTGATTTTGCACAGGGTTACATAGCCACAGCTCTCAAATTTGGTCCATGAATCCCTTCATTGTTCAGTATAAGATTTTAACATTGTGAACACTGTTGGAACGCTTTGTACATGTCTCCAAATGGCTTTTGCTAGCTGTGAGACTGTTCTGGGTTCAGTCTTGGAGTGTTGGAAGGTTAATTTTTATTGCCATAACTCTGTTGTATCTATATAGAGGTTTGAAGGTCACAGAATTTTAACTTCTGGAAGAACACAAGACAACACAGGGCTGCGTTAGTTTGTATTAATGCCATTTCTGCACCCTTTACACACAAATTTTAGACTAACTAACTCATATATCCTTTTATTTAAAGCCACTTCTAGGTAGTAGTTCAGTAATAAATAAATACGTAATCATTTGCAAGCCTTAAACTGTTACTAAAACCCTCTGTATATCAATCTGAGCTAGAGGATTCAATTAAAAAAATACCAATTTGAATGAGTACTTTATAATAATAAACTTACAACTTTTCAGCAGACTAAATAAAATTGAATATGGGAGCGGCAAATTGATATACAAAGGCTATACAAATACAGGGTCCAGGGATAACAGAAAAAAAACCTCCCTCTGCAATGTTCATGCATGCTAACTGCATTCTTGGTTATAATCTAACATTCAAAATGTTCTCCACTTGTAAAAAGAAATAAAAACCAAGTAGTTAACCCCACTGGAAGCATAGTAGGTTCACTGTATTTTGAAACTGACAAAAAAAAAAAAGAAATAAAAGTCAAACCTGAGAAGGAATCAGTTGCTTCAGTGCTTTTATTTCACAAAAGAATGAACATCTCGGCAAACATGTAGCATTGTACTTTCCACATATCAGCAGAGCCCGGGCAGCAGCAACATGTTACTGATCTCTACACTTTATTGGTTGTTAAAAGGGAAAAAATGTAAATTGAGCATAATGTTCTGCTATAGTCAAATACATCCCCAGTTTCAGCCTGTTTTAATTAAAATAGATCATATGCTGCCTCCTGTTGGTCACCTACAGACAGAAACATCTAAAATTAGACTCCACATTATGAACTTGCATACAGCACATTCTATAGCCTCTATCTTTCCTACTATCTACTACTAATCAGAGGAGATATACAGCTTTCTTCATGGAGTAATACCAGAAATAAACCTGACCCAGTAAATCTACTCCATTTTGTGAATATAATGAATTTTTAACTGCAGTAAACTGATTTACTACTACAGATGTATTTAGAATATAGAAAATAAATACATTAATAAATAATAGAGTATCAGGTCTGTGCAAACATAATCAGTATAAACACCTGAATAATTGATATTTATTGTAACAACTAAACCAGTGTGATAACATTACCAAAGTGCCATAATTTCATAGCATTCTTTAAAAATTAAGATTATCCAATATAATCATTACTGGATATTAAAATACCACATACAGTATATATTATCTTCATGTATATTATACTGGTCATGCTTATAATGTGTCCTGTGACATAGAATACTATTAGAAATGTTTTGGTTACATCATTTAAGTGCAAATAGTGGATTATAACTTTGCATGCAATTTGTATGTTTTAAACATCTAACTATATTTCAGTGAGAATATAGGTAATCATTAACCTAGTCCTGGACTATTTTTAGAGGAAGATACCTTTTCATAAAATAATGTGAGCTCTGAAAAGTCAAAAAAGATGTAGAAAAACTTGCTTTGCACTAATTTTGTGACATTTTTGAAACTGCATAACACCTGTGTAGACTGGAAAATCTATCTGATCCAGACTTATAGCAGTTACCTATTGCAAGTAATCCATATTCTTCTGAGTAGTGTAGTTGACTTTGCTGAGATTTCTCACATCATTAGCAATTAATCACAGAATTTGGAACATAGGCCCTTAATTCTATCACAAAGCCTTGTTTTTAAACATGACTTTCTAACACAGCTTCTTCTGCATTCTGTACTGCTATGAGATTTAACTCTATGTAGAATTGTGGCAAAATGACCTTTTTTTCCTCTGGGAGAGTTGTAATACAGGCTTACCTACGTAACTGAAGAAAATTAGTACTATTTCACAGTAACTTTTCTGTAAGCAACTGTATAAAGTGACTGACACTACAGCGTTATTTCCTGATTACTAAGTAAGAGAGGTCAACTCCATTTGAAATCCATGAACAATTTGTCAAACTGGGAACTGACTTTAGTTCCTGTGCAAATATAGCATAGGATATTAAAGAAGCATGCCTATTTTCCAAAGTAAGCTTCATTTATTTTTCACTATATATACAAATAATGAGTAATTTACCACATACGTCATAAATCTGTCTGATGTCATGTGCCAGAGGCTTCTATACATAGCAACTGTAGCTGGAAGACTGCCAGAAAAAAAAAATAGCTCTAAGGAAAAACTTACTGGAAAGAGCATCACCTGAATTTCTGACTGATTTGTTGTTTATGTGGCCCAGCAATTTGGTCATGATAATGGCAATTAAAAAAACGTCAATTCTCTTGCCTCTCCAACTTGCATAGCTATTTATACCCCTGTGCTATGGGCACAACATGTTACTATTGCATAAATTGTATACTCCTACTACTCAGGTCTAAAAACAACACAAAAACACAAGCAAAGAATTCGGCCTTGTACTGCAATGAAGTGACATGTTGCAATAATTAATAGTTAATGAAGTTTCTGCTGCTTTGAGTAGCTTTATTAATGCTGAAACCATTTTCCTGTAGGTCTGTTTTTCTCCTACTGTTTCAGCATATTCTCCATCTCTCCTATACTATTCAATACATTTTCTTTGTAGTAACAAAAAGTAGTTGTGCTCCAATATAAAAAAAAAATAAAAATTGCATTTCAGTATGGTGATTGTAAAGGTTACTTGGCTAACTGTAGTTATGATTTGGAAATTCACTATGAAAAGAGGAAAATAAATGTGGAAGTTGCCTGAAATACTGTAACAACAAGCTATTCTTTTCTATAGAACTGACACATATCTTAATACAAATAAATTATTGAGTGGGAGGACTCTATTAATATGTTCTCCAAATGTGCATCCTTTTCATTTTCATCCTTACAAAAATATTTACAGTGAACGTTTTCTAAATTTATCTGATAATAAATTATAATCTATCACAGAACTGGAACTTTCCGTTGTTTACCTTTTAAAACAGAGGTATATTGCTAGGCAGTATAGAGCTTTAAGCATTAATATTGAGCTTGAGTTTTGCAAAAAGTACATGAAGCAGTGATGTGATGATGAATTTACCATGGTCATCTCAAACCGCATGAAAGATGTTTTAGATGCCTCACTAGATTTTGTTAATTTTTAAACTGCTTGGAAAAGATATGCTTAGATATTTAGAACTACTCTGTTGGAATAAGATTACCTTACTGCTTAAACAGTACTTATATGAAATATAATGGCTCCCAATATCTTATTCAAATAGCTGGTAAGAAAGAAAATTCTCAGGCTGTGGAGATTACAGATGAATTGAAGAAACCTAGCTAATTTCAGTGTCCTCCTGTCAGACAGAGGTCCCACTCTGTATGCAAATTTACTTCACACTGTATGCCTACACTAATATTAATCCTAAAAGTCCATTACTATTTTAACACTATAATAGATGAGTACTGAAGGTTTATCAAGCAATATATTGTGTAGTGTTTACCAACTATTATTTTAACACTTAAATTTGCCATGGAGTACAAGATAAAATATTTTGATTCAACCACTATAGAAGTTAAAAATGAATTTAAAAAAAAAAAAAAAAAAAAAGAACTATTTCACCTCAGAAATACTATTTACTTTGTCTTTAAATATGGGGATTTTTCTTTGGTAACTTTGTATTTGACGTATCACAAGATACAAACTTTTCCCATAGGTAACCAAAGCAACCAACTGAAGTTTAGATACAGCTTGCTGCTGTAAGCAGCATAGTGGCTGCTTAGTAGCTAGCACTGGGGACTTCAGAGATGGAAGACTGCTGTTAGAAAATATCCTGAAGTGTTTTTTCTTTACTTAACAGCATGACTGAAGCAAAGATACCACATGAATCATCCATCCTGTAGAAATCTTGCTCACTGTGCAGTATGTTATCAAAGTTTATCTCGCCACACTTGATGAGATGAAAACAGAAACTACAGCTACTACTAAGGCACAAGGATGGAGAAAAAGTGGTAAAACCGAAGAGCTGAAGTAAAATGACAGGAATTATCAGTCTCTTCAAGTTAGATACCTGGGTTTAATGCTGTGAAGGTCACTTTGGCTCTTGACCTTGCTAAGGCCATTCTAATAAGATAAAGCTGACAATGACTTCCTGAATATGAATATATTCATGAATATAAAACCTCTAACTAAAACACCACTAATGTAAATTTCTTTTATACTTCAGTTACATAGGGAAAACAGTATCACAGTCAGTTTTCTCACTCAGCAATTTGTCTACTGGGACAACTGTGAATATTACAGAAATAATGGTACATATTACAGAATGAATTCCTCATGACTATGCTTTTTTGAAAAGTAATATAATTTTGCAAATTATTCAGATAATTACAGGGAAGACTTGCATATAAAATTAATACTTTCTATATATTGACTAGCATGAATGACAATGGACTCTTCCAAAAGCAATTCTACAGCATACACTTTAAACTGAAGATTGAAATAAAATAGTACATATTTTTCCATCTGTAAATTAATACCTAAAAATCTGTTCTAAAACTTGTCCATTTAAATAGATTCTTTTGACTCAGGAGTTTCAAAATTCTCCAGAGCAAATTGTTAATACTGATGACCAGGGGTCCCTGTATTTATTAAACTGAATGACCTGACAGTAAAACTCAGTTAAGGCTCTTGGCATTGGTGAAACTTCTTCCCACTCAGACCTACTACTATGGTAGACTTGAACTTCATCTGTGATTTCTTCTGGAGCATAATCACCACCTAATATGTAAATTTTGTCTTCTGTCCCAACTGCTCCTGCATTAAAGCCAGCACATTCAAAAGATCCTTCCCCTTTCCAAACACAGGTTTCTGGGCAAAAGCTGTAGACCTTGTAGGTGGAGAGATCACATATGTACAATGTACAGTTTACTGGAACGGCTTTGATTAGAGTTGCATGGAAAAACTGCCCAAATTCTGCTACAAGCTCAGACCACTGATCAGTCATAGCATTATACTTAAAGAAACAGTCAAGAGATGGATTGAAGGCATCAGTAATCTCTACTTCTGAGCCAAGGACGTAAATGACATTCTGACATGCGCTTGCTTCTGGATAGTAGATACCTCTTGGTAACTGGCTTACAGATTTCCAGTCTTTGGAAAGAGGGTTATATGATTCTACATCCAAAAGGCTTCGGGTTTCTTGAGCTCCCCTGGTCTTTCCACCTATTACAAACAGCTGATTTAAGGTTACAACAGATGTGTGCATTGTCCTTGGTTTTTTCATAGCTGACACTATGGAGAACTCATTACTGACTGGGCAGTAGCACCAGGTTTGGTCAGTGGCATCATGAAATGGTTCAGCAATATGAAGCCTGACAGTCCTATAACAATTCCCTTTGCATCCTCCAGTTATAAATATTTTTTCTCCGTAACTAGATAAGCTTGACCCTGGAAGGTCAATCATGTGAGTATGCGGTAGTTCTTTCCACTTATCTGTTTTGATGTTGTAGCAGAATGTATGTCTGTTTTCTCCATCTTCATCAGTTTTATGAACAAATATGTATTTTTCTGTTGTTGAAGGACGTGCATCTGGAAACAGTCCGCTAAAGTTTTGCACACTTTTAACTGCATCACTGATTATTACTGAGCAATTAGCACTCTTAAGTAAGTGTTCTTCAGAGTGTAGAAAGTCCTGCAAAGTCTTTTCAGGTAACTGGTGCAGTCTCACTTTTTTAATCAGATTAGGCAGATATTTCTGTCGTGTTTCAATGTTGTGTTTGGTCCACTGAAGGACAGCTTTCAATACTGATTCTTCCTCTGGGACATTTAGTTCATCAGCCTCGAGACATTTTTGTAGAATCTCAAAATTCATCTCCAAAAAATCACTTGATCTAAGCAGCAAGGAAAAGTGGTGCTGTACAAAATCTAGTGCATGATCAAATAAGCGGACGGAACCATAACTTTCTGATAGAGAAAGCAACTGTAAGCAATTCACAAGATCAGTACTTTTTATTAGAAAGTCACTGCAAGCTTTGGAAAGGAGTGAAACCTGAAGAAATGATGATAGTTGGAAGAGCATTTCCACATTATCATTTGTTATCTCTGTTTTTCCTGTGTAAGCATAATCAAGAAAGGCTTTCACTGCCTTGGGTGATAGATTACTAATAGTAACATTGCCATCATCTCGTTCTTTCATATTAACTTCAAACATGGCTCTGTGGATAAAATAAAGAAGATATAAACACAAATTAAAGATCAAGCAAACAGCAGAGAACATTGGTGTGAGAGGAAGGAGACAATCGGGGTGTATAAGGCAGGCTGTATAGGTCTAAAATGTGACAGTTCTAAGTGAGCGCAATGCATGATTTGCTTGATATGGTTGAAGAAAAAAGGAGTGGTAATAAGAACATATTCAAAGTGATTGCTCAGAAAATGACAGGAGCACCTGTGGTTTGTATGGGTTTTCACAGTGTGGTGAAGTCTGCAGCTCTCTATGAGAGAAAAAGTGAAATTGTTTGGGCAGCATCAGTTTCAACAGCTTGAGAAAGAAAGGCTGATTTAAAAAATATATAGTAGAAAAGCCCCATGATTTAGGTCATGCACTGTAGATGAATACACGAAATTAAGCGAAAAAAGGCCTTCCAGATGCAGGCTGAGCAAATGGATGGATAGATGATGGGTGCATTCCTAAGTAATGAAAGTAGGTGAGGGTGAAACAGGAGGAAAAAATGTAAGGAGACTTAATTTTTGCTTTAGAGTTGACAGATAGATGTATGGATAAAGGGAGATGTCAAGAAAAAAATGCGGTTTTGACACAGGATTTCATGACACAGTGAAGCTTGTGCAGAAAGTAGATTATGACTGAATACAAGGTCGATGGTTGAAACAGTGGAACAAGCTATTGATCAGTAGATTTGTGCAAATTTTATTACAACTTTGATCATTACTAAATATAATAATAATAAATATTAGATAAATACTAATAATATTTATTTCACACAATCTAACATGACAAAATAATTAGTTTTTCAAGCCAGGAAGTGCTGGCAACAGAATCATGTTGCAACATCACTTGCCCTACCCTCTCAGAATCTAAGCATCACACTGGGATAGCAACAGCTTCTGAGTTTGACAAAGAATGAAAGTGGAGAAAGATTTAGATAAATCACCAAATACTAAGTGTATAATCTGGATTATTAATATATCATAGTTCCTATTAAAAAAGAAGTATTACAGTTCAGGTATACAATTAGTATTTGCATAGTATGTGATTTTTAAAATCCCATACTTTTATCAAGCTAAAGAGAAAAAAAAAAAATCACTTTGTATAGCATACTTTTTGGGAAGTGAACATTAGGTAAAGCATGAACTTGTCTGACCTCCTGAACAAGAACACAGAATTGCAATAAGATACTTTTGTCCCAAAGATCTTTGTGTGTACTAAATGAAAATCATTATTATATTTTCCTTATTAACCCAAGAGCTGTGATACACATCTCTAATTACAGCGTAAAATAGCAACTGAACAATTCTAGTAGAAGGAGAGCAATGTGGGCAGAGGCTTTGATTCCAAAAGCTAACAAGGAGGGAGCAAAATGTTGCTGAATCTTGGGTTTACACAATGAAAGCAAAACTAGGAGAAGTTCAAAGATCAAGGAAAACAAAGGCGTTTCATTTAAAAATGTATCTAGTGGACTTAGGTACTTTTTATTCCCTGAAGGTAATAGAGGGGCCTTGTATTCTAGGAGAATTCATGAATTTCTACCTTTCTACTGGAAAATTTCTTCCTTTACACCAGAGCATTTCTGTGCTGTCAAGCTGTAAACACTTGAAATGCTAGAAGTTGTGTGTCAGAGAAAAAAACAAATCTGCTGCTACAGTGGAGAAATAGCTTATTTCATTGGCATTTCTTCTTTTCTCAGAAGCCCTAAGAACACGTCTAGCCTGTATACTCTGCCGTATGTGACAGACTCCCACAGACTGTGGGATGCTCCAGGACATTTGAAAATAGCATTTGTCACCTGCGTATGGGCAACTTGAATCAACGTCATTAACTTATTTCTAGGAGCCCATTTTTTTTTATTGTTAGAGCATCTTAGCTTTGTGTTTTAGTAAACAGTGTATTTAGAAACAAACTTTCAGGGTGAAATCACAAGTTTGAGTCTTACTAAGGCTCTTCATAAATTGGTATATATGTGAATGGTCTGTCTGCCCCTTAAAAATGAATAACTTTAAGCACCAGAAGGAAGATCACAGATCCATTTCATGCTGAAAGGCTGGTATCTATAGTTTAGAAAAAATGTATGTTTAAATACCTCTTTTCAAACTATGAACAAAATACTGTGCTGACTACCCATCTTAGGCAAACAAAACCCAGCACCTTTCCAAACCACGTACCATTTATCCAAAATTGCTCAATGCAAGATGTACTTGTAATTAACCTGTTATGTTTCACAATACAAAAGTGTCAAAGTACATAGACTGTCACATACAAAGTCAAGCAATACCCTTGCAGACCTTTAAGGCAACAGGTACGTCTTAAAGGTACACAACTTATGTCAATTCTACCTAACAGCATAAACCATGAACTCATGGTTTAACATTTGTATTTCACAGTCTGAAGTACGTATGAATCTCAGATTCATAGAGTCCTTGTGTCACTTTGGAAATAAAACCAGACATATTTGGGGTATGGTTAGGCATCTAACACTTTTTTGTTGGTTTGGTTTTTTTTTCCCTATCCTTAAAATGTTTGAATGCTTTCCTCAAAACTCTGCAGACATATATATTCAGCTGATGATTTCTTTTTTATTTTTTGTAATTATATTCCTTCCTTCCCTTCCAGAGAATTAACAATCCATTTCCTGAAAACTCATGCCAAAATTAGGTTTACCTGAAAAAATCACTGCACGCTGCCAGTACACAACGATGACAAGGAATTATTTCATCTTTCACAAGAATTTTAAAGTCAAAAAATATATTTTGTTCTCTGAACTTTTGTAGTACTTTTAGAATTTGTTGTCCATGACCTTCAGCCACTAAGGAACTGATTTTATTTTCAGGAACAGAAATTCCATTGCAAATAGGTCTGCTAATGTAATCCCGTTGATTGGCCATGGTTTCTTCAATCTGTTCCTGAAACTGAAATGGAAAGATAAGTAGTTGATTTTACAGTCTATTTAAAAAAAAAAAATTAAAAATCAATATACCATAAACCAAACAAATTCCCAGCATTGAATTTGGCTTGTAAGTCCTATGCACAGTTATAAATTTGGGTTATAAGTTACTTTTACACTTAATTTAGTTAGATTTCATAATACTACTTCTACTTTGCAAAATATATACACATAGCATACTTTGAAAAGTAAAATAGCTGACATACATCAAAGAACAATTCTACAAATAGTACCCACCTGTAGGAATTTTTTCAATAAAGTCCACAGGAAGCACACCCAGGAATGTGTTAAAAGTTTTTAACGGTTATTGAAGAGAAAGACTAGTCCTAGGCTTACTCTCAAAAACCCCCAAACTCCTACAGTTTCATGAAAAATGAAGATGGAAATGAAATATTTGTTACATATTTTTAGATTCCAGAAGGTTCATCTGTATACTACAAACCCCCATGCTCAAAGCAGACCAATGGTCTTTCTACAGCTTACAGTGGAAAGGAGATACAGGCTACTATACTGCATTCTAAGTAAATTCCCATTAGGTACTCCAGACCAAAATAACAGAATACAAACACTGACAGCATGGCCTAATCATTGCTAGGGCTGACAAAACAGGCTCACTTAAAGATGCTTTGGTGACAGAGGAACTCTGAGTGTCCAGTCAATTGGTACTGAATTTATGTTTTACCTCTAGTCCTGCTAGGAAGCTGTAGGTTTGCCTATAGCTTATGCTGCACACAGTGAACTTCATTTACAGTGGCATAAACTAACTGGCTTCAGAACCATTTAAGACATTGCAACATCCCTTTCAGCAGACAAGTTTTTCTGGTGAAAATCCCTATCCTGAAGTGCATTGTTTGTATGGTAAGTTGGCCTTCTCTTATTTTTTTACAATAAAAAGATTTTACTCCACTCTGCAAACATAAAAAAAAAAAAAAAATAAAATAAACTTCAAATGTGAGCATATTTTTTTTTACACCTATTTAAATAAGTTTTTATACTCCTACAGATGCATTAACTGCCCTTACTGCAAATTTCAAGCTTGCCTATTTTAAAACTTAAGGAAACACCCAAAGCTTTTTCTATTGAAGGATTTTGCTTTCACAATTCCACTTAAAATTAGCAACAGATAATGGCCCACCTGAATTGACAAAGAAGGGGATAAAAATTTCCAAGGAAACCCAGAAACCAGAAAAATACTGGGTTTGGTTTTTAATTTCATGGAAAGGTTTATCTGTTAACATGATTCATTCAGAGGAAACTAAGCCATCAGGCAGTCTTCTTCACGGGAGGTACTTTCATAAGCAGACTGATCTATACTTTATCTAGTCAGGTTACTCCAATCACAAATAGACCTCCAGGTCTCCTGGAATAGAAGAGATCCATTGATCTTGCTGCCAGCACTGGCACCCTTGGAGCACGCATCTTCTCTTTCCCATGGCCCGACAATCTCACGTATTCACTCTTTCCATTCTAAGCCTGAGGAACTAGGAAATACAGAAGAACAAGACCACCATTTATTCTGATAATGTATGGCCTCATAAACCCAACTCCATAAATCATAAAGATCCATAAATCATAAAGTGTGTCAGAATTCTATAGAATACCCTTTTCTTATGAACTTAAAAGCCTGTTCCTCAAAAGGATTAATCTTCAAAAGCAGAGTTGTTTCAGTACAGTAAGTTTCCTGTATTTGAATGAACTTTAAAAAAAAGTGATTGAATTTCACAGTTTATTTGGCATCATGTAAAGTAACACTTCTAAAAGAAATTTAAACCTTTCACAAAATTCTGCAATTGATAATAGATAGTAGGTGGTTTTCTCCTTTTAAATGTAATTGCTTTAGCAAGCTTCAAGCTACAACTTGTTTTTTATTAGTAAAATTACCAATTTCAACTAATATTCTTCTTTGAACAATAAACACAGAAAAATGTCAAGTCCATCTCTGCTATTTTAGTCAAAGACATCATATAATCACTTTTATAAAAGCAATCTATGTTTCAGCGAGTTTTCTTGTATTACCACTATTTCCACAGAAAGACTATCCAGTACATTGGTGCCAAGACTGCAAAACTTTTAATTACACAATCAATTTATTAATGCTTACATAGATCTTTCTTCTGTCAAAACTGCATTTGACTTAATTTCCCTTTGTATATTTAGTCTGTATATTTTGTCACTTTTCTAATTATCAAGAGTGTTGATATCTTCAACTTTTATTAAAATGAACTGTCAAACTTTCTAAGATCCATTTATAAGACTGAATTTTTGTTTTCCTGATTATTTCTTGCAGTTTTCTCCCACTCATATGATTTCATTTTTCTTTCACAGATATCAGATTTGTTGTACAGCATTACAGTTGAGATCTCATGACTGTCTCACTACTCCAGTCTGCAGCTCATCCAATGCATTTAGTCCTAATCTGTAATAGCGGTGTCTTCTTATTTTTTGTTAAAAGCAAATTTCAGCAGTGTACCTCTAATTGTCCATCATTAAGGAAGATACTAATGAATACTGTGCTATGGCTTAGCCTAATTTACCCTCCACTCCATTAAAAAATAAATTTAAAAGAATTCAGTTCTCATCTCCCTTCTAGCCAACCCCTGTTTTCTCTGATATTTTTGGTACTAAGTTACCACTTTACTGGATCTGTTGATAATTTTGGAGCCTGCCAAAACATCTTAACAATTCAGTGAAAACTTGGTATGCTAAACAAGGCCAACAATCATTTATAATTATTTCATGCTAATTGTTTTTTTTTTCTTCTATAAAGCCATATGAATTAATCAATAGTTATATTTATAAATATTTGATCGAGTTGCTGACAAAAGGGTAGAAAACACAGTGGGTGCAGATGTATGTTGAGTAGGTCTGGATTTCAGGAAGGCTGGGGAATGACCCTGTTTGTATTTGCTTCACTTACTCCCATAGGATTCCACTTACAGTCTGTCTCTTATGTGGATTACCAAGAACCAAACTCCAGTGGATAGCTCACTGGAGTTGGGATTTCCTACTTTTGTTTCATAACATATGGCTGTGTGCCATACAGCATCTCATCATGTCAGGCAAAAGCTGTATTCCTAAGACCTTGTCCATCATCTGACCCACTTGGTGCCTGTCACACAACCAGCCTTCAAGCATCTGTAACATGACGCATCAGACCCTGTGTACTAGTGTATGTGACTGGGTATTTCCTGTGTGAGATCAGATGTGTTCTCTGATATGACCAAATTCAGGCAACCCTATCACTTGACAAAACTCTGCTCACATACTGAACGTTTATACATCTTATAGTGCTAAACCCCTGGTTAACTATTAGACTGGTTTAAAAAAAAACCCACACCAACACAAATCTCTAAACCCTCCCCCTTCCCCACCCCCTTAAAGTTAATGCATTTCCCCTATTTTTCTGCTTGAAAGTCATATCAAACAAGTGGCCCGCTGGCCATTATAGCTACAAGGTACACCGCACATAATACATGCTTGGGGAGATATGTATACCTCTCATAGCTATCTGTGCAGATCTCCATTTGAAGGACAAGGCATTTTGCACACTTGACAGTTAAGTGACAAGAAATGGCCAGCCTATGTAGGGCCATAAAGAAGCTAGCACTTGAAGAGAAGGCGCTTGGGGATGGTAAGCTAACTGTGGTCGTAACAGGGGATGAACAAGGGACCACCTGGGACATCTGAGAAGAAGAACATTCTTCTGGTCTACCACAAAGTCCATTAACAAGGACCCAGACCTCATTAGTTCTGCTGCTCACAAGACTCTTCTAACATTGTCCTTTTCCCTAGGTGATAAGGGATGGAGCAGCCTAGAACATAATGAGCTCATTGACCTAGATGCCAGGTAACCACACTGAAAAGTCTGGTAAGCACATAGTTGATAAATGAGACAAACACATTCCTTCTAGTAGTAACTGAGCTATTATTAAAAAGCTCCAAGAAAACGTTTATCTGACCTTAATACTTAGATACCAAACAGCTGCCAAAACCATTCACTGTATTTCTAGAGGAATTTTACTTCACCAATGCTAATACTCCCTTTCCAAAGACAGTTACAAGACATAATGTATTTATAAAGATTTTCTTTTGGCACCATCAACAGTTGGCACTATAAACAATCCTTCTTAGATGTACTTACAGTTTTGTGTGTGGATGAAGTTGAAATGTGTACTTTATTTGTTTATAGTTATCCTTATCCTTCAGAAAGTCCAGCAGCCCTTTTGAGTATCAAATTCATATTTGCTGAATCTTAGATACTACACTAAAAGACTGTAAACACAGCATACTGTTAAACATACAGGAATCCAAAAACATCCAGGACAGCCATTTTCAGAATATCTCAACAGGCACACACAAAAATCATAACCACTGCAATATGATTCCTAGAAATGGTGTTCACATCCATTCTACCAGATTTGAGACAACAAAGCAAACAGAAATGTGGAGGGAACTTTGAGCACAAACTTCTGTTGGTGCAGGGTCTATGGTAATTCTCACCAGAGCATCAATCAAAACATACCCGTATAAAGTACATATATTCCTAAACACTTTTGCTGAAAAGACTTTGCTAAACCAATAGTCAAAACAGCCCTAGTGCTACAACTGACAGATAAAATGGTTACGGAAGTTTAAATACGCTAATGAAGTTGAAAATGGTATTAGATGTGCAATTAAATCGAAGTGAATAACAGAGCAAAATTACTCAACAAGGAAGGGCAAGAGCCTGTGTAATAATGGAGCATGAACGTCCAGATGAGGACACAGGGTACAGAATGACACTGGAGAAGACTTACACCAAACTGTTTTGATCATTTTGTGATAGCAATAAAAAGATATATATACAAACATTTGTGACTTTGTAATAGCCACAGGGATGTAGTCTTGTGAAAGTACTGAGCGTGCCTTAGTATCGTGTGTAGGGAAGTTAGGATTTTGTCAGCAAAAGCATGATAGGGCCAAGCCTGCCTGCCAATAAACATGACCAAACCCTTTTAATGGGATTGAAGCCTGGGAGCGTTCCCAACACAACAGACACCAATCTCATATGAGGCATGTATGCATTCAAACAGCACAAGTAACATTCTGTGTGTACATGTTCTCTCCTCTATCAACACAGCTGGCAAAAACAGTCTAAACTCAACCTTTATTTGTACAGTACTTTACAATTGTAAGGCAATTACCTTTGTAACTTAATGTTCTCCCAACTTGAATAGTATAACTTACTAAGCAGCAGGATTTAAAAAAAAATAAATAGATCCTAAATGCTGGCATTTTACAGCATACTTTATGTGCCTAGGAAGAAAGAATTAAGAAGAAGGGAAGAAAGTCCAATGAAGATACAGAAATTGAATAGATTTCTTTAGAGAAGGTTTTAAGTTTTGTTTGTTTGTTTTTTTTTTCCCCCAAAAAAATGTAACTGTAGTTAATGCAAGTTTTGAAAAGGTCAAGATCAGCATTTAAAAAGTCTAATATTAAAACCAATTATTATAAAGTCTACTATATAGCCATCAAGATGATTTGCTATTTCCACTCTACCTATTCAAACGGGGGAGAAATTAGTAATTTATTAATAATTTTAAAGACACCACTCTCCACTACACATCTAATTTAAAAGCACCTAATTTAATACTCAGCAATATGAATATGAGTGGAACAGATATATAAAGGGTTTGGTGACAGTTTTAATTTGGTGACACTTTAAATTGCCAACTAAAAAGACAAGAGTGGATTGAAATATAATTAAAATATAAATACTGTCTTACGATTGAAAACAGACAGCAACAGAATTCCAGGTTCCTGTCTGTAAATTTCAATGCAACTGAATCCCACAGCTTTTTCATAAATAACTGAACTTCAAAGAAAATGAATATCCAGTCAATCATTTTTAGACAACCAGAAAAGATGCAATTGACATTTTGAGACATTTAATCCACAGAAGTGGCATTTATCAATAATACATGTGAGACAGTATTCTAAGAAGGAAAGGTGACACAGAGACTTTAAAGCTTTGAGTTCTTTAGAAGCAATTGAAAAAAAAACAACCCAAAACCAACCAAACAGCATGGAAAAAAACCCAGCATGGTACCAGTAGGAAGCAGTGAAACTGCTCCAATTCCTGGAAGCATCCCAAAAGTGAAAGATTTCCTCTTTGGAAACAGTGATCTTTAACTGCATATCTTCTCACAAACACATGAATCCATTAAGATAAAGAAAATAATCATTTAGGAGAACTCAAACTGACTGGAATTTATCCTAAAGCTGTATTTCTTGAATTCATCAACTTCCTTTGGAAATAATTTTCTTAGCTAAAAAAGTTCAAGAACTGTAATTTTAATTTTCAGGGGAAAAAGAATTAAACCACCATGCTGTACTTCTAATTCTGACAAAAATAATAATTGCACATTTGGGAAGAGTAAATTACTGCTTTTTACTGAGTTCTGTAGTCCGTCATTTCTGTATGTGATTAACTTGTGTTTTTTTTCAAAGCACACACACAATATTGAGCATACTTATAATTTAGCATAGGTTATTATCATAGCATGTTTTACTTGTAATAAAAATGATTTTATCTTGAATATATTCATAATTACGTATTGCACAGTACATCTTGAATCTCAGTTTGCACTCACACATGATGTACATTAAAAAATCTGCTAGTGAAAAAACTGCTACATGCTTACAGTCTCTCTAAGTAGAAAGAACGGACAAGTCAAATCTATTAATAAAACCTGAGGGTTTTTCTAAAACTAGGTAAGATCCACATTGTATTAGTGTTATCACATATCAGTAACTAAATATGTACATGGCCACAGTTTCCTCTTCAAAGTGTGCAGGATACAATGCTTGAAACTTAAGCCTCAGCTACAGTTTGATAGCAGTGAATAACATTTTCCTGGGGGTTCGCTGGTTGGGTTGAGATTTTGTGTTGATTGTGCCAAATCCTCTCCTTCTGCCAGTCTACTTAGTCTCTGTCTTTGGGTTATGCATAAGAGAGTAGGTACACATCCCTTGCTTGACCAAGTCATAAAGCAAAATGGGAGCCATATTTAAAAATAAGTGAATTACACTTCTGATTCCTTGCTGCAACATTTATTTTTTTCCCCCAAATGTTGCTTTTGTGTTCAAAATACTTTGCAAACACCAACTTATGCTCAGTAAGACTTATTTTAGTCTCAAAGACAGCAGTTCTGGCTTATGTGGAAATAGTGCTTTTTCACATTTAGGAGCTGGGAATGCTAAAAAAAAAAACAAACAACAAACAAAACCCCCCAAAACCCCAAACAACAAAAACTACAAAACAAAAAAATAAAAATTCTAAGAAATACCTGAAAATGTAATTTCTGGTATTTCTGAGTTATCCATATGCAGTCAATGTAGAATATTTAAAAAATTAAGTATTTCTAAACACAAACAACAAAAAGAAGGGTCATAAATTTTAAAACAGGCCCTAAATTTTTAGCTTCAAAACCAAAGGATAAACAAAATCACTGTCTTTTTGATGACTTACACATGGCCTGCAAGAGCACGGCAAAACCCAGTTCTGACAACCACTACAGCCCTTAGCAAAATCAAAAGCACAGGATACAGGCGGCTTTTGTTTGGACACACACTTTAGAAGCCAGAACCACGCTGGGGCGATGCAGTGTATCTGCTGTGTGAACAACTGGCTCCTTTAGACAACACCCAGCAGTACGAGCAGGAGGACACGGGCCGCCCCGGCCCGGTTATGCAGGAGCATGGATGGACGCCCAGCAAAGATGAGGCCAGCGGCACCGGGGAGGGGGGCATCGTCAGCCGTTAACCAGTAACGGTGCTATAAAGAAACCCCGACGGACGCTATCACCGAAGGCATAAACACGGCCCTGACTCGCACAAAGCCGGGGCAGCCAGGAGCGACAAGGCAATCACACTCCGCAATAAGGCCCCGGCCGTCAGCAGCAGCCACTTGGACAGCGCCCGCCACCATCAACTCCACCCCTCGCCCCGCCCCCAGAGGGAGGCCGGGGGCCTCAGCCCCGCTACTGCGCATGCCCAGCAGCCCGCGCTTGCGCCCTGCGGCGGCTCCATTTATTCTAAGGACGGACTAATCCTGGGGGGCAGAGTAGGACGAGGCAACGGGCTGCCCTCCTCCCGCAGGGCCCGGGCCCGGGACGTGGAGGTGCCCAGCGCTGCCGCCTCCCCGCAACCGAGCTAGTACCCCTTAGCACTCCCTCCGAGCAGCGCGCACCCACCTGCAGCCAACACCAGCAGCTCACCGACCGCTCTGGCCCACCCTCCGCAGCAGCAGCGCCAGCAGATTGGCTGCTTCCGGTGTCATTTTCCCGCTTCTTGAGCTCGGAATGGTTCCCTCGGCCGTCAATCCGAGTGAAAGCCCGCCCACCCTCCGGAGCGGGTTCCTCTCTGACGACTGCGCGGGTGCAGCTCAGCCGCAGGCTCCGCCTTTCTCCTGATACGCCGGTACCTGGCGCATTCCCCGTCGCTAACGGGGCGCATGGGTACCGCGTTGGCAGCCGTCCCGCGGCACCGAGTCCCGCCCCCCACTGATTCCTGCGCGCACGGTTTGGGCCGGGGGGTCACGGCGGCCCTAAAGCGGTGAAGGGAAGCGGGAGGGCAGCGCTGCTGTCTGACGGCGTTGGGGAGCGTGGCCCGCCCGGCCCTGTCGATTTGCGGTGTCCATGGGCAGCGTGCGTTGGGCCTTCCCCTGCGCCGCCTGGCGCCCCTGCCGCCAGGAGTGGCTGCTGGCGGCGCGGCTGGTGCAGCCCGAGGAGAAGGACCGCATCGGCCAGTTTGTCTTTGCCCGCGATGCCAAAGCCGCCTTGGTACATGCTGGAGGGGGGACACGGCGCGGGGCGGGTTCTCCTCCTCAGGGCTGGCGGCGTTCGTCCATGGGCGGGATGCAAAGCGTCCGGGGCCCTCCGCTTTGTTCTGTCCCGCTGCTGCGAGCGCTGTTCGCGGGGGTGTAGCGGCGGCTGCCCGGGACCACTCCGCTGGGAGCCGTCTCTGGGAGCCGTGGCCCGGGCCTCTTTCTCCTGGGGACGCGGTTGTCTCAGTGAATTCAGTACTTCTCTAAGGAAAATACACCCTGCAAGGCCATTTCAGGGCTGAAACTGCTTTACAGAGAATTAATTGTCAGTTCTGCTTACACTTTCACTTAGGAGGAAAAGGGGACGTTTGCAGTCTGCTAGTTAACTCTGAAAGACTTTACAAGGTTTATGTCATGATACTAAGTTAGGAGACAAAACCGGTGTAGTAGGAGACATACATGAAGACAGTAGTGTAATGTTTAAGAAAGTAAAGCTGTTTTACATAATTCAGGTTTTAAATCTCACATAGCAGTGTGGCAGTAATACAGACTAATGCTGCTTATCTGTACGAAATTCCGTGTCACTTTCAGCTGTTGAGCATTTCATTTAGTGCCAAAATGACTTCACGAATGTACTGAAAGCTGTTGAGACAGTTTTACTGTTCAGTGTGGTATAAAAAGTATTCATCTGTGCAATAAAGTATCCTAAATAAGCTTGAGAAGGAACTATTTTACGTCTTCTAGGCTGGGATAGCTTTTTCGTGGGTTGTCTCTGTCCTAATAGTGATAACAGATGTATTCTGTACTTAGTCTTGTGAACTCTTTTTGTTAAATTTACTTGGTGTGCAGGCTTTTATAAAAGAAATCTAAATGGTTGGGCAAAAATATACTCTTAATTTCTGTCAGGAATAATAAAGCTACTTATAAAGTGTTTTTTTCTAGCAACCACAGATATTTTGCAGGTAGCATAATAGTTCCATATGAATTGCTTCTGTTTTATTTCATAGGCTGGTCGCCTGCTGATGCGGAAATTAATTGCAGAGAAGTTGTGCATACCTTGGAATGAAATACACTTGCAAAGGACATCGAAAGGAAAACCTTTCCTGGCAAATAACGTACTCAGTATCTATTCGAATTACAACTTCAATGTCTCTCATCAAGGAGATTATGCAGTTCTTGCAGCTGAGCCTGAGCTTCAAGTTGGCATTGATATTATGAAGACTAATTTGCCAGGTAATGCGTTATGGTGACCAAAGTGGATTCTCTAGGCTTAAGTGCTGAATACTTTAATGTTTCCCAAAGAACCAATCTGTGTCCTAGGAATATAGTGTAATTAGAAGAGAGAGTATGAACATACTGTATATTTGCTATTTTAATTATTAAATGCACTCCTCATAGATTATTTTGGATTTTCTGTTACACCAGATAGGGCTATATTACCAGTTTAGGAAAGCAAAATCCTGGAAAAATAAAGTCATGTATCCTGCTATGATACTGGCAAGATTGGCATCCGCAGCTATTTTAATTACAGGTTTGGTGTCTGTTAGGTAGAAGCAGGGACAGCTTTCCAACTAGGGACAGTGGGACCAATCCCCATGAAAATTTATAATCTCTTGAGTGTTACTCCTTCGTCCCATAAGCGTGGAAATTGTATGTGTCAGCACAAGGCCCAGTACTGTAAGCAGACTGGCATCGGAGATTTGTTGTCACTGTGTATAGTAATCCCCAGTGAGAGGAGATCATGAGGAGGAAACATCTGAGGTGCCCCTGCTAAAAGACTAAACTTCGCTAACTAGCTGTTGGCCTGTTTACTTGTATGAAATGTTTCACTAACCTGACTTTATTAGTGAGTTTCAGGACTCGAATCATAAATCAGAGTTGTAGCAAAGTGTATTTTTAAATACAGTGTTATGGAGATCATTTAGTTCACAAATATTCATCAGTGTACGGCTGGTTTAAACAAGAAACATACTGGGATTTACAATTTACTGGAATTTTAGTTTTTGAGACTCTTCCACAAATGTTTAACCACATATGACCATAATAGCTGTGTTCTTAGAAAATCTCTCTTCACAATATTAAATTTCCCAGCATTTTATGCTGTGAAGTAATTTGTGTAGTAAGGTAAAGATTCAAATAAACCTTGACAGGATAACTTCCTTACTGTAGTCTAATCATCTGTGACTCATTTCCATCTGCTGTAGACCCTCAGTCTAAAGGTGGTGGTCAGCATGTGAGGCTGCATGTAGCCAGTGGATGACTCCATATCAGAGCAATTGTATATTTTGTGGCAGGAGCTGTGGCCTGTGGGTGAGGCTATGCTGGAACAGGTACACCCCTGAAGGGATTGCAGTAATGCAGGGCCCAAATACCAGGTTAAGCTCGAGGCTGGTTCTTATCATGCCTCTCCCAAGCAAAACAAAACAAAGTGATGTCCCAGCTGTTTCTTCTCCTGTTGTCTTGCACACCCTCAGCCTATTTGCTGATGGAGAAGGCCTTGATGCCATGCAAACATTGCTGATACTTGTGTGGCCTCAGCACTGTTCTAGGCAAAGATTTAAAACCCAGTGCCGTGCAGGCTGCTATGTTAAAAATTAACACCCAGGCCCAGTACCCTGGAAACACTTTGGGCTTGCCGAAGGCCTTACGCCAAGACTCCATAATCATAGAATCATAGAATACCTAGGGTTGGAAAGGACCTTAAGATCATCTAGTTCCAACCCCCCTGCCATGGGCAGGGACACCTCACACTAAACCATCTCACCCAAGGCTTCATCCAACCTGGCCTTGAACACTGCCAGGGATGGAGCATTCACAACCTCCCTGGGCAACCCATTCCAGTGCCTTACCACCCTAACAGGAAAGAATTTCTTCCTTATATCCAGTCTAAACTTCCCCTGTTCAGGTTTTAACCTGTTGCCCCTTGTCCTATCACTACAGTCTCCAGCATCCCTATAGGCCCCCTTCAGGTACTGGAAGGCTGCTATGAGGTCTCCACGCAGCCTTCTCTTCTCCAGGCTGAACAGCCCCAACTTTCTCAGCCTGTCTGCATACAGGAGGTGCTCCAGTCCGCTGATCATCCTCGTGGCCCTCCTCTGGACTTGTTCCAACAGTTCCATGTCCTTTTTATGTTGACACCAGAACTGCACACAATATTCCAAATGAGGTCTCGCGAGAGCAGAGTAGAGGGGCAGGATCACCTCCTTCAACCTGCTGGTCACGCTCCTTTTGATGCAGCCCAGGATATGGCTGGTTTTCTGGGCTGCAAGCACACACTGCTGGCTCATGTTCATTTTCTCATCAACCAACACCCTCAAGTCCTCCCCGTGGAGAAGGACTCAATTACTCAATTTAAAAAGCTTTCCTGTTTCAGTAGATAAATAGTGAAAATCAAAAACTTCAAATGTTTGTATTTTAAGTATTTCTTGGGAAATGAAAAATGTAAAGTCACTTATATATGAGGTAGGGGTAGCTCATCTTCTGCTCTCATTTTATGCACCTGGAACTGTAGCTGGCAGTTTAGACACATTGCCTATATCCAGCTGACAAGTCTTACGAAGTGTGTTACACTCTACTACTGAAAGTAGGAAACAATTGTGAAGAGTAGAGGTTTAATTTTATGTTTAGGTTTAGAATCCTGATTTTTTTTATTGCTTCTCCATTCTCTCTCTTGTATTCTTCTCCATTCCATAATGCATTCAACTTTGTAAGGGGACGTATTCTTAGTTCTTTGCCAATTAATAGAGAAGAAAATCTTTTAATTTCAGTATTAGCTGGCTTTATTTAAAAAATATAATTTCTATGTCTTCTTTTTTCTTGTTTTTTTTTTTTTTACTTATTTATTCTTTATTCCTTTCTCATTTCTCTCATGTGAAATTAAATATTGAATAACTCAAATATCCATTGATCTACTGCTTATTCTACTGGCAGCATCAGAACAGATCAAGGTTTTTCCACCTTGTGCCTGTGTGTACTCTTCATTCAGTGTCCCTAGTCACTGCTGTTGTAGAAGGTGTAGAATCAAAGTTAGGCTGTTGGTATATGTGTCAACTTTAGCAGGCTAAGTTTAGGAAAATGCTCTTGAGTTCATCCTATCAATCAAGTTTTGATTGCTATTCTTGCTTCTGTCGTGGCTTTTTAGTTGCCTGTCCTAGGATTTCCAAATAACAACATGGATCTGAAGAAATAGCTGTCGTAAGTGTCAGCATCTGGTCATGCAATTCTTTTCCACATTATGTATTTTAAATAAATATTTATAGATTAAACAGTTCCAGGTTCCAGATTTTAAAGAGGGTTTGTTTATGTCTATACGCATTCCTTTTTGGAATTATAATTAGTATTTTTGGAAATAAGTAGAATAGTAATAAAAATTAGTAATTTTATGTGGGAAAATGAGTCAGCAAATTAACAATATTAAGGATAGAATTTTAAATTACTATAGTCTTTGTAATATGAACTAAAGCTAGCAGTATTTTCACCTATTTTTTTTTTTTTTTTTTTTTGAGAAAGATTTTTGTCTTAGTAAAATTACCTGGAACTCTTTACTGCTGTGCTATGAATATGAGAGTGACTTTATCAATATTGTTTTATCTGATAGTTCCACTGAGTGGTGCTCTTGCTCTGCAGTTTCTGAGTATATTATATTTTTGAGAGTGAGTCCACTATAAATCTTTCTCTGGAATAGCCACAAGGACAAAGAGTTCCCTCTGCACAGAGTACATTACAGTAGATCTGTTTTGTTTTGTTTTCAGATGCTTGTTTAAATACACTTCATCTTGTGATGTTCTCCAACAGAATCTTGATTGAGGTTTCTAATATTCTAGTTCTTACGCTCCTTTATCATTCAGCCAGTGAACAAAATATGCAGTGCAAATATACAGGAAGTATCATGCAGCTGGAAGTTTTGAGAAATAGGTTATTAAATTGTGTGTTAGCAAGTGCCAAGGAGACCTGCACATAAGCATTTTACACTACTTCTTAATCTGTGCTGCCTATTTTTGTTGTACTTAGGTATAATAAGAAGCCATCTCTTTTCATATAACTTTTGCTGCATTATTAAAATCTGAAAAATGAAATTACTGTAAGACATAGCCTTCCTCATAGGTTAAGGCAGACCACACAAGAAGCTATTCTTAGCAGTGCAAATAGAGACAGTTCTACAAAAGTTCCAGAGGTATGTAACAGTTTGTCACCATTTTTCTCTCTATTCAGATATTGAACTAAATAATGTAGTGATGATGGAAAAGGAAGATGTCCTCTTTAGGTATTGTGTGTTGTTGCCTTGTGGTTGTCTGGCAGGTTAGTTTTGTAAATTTAAATCAGGCTTTCAATTTACCTGGTTTTGAAGAATTACTGAGATCAATGGTTTTGGGTTTTTGTTTGGGGTTTTTTGGTTTGGGTTTTTTTTTTTCTAGTTTAAGAGGAACTCTTGAATCACTTGGGAAAATGCACACTGCATTGTAAATTTGTTAATGAAGTTATTGTGGACATAATTTGGCAGGAGATGTAATGCATATGAAATTATTTTAACCCATTGAGAAAGGAGATGAGAAGGATTCTCGTAGTACTATTAACTCCAGTGGGGAAAACTCAGTTTGTGGCAATGTATTCAACCTGTAACTTATGGACAAGCAATTTTACAACCTGTCAAATTGGTTTGAATAGTGTGTGGGATGTGATTTGCCAGTCACTTAAACCCTGTAAAGGTGGACATTTTTAGAGACTTAGGAAATAATTATAGCTTAATAAAGATTGCTGTGAAAATTTAAAAAAAAAAAAACAACAAAATTTAGGTCTTAAGTTCAAGAGTGAGTTTCTTTACAGTAATGAATTTTTTTAACTTAGAGGGAATTAGAAAAGCCAAGTAAATCAGTAGTTCATTCCTGATCTTTCGTAATCAGCAATCTTTCTTACCTATTGCATTACAGTTGCTTTGATCCAGTCATCTCCACTCTCAATGTAATTCCATAATTAAATACTTTACATGCAATAAAATTAGCTTTTCTCATTAGTCTTTTGGGTTTATGCTAGGTTTGTTTATTAAAAGACACAAAAGGGTAAACTTTCTGCATGTGAATTTTACAGAAAATTAGTTTGATCTAAAAATAGTTCCCAGGATGCTTTTTTAAGAAAGTAGGTTATTATGTACAAACACTGGCTTCTCTGAAAAATATTTGTTTCAGTTTTGGGTTTTGTTTGTGGGGGTTTTTGTTTTGCTTGTTTGATGTTGGGGGTTTTGTTTGTTTGTTTTGTTTTTTTTTTTTCCTGAGGCAAAGAAATATAAGAACTTGATCCACTTTTTTCTTTTTATTCTTATTATTTCATCGAGGTGAGATAATAAAAGATAAGAGATCTTCAGAGAGATGTCACACATGAATCAGAGTATCCAAGTCCCACGCAAATAAGCTAAATACCATGTCTCAGTCTAGCTACTGGAGGAAAGCTCTCTCTCTCTTTAGCTAGTTATAAACTTTGTGTGTTTCTTTTTGGTAATCATAAACTAAACTTGAGAGATAGGCACACCTACATCATAGTCAAGATATTTGGCATGTCTTTTATCTAGCAGCCACGTTCAAGCTTTTTTGAACTTTTTTGAACTTTATTGAACTTTTTTTAATTGATGCTTTTTGTTTTTTTTCAATAAGAATTCCTTGAGCTAGAAAGAAATGTTGAAAGAGATTATTCTTCGTGGTGCTTTTGTCCTTATATTGCCTTAACTTCACCTTACGCAAAGTTTTAATTGGCTTTGGTTTTACTGGTGTATTTCAGTGAATCTCTTAGCAGCAATCAGCATCTAATCTTCTACTGCAAGAGATAATTGCCAAATTATTAGCTAATGGTACAGCTTTAGCTATGTAGATGCAATGTTTGGGATGAAGAAATTAACAAAGGATTTAGGTTAAATATTACTTTTAATTAGTTATGGAAGTCAGAATTTATAAAGACAAAAACATCGGTTTTAGATGTTAAGTAGTGTTAGAACATCGAACTAATTTCCTTGTTGAACTAACAAATCATAGTGGTTATATGCCCTTACACTGAGTGAACAGGGGGGAATTTCTTTGTTCTTGTTCTACTCGAAAATGGGGAGAAACAGCCATCTTAAACATGCTCTTAAAGAATACATATTATATAGCAGTTTCATTATTGTGCTTTATTTAGTCACAATTATAACACTGTTTTAAGCTGGAATTGTGTCACATTTGTAAAAATACTGGCACATTCTGGTAATTGATTACATATCGATGCTTAATAAACTGTGAAAGGAAAATTTGATACTGTGATTGAATCTTCTCTTTGAGATGAAATAGGCTTTTATAAAGAAAAAACTTGATGACTGTTTTTTAATAAGAAAACATAAACTCATTGGGATTAAAATAGAAACTGGTAGCAAAATGTAGAACAGTGAACAAGAACTTCTGGTGAATAAATATGTTTAGAATGAGGGATAAATTAACAATAAAAACCAACTTAAAGTAGGAGCTTTTAGTAAAAATAAGAGGTAGAACAAAAGGAAATTATAAGAATGCTTCTCTGGGTTTGGGATTTCTTTTGGTTGGTTGGGAGTGGTTTTTTGTTGTTGTTTTTGTTTTCCTGAAATATCCTTCTGCACACCTAATTTACAATAACCACAATTTATTCCTTAATTGGTCTTTTGGGAAATGAAGTTATACATTCAGAATGAGAGGCAAAAGAGAAGTTTCTGTTAAGTTTCTGTTTGCTTTTTTTTGTTTGTTTGGGGCTTTGGGTTGTTTTTTTTTTGGTTTTGGGTTGGGTTTTTTTTGTTTGCTTGTTGGTTTTTTTTTGTTGTTTTTTTTTTCAACAGAACTAAGAGCGCTTCTCAGCCCACACTAATTACAGTCAGCTTTGGCTTTCCAAATTAAGGAAGTCTAGCAGAAAGATGTGTCAGGAGGCCCAAAGTTAAGTAATTTTTCTGTACATATTAGGAATTTGCTTTTTGAGGAATTTGTTTTTTGCTAACACGGCACATTTCCAGTAGCTTCAGCTCTACGGATGGAGTTGTTGCAAAAGTTGGAAAATAGAAGCTGTCTGTACTCTGTGTTGTCAAAACCTTGTTTGGATGTTGTCTGTGCAAGAATTACAGTTTGGAGCTCTTGTTAGTTTTGAGGTTGGAAGGCAATGTTTTAGAGATCTGCAGATTTTTAGTCTGCCTTTTGAAGCGGTAGGAATATGCATTAAATATTTAACATCTCCCCTCAGAAACGCAAAAAAAAGAAAAAAAAACTGTAAAAAAACAAAAAATAAACACCCAACAACCCACCCCTCAACTGGATTTCCCTGATGCATTTCTTTTCAAAGAAAAATTCTGATTTTTAAGAAGGTGTTTTTGTATTTTCCTCACTTAAGGTAAGGTTGTCATCTCAGGTTTTCAGGAAATTTTAGTACCAGGAGACTTTTGCTACTTCTATAAGCAGCTGAGGTTTTGCCTTATATCTGGTTGGTGCTGTAATTTTTAGGAGTTATGTGCTGTGTTGCATTTTGATGAAAAATCCAGTCGTCTAGTGCATTAAAATATTGTTCCATGCCCTGTATAGTTTTCCTGTCCCTTAAAATTTTGGGATTTCTACTGAATACATAAATCTTCTTCCTATTTAATAGAACATAATAAAAACATAGCAAACGCTTGGAGATGGTGTCTACAAAAGTAGATATAACTGATACAGGTCAATGGACAATTGAAGTTCATCAGATTTTCAGTTACGGGCAGTGCTTTGCTTTTGTCAGTTACAATATATTAATCTTCCTCTGGCATTTCTTCTTATATACCCTGTTAGCTGGGTAAAAGCTCTTGCAGTGGCTGGTCTGAAGCTATGCAACAATTGGCTTGTGTGTTGATGGGGAGAAGGATGTGTGAGGACAACATGCTGAATGACTAGCTGACCCCTGTCTCGTGTCTGTGGGTCTTTCAGCTGCTGACAAGACAAACAAGTGGCTTTACAAGGTGTTTTATAAAGGATGTTCTTACATGGTTGCTGTCGTTAGATAGGACACTGATACTTATGTCATCTTGCAGAGTTTTTTGGACTTCATTTTGAAGGGGAAAGACTGTGTATAGAAAGCAGTCTATACACAGAAGTGGGGATGTTTTAAGTGTGAAAATAAGGGACATTTTTACAGCATCTGGCTGTGAGATTCATATTCTGGGACTTCTGCAGTGTCCTGACTTTGGCCATCATGAGGAGCTCAGTTGTTCAGTGGCTTCATTACTGCAGCAGGATAGCATGATGTGGAAGAACATAGTCCCAGAGTGTGTGTATCTCAATACTGAGGACCAGTTCCACACCAAACACCTAATTTAGAAGACATTGGACTCTTTCAGAGAAGCCATCTCTGCTTGAATCAGCTTGTGTTTTCTAAGGTCACACAGCTTCCTTGGGGGGAAGAAGGTGGGGAAATTGCATTAGTCAAAGCAAGGAGGTGTTAGGAAGTGTGAATCATGTAGTCAAATTCATGTGGAAGATAAAGATTAGTTACTGAGCACTGGCATTTCTCCACTCCCCCTCCCTCCCCTTTTTTGTCCAATATAACATTGTATACCAAGTACCAAGCAGATCCCCATGCACCCCCAGGGTCTGTCAGTGGTACTGGTTTCTTAGAGATGGGAATACTCTCATATAATCACATTTTCACTAAAGTGCCTACCCTTTCCTCTTACTATTATCTTAATACTTTTATTGTTCAGTAGCTACTATTAGCGATACCATGAGGATAATGTTAGTTTTAGTGTATCTGATTCAATACAAAGATAGAAGCTGGGCATCATCCCCATTCTGCTGGAATTTCTGACTATGCATCTAACAGCAACACTGAATATATGTATGCATGTATATATGCAGATCATGTGTATATATACACATGTATATGCACACACACTTATGTTGTATAGTGTGAGAGTTAATTGAACAAAGTTAATGAAGTGATCCAGTTTTGACATTGAGTGGTCATCCTCATAGTAATGGGTTTTTGCTTGTCTTTTTTCTGGGAGTAGTAGATGATATGAAATGGTAGACTTTCTTTAAAATACTTACTTTTAAGCAAAGGATTAATTGTCAGAGGTGTCAGTCAATATAATAGTTCTGTGCAGAAAGGTCCTCTAGTAATTTATTTCATAAAATGTTTGAGATCTGGTGGCTTGATAATACTACTGTAGTGTAAGGCTATAGATGGTCAAGCATGTATCTTATATGTAGGTGCTGTTGCACTAGCAACATCTTGAGGTTTTTGTTGTAATTTTAAAGAGCAACAGAAGATCATTTAGCTCTATTAAAACATGTTATGTTCCTAAATGGCTGTTACCTTTGAGGAGATCTGAGCATGTTTACTTTTTGGACTTTTTTTAACATCTGTAGTTGTGTCCTCACAACTATAATGGCTTTATTAAAGAAAATATTTTTTGATATTTATTTAGATTTTTGGGTTTTGTGTTTATTTTTAGTGTGATGCATTGTAACCTCAATGAATGTTGAAAGGAATTGGAGTTCTTGCTGCTTGGATAAAATGGCATGCTTTAACTGTTTCATATATTCTATAATGAAAAACTGATTAAAATGTCATTTCCATGGGGTAATTTACCTCTTTGCTGAAATGCTGTGGCAGCTTTAAGCTCTGCTAGATGTGGTCATACAATGTCTTGGAAAGAGCTTAAGCAAATAAAAGGTATAGCCGTTCAAGTAGACAAATTGAGAAGGGGTTTCTTATTTTACTACTGCTCATTATATTTTTTTTGCTATTACTGTTTAGTTATAATTAAGTACATTTCATCAAAAGGACTCAAGGTTCCTGAATTATCTTAGTGATTAAGACCCCGTGTATTTTAAATATGGTTTTTCTCTAAAGCAAGCTAAAACCATGCCCTTGGATGCAGGTGTGATGATGTCAGTAAGCTCTTCAATGGCAAGTATATATTACAGTTACATGTTTGGTATAGAACATGTAAGAGTGTGCTGTAGTCTGAACAAAATTTGAGAAGATCTGACTTTTTTTTTTAGATTCAGAACAGTGACAAAAAACGAATATCTATTTCAGACCATATACTACCTGTCTGTAAATTGATCAGGTGTGAGGTATCCAGTTAATAGCTTGTGACTTTTCTTTGTCAAAACTGTGATTCTTCTAATGCAGTTTTGGAGGTAGAGCTTTGTAATCCATTCTGATTCTTTACTTTCTTTTGTTTAACACTGACTGTCAGAGCAGGTTGCATAGCTATACATCATTGCTGTTGGACCGAATCACAGTAATGTGATTGAAACCTTAGCAGTTTCTCTAGTATTGCAGAGATTTAACAATTCTAACTGCACATTAAATATCAAACATTATCAAATTATGTTAGTCTCTTTATGACTTTTCAGTTTTTACAGTCTGAAAAATGTTGAGCGATTCAACAAATTGCTCAACAAATTCAACAAATTGCTCAACATTTTCTGACACTTTAAAGTTAATGCTGCTTCTCTGAGGTATGCCAAGATAGAACATATCATCAGTCGTTAAATGGCAAGGATGGATGTTGGAATAGTTGTGGGATGCTGGCCGGAAGTGGAGGGGGCACAGAATGAAAATCCAATTTCCAATTCACACTAAAGCTGTGTGAGATAATAGATTTAAAAAACATGCTTTGTTCTGTTTCTTCTAAGAGAGTAATTTAGCTAGCTAATTATTTGTCTTGTCAGTTTCTAAACATCTGTACAAGGGTTCATTGGTATTAATAAACAGTTAGGATTTGGGCACCTGTTGCAGAAAATGTTTTCTCTGTATTACTTTACTTTGGTTTCCCTTAGAGATAGTAAAATATCTTAAAATATGGCTTGTGTCCTACATCAAAAGGACTGTCAGCCCAAGAGTCTGGGACTCAAAACATATTAATCGTGTGCAGTTTGTTAGTTTGCAGTATTTGTAGCTAGCCCATGTTTCACATCATTAAGTAGATTGATCTGTTCATACTTCAGTAACTCATTTTGCTTCAGTAGCACGTTTCACTTTGTTGCTTCACCAATTTGCCATCTGAAAGAAAATTGATATATATTGATTAGGTATTAGTTCTTGATCACTAACCTGCTTCTTTCATGCAGTTCAAGCAGTTGGAGTCTTAACATTCTGGGATTTAGATTTCTTTTTTTCCAGGGGCTTAGTAGATCAATTAACTGCCAGTAGTAGCTTTTAGCTTTCCATATCCATAGTTTTGAATATATGTCACTATATAAACTAGTTAGTTTGTATCTGACCAAAACAATTTGTACACTGTAAAACTGGCAAAAACTAAGTGAGGAAGGTCAGTCATCTACTCTTCTCACTATATTTGAGAAGGTATATAATGGTTTTGATAACTTCAAGTACAACAGGAAAATTATTACCTTTGTTAAGTACACATTGTATTACCGATGCTGACTTATGATTGACCTGATGTTTGCAACACTGTAAACAAAACACCAGTATAAAGGTATTAGCCGGGAATAATACCACTATATGGGTAAGAAATCAATTGCCTTCACGACTGTGTTCATTTTACATTTATTTTTTTTCTGTGAACTACTCTGGCTTCAAATCTTCATAATGATGTGATGGAGTATGAGGCATAAGTGTCTGTATATTAAAGAATAGTCAATGAAAATATATCCTAGTCTCAAGGACAAAACCTCTACCTTGTGAATAGCAAACTAATTTATACACTAACTGGTCAGAGTTAGGCTGGATGCCTTTCCTCTATGGCTGCTATTCCATAAGAAGCAGAAGGAGGGAAGGAGGCAGAGCTCTGCATATTCTAGGGGAAAAGGACCTTTAAAGTCAGGCCATTGAACAGCTAAACCATCCAGTCAATTTTGTTCTAATGCAAATGAACATACAGGTTTGTATTTGTTAGGCAGTCAGATACTGGGACAAATTCTTGTCAGTTAATTGGATGTTATGAAAAGAAGCTGCAGTACGTTTTGGTTAAATTTACTAGAGTTTTCTAGATGACTGTCTTGCTTTTCAGCAAGATGATCAAATGTAAAAACAAGAACTGCTTCCAGTATTTAAAGGATGTCATGCTCTTTAACAAAAAATTTTCAAGTGTGGAGTTTACAGTAGACTAGAGAAATGCTTCCAAAATATTATCTATTGTGAACAAATGCAAGAAAAAAGAATGCATAAGTTTGTGTAAAGGTGAGGAGTGAACTATAAAAACATAGAAATGAAAATGTATTGTCCAATGAGAGAAAGGGCAATATAGTTCTGATGAGTATTAAAAAGAATTAAAGTTAGTTTCCCAGTTTCTCTTTAAAAGAAGCTATGTACAGTTTGAACAGTATACTAACTGTAAATTAGGAAATTAAGTGGCATATGCAAGTAAGAAGTGTCTATTCAAAGCATTGCCACATTAAAAATTCGTAGTTGTTAACTTAGATTTTCATAAGGTTTATAGTGAAGTTACTTGGTCGATGACTGAACAGCTACATGCATTTCTGAAAAGTGCTTTTATTAAAAAAAAATAAAGATTCGCCTTCTATACTAAATAAAAATCTTATTTTTAAGGTATTAATAGAGGGTAATTATGAAAAGAGATATCGTTAGATTTTTGACAGAATACTTACAGTAGTCAATACAATAACTTTGAAAGCAAGAAAACTCTCAGTCACCGTGGAGCTTGTTTTCTTTAATCCCCTCAACCCAGGCAAGTTTGATTTCATATTTAATTCAAAAATCTCATGCCTACCCTCCCACCCTTTGTCACTTTAATAACTTCCATGCCATTGGCTTGTTTTTTCTGTGTACTGAAATGCACTGTCTCAATTCCCTATAGAATCTAAACCATTAATTAAGCACCACTTTTTTTTTAACGATTTATCCAATATTTTCATACGTCTACTCCCATCACAATTTTTATTCTGTTAAAGAAAGAAGCAAAAGGTAAGTGACTGTTATTTTAAAGAGTTTTAATAGTTAATGGGGATATGTATCTTTTCACATTAATCATAAGCCATTTGTGGAACGAGCTTCCTGTTTTTCTGTGCTACCAACTCTGCTTATTTTTGAACTCTCATATGAAAGCATGTCTTACCTCTTATGTATTCCTAAAATCACAAAATTTGATTTATTCTAGTTCAGTGATGAACCCCCACCAAGTCAGATGCTCAGTCAGATAAATATTGTGCAATTTCCTGGTGCTCACCAATTTAAATTAATAATTTGCATACATAAATATATTTTTTCTGAAGTATGCACATTGTGTTACAGGAATCTCACTTTGCCTCTGAGATGGGCAAGATAACTGTAAGTATATTGGATTTATTGGAATTAGAATCTAAATTCTGATTTTTCAGAAGCCATGAAATGGTTTACAAGAAGGAGTACTTGAAATGCAGTTTTGAGTGTTTCAGTTACATTTTACCACATAGTTCTATCCCCTGCTAATTTTTTGGCTCAGTATTTACATGTTGCTTGGAATAACCCTAAACATTGGGAAAGGAGTGCTGGATTGATACTGTGTGTACCCAGCTGTGTGGCATCTGCTCTGGAGCTTGTTAGTGTGTGGATGTTCAGAAGCACAGAGATATCAGATGTGCAGTTTTCTACAACCTGCATAGGCATATCTTAAAGGAATCTTTTTTCCTTTGCCATTGCAAGTTAAATAAGAAGCAGTAGTACAGTTGCATAAGTTTCAATGAGTTCCTGGCTTTATCATTGATCATTGACAATGTAAAGACAAAGTATTTCTGGAAATATTTGGATTGTGTGTGTTCATCACAGTAAAAGCATTTGTTCCTTCAGAGAATCTTTTTTTCATTTTTTTACTGAAATAATTTTTTGTCATTCTTGCCTTGTTCATAATTTTTTTTTTTTTTTTTGGAGAATTTTCTTTGAATTTGCTCTTAGAGCATTTATGTACCAGAACTCCACTTGCATAAATACATGCGTGTACACTGCAGCCAAATTTCTCTGAAAAAATTGCTGTCATCTTGTAGAGAAGAAGAAACTACCACACTGTGAACTGTGAAATGCTGATAATAAGTTCATTTTTAGTTAGTTAACAAAAGTCTGAAGGTAAAGCCAAAACCTGGCTATGTTTCTCATGTTGTATCATTTTTGTGGTGAATACTTTGCAAGTCTTGGGAAAGATCATCTGAAACGTCTTTTAAAAGTACTTTTTAAGAATAATTTGTCAGGTTGATAACCCTTATAAATACTTCTTTGTCTTGCTTTTATTTCCTATCAGAATTCCAGGTTGCATTCTAGTTTCTTCTGTATTCTGTTACACGATCTTTGTATGTTCCTTGTAGAAAACATTGTGGCTTCACAAAAATCATTGAAATATTAAGGCATATCTTTTCTTTCTTTGCTTAAATTTTACAGAGTAGGCAATAAACAGCAGGAAAAATTGTTAAAAAGGTCTTTGAAAGTTATCATCAGAATAGGAAGTTTAGTTGTCCAGTGAACGACCCTGGTCTTGCCCTGTGCCTGAGATGATTATCTGTAGACTATACTGTGCATAATCCACATTAGAACAATTTCTCACTGTGAGAACAACAAAACACTGTAGTAAATTGCCCAGAGAAGGGGTGAAATCTCTGCTTGACAGCCCCCTGGGTAACCTGACATAAGGCTCTGATTTCAACAGAAGGTTGGACCAGGTCATCTCCAGGCATCCTTTCCAACCTAATTTTTTCCATGATTCTGTGAATCTGTCTTTGATACTGAAGCAAATATGAGGAAATGGACCAGGCAGGCTGTGGCTGCTTGAAATTTGTGGAAAGTAGTAGTCCAGGCTCCTCTAATCCATTCCTCAGAGAGAAGCAACTGTGCTGTGCTGTATTAAGAAGAAAATGAGAGGGGAGGACATTTCTGGAGTTTTTCAGAGGAGGGATGTAACGGATAGCTAGAGTGTGGGGGAAAGTCCTGTGCAAATTTGAACATAAGTATCAAGGAGGGTAGCTGGACAGTTGAAGAAACCTAGGACAAAAAGGGGGTAAATAAGGAGTGAAAAGGCAGAATGGTTTTGAATATACATTTGGTATACTAAACAGTTTTAAGTATTGAGTGTATTCGCTATGTGTGATAAGGTTTGGATAGCAGAAGGGCTGATAATGCAAGAGCCTCTAGATGCTGAGGGTTGTGTAGTTTGGATAGTCTTTGGGTTATTGAAAGAGGAGAACTCTGAAAGTAATGGAGGAGAAAAGGTACCTCAGGACATTCTTAAATGGTCTGTAGTTTGAAGTCCTTGGAAAGGCTGGTGGCTCACCACTGCTGTCTTAAATACTTGAGAAAAATAAGGAAGAGAGTTGTTTGGAGCAGGTCTCAGCATAGTTAACTTTTTCATAAAATTGGACATATAAACTCAGAGATGAAAGACAGTGACCCTTCTCCAAGTTGAATAATTTCTTTTTGTTATTTTTCATTGATTCAGGGAAGTTGGATTGTGTAAGCAGATGGATATTTTGTTTGTCTTTGTAATCTATCAAAATATGCTTGACATTGTGGTTGCTTTTCTTTTTTAGCATCATCATTTTCTTCAGAGAGTAAGGTTAATTCTCTCCTTAGATTGTTCTGGATCATTCCATTAGCTGGCTACTGCAACTGTCAACAAAATACCCGTCTTAAGGCGTTTTCTTCACTTTAGTCTATAGATGAAATCAAGAGCATCTCTGAGGTGTCACTGCCATGTCATGTGTGCTGTGTATGTCAGATTACACTTTGCAGTATGATACAGAAATTGTTAGAAAAACCTGAATGTGTGCTTTAGTGTGACATTAGTTGGATCAGATCAGTTACTACTGCTGCAAATGCCTGGTTTTTATATAGTGCTTAGGTATCTGTAGAAGACAACCACATTGTAGAGAAGGGTTAATATTAATACCCTTATCCTTGTTTTAAGATGGGGAACATTAATGTGAAGAGGGAAAGTTCCTTGCCCATAGTCACACACAGAATCAGTGGTGGAGCTAGGGTTAAAATCTGCATCTTTGTTAAACAATCTCTTAATGGTGGGTTCTTAAGAGTAGTGTGGATTGGAAGGGGAGACTATGTTTTGGATTGAATACACCCAACATTTTAATAAGAACATTGCATAACCTATGAAAAATTTTGTCTCGGTATGTTGAATTGTCTCTATCCAGATTTTAATTATCCCTGCTAAAGAAAATAGATGGCTTTCTGCCACTGTCTGTTTAGCTAGCTGTAAGCCCTATTGGGCATATTGCATGGTATGCTGATTAATGATACAGGCTGTGGGTGATTAGCCATGCATGTAACAAGGTCCATAGGTTCCAGTATGTTGTAGAAATACCATGCATCAATATAACCGCACAGTCTGTCGTGTCTTCTGCAAAGTAAATTTAGACTAGTGGTGTAGCCCCCAAAGAGCTGCTGCAGTGCCACACAGCCATGCTTGTTTTTAGAGGAGGCTTAAATTTAATCCAAGGATTTGTAGGTTTGGTGCTTCATGTTTGTTTGTTTTCCTTGATAGCTTTCTTACTGTAATTGTGGGCATCTCCCTATCCGCATTTTTCTTGCAGAATAATCCAAAAGACTTAATATCATGTGATAAGTGTGGGATATTTTATTCTACATGTGCTTAAAAAAGTTTGTTATGTTTCTCAGCATCCAAGGGCAGGAGACAGAATAGCTTGATGAATTCTGACAAACAGCATGCTGTTTTATAAAATTTCACTAGATCAAGATGTCAGATGTCAAAGACTGTATGTGCTGATTTTATAGCTGAATACAATTTTCTAATATATTATTGGTACTGGTTAAATACTTTGGTTTTTAGAGAATGCTGTAAATACGTAATTATTTTTACTTTCATTTCACACTTAATGCAGTAATTCTGTTATGGAAGTGGGTTTTTTTTTTTTATAGTGTCCTGAGCAATCATTAGGATCACACCTCTGAGGCTATATAAATTCAGATTATTCATAATGTTTTTTCTTCTGAGGTTTTTCTAGAGCAATAATATGATGTAATTAATTTGCTTTTAGTTATTACTCTTGTTAAAATTTCTGTAAATAAAATTTCTGTAAACTTATCTCTGAAAAATTTACAGGCAGTAGCTCAATTCCAAATTTCTTTCACATCATGAAGAGACAGTTTACTGAAACAGAGTGGAGTGTAATCAAGTCTATGAGTAATGAATGGATGCAGCTGGATATGTTTCATCGGCACTGGGTAGTGTTTTTTTTTCTCTAAAGACTGTAATGCTATAACCTGTATGTTTTCTTTTGATACGTTTTGTTACTATTTTCATTATAGTAAAATTGTATACTTTTTATAGTTTCTTGTTCTTTTGGAGATGCTATTTTAATTTTATATTTTAGTGATTTTTTTTTTAATGTTATAATAACTTTGAGAACAATTGTACAGCTGAGTTTTCTAGAAAGATATATGACTATAGTTTTAAACACATACCCAGAGCAAGGTAAAGGGTTCATATCTCTGTGTACACTTGGTAATTTTGCTTGCATGTTCATTATAATGGAGCAAAGTTAGGCAAGGTATTAATAACACTGGTAACTTTTTCTTTTGGTAATTGCATCATTCTACCCTCACATTTACAGTAGTATAAGTCTTAAATTTATTTGGTCTTTAGTGCTGCTCAGAACTAAAACAGTTTGAGAACAGCCAGTATGAATAAAATACATTTATTCTGTGTTCTAGGCCTTGAAGGAAAGCTTCTTAAAGGCTATTGGAGTAGGAATTGGCTTTAACTTACAAAGAATTGAATTTAATGTGTCCCCACTGCAACTGGAAACAGGGAAGGTGTATAAGGAGACAAAAATGCTTCTGGATGGAGATGAAGAAGAAGAGTGGACATTTGAAGTAAGAAATATTAAATTTTTTTTTTTCAATAATGGGAACAGTCTCAACACCCATATGTTTGCATCGCACTTTTTTTTTTAATTGCATCTTTACACCTTTGTTCTGTATAACCACATTGAATATACATACAGCAATAAAAACTTGGGATAGTAATCCACAGCATTTTAAAATATTTTTGATGATTGCAAAACCACCCCAGAGATCTGTTTGTCATAATGGCTCTTTATTTTTTATGTTCCTCAAATATACTTCTTGCACTCAATGAAATTCATCCTAGGGAGTTCAGGAAATTCACCAACGCATATGCAGACCTGATTTGTGAACAGTGTCTAAGATTTTCAAGCTCTTCAGCAGTTGGTCTAGAATGGGACTAGTGAGTAACTAACCCCATTAGTTAGTGTTTATGTTAAATGTTTGAAATGGAGGAGCTGTCTTCAGCTCCTTTGGGTTTCCTGGTACTCGTCCCTACAAACTGGTAGAAATGTACTTTTGTGGGTATGAAGTTCCAGTGTGCTGGTTAGCTGCTGTCTGTGGGAATGGAGAGATGCAAAAATCTTGACTTTGCTTAACAGAACATTGGTTTGGGCTCAGCCTTCTATCAGAGCATCGGTTTTTTTGTTTGTTTGTTTGTTTTTTTTTTAATTCTTGAAAGTTATTAAGACTTATCACCTAAACATCTATCCTGTTAGATTTGGTAGGAAATGATCAATAGCATCTAATTTAGTTTAAAGTTTAGAGAGAGAAAGAACTAATAGGAGCAATGTTTTAATGGTGGACTTGATAGTGTTGGTTAGTGGTTATACTTGATGGTCTTGAGACTCTTTTCCACCCTTATGATTCTGTGATTCTGTACAATGACCTCAAATTACTTCATTACCCTAAGAAACCGAGTTTAAAAAATTTAATAAATCATAATACCATTTCTCTACATCCCAGAGGTGTTTTAATCCAGCTGCTTAAAACAAAGGTTGAAATGCAAAAGACATTGACTTAAAATTGTCCTTAAAGGGCACCTTGTTCCAGTCTGCTATAAGTTTGTGCTGCTGGTATTTAGACAAGTGCATTTTTTAGAAAGAGTAATTTACAATACCTGTTTATACTTCAAAAATATCTACATTTTTGGAGACAACAGTTCCAGTAGAGCTTGTCTAAATGAGAGATTTCTGCTGTATGCTTGTTCTGTGTAGGAGTGAAACTCTGTGTATGCTATGCATGTAGTAAAAAAGAATTAATGCGCCAATAACATTTAACTTACAGCATTAGTTGAGCTGTTCACAGTTCATTCCTTTTAGTATTTCATAGCCACATCTGGTTTTATGCTATTTTAAAAGCCTACCCATATTAAATCAGCTCTCTTACTAATATTGCCATACTCTCTAGGAATTGAGTATGTCATGAAATTTGTTAATGGGGAATTGCAGACTGGCAAATTGGGAAAGACTCTGACATGCGTTTCAGCAGAATGCTTTCTGTATTGCTGCTGACAGTATGCCATTGTCAAGGAAACATCTACTTCTATCAACTGAGTTCTAGAAATCCTAATTTTGGTCTTTGATGACATGCCTGTGTCTGGCTGACTAAAATAGCCTGATGATGATGATGTAGATAGCTCCCTACATTACTCAAATGCTTTATAATTGTTTGATTTTTCCTTATTACTTTGTAATTACTGCTAGAAGTTTAATTTATTTTTTGTCTGAGGAATGTCTCCTCCTCCATGCTTGCCCTTCTGCTTCCCAAGAGTGCAGCCTTATTACGAGGCAGTTTGCAGTGTTACAAAGAATGGATTTATTATCAAGTTTCATTTAATACAAGCTCAATTGGAATATAATTTAATTTCAGTATCAACAATTATTAAGCTGATATTGGAAAAAAATAATCAGTTTTTCAGTTACCAATCCCCAACCTAAAATAAGCATCACTTTCCTTTTTCAGTCTTCTCCCAAGTTTCTTTTAGTTTTGTGCCCATCAAAGACAAAGGTCCTTTGTTATTTCATCGTTAGCTCTTGAAACATCTTGTTAACTGAAAACAATAATTTACTAATTTTGAGAAATCTGAAGAGTCACCAAGAGAAATCTGTAAGAATCACCTATAAAATTCCATATTACTGGTATAGTGTTTTCCTTGTGTTCCCTGTTGTGCTGAGTTTGCTGGAGTGAACATGTTTTAGCAAATAAAATAATGTAATGACCTCACTTTTCAGATCTTCCTATATCTTTATGATAGGAGGGGATCAAAGAGAGCAAGGCTGTTTAAAAGCCAATTAACACATGGTTTTGGATTGCCTTATTTGAGTTTTAAAAATACTCTAATTTACTGAAAACAAAAGAGGGAAGCAAAGGGGATTTTATCCATTAAAATTACATAAAAATTCTGAAATAGCCTTTAGAACGTACTATGCAATGTGAAAAAAGTAACTCAGAAACATTAAGACTAGAAAAAGATCTACCATATTATACTTGTCATACTAAAAGGTCAAGAGAAGTACTAGTGAACCGAAGCAAATCAATGTTGACACTGTTCAGACACCCTAAACTGTTCACAAGAGCAAAGCATGTTCATAGAATTTTCTGTGAGCATGGAAATAATAATTTTCTGTAATTTCATTGTAAACACCAAATGAACTACCTTGTTGTGTAGTTGACTGTGACCCCTTTTCCAAGGAGATATTTTACCTAGTTTTGTTCGAAGTGTCTTTTCCCTCCTTCACTCCTCACGTATTTTTGAGCTTGGATAGACAACAGTAGCTCAGAAACAGTTTCTTGCTGTTTGATCTTGTTGGATCAGTTTAGCTTCAGGCACTTGTTTTCATGTAGTACTCTAGAGATTGCTAGGCAGATTCCCTGCAACTGTTTTTGGAAGGACAAGAAAAAATACAGTAAAACTTCATTGAAAAGCATAAATCTAATTTTAAGATATGTTGTGTTTAATATGTTTTATTCACATAGGCAGTGTGCACTTTCCTCATTTTATTAAGGTGCATTTGTTTAGTAATAGAAATTTTGCTAGCCCAGTGAAAAGCGACACAGTATTTGTGTCAGATTGTTATTTTAGGATGGAGCGATGATGATAATAACATAGATTTGGGGTAATTCTGTATGCTCCATTTACTTCCTTTGAAGAAAATAAACTTACAGAATTACTCTGTTTTTTCTGGGATAGATTTTATTTTTTTCCCAGTAGCTGGTACAGAATTGCCCTTGCTTCGGCTGGGATAGATTTAATTTTCTTCCCAGTAGCTGCTACAGTGCTGTGTCTTGGATTTAGGATGAGAATAATATTGATAACACACCGATATTTTTGGTGTTGTACCAAGTCAAGGGCACCAGCTTCTTACCACTGCCCTGCCAGAGGGGAGGCTTTATGGTGTTTCGTGACCTGCTAGGTTAAACCTCAGCAAGAATGAAGTGCCAGTTAATTTTAATAAAGGTGAAAGATAGGTGTCTGTAGCAGATCTGGTATATGGAAAAAAAGAATCCTAATTACTGATTTGCAAAATATTAAGTACTCACGATTTTTTCCTTATTGATCCCAGTTTTGCACCATTAGTCAGGAAGAATGACTGGATAACACTTACTGGAGTTTATATTAAAGAAGAATCTTAAATGAGACATAAGACCCTTCTATTTGGGTCCCTACCTCAATTTTGGATATAGCCAGTTTATAAAGAAAGCACCTAATTTATCCTCATGTTGTGAGGACCTCATTTGGTTTTAAGAATCACCTGGCATCACAGGTGCTGTACAAGTAATTGTTTGTATTTTTCCAAACAAATATTTGCTTTATTTGTCTATATGCAAATACATTACTTTCAGAATATGTATTTCAGATTGAGGTTACCTGAATCAGTTTGAAACATATTTAGTAATTGTTGTTGGTATGCAACTATAACAGTCTTTCAGCCTCAGTAAGAGAAGTTAATTCTGTTGTATTGCCAGGAATAAATATGAATGAAAACTTTTACTTCTAAGACCATTTAATCCAACTGGATTCACACAGCAATCAGTTATGCTTGCTAGGAAGGTACAGCTTCTTCATAAGCTGTCTGTTGTTGATGGAATCCAGAACAATTTGAATCCCAGACACATCGCTTTGCTGAGCCTTTGAAATGAGGTCATATGTCTCGTGCCTGTAGCTTGAACAGCTCTGGTAATACTCTGGTTCTGTGCAGAGCAAAACAAATTTTGATCAATTATGTTTGCTGGTTTATAGAGATGAATCTTAACAAAACCAACTACCTCAGAGGAATTCTGTATGATTGTCCTCTTTCTCTTTTTTGTTTAATCGTCTATTTCCATTTAGAGGTTGGATTTATTGTGTAAGTTGGTACAGCAGTATCCCCAGATGAGCAGGTAAGCAAGCTGATTCGCTGTTTTTTGTGGTTTCAGGATGTTTCATTAACTCCATGCCTTAAGGTTTTTGCTGGCTGCTGGTGGGGACCAGGAGAAGTCTCCTTCCCTCCTGTATTTGGTTTGGCTTTACATTTATTTCTCTGAAGCAGCAAAGATAAGATGAAGAGCATAGTTTGTTATATTTTATTGTAAGATGGAAAAAACCTCGTGATCACAAAGGATATGTGAAGTGAATGAGGTGGAACTTCTGACTTCAAATGTAGTTTGCTGCTGAATGTGCTGTATTGTATTCTCTGTTCTGATCACTTGTTAAAGTCTTGGAAATGCAGAAAATGAAAGGAAAGAGGGAAATACATGACTAAAAACTGGATGTAGCAATTTTTCCACCTAGACGAGCACAAAGCACTGCACCTTAGAACTGTGTAAATTGTTCAGCTGCATTTGATCAGACATCTAATTTTCATAGTCTGTTTTTGAGGAAGTTCTAGAAATGTGCATGATGTGTACAAGTGGTTCGATTTCATAAAACCTGAGGTAGCATTCTTTATTTTCAGTCTTCTACCCTAGTAAATTAATAGAAAACTAAGTAAAATATTTCATAGTAAATACACTGCTATAAAGGACTATTGCTATTTCAATGCAGTTACTTTATAGTATTTTATATTATGCTCTGCTTTTTTTTCTGAAACATACTCTAAGCATTTATAGTCTGCTGGAAACAGAGTAAAGAAAATACATTTACGTTGCTCTTATTCATCTTTACTAGGAAACCCGGTTAGATGACCATCATCACGTTGCAGTGGCCCTTGGGAAACAGGAGGGATTTGTACAGAAGCATTCTGATGTAAGAAATTACAAAATGTTTTCGGTTTTTGGTAACTAATCACTCAAACATAAACTTAGTCTGATGCTGTAGCTAAAAGTGTGTTATCTCAGATGTAGGGCCAAGGAGAAAGCTTATCTTAAGCATAGTATTAACCAGAGTGTTACTGAACTGTTACCTCTAGTTCTATTGTGCCTTTTTTCAGGACAGGTATGAGAAGGAGAAATGGTTTCAGAGGATAGTGACAGATAATCTGGAATGTGTATGTTAGTGTTTCAGCATGTTCACTGAACAGTAAATCAAGTGATTTTTGTCGCAGCATGTTAGTACTTATGTGGGAAAGATGTTTTTTGCAGAGGGAAATGGAGACGATGAACCAGTCTGGACAGCTAACCTATCACAGCACTTCACCAAGTTGATTTTAACAGGGGACTTCTCAGTACATGTGTCACAGAGCAGAGCCGTCTTTCAAACACCATTATGACAAGGTAACCCCTGAGACAAGCAACAACCAACAGATGGGAGGAACAGCAGTGTTAGTCTTCATTCCATGTGTGTGTCTATTGAGAGAAGCAACAAAGTTACATACAAGCTTTTCAGGATTTTCTTTGTAATTTAACAAAGACCTGGGTCATGAAAATAGCCATAAAAGTCAAATTTGAAGCAGACTTGCAAGTCAGAATCATAGAATCGTTAGGGTTGGAAAGGACCTTAAGATCATCTAGTTCCAACCCCCCTGCCGTGGGCAGTGACACCTTACACTAAATCATATCACCCAAGGCCTCGTCCAACCTGGTCTTGAACACTGCCAGGGATGGAGCATTCACAGCCTCCCTGGGCAACCTGTTCCAGTGCCTCACCACCCTAACAGGAAAGAATTTCCTCCTTATATCCAATCTAAACTTCCCCTGTTTAAGTTTTAACCCGTTACCCCTTGTCCTGTCAGTACAGTCTCTAATGAAGAGTCCCTCCTCAGCATCCCTGTAGGCCCCCTTCAGATACTGGAAGGCTGCTATGAGTATCCACGCAGCCTTCTCTTCTCCAGGCTGAACAGCCCCAACTTCCTCAGCCTGTCTTCATACAGGAGGTGCTCCAGTCCCCTGATCATCCTCGTGGCCTTCTCTGGACTTGTTCCAACAGTTCCATGTCCTTTTTATGTTGAGGACACCAGAACTGCACACAAGACTCCAGGTGAGGTCTCACGAGAGCAGAGTTACAGGGGCAGGATCACCTCCTTCGACCTGCTGGTCACACTCCTTTTGATGCAGCCCAGGATACGGTTGGCTTTCTGGGCTACAAGCGCACACTGAAGCCAGCTCATGTTCATTTTCTCATTGACGAGCACCCGAAGTCCTTCTCCGCAGGGCTGCTCTGAATCTCTTCTCTGCCCAACCTGGAGCTGTGCCTGGGATTGCTCCAACCCAGGGGTAGGACCTTGCGCTTGTCATGGTAAAAGTTCATGAGGTTGGCATCAGCCCACCTCACAAGTGTGTCAAGGTCCCTCTGGATGGCATTCCTTCCCTCCAGCGTATCAACCGAACCACACAGCTTGGTGTCATCGGCAAACTTGCTGAGGACGCACTCAATCCCACTGTCCATGTCAGCGACAAAGATCTTAAAGAAGACCAGTCCCAACACCGATCCCTGCGGGACTCCACTTGTTATTGGTCTCCAGCTGGACATTGAGCCATTGACCACAACTCTTTGCGTGCGGCCATCCAGCCAGTTCTTTATCCACCAAGTGGTCCATCCATCAAATTGATGTCGCTCCAATTTAGAGACAAGGATGTCGTGTAGGACAGTGTTGAACGCTTTACACAAGTCCAGGTAGATGACATCAACTACTCTACCCGAGCAGTTGTAGCTGAAATAGCCAGACAGTCAGCAAAGCAAAGTGTGACAAACTGCCAGTTTTGTCTGTAGTGTTCTAGTTGCTCACAAGAAAATGGGTTATTGTTTTCTGTTATTTACTTGAAAAGATTGTGTCAGAAACTAGAAAACGATAATTAGTATATGCATGGATGAAGGAACGAAAGTGGTCATGTACACATCTATCGTGGTCATAAAGTCTGTGTTTATGGGTAGTACAGAGAGGCAGACCTTTTAATTAAGTATTGGTTAGGTTGAAAAAAACAGGTACAAACTACCTTTGAGGATTTATTGTGGTATATCAGTGCTGAAATATTCTTTAAGAAAGTGTGTGCATTTTGTTTGAGAGGACATATTTAAATTGCCAGTGGTGCTGCATCTCATCCTTTCTACAGGAATACTGATAAATGTCTTTCTGAGGTGAAAAGAAGGTGGCCATTGTTTCTAAAGACAATTACCTAAGTATTGTACAAAAATCCAGGAGTTTTAATTGTTGGCTTTCATCATCACTGTTACACACCTTAAAATTATTAAAGAAAGAACAGGCATCAGGAGTTACTATGAGAAGTCTTTGAATCAAGAAAAGTCTCAAAGGCATACTTGTCCACTGATAAATTTGTGATCGCCTAAATTTCATTAGCTCAATTCACTGAAAAAAAGGTCATTTTAAATAGGACAAGTGAGCATTCTGTAATTCCCAATATGGAAATAAAGTACTTTTTCACGACTCTGACATGAATGTGGAGGAAATTAAAAGTGGCCTTCTGTCTTTCTAAATTTTGCAGAATGATAAGAAAGGATTCTCTGTATTACTAGATGTGTCAAGAGGAAAAGGTGTTCTTCATCTTAGTTAAAAAATAGAGTGTGTAGACATCATGCAACTATTTCAAGACGTCAGTGCTTGTTTCTGTTCCCTCTGTGCTATCAAAGGAATAATTCATGATGTCTATTTATGGACTTTCAGAGCTTTCTTCCCAACCTGATAGCAAGTAGCTACAAGTCACAGGAAAGACCAATTGTTACTTTAACATACTATAATTTAAATTCTCTGGTTGTCAAGAATTTTGACAAAATGTCTGCTGCTGACTGCTACATGCTTGAAGAGACGGAACATTTATCTGCACTCTTAACCTCATCTAGACAGTTACCCGAGGCGAGTCTCAGTGAAAGATAGCCGAGTTTATAATTCTTTATAATTCCTATGTAGGCTACAAGACTGTCTTTTTGTCGCAACCCTGGACTGAGGGATCAGCTGTATGCATGTTGGATTCATGGAGCTTTGCTGTCTGGAAAGAATTATGCTTACAGATAGCATACAGCAGGCAGCAAAGTAATGTGCTCACAAAAAACAGACCCTTTTTTCTTTGAAATTTTTCTTGAAGTGATGGAACTAACACATGGACTGTGACACACGCATTTCTCATATGTCAGTCTGCGTTTAATCCGGATTTAACACAGGGAATTGTGTTGATTGTGATCATTTTTTTCTTTAAATAGCAAGAGTTTGAGAGAAGTATGCACAACCACAGTGATTGCTGGTATTAAAAGAGTATGTATAGGCACACTTCTAGTGGAATAAACCCTCATGCTATTACCTCAAATAATCATGTCTACTGGAGAATGAAGTAGAGTTTGTTTGTTGATGGTTTTCTTCCTTTTTTTCTGAACTTAAAACACTCGTTCTGTGGTATTTGCAGCATTCTCTACCTCTCATCTTTCTGCTTTCTGAATTGAGTTTCTAAAAAGCTTGCTTTTTCTGTGTGGCCTGTTACATACTTCCATTAGTTACTATATAGCCTAAATTAGAGACAGTGACACTGGTCTCAACTGGATTTTTATTTTTTTTTTTTCAGTAAGCAATGTATAGTTTAAACTGGACAGGGAGTACTGCAGGAAGAAAATTGAGATATATTGATTCATATAATACTAATATGTATTTTCTGTAGGTATGTTCTGTGGAGCCTAACCAGCTTCAGTTCACATTACTGACTTTTGAAGATCTAGTTTCATCTGGTATTCCGGTCGCACCTGAGGATTCTGCATATTGGGATAATTTTTGTTCTAAGCAGGAGAGTCCAGTGAAACAGAATTCACTTTCAAGACAAGACTGCTTATAAGAAGAAAATTGTCAAAGTTTTCATGCTGTTACTCTACATAATTCAGAGTGTGAGAATAAGTGCACATGTGTAAATTAAACACGTTTTTCCTGATTTAAACTGACAGTCTGATTTTTCACCGTTTTAAAATTTGTATTCTTTATCAATATCTTAAGGAAGATGCATGTTTCCTTGCTGAAGGAATTCTGGGTGAATAGTCTAAGCTGGCCACATACTTTTCTGCTTCTCCAGGTTTGTGGTGCAATAGTTACCCATGCAACGAAGAGGGAGCAGAGCTACAGTAATGTTTTTGATTAGTCAACAAGTGTTTAATATATAAAAATGTGTTTCTATACTTCATTTATACTGAAGCTTAAATTATGGTACTTTTTCTCACACCTGAAGACAATATTTTATTGTCCTACAATGAATTACAGTTTCTGGAGAAGAGAGGTGGATCTTGAGTGCATCTTCTGAATATTTTGTATTCTTTTTCAAAACAAATCCTGTTTTGTACCATTACTTCCCAGTTTTCTTTCTAGAAGTCATAGATACAATGTGGTCCATCTAAATGTGAGTAAATGTACTGAACAGAATGAGTCATACTGAATGTAATGATTTTCATAACTAAAGCCAGTTCTTTTCTGTCCTACAGTTAAGCATAGGTCTTCAGTGAATGTGAGTTTGTGTGCAACTTGGCTGCAGTCTGTATTCTGACTAAAGAAGAATCTCCTTGTAGTGTAACCACTGGAGCCATGCCTTATTGCAAAGATAAATAAAAGGTTTAGAGGAAAAAGAATACAAGCTTTATAATATTATACAAGCTTGTGGATTTTTGCTGTAGATAATTCAGATATGCTGATAATTTTTCCTACTTCTACAGGTTCTTCTTTTTTTCCATTTTAATGACTACCTCAGTTTCCATTTTAATGACACCCTCATCTGGCATACTAATCATAACTTTTGGTGTTTGGCTTTTTTCCTCCAAAACTGCAAATCAGTGAAACAGTGACTCTTCTCTCCAGACTCAACAGGGGTCAAATTTTGAAGTGACCAGAAATACAGGATAATTTTAATACAAATTTTAAGTCAGATATTGTAGACTGTTTTTTTTTTTTTTTTGGTTGTTGTTTGTTTCTGTTTGGTTTTAATTAAATACAATTTGCAATAAATAAATGTCACTCTGGAGGCCAGAAAAGGCTAGTCAGTGGATATGTAATGGTGTCACTTACTGGGGCAGGATATTTTAAACTGAGTCACTGACTCTAACTCTGTTCTACCTGGAGCGTACTGTAATCCCAGCTGGGCAAGTGCATGGTGGTGTTTAAGAGCTGAGATAACTAGAAGCATTCCCATGCTGAAAGAAAGAAAGGAAGGATTTGTTCTGCCGCAGCTTTTGGAAGTCTGCAGAATAAGGAGGCCTATTCAGTATGAGGGGCTGGAGAGTACAGGGTTCCATGGCTAGCTGGCTGTTAACTGATCAAGTATATGCCAGTCCTCAGCAGTGACTGAGGACACCATCAACTGCATCTGTAGCAGCCAGTTTAAATTTAAAACTTTTTTGCTGGGATAATTAAGTTAACAGCAAATATGAGGTGAGAAGAATAGAGATTTTTCAGATCTAGATTGCTGGGGATAAAGAAATTAGTTTCGTATTAGAGATAAGTTATTTTTACGTGGTGTCAGTGTCTCAAAACAGAATTTTTCTCTCACTGGAAAGAGTTTAAAAAATGTTCATGGAATTATAACACCGGGTTTGCATGTAAGTAAAGGACAAAACGTTTTTGTTAAATTAGAAAATTATACTTGGTTTGCTTGCCAGCAATACGATAATTTTCAGGGCTGTATCTAATTAGAAAGGTTACAAAACCAAAGGAGTTTGTTTTGGTTACCTTTCCATGAAATAAAGGCATCGTTTCTAATGGCCCAGGCAATCATCTAGAGGATTGCAGTTCCTCACACCATGATTTTTTTCTTAAGTAGCATTTTTTAATCTTAATTAGGTAGCAGTAGGGCTAGGAGATGGTAATAAGGGGTGAAGAGCCACTTGAGTCACGCTGTTCAGTGTCACTGCAAAAGGACAGACGTTTTACACTTGCTTTTACCACCATGGGAGAGAGCATCTGTATAGTTGTGGAATTATCAGCTAAAAGCATGCTGCTAAAAGGCCAGGAGGACACTCTGACTCTTTATGAGTGTGAATGATCCTTCTCAAAGTCACCAGAATGTTTTTCTGGGCATCTGTGTAGTGCGGAGGCACATATTAAAATAAATGCTGCTAGCACGCACAGATAAATTCATGTAATCTTAGTAGAATTTCATTTTCAAATCAGTTTGAAGATTTGAATCAATTCTAGGATTTTTTACTTTTTTATTATTATTTCATCATCACACATTCCCTTATATAAAAAACTGAGTCCTGTATCCACACATGGTCATAAAACTGCCTTCCTTGCATTCCCTCAGAATACAGTCTTAATGTCCGTGGAGTATCCCTGCCGTTTTCAGCAATAGTGGTCCAGCGCGACTCCAGCTTCCCTCATTAGTTTAAGTTGTGGGCCTGGTGCAGATGAGCTGACCTTGGCTCATCTCCCATCACTCTTCTATCTGCAAGAAATTTCCCCGTTATGCCTAGAAGCCCTCTGGCCGTCGGTTTCCTTCTCCAGAGCTACTTTTCTTTATCTGTTTTGTTTTCTGTATGCTGCCCTAGCCATGGCCATGCCATGAACCTGGGTCCTAGAGGAAGTGTTCAAGATAAATTTGCATCTGTGTGACAAAAGACTGGTGCCATTTGGTGTGAAAATCTGTAAGTTTGAGAGGTGGATTGTGTGAATTCACTCAGGCTTTCACAAAGTATATATGATATATATAATTTATATAATACGCAAGTTGTATATTGTAGTATATTACGGGATCAAGTGCACTGATGTTGATCAAACATACTCATCTTAGACAAGAAATAGTAGAGTAACAGCAGAGGCAGTGTAAATGAGGTTGTAATTTATATGTTCTTGGAAATATTTAGGCAACAACTTACCTCTAGACAATCATCTTTACCCAAGACATTGCAATAAATTCATAATCTGCAAAGAAGATCAGGATAGGAAGGCAAAGATAGCTAGCTATGCAAGTGACCAGAAACTGTCTCTTTGTCAGAGCTTTACAAGATCATAGTGCTGCATTCTACAACAAAAAGTGATTCATGAGCAGAACTGATACAACCAAGTCTAAAAAGGTAATTCAGACTTCCCTCCTTAACTGCTGCCCAATTCTGCAAGTGGCTCGACATGCTAATTTGCACATCATGCTCCTCCGGGATATGGGTACTTGGATTGCTGTACATTACACAGAAGATGTAATCATGGAAATAAATTCTGAATTATTCTCAAGAGTGCCAACATTTTAGAACTTTTTTTCAAAAAGTCACTTTTTGTACTGTGGTATTTTCTTGTCCTGTTCATAAAGTTTTTTTTATGGCCAGATACTGTGTCTAACTCCTATTTCTGTTAAGATTGAGTTTAATTTCTTTATTGGAATAAAAAGTACAAGATTAGGTGTGTTCAAGTCTTTCTTTCCAGACAAAGACACTCATTTCTTCCTGTAATTTCAATTTAGTAATGTGCAACCTACTTTCTTGACATAACTATGACATAATATTGGTGTATAATATGTGTTAGTCACTCATCACTTGGTCTAAATTGCAATAGTGTGGGGTTTAATGCTTGCAGGAAGATAGAACTTCTCAAATGCAAGGTTACAGTGTTGCCCAGTGTTACTTATGCAAGAAAATTTCTGACAATTATTTTTTTGGAGCTGTGTTGTAGAACACAAATTTCATGATGTAGGATTTTTTTTTTGTACAGGAAAACGTCACGTGGAAGCAAAGGAAAAACAGAAGATTCATTTCTATTTCCCATCAGCCAGCGATGTCCAGCCACTTACCAGGGAGTTTTTGGTAGCTCCAAAAGACAAATTAAGTAACGAATGCCCTCCCACCTCCCTGCTTTCTCTTAGCTTTTATTTCTGAGCAGGTGTCATACGGTGTGGAATATCCCTTTGGTCAGTTTGGGTCAGTTTTCCTGTCTGCCTCCCCTCCCAAGATCTCACCCACCCCCAGCCTGCTGGTGTTGGGGAAATGTTGGAGGGACAGCCTTGATTCTGTGTGAGCGCTGCTCAGCGGTAGCCAAAGCACTGGTGTGGTACCAACACCTTTCTAGCTACCAGTACAAAGCACAGTGCTATGAAGGCTGCTGTGGGGAAGATTAACTCTACCTCAGCCAGACCCAATACAAGTTTGTATTTGAAACAGCACACAGGCAAAAGTCTGAAAATACAGTCTTGAAAATATTTTCCCTTTAAAGTGAATATTTTTTCTTGGCTTCATTCACATAGCTTTCTGTAATTTATCACCGCTGCCATCAGGTGAGTGGATTCTCAGCCTGTGTATCAGTTGATTGTTCAGTGTGCTTCTCATCCTTATCCTCCTCAAGAGCTTTCATGAAAGGTACAGTGAACTGCTTATTCAATAAGGTTACTGGGCTCTTTCTAAGAGAAATGGAATTCTCCTGCATATATTAAGTTCAAACACTGTCTACTGAACAGAGTAATATCAAGCAGTGTTTTACTACCTACATAAAAGCATTTTGTTCATCTTGTGACAGCTGTGTGATCTGCAATTGGTTACCTACCTGTACAACATTAGGAAAATACATGGGATTATTTTATATAGTAAAATTGTGTGTGGGTAAAGGCTGTACTTAGTGTGTACTTACTTGTAACATAATTAATATTCTCATGTGAGTGAGAACAGTGTATTACAAAGAACTGATAGTTCTGATATCACTGTTTTGGCTTAATTGCTTGTTGGGATCTTCAGATCATTTGCCTTGTTAATTTAGAATGTTTTCCCTAAAGTGCAATAGGATCTTTATTTGCATTTAAACTGGGGCAGGCAGACAGCTTCTACTTGCAGAAACCATTGTTCTCTCTCACCTTTCAGGATAAAAAGAGAGAATAGCAAGCTGCTCACTGCAGTGCAAGCATGTTGGTTTCTGTTGGCTTGGGTAAAGTCAGATGCCCTGGCCATAGAATTATGTAACATCAGTCACGTAAATGTAAGTAATCAGGAAATAAGTTTACTTTCTGAGACCAGTCTTCAGTTAAAAAAGGGAAGAAAGTAATCTCTAATGAAGGCAACATTTTTTCCCAGAGTAAAGGGCTGCTGAAATAGTGAATAAACCTTGTATGTGCCAGGAATTTTAAAATAGATCTGATTTATTTATAAAGGACAATCTGGGGGCTTCTGAGACAATGTGATAGAATGATTATAGTTTTCGGGGGGGGGGGGTGTGACAGCAGTTGAGTACAGCATCGACTGGGTTGTTGAATTTGTATAAACAAGCTTTTAAAAGGGAAATAAAAATGCAGTCTCATTAAAATTTAAACGTGTTAATGCAAATATAGCTGTCTCAGCCACACAATGTTTTTTAACTCATTTCTTCTCAGACTACAGCCAGTTCATCACTGATAGATGTATCAGTTTCTGCAGGTATGTAGCACTTACACATACATATACTTGTATAAACATTATATGTATATATATATGATATAATCAGCTTTAAAAGAACAAGACCCTAAACTCATCTTTATGAACTCAGTAATCAGGAAGTGTAGGAAAAGAGCTTCAAGAGTGAGTAATATGAATGGTACAAATGCATTTGGCTGATGGAACAATTTTAATTCCAGGCAGGGGGAAAATTTAAAACGGTGCCTTGAACAAAAAGGAGAAGCAGGTTAAGACATAATTTTTTTAATCTGTTGGAAGCTTATATTAAAAATACATAAAAATGTGGAAAGGAGTAAAGACATTTTTATTTCTGTGTTGTTTCATGATTAGTACTTTGTATGAGGGAAGTTAACAACAGAAACCCAAAAAACAAGACTGCATTGAATTTATTCTGCCTTATCCCATAGGTCTTAAGGGCTTTTCTAGTTCAACATCCAGTGGACACAGGAAAATCCATGGTATCTTTACAGTATATGCTTGATAAATGTTTGAGTTTTTAACAGGTCTTCAGAATGCTTCTGAAAGACTCTTGACATTGTTGGTTGGCAGGTAGAAAAATACCTGTTAATTAGAAAATCTGATGGGCATATCATAGCCAAATAGCTACTGTTATCCTGCTTTGAAGAGGTGATTTCCTGGTCTTAGTATAAGGCACAGTACCAGAAATGCTGCCTACATCTTCTCCACCATTTAGTACAATATAAGTAGGAATTACACAAACTGACTCTTGGTGTCAGTAAAAGGTCATTATTGGTAAAATAATGATCAAGAGCATGAGTTTTAACAAAAAAAAAAACAATCTAAACTCTTATGAACTTTTTTATAGATTCTGTAGGTTTATAGACTCTAAAAGAAGATTCCATTCTGACTTTTTTTTCCGTAATGTAAATCAAAACATGCACTTTCAGTTAGAAATGGTACAGGATAATGGCACAGCAGAGAGGTATGAATTAAGGACTCTTCCAGTTCTGGTGGTAAAAATATTTTTCTCCATTCCTCAGCTTCCAAAGTGTAACATTTCTGTATCTCTAATATATGTTTTCTTGTAATTTTATATGACTTTTTATTTATGTTATAGGTCTAAAATGGCCTTGCTTCTGTTTTAATCAATAAAAGGTATGTAGTTACATTTTAACTGGATATTCTTTAATATAAAAGTGACATTTAGAATTAGTCTCTGCCTGTTGGCTGTATTTCTGTGCAACTGTAATAAAATCACTCCTTGGTGCCTCTGTTTCCCCTCTGTCTGCATATTGTCTGCTGAAACTGCAGGCCCCTTTTGAGAAAGAAACTGCTCCTAGTACTTCATGAAGTGGAGTTCTGGTCTTAGCTGGAGCCTCTTTGCATTAGTCTTAGACAAATAATACAGGAATAATTGAATCCCACAAGTGACAAACCTAATAATCCAAGAGCAGCTCCTTCTAGCTCAGATGATGCTGTTCTTGTATGGGGAATAATCATGAGTCGTGCTGATACAAGGCAGACTTGGCTGTTTGACTGCTAATACGCTAAAGAGATGGACACAGACCTTGGGTGGCTCCTGTGAGCAAAGATATCACTGTGTGACTCTTCCACCTTAGCATGTTGTTTTTCTCTGTCTAACCTATAGGTGGTTTTCAGTTGAAATTTCTAGCTGGTTTCATGCCTGCTGCTCCTCCATTTGAATTAATAAATCTGTAATAGAATTACATATCTATGCCAGTAATGTTTATACAGGAGGCAGTGTGCCAAAGGCTTGATAATATCATAACTTAATTAAATGTGCGTGTATGTATGAACTAAAAGATAATTCAGTTGGGGTATATGGCCTCTGCTTGCCATGCTTTCCTGCTTAACCTACAACTTGTCCAGAATATTTGTATCTTCTGCAGGCCAAGATCTATTTTGTGATGCTGATTACATCCCAAGCCAGTTCACAAGTACTCTATGATCACAGCACACTCTTCCACACAGCACTCTCCTCCTCCTGTTTGTGTTCTTTTACCCCATTCCAGTTTATTACCATCTATGGGGAAACTAAGTCTGAGTCCCTTGTGTAGGGGAGATTGCCCTACCCCTGTCTGCAAACCCACTCAGTGCAATGGACTCCCGTATTGCACGCGTGTAATTGAATACCTGCAGTGTGAATCTCTGCACATTTCTCCCCACACACTTTTATACTTTCCTTTTCTCCTTCTCAGTTGATTTTTTCTCCTGATACACTTTCCTAGTCTCCAAGCCTTCTGCTTTTTTTTTCCTGATAAAATAAATCCATATTTTACTTACCAAGTTGCACCCTCCCCCTCTTCTTTCCTGCTACATATCCCTTAGATCTCACACTGTTGTGTACGGGAACTAACATCATGAAAAGTGTCGGGTTTGTGTTACATGGGTCTTACTGGCATTGTTTTTTCCATTTTTTGCATAGGACTTTCAGCAAGTCGTCTGTCCATTTGCTTTCTCCCTTGTAAAATGGGGTAATACATTTCTATTATCCAGTGGTTTGCCTTGTTTAGTGCCTCAAAGCCACTGGATTCAAGCTTTTACAGAGATGAAAAATACTGAAAAATTGCTACTCCAGTTGGATCTATGGGTTTTGGAAAGACATCAATGGATTTTGGAGGCTTTAGTAGCATAATGTTCAAACAGAGAGCAGCATAATCCACTGTGAAGGTTCCCGAGTACATCCACACATACTCGCTGCCAGCAGAATAGCTTTTATCTATAGACTATGCCTGAATGGATTTACATGCCAGCCTACTGCTTTCCTTATTTCTAGCAGCTCAGGCAGAGTGAAGGAGTCAACTACAGAGCTGCTGTGAGCCCTCTGTGGTGCATTATGGCTCTGCCTCTTTGGACCTTCCAGGCAGGTCTCTCTATGTCCAGTTCTTACAGTTAGCTGTGAGGGAATAAGGCAGTTCTGGGTTTGATAAATCTATAGCTGTAAATTCTGTCACCAGATAACATTGAAGCCAGTCTTGCAGTGAATCAATGGAAACAAAAATGTTCAAATTATCAGTTTTATAGAAATGGTGAAATCACACACAAGACAGTTAAATCTCCTCATTAAGATGGTTGATGCTGGCCAAAAGACTGCAAAAAAAAGTAACCCAACACTGTGGTCGGTCAAAAAAGAGAGCTGTTTCCCAAGGTATCTGTGAACAGTTCAGCTGCAACTGGAGCTTTTATTATTTTGCATAAGGGGAGCATACAGTATAATTTTTATTCTTAAGCTATTTTGAAGCTTGTCAGGGTAGAGTCATTTCTCAGAGATATCAAAATGTATTAAATAGCTAGAGGCCACACAACTAAGCTGTAGTACTTGGATAAATGTTCATTTAATGTGACAAATTAATAGTTTCATGTTTACTTAATGCTTTCAAAAAATTGTTTTAAATTGTAATTGCTTATCAATGATTTATGATACACACCACAGGAACAAAAACAGTGACTAGCTTAATTATGCATAGAAAGTAAACTGCTTATGATGTTGTATTTTCTGCAGTAAGGAATTTTCTATGATTTCTATTCTGCTGTAAAGTTTTCTGTTATTTCCCCATGAGAGTATTCTCTTCAGTAAATATAAACTGAGCCTTTGCTTTTCTTCCATCTTTGTCCAACAGAATTATGAGGTCCAAGTCACTCATGTCATCTGTGACAGAGGATTGTGTATCTGGATGCTGACCTTCTGGCAACTGATTTTCACTGGACAACGAAAAAGGGTGTAATCAAAGCCAAACTTAAGAGATTATTTTTAACTTCAAAAGCCACAGTCTCGACATACAACCAATTTGCTGTTTCTCTTCCAGTGGCTGTGTAAGATCTGCATGGAAATCATAAGCAATGAAAACGGTTATAACTGTAGGAATTGGAAGAAAACGATCTAGGATACCTTTGAGCTTTTTCATTATTCGCCGTTTTGATGGGTCTTAAATTTCTTGGGACAGCTTCAAAAAGATGTCAGGAGCTATGTCCCTCAGAGCTGCCACATCCAAAAGGTGGAAGTATGAGCCTATGAAGAGAATCTACAAGCTGGAAGCAGGGTCTGAATTACCTTTACACTGAGCAATGAGGGTTAGGTACTTTAAATAATGTCCTCAATAGCAGACGTTTTGGGACATAAGCAGTGAAAGAAGAAATAGTGTTTTTTATCCTGGCAGGATGGACAACAGGGCAATGGATCATCCGGAATATCAGCTCAGGAGGCAGAGACCCTACACCTCTTATGCCTGCAACCAAATGACATATAGAGCAGTAGAGGCAAGACAATTTCAGGGCATGCTGGGCACCCAGCGAATCTCTTTAACTATTTTAGTTAGCAGGATAATGGTTTTGAACTTTTATATTATGGTAATTTTGTATTATGTTCATTTTTTTTTTTAATTCTTAATGTTATATTGGATAAGGGAAGGAAGATGTAATAAGCTCTGCCTTTGCTGAGCTCTGCTAAAAGCTGGCCAGTGTGTTATGCAGATACTATGTTATGTGGTGGAAACTTACAAGAAGCAGACTTCTGACTCCTTGCAATGTTTCAAGGTCTCCTGGGTGATGAAGGCAAAATGGGGTTTTACCACAAAGAGGATGAAAACAAAATAATTGGAATGCAGTGGCTCTGCTAGAAAATACTTCATTGCCAGCTGGGGAAGGTGAAATGGAGGGAATATGATTACCATTTGCTTCCCTCCCTTTATTCTGCGATATGTCTAATATAAAGGCACTTCTCTACCTTCAGACCCTCCCCCTCTCCCTAAGGGATGTGACATGGGCAGTTGCTGGACGAGAGCTCAGCGAGATATGCAGCAGCATGGCCCCAGCTCTCCCTGGGACCAGGGATGTTGTTCAGACACAATCACACTAAAGCAGTGCCTACCCCTGTTGCCTGTTGGCAATGACAGCTGGCTCACCTACCTGTGCCTAAAGGCAGCTGAGCTTTGGGTGATCAAAGAGCAGTGCTGCGGTCAGGCAGGAGCATCTGGAAAACCCGCTATGCACACGGGATCAAGAGCCTGTGTTGGCAATTGATGCTGGACCATTTCTGCAAATGCCTTACTGGCCCACATTTAAAGAATCAGGTTAGCTTGTGCTTTGTTTTTCACTCCTACCTGAATGCAGGAAAGAATTAGCTAGAGCGGGCAGAGTGATGTGGAATAAGCAGCAGAGCCTTTGTAATTGGTGTCTAAAGGTGTCCTGCAGTCTTTTACACAACAGCATCTGATTGACAGATGAGCCAAGAAACAGAGCCAAGTGTGTGAGCTGCCCTGGTACATGGGAGTAGATGACTTTTTATTCCAGGCACAGGAAATCTCCAGCAAAGAGTCAGAAACCAGAGTTCACACATAAGCTTCTTTCTTAACCCTATTTGTGACTTTTCTCAGCAGCAAAATTGAGAAACAATTTTAAAACTGAACCTAGGCTTTTGCTCTAATTTTTATTTTGTACTCACACAGGCCTATCCTGTCCCTCATGTCAGATATTATCATAAAAATGTTACAGAATAGCATTTCTGAATTCTTGCTGGAGGAGAACGTTTCCCAGTTACTTTTCTTTATTTCATACACTGCGTCTCTGATTACTTTTCAATTTATTTTTTATTCTTTGTTATAAAAATGATGTTCTTTAAATTTGATCAGAACAATTATCTTTAACTTTCAGCACTTCTATGTCATGTATTTTACTCTTGAATTTGTAAACAACCAACAAGATAGGATAAAGGAATAGGATCATTGCTCACGTTGCTCAGTCTGGGCTGGACAGCCTTTCATATGATCCTATTTGCAATATAAATTTACCCTTAAATTATTTCTATAGTGTAGTTACTATTCAAATTTCTGCAGGAGAACACATTTGCAGTGCTATTGGCAGATAGCTTGCTAATTTTGATGGATGTAAATGAGGATTGATTTACCCTGGATCAGCAAGGACGGCTGTATGGCCAGACCTCTCTCTGCTGCTAAGGTCCATGAGGCTCAGAGGCTGCGGGTGGGAGTACTGGGATCTGCCCTGCATTCTGGTTTCCAAAGGATCAGGAGCTAAGCCTAGGAAGAGCAGGAAGCTGTTGGGAGCTCTGCTGGGAGCTCTGTATAGGTCTGTGTCATGGTTTATAGATGGTATGAAAACCTCTCTAAAAAAAAAAAACAGTCATTACCATAAAGTACAGTGAAACAAGAACCTTAGCTCAGCCCCCCCAGCCGAAAAACATTTAACCAGCAAATACTGGCTATAAGTAAGGTACAACATGCTGAAACTGAAATCAAGAGCAACAGCTGAGAGCCAATAAATCAGCACTGTGATGAGTGACTATTAATCTGAAACAACGAATGGTTATCACAAATACAATTAGACCCACTCCAGTCAGATCTGTTGTTATTTCAACCCCTCGTGCCCCACGTTGAGCACTACAAAGAACTGTTGTGGTTTAAGCCCAACTGGTAACTCGGAACCACGCAGCCGCTCACTCACTGCCCCCCCTTCCTCTCTCTGCTCCCGGAGGGATGAGGAGGAGAATCGAAAGAATGTAACTCCCACAGGTTGAGATAAGAGCAGTCCAGTAACTAAGGTATAACACAAACCGCTGCTGCTGCTACCACCAATAATAATGACGATAAGGGAAATAACAAGGGAAGAGAATACAACTGCTCACCACCCACCGACTGATACCCAGCTGACCTGAGCAGCGATCTGACCCTTCCAGGTAACTGCCCCCAGTTTATATACTGGGCATGACGGGCTGTGGTATGGAATACCCCTTTGGCTAGCTTGGGTGAGGTGTCCTGTCTCTGCTTCCTCCTGGCTTCCCCTCCTCCCTGACAGAGCATGAGACTCAGAAAGCCCTTGGTCAGACTAAACATTACTGAGCAGCAACTAAAAACATCGGTGTTATCAGTGCTGTTCCCAGGCTGAAAGTCAAAACCACAGCACTGCACCAGCTACTAAGAAGGGGAAAAATGACTGCTACTGCTGAACCCAGAACGAGTCTGTTCATGCTGGATTTAACTCTGTGATTTGAATTTACCTTCAAGTCAGATATTTTGTACATCTTCTGGCTTATTTCCATCAGCCCACAGAGGAGCCCACATCAGGAGCTGAGCCATTACCTTGAGCTTGCTAAGCTGTTGAGTTGGTTTTTGTAGATTGCCATGCTGTGGCGATAAACTGACTGATTTCTGATGCTATTCATTTCACTTCTTAAAAAATATATGTTTTTTACTTAAATAAGAACAGCTAAAAGATTGTCAAAGCATCAATTTAAACGCTTTATATTTTCACTGTCTACTTGCCACCAGGTAACATTTAATATTCACAGTTTTGTGGTGCAATCAGACATTCTGCTTTGTGCCTTAGGGTTTGATGTGGGGGCTTCTTGTAAACTGGACTGGATTTATTTTTCTTTTCCAAATAAAGAAATGTTACGGGCCAGGCTTAGCAGGTCCAAATCAGTTTCATTCTGCTAAAGTGATGGAACTTTGTAGACTAACACCAGTTTATAGTTTGGCCCAATATTCTTGAAATAATGAGCCTGTTCAAAATCCACATCCTGCCTGATGTTTTCAAGGCTCGCTTTGATTTGGGTGTAGATGTACAGGATGTCTATTGCAAATCTAATGATGCGTAGAAAATAACTATTTAAGCTAAGGGGATCATTGCTTTTACTACTGGAAGCCATTTTGGAATTCTGAGAACCACTACTACTGAAGCTGTGTTTATAATGTTTGTCTAAATACAAATGAGAACATTTCTGTTTGTTTGTGTTTGTCCTTTTCTTTTTTTTCCCAAATAGTTGGTCAGGGAAAAAGCCTTTATAAACTTTCTGATAAAATACTTAAATCTCTCTAAAATAAAACTTCAGTCAATGCAGGAAACATAAGGATTTGTTTTTTTAATGAAAAATGTTAGCTTAAAAATCCTGTGGAAGTTTTCAGTAAATGCTATCTCTATTAGATGTTTAGAAGAAGGCCAGTACTTTGATATATCGTGAAATAATAAATAAAGCTGAATAAATAAGTATTCATCCACTTTGCTTCTCTTTGCTATAAAAGAATGTCTGCCTTCAGCATATTCATGATCCATACACTTATGCTACTGCCTTCTTTTCAGTAGTGCAGTTCAGCAATCAAAAGGTTGTATTTGTAATAGTTCAAAAGAATAGAAATACAATGAGACTGCTTGACAACACAAACTGAAGTTAAACAGAAAGTGAGAAGAAGTATGCGGACTTCTAAGGACTCAGTTTTCATCTAGCTCAGTTCCCTTAACTGGCTGACTAGTGGCAGTGCTGGTGCGAAGGAAGGGTGAGGTTCAGTGGCTAGAGGACAGGGCATGTAAGTAAGGGCAGGATGAGATGATCTCTGCAGAGGAACCAGGTGGCTCTATTTCTCTACAGCTCAGCAGTATCTTCCCCAGCTCCCTGGGAGCACACAGCTCTTCAGCTGATGGTCTTCCTTCTGAGGACCTTCAATTCCTCTATAGGTAACAGTCCCAATCACAGCCTTTCACTGCTTCTTCATTTATCTTGTGCAAGCTTGCCATATGGCAAAAAGGCCTACTTTTAAAGCCTAGAGTTTATTTCAGCACTAAACAATGGTAAACTATCCTTGCCTCTTACGCGTGCCTTTGGGTTGCAGAGTGGCTTGTGGGAAATGGTCAGCTACACCTAAAGCTGAGGGATTAAGCTCATGCTTTCACTGTTGTCAGTTGTACACTCAAACTACAAGGTACTTCCCTGCAGTGGGTTTTCTTGGCCATGGGTACAAACCGCAGAGAGGAGGAAGGTTTTAACCATGTGTTATAACATAAGTGATGTGCCCTCTTGTTCAGCAGTGCTGAATACATGGAAGTCCTTGGGGAGGACATCATTAAAGGGAGTCTATGCTGCTCAGCACTGGGAGCCCTAAGTGCTAGGCTAGGCTTTAAATGCTATATTCTTTGGTATCCAGCGCGATAACAGTGGCTGGAACTTGCTGTCTGCTTTTCTCATGAATACAGTGAAGAAGGTTAATTATTTGGCCTGAGTTACCAGTATTTGGGGCTGAATGAATACACAAAGACTTGTTTCATACAACTCCATTAGCTTTCCTAAGAGATGCACCACATTCTGTTTCCACAGGTGTTGAGAAATAATCTTAGAATTTCCTGAGCATTTTCCATTCCCCACCCAAAAATACCACACTCAGCTATTGTTTAGCCTCAGAGCAACACCTCTTTCATGCAGCTCAGTTTCTAACCACATTAGCATGCGACGTGTGATTTGGGCAAAGGCTCCTCTTATTTATTTGAGACACTTTGCTGCTTTTGGTATTATTCTGAATAAAAGGTGAATGTTGATAGTTTTGGCTTCAGCAGTCTTCACCCAGCCTCCTAGATGATAAAAAATTCAGTATTGACTTACCTAAATAGCGTAGTGTCTTTCTGAGCAACTAATGATTAAGAGCTAGCACAGCATTTTGAACATGTGAAAGCTTTAATATCAGCAACAAATTGGGAAAACAGTTATTTTAAAATCAATTTTAAATGGAAGTGTTTAAGTGGCTTTCAGTACATTAAAATCTATCAGCTCATATTATACATTCTTAAAAAAACAGTAACAGCTTGGGCAATGGGTGTCAGGTTATTATATTGTCATTGGGATTTTAACAGGTGATGTATAGCTTTGCACAATGCACAGTGCTGCATTGGCGACAGCTCAAAAAATTACTTCAAGAATGCAATTCCATTGATGTTATTGATAATTGCTTTGGAAAGAGTGCACTGACTTCAGTGAGAATGCCAGCTTACAGCCAGCTAAATACAGCAGTGCTGGTGCTGGCAGAAGGAGCATTAGGGTTATTTTGCTCTCTGTCCCCAGTGCAGACACCATGCAGGAGGCAGGAATAGATTCTGCACTGCTGTTTTGAGGGGTCTGCAGCTGAGGAGTCTTCCGTCTTAAGCAGAGGAATTGTAGCATTTTTCTTCTTTGTTTCTCTAACCAAAGAGTATTTCAGAAGTCTGTCTAAAAATGAGAGAACAGTAACTTCATTTGTCTTTGCCCTTGCCAAGAGAAGGGGAATAGGAAGACTAATAATTATTAACAATCCTTGGAAAACTGCTTGTCTAAATAGCTAGAAATGTTGCAAGTCACTATTAAACCCAATGACCAAGTGTTGCTATGGAGATACTGTTTCATGAAAATCTTACCTGCTTTCCATTCACTTTTAAGCCATCATATGTAATTGCTTCTATTTCCCAGACCGAAGCTACAGAGAGAGCTTAGAGGCTCATTGCTTTTCACAGTTCAATCCTTATAGAGCTAAACCTATTGGAACAGAAAACATCTATGATTGTACAAACTAGATAAGGGGCAATTATTTCTTTCTGATAGCACTGGAGGAATTTTTTAGTAAACCACTCTAATTCAGCATTTTTAGATGAAATTGTAAAGGTTAATAGGAGCTGTTAAGTCAGAGCTTGTGAAAAAATTGCTTCTTGATGGTTATTTGGAAGCTGTTACCTACAAACTGCACCATCAAAAATCAAAGTTACTGTAGGCAGTCTGAATTTGCCATTTCTTGAACATTATTGACAATTTCTAACAAGCACTAAAAAATTACGTAACATCTGAGAGTGCCAGCAATAGAAGACAAAAAGAAGGATCATGGCAGTCCAGAGATTTGCTTGTTGCTCAGAAATAACTGCTCTCCCTCTGCTAATGAAGAAAAAGTCACTTCAAAAAGTACAAAATATTGCAATAAAGGAAGGAAAAAAAAACAGGTGTGAAATCTTATTAAAATAAGATGGAAACCAACTGAATTTGCTGATTTATGAATAACTTCTCCAACTTGCAGTGTAACAAATGAATGGCTGTGCGTCTTGAATCAGCATGGAAATTCTGCAGCAGTTTCTGCCAGATCTGGACTTGGGCAGGCTGCTAGTTTGCTCTGTGTACCAATTCAAAAACATAGAAAAGAAATGCAATGACATATCCAACATAAACCCCCACTATTAGAAAAACTGGATGCAAATTTTGCCATCTGGAGAAGGATGGTTGTCAGCAGGGAGATGGCGCCTTAAAGACAAGCCAGAGGCTGCAGTCTGGCAGTTGCTTGAGTTCAGTGACAATCTCAAAATGACCAAATGACTCAAGTGCAGCATCCAGGCTACAGAGTTTTTGAAACTTTTAATGTAAAGCTGCTTATACTTAATGTCAAGTAATAAAATGCTGTACAAATATAGAAGAAAACAGCCACCTCTTTGCAGAAACTCAATCCAAGCATTAAGCCAAAGACAGAAAATGATAAAGGGCAGATGGATAGAAATGATATTTTATTTTCTGCATGGGTTCACTATGAAGTTTCCAAGGGGAAAAATAAGGAAAGATGTGTATTGATGGCTCTAAGTGCAGCGCAGTGCTATCGCTCAGTCTCCTGTTCTGCAGTACTGAGCCGCTCATCCCTTGGTTGCTGAGGGGGCCTTCTGCTAGTAACATTTGTTATATAGTAGCAGATATAAGGAAGAGGAAGTTCTTTACTGTGAGGGTGGTGAAGCACTGGCTCAGGTTGCCCAGAGAAGCTGTGGCTGCCCCACCCATGGCAGTGTTCAAGGCCAGGTTAAACAGAGCCTTGGGCAACCTAGTCTAGTGGAAGGTGTCCCTGACCATGGCAGGGGGTTGGAACTGAGTGAGCTTAATGTCCATTCCAACTGTAACCATTCTATGAGTCTATGCTTGGATAGAACAGAATAAGATTATAGAGCGAGGCACAGAACAAGATTATATTTGGCATTAAGCAGGCAAATTCAGTTTATCTGAGGAAAATAGTGACATATAATTTTTTTTGTTATCAGGTAATCACCTATAAGAGGATAAAGCATTAAATAATCCTTCTGTTGGAGTTTGAAAGAGCACTCCAGTACATAGGCATTCCTGCCTGATCATGAATGAATGTGATACACAAGGGGGGGTTATAAATCAGATGTCTGTGAAATGCAGAAGACCTGCAGAAGCAGTTCTGGATCTGTACTGTTCTGCCATCTGCCTTCCACAAATGTGGATGAGGGCCTGCCAGAAGCAATTCAAGTCAGATAATGCAGTTTTCTACTTAGCATTTCACTTCATTGAACTTCATGAGGTTCTTGTTGGCCAATTTCTCCAGCCTGCCCAGGTCCCGCTGAATTGCAGCACAGCTATCTGGTGCATTAGCCACTCTTCCTGATTTTGCATCATCTGTGAACTTGATAAGGGTACAGCATCCCATCATACATACCTTTAATGAAGATATTAAACAGTGTTTGCCCCATTATTGACCCCTGTGGCACACCACTGGTGACTGGCCTCCAGCTGGACTTTGTGCTGCTGGCCAAGCACACACAGACAGATTTGTCAGCCAGTTTTCACAACCCACCTCAGTCCATTTATCTAGTACCTCCATCTGTTGCTTTATGTGAGACAGTGTTGAAAGCCTTGCTGAAAATGAGATAACATTACTGCAGTCCCCTCATCCACGGCACCTGTCTTTTCATTGCAGAATGCTCTCAGGTTTATCAGGCAGGATTTCCCCTTTGTAAATCCATGCTTACTACTCCCTTTCACCATCTTGTCCTTCATGGGTCCAGAAGTGCTTTTCAGGAGGATTTGCTCCATCACCTTCCCAGACATTAAGGTGAGGTTGGCCCTTCCGTAGACCCCCAAGTCCTCCTTCTTACCCTTCTTGAAGGTAAGAGTAACATTTGCTTTCCCCCAGTCTTCAGAAACCTCTCCTGATCTCTACAGTCCCTATGAGATAACTAGGAATGGCCTTGAATGACATTGACCAGATCCCTCAACCCTTGTGGGTGCATCCCATGAAGTCCCATAAACTTGTTTATGTCTAATTTGTTTAAATGCCCCCTGAATAGCCTGAAGTTGCATCAGGAAGTCTAGACTGGATATTAGGAAAAGTTTCCTCCCAGGAAGGGTTGTCAAACATTGGAACAGGGTTCCCAGGGAAGTGCTTGAGTCGTCATCCCTACAGGTATTCAAAAGACGTGTAGTTGTGGAGCTTAGGGACATGGTTTAGTGGTGGACTTGGCAGTGCTGGATTAATCATTGGACTTGAGGATCTCAAGGGTCTTTTCCAACCTAAAAAATTCTATGGTTTGAACTGGATTCTTCTCTACTGAGAGTAAGTTTTCCTTGTTCCAGACTTCCCCATGGCTCTCATGGGTCTGGGATTCCTAATGGAATATGGTACCAGTCAAAACTGAGGTGAAGGCATTGAGTACGTTTTCCATATTCTCAGCAGGTAGCCCACATTTCCTCTTGCCTTCCTTTTACTGATGATGCAGCTTTAAAAACCCTTCTTTTTCCTTTCATATCCCTCATCCTCACCATATTCGACTGTGCCCTGTTCATACAACCCAGATTGCCCTTGGCTGTCTTTGCAGCCAGGACTCGCTGCTGGCTCATGTCCTGCTTGCTCCCCAGTGGGACCCTCCAGGGCCTTTGCCACAGAGCAGCTCCCCAGTAGTCAATCTGGGATGGGTTTTTACAGGGGTCTTTCATTCCTAACGGCAGGATTCAGCATTTCTCCTTGTCAAGTCTCATGCCTTATTCCTCCAGCCTGACCCAGTCACTCTGGGTGGCAGCCCTTTCACTAAAATTCCCCTTGGTTTGGCATCATCTGCGAGGACAGTCACCTCCACCCTCTCATAAAGATCTTCAGCAGATGGATCCCAGCACAGCCCCCTGTGGTGCTCCCCTGGTACCAGCCTGCCAGCCTTTTACCCACCTGATTTTTGCCAAGCCACATGTTGAATACAAGAATACTGTGAGAGACAATGTCAAAAGCTGAAGTCATGGCACTTGATTTTATCACTCTGTACTGCTTTCCTCTTGAAAAATCTGGTCAGTTACAGAAGGCAATCAGGCTGATCAGGCAGAGTTTATCCTCAGTAAATATATGCCAGCCGTTCCCAGTTAGCTGCTTCTTATGCTCAGAAACGCTCTACAAGTGGCCTCATTCTACACTGTCCCCAGGGAGGATGTTTTCATGTGAGGCTGAATGACCTGTAGTCTCCCCATGTTGTCCTTTTGACTTCTTTTGAAGGTGGGTTCATCCTTTGCGTTTTTTGACTGGTTTGCACTCTTGTGTTAAGGAACAAGTGACAGGAAATGCGTATCTGCAGGTACAGATGGCTGCAACAGACCAAGTTTTCTCCAACTTTGGAGGAGCATCAGCTATTCTAGGGCATGATTCTTATCAGCTTAATAATGGTGTTTAACATACTAAGATGAATTTCTGGCTAAAAGCAGTATCCTAGAATTATTCCTATTTGTCTCCACTAACTGGGGCAGTCTGGGGGACAAGCTCCACAGCAGACTCATGAAAGGAACCTCAGAACTTCAGACAAGCTTTGCTTTCTTCCATTACATCTGTGTTGACACATGCTACCACTGAGGTGGCAAGTAGTAGCTGCATGCTCCTGACTTCTGAGCACTAGATATGCAGCATAGTGAGGCCACTCGTTGCTCTCATCATCTGCAAGTGAACAATGACCAGGATGGAGCTAATGCACCATCACTGTTGGAGGTGAGGTTTCTCAACACTTTCTTTTAACCAGACTGTCATTTAGAATAGACTTTTTGATTTCCAGCAGTGAGAAAAAAAGATTGTTGAAAAATTAGAGAATAAAACTATTATTTACCTGGGAGGGTTTTGTAACAAAACCAGCAAATTAAAACATTTGTATCCTTTTTATTTTGATTCTCCTTTATAACAACAGAATATGTAATTTCTAGTTGGTAACATCGGCAGCAAATACCCCAGAATTTAAGCCTAGACAAAGGAATAGCATTTGTTGTTTTTTTCCCATATGATACTGAAAAAATATGACCCTTTATCAAATGCACTGTGTCTGCGACATTCAGCTAAAGGACCTTTTCTGGCACTGCTGCCATTAGGAAATAATCTAAACCTTATTTTCCTCCTAAGGCACTGAGGAAATAATTGAATACCTTAGAGCAGTTATAAACATCTATGGAGGATGTGGAGGTCACAGACCATAATCTGTGTGTGTTATTGTGTGTATTTTGTGAATTGCCAATAGTTCAGCATCTTATAAATCCCCTTATTGGTTCCTCTCACAACTAATACTTGGTTGAAGTAAGAACTAAACCTCCCAGAAACTGCATACAAATACACAATTCGTTCTAGCAACAGCTTTCAGGCCAAAGTTTTCAAACCAGTTGCAGGTGTGCAGATGCACATGCACAGAGTGTCTCCTTTTTGGAATGTCTCCAGCTTGTACTAAGGTCACACTGGTGACAATAACCCAGCTGAATGGACAGCCTTCCATCTCTGTGAAAGACAGTATTTAATTATCTCCTTGAGTGCTGAGGAGATCGGTATCTGAAGAACTGGGTTTTCCGTTCACTTGATTGGATAATATCTGATGTGCTGTCCCACCACCTTGCTTTTAATTACTGTTTTTGGAAGATTAGGATCTGACAAACAGTCACTATGTATTGAAGGTTTTAAAAATCTATTGGTTAATTTTACCCTATTGTTTTATTTTATACTACATTTACTGTCAAGGCTGCTGTGAGCATCAATTAAACAATACTTGAAGTGTCAATACAAAATACAAGTATAGAAACGGCTGATTTTCAGGCAAAATCAACAAATAGGATCAAATCCTGATTTCTAAGTTATCTGCTTTATCAAATTGAACTTAAAAATCTCAAAACTTATAAAATCATAATAAACTATTGCCAATGTTCTCTGTATACTTTAACATTTTCCTTAAATCTTCCACAGTATTTCATTTTCAGCTTCCAGACCCCAAGAACTTGGGCAGATTTTGCTGTGGATTTTCAAGATGACCAGGGAATAGACCTTTCTGATCCTTGAAAGCAGTTGTAACTTCCCTGTTGGTGAAGGTTCTCTCCATGTACAGAACTGTAAACACCTCTGACACAAATGCAGACATCTGCAGTATGCAACATTTGCTCAGAGAATTAGAGCAAAATCAGCTGTTCAAGCTTTGGATCTGAAATTGTCTGTGTAAACTGGACACTGAATGAAAACCATACTATCATGGTTTAAGCACAGCCAGCAACTAAAGTACCACACAGCTGCTCACTTACTTTCTTCTTGGTGAGATGGGGAAGAGAATTTGGAATAAAAAGATAAAAACCTGTGGGTTACGAAAAGAGCAGTATAATTGAAACAAATAATAATATAATCATAACAACAACAATAATAAAAGGAAATAGGAATAAACCCCCAAAAAGACAAGCAATGCACAGTACAACTGCTCACCACCTGCATTGCTCACCAAGCACTTCTTGCTTCTGGGTAGCACCCCCCAGTTTATGTACTGGGCATGACATGCTGTGGTATGGAATAGCCCTTTGGCTAGTTTGGGTCATCTGTCTTGTCTCTGCTCCCTCCCAGTTTCCTTGCTCCTCCTCACTGGCAGAGCATGACAGACTCAAAAGTCCTTGATCACAATGCTACTGGGCAACAACTAGAACACTGGTATGTTATCAGCATTGTTCTCAGACTAAATCCAAACACAGCACTGCACCAGCTACTAGGAAGAAAATTAACTCTATCCCTGCTGAAACCACAGACGCTTTGTAACGTTATCTGATCCTGTGAGTAGATTATGTGTTATTTGAATGGAGGGAGAATAAAAAATGTAATTGGAACTGAGCTGAACTCTGCAGAAATGTGAATATTTATTCAGAGATGCTGGACCTGTGAGGGATTTTCGAATTTACACTTCCATAGTACAGCATGTAAAGTGTTTGTATCATCCTCAGGAGTAAAAACTCTCAAACAGCTGGTACACGCTTGATGGTGGTGTTTCAGGTCTGTGTCATGATGTAAAGCATTTTAATTTTCTCTCACAAAGTCAGGATGCTCACCCAGTCCCTTCTCCTACCAACATTTTCTCCGAAACTTGAATTTTTGTTTTGAACAGCTATGAGGCCATTCTGATCCTCATCCAGCACAAGTGGGGAAATAAATGTGTTTGGTTTGAATTCTTAGTTTCATTCTACCCTTGAAGTGGCATTCACCCTCAGGTCCATCTCCAGTGCAGAGCTCCATAGGGGAGCCCTATGACAACTCTGCAAAAGGTCTGCACTTTCTTATTTCAGTAACAGTGTCCTGGTGCCAATCTTGAGATGTTTGGAGGAATCCACCTTCTACTTCTCCCACTCTCCTAGCTACCTCCCTTTAAGGGACCTTCAGGAAGCCACAAACCCATCCCCCTGCCCTTAGTGACCTGTCGTGGTTTAAACCCGGTCAGGTAACTCGTTCGCTCACTTCCCCCCCCTTTTCTTGCCCTCCCCCTGCTCTCGGAGGGACGGAGAGGAGAATCAAAAAGAATGCAACTCCCACGGGTTGAGATAAGAACAGTTTAGTAACTAAGGTATAACACAAATCACTACTGCTACCACCAATGATAATAATGATAAAGGAAATAACAAGGGAAGAGATCATCTCACCACCAGCCGACCGATAACTCGCCCCCCCAGCCCGACCAAGCTCTGACCGATACCTCCTCCAACCCTGCAGTCCCCCAGCCCTTCCGGCTAACTCCCAGTTACATCCTGGGCATGACGTGCTGTGGTATGGAATACCTCTTTGGTCAGTTTGGGTCAGGTGTCCTGTCTCTGCTTCCTCCTGGCTCCCCCTCCTCCCTGGCAGAGCATGAGCCTCACAGAGTCCTTGGCCAAACCAAAACATCGCTTGTTATCAGCTCTGTTCCCGAGCTGAAAGTCAAAACACTGCACTACACCAGCTACCAAGAAGGGGAAAAATGACTGCTACTGCTGAACCCAGGACATTATCCACCCCTTATTCCATACCATTCACGTCATGCTCAGATCCCACATTTTCAATATACCATCACTCTTATCTCAGTGCACTCTTATCTTAGTGCACGGACCAGTCCCTATAAAGCTGCTGTGTCCATCTGGTCCATGATGTCAGGCTCCATCTCTTGTAACAGTCTTCCAGAGCAGGAGAGACTGTGTGCAGTGCTCACACTTGTGAATAACCTGGGCAATATTGTCCATTGCTAAGTCCACCCCTCGATCATGAGTCCATCTCTGTGTTGCATCTCTGCTCTGATGGCCTGAAGTGCCATGGGCCCACCAGGCTTAAAATAATTCACTGTCCCCTTAAGCAGTTTCTGCAGCTTGTGGTAGGGGATTCCATAGAGCTTCCTTCCATCTCTGATGCTTCCAAAGCACTGGAGGGGCCCAGTGGACTGGATATTTGCACATACTTTCCGACACACCCTGCCACCCATGACTGTCCAGCCTAGGGGCAAACCTCTTGGTCCCCCCATATCCTTGTGACAAGAGACTCTGCTTAACTTTTGAGATCAGACAAAATGGTCGTGGGTAGCACACACTCTGTGTGTGTGCCAACATGCTGATCCCCATCACAATCAGCAGGCAGGTCCCAAGGACACCCAAAGGCCATTCAAAACCTTCAGAACTCTCAGTTGATGCTGCTGTACTTGTCACTGGGGCTGGTGTAGCTGCTGTACTTGTCACTGGGGCTGGTGTAGCTGCTGTGCTTGCCGGCTCTCCCACCGCCAGCTTCTCTTTTCCTGAGTCCAGCTCTTCCCCCTCTGCCTTGCTGGGAAATGCTGCGTGGTCTCCTGCATCCTCCTGGGGCTCGGCGGGCAGCTTCCGGGAAACGCTCTCGGCGGTCGCGGGGCTCGGCTCCGTCGCGGGGCTCGGCTCCTCCGCGGGGCTCGGCTCCTCCGCGGGGCTCGGCTCGGCCGCGGGGCTCGGCTCCTCCGCCGCCTTCTCCCGCTGCTCGGCAGCCGCCTCCTTCTGCTCCTCGACCGCCCCGACCTCCTCCACCGGCAGCCGTCCCCTCGCGGCCTCCGGCCCCGCTCCCGCCGCCGCTTGGTCCCCGGGGCCGCTCTCCCGGGCCGGTTCGGCTGCCGCCGGCTCCCCGGGCCGCTCCCCCTCGGCTCCCCGCAGCCTCACGAAGATGGAGAGTAGGGTGAGGGCCAGGGCGGTGAAGAGCAGCCGGACGGCCAGGTACAAGTCCACGGCCACGTCCGTCCCGCCCTGCTGCTGGAGCCCGCCCGTATTACAAGCCATTGCCATAAAGCACAGTGAGACAAGAACCTTAGCCCAGGCCCCACACTTGATAAACACTATCACAGCAAATACCGCTACGTAAGTTACAACATTCTGAAGCTGTGAGATCAACAAGAACAACTCTGAGAGCCAATAAATCAGCATTGTGACGAGTGACTATTAATCTGGTCAGATCTGAAACCCTTCGTGCCCCACGTTGGGCGCCAAAAGAACTGTCGTGGTTTAAACCCGGTCAGGTAACTCGTTCGCTCACTTCCCCCCCTTGACATGACCTCAAGCTGTTCTTACATGAAGGGAGGATGGAAGAGAAAGAAAACCCCAGTCCCCTCAGACCTAAGTATTCTCTCCCTTTCTGTGAAGGGAGATGGCTTTGAAACCTCTGAATACGCCTTTCCTAATGCAAATACATTCACAGGTCTTTCTGAATGTAATAGATTAAAAATTAAATGTGAGGTTTGGAACGGAACTGCCAACCTGTGTTTGCTTTTGTCAGAGTATTGCATAGTAACCTGGATGACAGATTTCTCTGAAGACCATGTTTCAGCTGAAGCTTTGTTTTAAAAATTCCTCATAAAAACCATGCTGTTTTGATTTCTTAGTAGTATTTTTCCTTGCTTACCAGTTTCTGTAGTGTATCAGTGTATCATCATGCCTTTTCTTGGTGAAAGAACACTGCAGCATGGAGTACTTGTCTGCAGTAGGTTATCAGAAATGTGGGTCAGTCAGAGTTTAAAACGAGAAAAAGAAAATAAATTACAAGTCTCGTGAGGTACAATTACTTGACTCAGTTCAGCACTTCAGTTTCATATAAGGATAACTGCATAGATAATCCTGCTCTGCCTAATTCTTGAGTGGTCAACTCAAGTGCTTTAGCCTCTTAAGATCCTTCAATGCAGCATTTTTTGTATATAGCATATATAAATATATATAGCCTGCTTCTTCACCTACAAACAGTAGCTACTATTTCAAAATTTTCAGGTAATAGGAGGACAAAATACTTTTTTGTAAGCCTGATATAAAGGTGATGCAGTGCAGGAGAACTGTAAATAGAAAGGAAAAACAACAATAGAGAAAAGTCTGTAGTGCATAACCTTTGGGCCAGCAGCTCTGCTTGCACAGCCGGTCTGGCATTAGCATTGCCTCAAGGGAGGCCTCAGTTTGTTTGACCTGGAGATTCTCACCCTTTCAATAAGCAGAAAATGGGATAATACTGAGGTAATACTTTCCCTCCTGAGAGAGGTGAGATTTATTAGCAGTTTTACATGTTATTTTGTTTATCATGGAAAATAGTCTCAGAAAGAGCTTATTGCCTCAGTTCCCTGAACACAATTATACGTTAAGGGACTGTGGGAGCAGCAACTTAGGAGAAGCACACCACAAAAATAAGGAAGAGAGTGTTTCATTAAAGGCACAGCTCATACTAAGCTCAGCAGAGCTCTGCAAGCATGCTGCAGTGAGGAGTGAAGGTACATTACCTCCCTGATGTCTCCAGGCATGAGCATCCTGATGTGCTGCCCAGGCAGGGGCAGCATCTCTGTGCAGGTTGCTCCATCTCTGCCTCAAGGCCAGAGGCTGTCAAGGGTTTTCTGGTTAAACAGTTCTCTGTTGGAAAGTGCCACTTCAGTGAAACTGAAATGTTTACTCGATTTTGACATAATTCATCTTTGAAATGAATTTTGGTTATGCTTTGAAAAAAATCTTTTTGTTTTGAAAGCTGCAAATAAAATATTTAAGCAATGATGCTTTGTTTTACCATTTTTTAAAATATTTTTGGTTTTAACAGTGCTTTCTGGCTTCCAATTTGTTGTCTCAGACTTGTATGTATAAATAAATCATATATGAAACATAATTGATGATCGTGTAAAAATAACAGGGATTTTCACAAATTTGCCCTTGATTTTGAGGAGGAATCACTATAATAATCTAGATCCCAATTCCAGCATTTCTGTTTTCACTCCAGTGCTTGAAATAGGAACCCTCTTAATAAAGTACCTTCACACATCAGTACTGTTAGCACTGAGTACTCTGGAAAAAAAACAGTGCTTGGATATGCAGAAGTATATTTTTCATTGAAAAGGTCAGCTGCTCATGGGAGCAATGTAAGACCATTCTGTTCAGCTAATATAAACTGCACTCTTAGAATATTAACTGCAAATTCGTCAGAACACTACTAACTCCAGAAAAACACATAGGGAAATTAAAGGGGCAGCTTCTCTAATATAGTAAGTAGATATAAGGTGGGCAGGTTGTCTAAAATTACAGTAGTCTAGTCATTCAATGAATTTATGCAGAAATGGAAATGTGGATAACACAGAGCAGCTGACTAGGTTATACCAGCATTAAGTGATGCTCTGAGTACATCAGTACAGTAATTTCCCATAAAGAAACAAGCAAGCTGTTTTCCTTACAGGAAAAAATTGAATATGACAACACCAGTAGGCATATTTAGAAAGGGCTTTTTCAAAGGAGTCTGACATAACCATCTATTTTGTGATTAAAATGTGATCTGAGTGTCTGGTTTTCTTGGGTTTCTATCAAAATTCCAGAAAAAATGTATTTATTTTCCTCATATAGACAAATATGAGCATCTTTGGAGCATTTAAATTAAGTCAGTGGATACTGAAGATTATCCATAATAGCAATCTGAAGCAATTTTTTTTCATCTTTGGAAAACATAATTTTAAAGTTTTAATCCTCCTCTGATTAGAGTGCCTCAGTCCCTGCCCTGCTCCAGGGCACACAGAAGCTGTCATTAAGTTCAGCATTGCCTCGGATGGAAATCCTTTGAGTAGGTAGTTGTGTGCGACTGTGAGTTTTACAGTGTGGATCAGTATGGAAGGAGATCAGCCAGGAAAACATGTATCAAAGTAAACCTGAAATACGGCATGACAAGAATATAGGAAAATTCTTGTGTGCTCCTAAACTGGAAAGACACTGGTAAAAGAAATACTGAGCAGAAGTGATTGCCGTTGGGCAGAAATATCTGGACATCACTGTATACAATACATCTTCCTAATACTCTTTTGATTATCAATATATGCAAATTATTAGTTTTTAAACAATAATTTTTTCATGGTTTGGTCAATTCAGAATATGTGAATTGGAGAGTTCATCTCTCCAAGTATCTGAACTGTGCTGTTATCTTCAGCCCTGCAATCGTATGGAAAATACATTTTCACTATTTGAGAATTGCTCCGTTCCTACTCCAGCCCTGCACTTTCCAATTCAAAGGAAAGGGAGGCAGCAGAAAGATCTTAAAAATATTTTTGTAAAAGGATAAATAATTTCTTCATTTAAGTAATATGTGCAGAGCAGAGCTAAAGGCAATGTTCACTCATTCCGGCACTGATCCACTGCGCAATTCAAACTGTGATCTTGAAAGTTAATCAATGAAAGTCCTTTGATGTGGCAAAGTGCAAAGCAATTTCCAACACAGACTTGAGGTGGATAAACTGTGTTCTCCAGATCTATGTTATAGAATAGAATAAAATTAAGATAGGACGAGCTGTCAGAGGAAGTAACGATAGCAGTGGAAGAGTTGTTGTTTTTACTCAGAAAAAAGGTAAGTATGAGACTCAGTTATGTATACAGTGAAGATTTTAAGTACTTTGTCAATCACAGGCACTCTTTAGGTTGATGAAGATTTGGTACAGAGAACGCTCTGATCTCCTGGTTGCCTAGACTGGTGCCCTGTGAAGCATGCTGCCTCTCCGACTGTTCAGCACCCAAAGGTTTCTTTTCCATGGAAAAAAGAACTTGGAGGAAAAATAAGAGATAATAAATCACGTGTCAGGGTTTCCCCCATGGTGGAGCCTTTGTGCGCACCCAGATTCAGGAACTCAGACCATCTTCTCCCTTCTCTAAGTTTTGCTGTTAATGTATGAAGAGTTGAAGTAGACAAATGCTGGTTGAAAATCTCAGAAGGTGCTAGGTTTGATGTTTTAAGCTATTTGTATCAGAAAAAAAAAAAAAAAGGAAGCATCACTAGTACATTAAATCCAGAGTTTTCAAGTCATTCTGACAGTTTTCAATAATGTTAAAGTAAATTCAATTTATATAAATCTCAGGGTGCTTCCTTTAATTTTATCCATTTACCTTCATACTGAGCAACCTAACTTATATTTGAGTAAAGCATGACTTGTTTGGCTATAGCGTATTTCCCCAAAAGACATCAGAGTCTTCATTTGAAGATAAATAAAATCTTCAGCCATGGATATCAAATGATGGGAAAGCTACCACATTCCCAGGTGCTTTTATAATCACCACTGTTGTTCATACCTCATTTTTTCGTTATTCTGTATGATTTCATTGCTCACATCAAGCTTCACCATTTGTCATCTGCATATTGTCTCCAGTAGGTATTTACTATATGCTTTGAGATAATGGATAAAAAAAACTCAATAGTGTTGGGCTTTGCTGTGATCCCTGTGAGCCTCTAATAGGCATGCTTATATGCCTCAAGCAGTTTAGGTGACCCTAAACTTGTCAGCATTGTTTATCACATTCTGTCAGTCAAATATAGTATTTATTTTTTTCTGCTTTCAAATTTCATTTTGCTGTTGGCTTGGAAAAGCAAAGTACATTCTGTTTACTCTAGCAGTTCAGTTTTCTGTCAGACCTTTACATGAAGACAAACTGTTTGACATAGATGTTTATTATTTATTTTTATTCATTAAATATTTAAATTGTACTTCTGAGATCACATTAATCAAAAATAATACATTTTGGGAAATAGCTATTTCCTACCTTTGATTCAAAAAAAACCAAACCATAACTGATGTTTGCATTAGAGTTACCCTCTTACTGTATATATGTAAAAGTTGCAATTACAGAAGATTGGGCTTGTTTATAATTTTTAAGTCAAGAAATCTATTAAGCTGTTCAATGCAAGACTTCCCAAATATGGATTAAAATCATCCACAGAGTACAGGGAGTGAGCAGGTGGCTGTGTGGTTCTGAGTTACCAGCTGGGCTTAAAACACAACAGGAGAAATTTACACCGGCTCCAATTCAGAATCGTACCACAATAAACTCTGGAAATGTCTAACATTGCAAACAGTAAGTTTTGAAAATGCTAAGTAAGTTTGACCTCCTGATGATGAATTGTGCTCTTCAACAGCTGGATTTCAATGCTTCATTCTTGTTTGTCAAAACCACTCAGAACTGCCATTCCGCTGAGGAACACGCTCCCACACACTAGAAGCCTGGGGTGTCATGATGTCATTTGCGTGCCAGGAAAACTTTGGACAATATGATTTGGGTATATCTTCAATTGTCAGGTCCCAAAATAACAAGCCTAAATTCCAGCAAAGAGGTGTTAGCTTAAAAAGGACTTCATGTGCAACCAAAAGGTCAAAAAGCAAGCTGCCAGTCATATTGTCATAACAATAGTGCAATATTGACTTCAAACTTTAGGAGTTTTGGTATATAAGACAGTCAGGAGGAAAATATGTGTCTCCCTATTAGGCCCAATTCAGATAAAAACAGATTTAATGCAAATCTTTGCATCAAGCTGCTGAACAGTTTTGAAAGTCAAATATATTACATGCACCCTGCTCAGTAATGCTTATTTTGCAACTTTAGAACAGAAAATGCAAGGACGGTAGAAATTCTAATTTCTGAATGCTCTACGTACTTGAAATCAAAAATCCTCTGCAGACTTTGAAATTGTTTGGATCATCCGCTTGTCAGAGAGCAGCAGAAGGGGGCTGCTGCATGGAAGATGAGGAGCTGAAGGTCACAGCCAGTGCAGCACGGCAGTCACCTTACAGACAAGGGGCAGTATCCCATGGTACCCAAATAAGAAGAGCACAGTGGGTCCTGTGTCCATAACCAGTGTCAGCCACAGCCCAGTGATTGCCAGAAAAGTCTGCAGTGACAAGAAAGGACCAAACTAGGAAGTCGAGTCATCAAGCTGTGATGGGAATTGTGGTACAACGCTGGGTACAGGCATCCCTGTTACAAACCTTGGACAAGAAGTGAGTTCATTAATGCAGGTCCCAGTTGAAGACGCGAGGCCTCAGAATCCTACAGCTCTCCTGCAAATCTGATCTGAGGCTAGTTACACAGCTGCAATGCATCAGGACAAGCTTTGAACACAGGCAGAGTGCAGAGTTGCAGAGCCTGTCAGTGCCCTGACACTGCTCACCTTTGGATAACCCAGATGAAGACCTGGATTAATGGCAACTGAGAACTTTCAGAGACCTGGAAACTTCCAAAGATTCTTCCCAATTTGTGTTCGCTATGCTATCAAGCATATACAATGAGTCAAACTGTTTTCTGATATCCCCTCTATTGTTAGGCTTTGAATATCCGAATATTCTATAAAAGCAAGTAACTCTCCAGCAGATAAGACAGCGATGAAGAAAAATTGGCTAACTTGTCCAGCTAGGTTTCAGTGAAGAACTAGCAATTATAAACAAATTCTATTGATGTATGAATTGCTTGTACTGTTTAGCAAAGGATATACATCTCAACTTTGCACCATCCACAGGTCTGATTTGTCTTGCTAGCGTTTTGGTTAAAGTGTCCAGAACTCTACAAAAACAGCACTGCAGAGCTGCCTATTCCTAACAAGCTATTTTGGCAATACACAACAAATACCTGTAAAAAGCTGGTAAGTCAACAGCATCTTAGTGCACTATGCTGCCATTCACATTAACCTCCTATGCTTTGATTAGCCACTGCCTTTTTGCTCACAGAAGATCACCAATACAGACAACAGATGCCTCAATCTGCCAGCATGGTCTAGTTTGAATTCTGACATGACAAGGATGGTTGAACACTGCATAAAATAGTATCTTCTAATGAGTCCAACAAGATGACTTCCTACTTGCAGTCAGTGCAAACATTTAAATAACATTCCACAGCGTGAGCTGCATCCACCACTCTTCTTTGGTGTGAAGCTAGATCAAATATGTGCGCTAGGCACACATGCCAAAATTAAAGCTTGCAATACACTTTTGTATTGACTAGCTGGCTTAGCCTGGGTTGCACATGCTCACATACTTCCCCAATCTGCAAGTCAGCTGCAGAGCTCTGCTCATCTCATGTCATTTGTCACAGAGAGCTGATTGGAGTGTGGTTATATTTCACTCTGTTTACCACATGGAAATATTTCTCATAACAGTTGCTGGTGTTAAGCATATGTATTCATCACTAGGATGCAGCTCATTAACTATTAGGGAAGATCCAGGCTCTTGTTCATCTGTCATTGCATGCAAATGTTTCCAATATGCTTGTAGTTTCACAGTCTGAAATAATCCCTGTGGTGTAAATCTGAGCAGATAGCCTGGAGTCAGGTTGGTGAGAAATATGTTCCTCATTGGGAACAAAAGATTCAGCAGTCCTACAATCCAAAATGAAGACTCTTCAGCAGAACCAGCTGAACAGGTTATAAACTGGCCAGCCTGCAGTCAGCTTGCAACCTGTATTCACAGGTGTGGCCACTGTGTCTCACAGAATGGATAAAAAACTGTGAATAAAGAAGACAGAAGGCAGACTACTGTTAGGAGTGGTGGTAGCTCCTCAACATGAATAAGCACACAGGGAGCTGCTGATGGATTTGACAAGGGGAATGTGTTTGCTGAATGGCTGGGCTGCCTAGAAGACAGAATTTTGCATTTTTTTATCTGTAACTGTTCATTTTTGCAAAACTTCTGTAGAAGCCACAACAGTGGGCAATTCTGCATCCATCATGATGTCTGTAACCATCACCCGTGGACTACTAATATGTCTTCTGCCTTGGACAGATCCTAATGCGGTCAGGACTTACTGTATGTCCACCTGTAAGGACTCCTTGTTGGCAAACACTTCTAGTCATTACAGAAGCTACAAAAGTTCCAAACTTCCAACATCTGAACATTTTCGTGCTGACTTTGTGTTGTCTAGTTTGGAGAAGAGGAGGCTGAGGGGTGACCTCATAGCTCTCCTAACAGCTTCCTGAGGATGGGAAATGGAGAGGGAGGTGCTGACCATTTCTTGCTGGTATCCAGTGACAGGACATGTGGGAATGGTGCAAAGGTGCACCAGGGGAGGTTCAGACTGGACATTGGGAAGCATTTATTTACTGAGTTGGTGGTCAAACATTGAAACAGTCTTCCTAGAGAGGTAGTCAATGCCCCATGCTTGTCAGTGTTTGAGGTGTTTGGACATTGCCTTTAACAACATGCTTTTTAGTCAGCCCTGAACTGGTTACACAGTTAGACCAGATGATCATTGTGGGTTCCTTCTGGCTGAAATCCTCTCTCCTTGCCTCACCTTGCCTCTCCTCTCCTCCTCTCCTCCACTGTGGCCACTGATTTAATCCATTAAAAACATATTTTATCCATGTGATCTATTCTTGACAGGAAAGGTTGGCCACTTCAAACCATCTTACATTGTTATGCTTTTAACTGCCAGATTAAAGAGTCCACTAATGTATTTGTTTACTGTACTAGAAGAGCAACAAGAGAACCAATTTGAAAATCAAAGAGGGTTAGATAGATACAGCTGCTTAATTCCACCATTTGAGCTTGTTTATCATCAAACATATATTGCTTTGGTATAGACACTGCAGTTTTAACTACTGTTGATTTTCAACTCTTAGAATTAAATTTGAATGGGCTTGTTTAGAATAAACTCAGGATCAGAACTGCCATGACTAAATTTTGCAGGCAGAATCAGTATGTTTCCTTCCAGAGAACAAAACACCCTCTAGGCTGTAAGAATTTTTCTTACACAGAAAAGATCGTTGCTTACAAATCAGGCTTCGGGGACAGCCTGTGAAGACTTGTAGCACCAAGAAGCAACCTTTATACTAAAAAATCACTTCTCACTCCTGCAGTAGCTTAATAGCAGCATGTCACATAATGTCAGATCTTATGGCTGAGACTGTTACCTTTTGACTCTACTGAGCATATCCATGCTCACAGAAATCACATGATGGGGAAGAAAATCTAACACTATCGAGTCAGTCTCTGGGTAGTTTCAGAAGGTCGGCTTGATAATTTAATGAATTAGTATTTGTGCCTGAGCACATATTTGTTCCCTCCTCCTTAGCATGTTCAAGTGCACTGCCTTTTATTGCATAGGAATGAATACTTCCCCCCTTTCTGGTGACCCTAACAAGGACAGCTGACACAATCAGAGAGGAGATTGAAGGTGTCTGACTTGCCTGGCTCCAAGCCATATGGTAAGATGCTGAAGTACAGCAAGCAGGCCCTTGTTACCAAAGGGCAAAAGGAACCCTTGGCACTTGTAGCCACCTAAGAACAGTTACAAATCAAACTAGACAAAGGCACAGAGTATAGTCATGGTCCACATCCATGTAATCTTAAAAACGTCAAACGCTGCAAGATTAATAAAGAAGAACATAAGAATCCAAAACCCCAAATTACTTCTTTTGGTAGTCTGAATGCTAAAACTGCAGATTTAACAAGTAGCTAAGTCCACGCATTCATCAAAGCCAGATTCCCTATTAGCAAAGACCTCAGCGCAGAGTACTGAGTTGCAAATGTAGTCTCCTGGCATAAATACAGATGATGTCTGGTCTAACCCACTGGCACAGCTTCAGAGGCTTCTCTGACCTGCCACAGTCAGCTGCAATGCATACACTTGACCAACATGGCCATGGGAGGGTCACTCTGTTCTACTTAAATAGTGTCCTTGGTTTTCCCCTGAGACCAAATAGCAGTGCCATGTAAGATACTCTGTCAACTGCACGCTGTCAGATGTACTGCTTAGAACCTTGTTGCAGAGGCTTGCAGGCCCCTGCAAGGCTGTGAAGCTGGCTTGGGAGGATCTGACCATACTGCCCGTGGCTGCTTCTGTTTGGACTTCTAATTCGATGTTTGTCATTTTCCCAGGAACATCCTCTCTAGAAGCCAAACAATAATAAAGTATTCTACACTGCAGAGGCTGAGTATAATGACATTTAAGATTATCTTCCCACGCAATAACATAAAGAACTCTCTTTCCTTCATGCACTGAACCCTGTAAGCACTTTGGCCATGACTGTGGGAAAATTGAGACTAACCTGTAGATCCTAATTTCTAAAGCAAAGATGGCAATACTTCCAGCTCTGCACTCTATTCCTCTCTGCATGAAGACATATATATATGTGGCAGTGTCGTGGTTTAAACCCAGTCAGGTAGCTTGTTCACTCACTCCCAGTGAGTGGTGCCGAGCTGACAACAATCGAGGTCCGTGTCCGTCTTCCCCCCCCCCTGCCTCCCCGCACCGGGGCTCTCCCCTTCCCCGCTCCCGGAGGAACGGGGAGGAGGATCGAGAGAGTGCAACTCCTACGGGTTGAGACAAAAACAGTCCAGCAACAAATCACCACCGCTACTATCAGCTACAACAATGATAAGGGAAAATAACAAGGGAAGAGAATACGATACCACCGGCCAAGAAAGCGAGTTCCACCCGGAAGCCCCTGTCCTTCCGGGTAACTCCCAGTTACCCCCCACCCCAGACATGACGTGCTGTGGTATGGAATACCTCCCCGGCTAGCCCGGGTCAGGCGCCCCGTCTCTGCTTCCTCACAGCCTCTCCTCGTCCCTGGCAGAGCATGAGCCTCACAGAGTCCTTGGTCAGGGTAAACATCACTTAGCAACAACCGAGAACATCGGCTTCACCAACACTGTTCTCAAACTGGAAGTCAAAACACAGCACTGTACCAGTTAACACAAAGGAAAAACATGACTGCTACTGCGGAACCCAGGACAGGCAGAAAATGAGACTTCTGTGTGCTTTATCTTCTATTAGCATCATGTGGCAGACCTCTAAAGACTCTTGCATGGCTCTGCTGACTTTGAGCCACACAAGGATCTAAGACCATGGTAAGGGAGCCCCTGGTGGGTACAACAGGTTGTGTGGTTGCTGCAAGCTCCCTCTTGAAGTTTAGAGTTGATTTACAGTTGATTTCACAGAGGAGCTTCCTCCTCCCTGTCTCTCTGGAACTACCTGGGATCCTTGTGCAAACAGGCAGGCTGTTGTCCTTGCTTTGAGAAGCTTGCAAAGGCTGTCATGGTGGCTTTCTTTGCAAAGGCTGTAAAAAAGGAAGAGGAATTATCACAAAATCAAAGGCACAGCTACAGCTAAATTTGGCAAGGGAAGTGAAGAATAATAAGGGCTTCTTAAAGTATATTAGCCAGAAAAGGAATTAAAAAGAAATTGTAACCCTTCCTGATAAATAACACAGGGGATCTGGTAAGAACTGACATAGAGAATGCCGAGGATCTCAACAATGTTTTTGCCTCAGTTTTCACTGGCAACTGATCTTCTCACTTTTCTCAAGTCCCTGAATCTCCAAAAAGATAAAAAAAAAGAGTATATATTAAACTGAAATGTTGCCCAAGCAATAGAGAAGCCTTTTTGATCAGGATAACACCTCCACAAGGATCAGAGATGGTTAAGGTTGGAAAGAAGGAGAACATAATATTAAAAAGATTTTAGTAGCAACTTCAGCAACTCCCTACAAAAGGTTTTTCCTCCAGGCATCTGAATAGCAATAGGCATTCCCAGAAGCATCTTGCATCTCAGTATGCATAAATCATCAAAACTCAAAATGAGAAGGAAAGAAAGAAAGCAAAACAAAAAGCAGAGGAGATAGCAAGCAAGGAAAAAATAAAACAAAACTAACTCTCCCCCTAAACCTTAAAGAACAAAGAAGACCTTAAGGCAAAAGAAGCCCAAGTGAGTCCTGGGGAGTTGAACGGCTGTATGGGAAACCTTATAGCTAAAGCAGTTCTGTTGGTTTCCAGAGGATGCAGTTCTTCCTTCAGGGGATCAAGAACAAAAGCAAAAGCTTTCTGGAAATGACAGTTCATCATCTGTCTCTTCAGTTTCCATATGTGGAAAGAGTTATCATTTTCATCTTCCCCATGAGGAATACTCATAGCTGCTAAGAGGAGGAGAAGCAGGAAAGTTAGCTAAGACAAATAAAGGTTTTAAAACTTAAATCATTTTCATGTCTCTTTGTTCCTGAGAATTCAAAAAAAAAAAATGAAGGAATAGAAGTCTTCTAGAAACATCCTCTATCTATAAGTACACAGGTGCAAACATACAGCACAGCAGAATGGTCAAGGGAACAGCACAGTCTGAGTAGATAGAGACTCCCCTGTAGCATGGTACCCGATCCCAGATGCACCCTGAGTTTGGCACCACCTGCAATTTGCTGAGGGGAGCATTCTGTCTCTTCCTTTAGGTTATCAGTAGAGATGTTAAACAGAGCAGTTACCAGGGCAGATTTCTGTGTTATTCCCCTTGTTCTTGGCCTCTAGATCAGGTACAACCAATTAAACATTGCTCTTCACTTGTCAAACAGCTTTTTACCCATCTGCTTGTTCACCCTTCCAGACCACAATGTCCTCACATGGGTACCAGGGTACTAAGAGAGACACTGCTCTCCTTTCATCCAGAAGCCTAGTTACTTCATTAAAAAAGGCCATCAGGCCAGGTGGATCCAATCTCTCCCTACTTATCCTATATCCTGGAGTAGGGTGCCATGGCTTTAAAAAGCCCTGTCAACAAAACAATCCCTATGACAATTTCAGCTGTGGAACTAGCTGCGGACCTGAAGGATTTACTCCATTTTCCCCCTTCCTGACAGGACCAAGATAAAAATCACCTGGGATGTCATGGTCTTGACCATCACCCTTAGAACCATGTAGCGCCTCCAGAGACTCTCCAGCTCTTCCTGGCCATATTGTTTGTGCCCATTTGGAGGAGCAATGGGGGCTGTAGTCCAAGCTTTGCATGAACTTCAGCAGCCCTTGTGCTAGCTTTTACAATTTAGTTAAGCCCTTTTCCTCACCTTTGGCTGATATATTTGTGGTCTTGCTTCTTTCCCACAAGAAAAATTACTATAAAGCACATGAACTGTAGAGAGACCTTTATCTCTTGGGATTCAAATCTAGTCTGCCTTATTTTTTTGTACTGGCATTACCTGCCAGTTCTCCAAAGATACTAAAAATGCAGGATTTTAAATAGACGTTTTGGGGTGGGTTTGGTTTTGGTATTTTTTTGTTTGTTTTGTTTTGGCTTTTTTATTGTTCATTTGGTTTTGTTTTTTTTCTGTAAGATGAATTTTCATTGACTGAGTTACTGTTTTTTCAGGTAAAATAACAAGTCCACATGATGTAGATGACTGATCACATGGCACATATTTCAGACTTGTAGCAGTACGTCACTGCTCCCATAAATCCAGTACATTAATTGAATAAATAGAAATAAGCAAACCTGAAAAAATGTTGGAGACACCATCTGCTCAGAGCCCTTTGACAAAGAGGAAAAAACATCTAAATTCAACAGAAGGAACCACAACAAATAACTCACACAGCCCAGAGAGGGAGAGCACTGCATCATTTTCTCTGTTCTTGGATCTAACTCATGTGTTGGTGTGTCTTGTAGAGGGAGCTGTGCTGCCTTGTCCCCATATCTCCAGGAATTTGCCATAGCAGAATTTCAATAAGATTATTAAGAAAAGATCAGGTTTCTATCCCTAAAAAATAATCTTCCATTGTTCAGCAGCTGCAAAATTTTCCTCAGTAAGTTAACAGCAGGAGATTATTTCTTACCTGTGTAATAGTACCTGTGTTGTACCCTGAATATGCTTAACTTCTGTCAGGAAAGGCAATATTTTTTCTGTTAAATTACCTTAATACTGAAGTCCGCCTAGTTTCTCATTTTGGGAAAGCAGTGTAACCACCCTTAAGGGATAGAGACCATATACTATATGTTTACTTCTCTTGACTGAAAAGCACCCAGAGCCTTCCCTAGGGTGAACTTGTCAGCTGAGGATCCAGTTTGTCTGGGACTGAGACTGATGTCAGTCAGGACAAATGGTCTTTCCTTCCTGTTTCTGGGACTGTGGAGGAAGTTTTGTCTCTGGAACAGCTTGGGTCAATTGTAAGAGTTAACATCTCTCAGTTGTGCCCAGACTCCTGAGCCACTGCAGGAGCATGGGCCACTAAGGCAGAATAATGCTCAGCAATTGCTGTCCCCACTCCTTTTCTTCTCAACACTGAATAGCCCCAAAAGCAGCAAGTCACCTTTGAAGACTGAAAAGATGTGCTTAAACCTGGAAGAGATGCCCCTATATTGTATGGGAAAGGTCAATTCGGACTCCAGATCTCTGCAGAACTTAAAAGCTTCAGTAGAGAACTGACTACTCGGCCTTGTCACTGTTCCTGCTTTCATTAAAGCTAATGACCTCAAGGCAGCACAAAGTCATTGGAAATTTAGTACGTAAGTTTTAAATAATTGCAATGGTGGTTAAGTATGCTGAACAAAAAGTGAATATTTAAATGGATGTCTTTCAGGCAGCACTGAGCCCTGCAGAGAACTGCAACCTCTTCAGTAGCCAGCTGGCCATGCTTGCCAGGAAGGGAAGACAGCAGCTGGGAAGTATTCCTCAGACAATGCCCTCACTACAGAATTCTCTGTGAAGATCTATAACCTCAGGGATGTCAGCTATCCTCTTTTTTAAGTATTTCTTGTCTTTAAGGTGAAAGATTTATGGCAAGTAAAAATTGCAGCTCGCCAATGCTAGTTGCTTTACACCAAGGCCAAGCCCTTGGTTTCACAGTATCATTCAGCAGAGAGCCCAATTAATCCTTGTCAGGGGGTAAGGATGTTGCCTCAGGACACATACAACACTGCCAAATAAAATAGACGCAGACGGATATTTCTGCTGGGAAAGCACTGGGCAGAGATGGAGGGGAGACCCAAGTACACACTGTGAGGTTTCATATGCTTGATGCTTCCTTGAAGGAGTGAGATCATTAAGAGTGTTCAGTGTTCAGTTTTTGTTTCAGCAGATGTTCATTGTAGAGCTTTTTGGCTGATTTTTACCTATGTCCAGTTTGGCTACATGAGAAGGAAGAAGAGCTCAAGGATCAAGAAGTCAACTTAGCATCCGTTGTACAGAGATAGGGTTTGATTCAGGGTCTCACTGTGGTTTTACACCATTTATAGTACACTCCTGTCGTGGTTTAAACCCAGTCAGGTAACTCCCCCCCTTCTTTCCCTCCCCCTACTCCCAGAGGGATGGAGAGGAGAATCAAAAAGAATGCAACTCCCACGGGTTGAGATAAGAACAGTTTAGTAACTAAGGTATAACACAGATCACTACTGCTACCGCCAATAATAATGATAAAGGAAATAACAAGGGAAGAGAATACAACACCTCACCACCAACCAACTGATAACTCGGCCCCCCAGCCCGACCAAGCACCGACCCATACCTCCTCCAAACCCGCAGTCTCCCAGCCCTTCCGGCTAACTCCCAGTTACCTCCTGGGCATGACGTGCTGTGGTATGGAATACTTCTTTGGTCATTTTGGGTCAGGTGTCCTGTCTCTGCTTCCTCCCAGCTTCCCCTCCTCCCTGGCAGAGCATGAGGCTCACAAAGTCCTTGGTCAAACCAAAACATCGCTATCAGCTGTGTTCCCAGGCCGGAAGTCAAAACACTGCACTGCACCAGCTACCAAGAAGGAGAAAAATGACTGCTACTGCTGAACCCAGGACAACTCCCTTCATAATACCACTGGGAATATTACAGTATGAAATCAGGAGTTGGGTGGGATTACTCCTGGTATATTCTAGAGGATGTCAAAGCAAGTTCAGTAACTGCTTACTGTAAAGCGCTGTCTTTAATTGTGGGTGTTTTTGATACAGTTTAATGCTCTGAAATCTTTGTTTTCAGGGACTGACACAGGCCCAAGATACAGGGTGTCAAGTACCTTCTATAAACAAAGTCCTAACGAACTTCTCAACCCCCTCCTGCTTCACCAGCACACTCAGATTGCTTGTGAAAGAATCCCTGTTTCACATTGACATTGTTCATATTTTTGATTGGTTGCTTTGGTAATTTCAAGTCTTCTGTTACATCATTTTTTTTTTTTTCAGTATCATGTCTGGGCATTGGCTGCTGAGAGGACATCTGTGGTATGGAGTGAGGTTCTGCCTGGCACCAATACTTCCAGGTGAAAACAAAAGCTGGTGACATCTGTTTATCACCACCTGGGATGTGCTAAATTCCTTTCCAACCCTAAATACCCAGCAACTGGCAAACGACCATTGATATTGTGCTCCTGGTATATCAGACAAACCAGTTTCATGACAGCAAAAGCACATCCTGCTAAGTACCTGTACCCGCTTCAGCTGGGCTCTCAGTGCTCCTCCAGACTGTACTTCCTTAAAAGAATAAAGATTAAGACAGCTTCTGGTAGCTCACTCTGAGCATATTAGCATTTTGATTACACTAAACTTGATCTGAAAATGAAGAAGTGGTTATTTACAATTGGTTTGTGTTTTTCTTGCTACAGTAGGATTTCCTTACACTCGGACAATATAATGAACACTCATTTTTAGAGCTGGATGATATTGAACACAATGAGAAAAAATGGAAAGGCAGGGTCATAGGAAGTCCTAAGAACAGCTTGATAGCAATGCTTCATAGGGGGAGCATTTTCTCCTCAGAAGGGGAAAGTTTTAGAAGTCTGACCTTTAAGCATCTTTGAACAATATTATTACGCATAATTTTTCAGTCTTTGCTTTTTATGCTTCAGACAAAGGCTTTTTTTTTTGACAGAATGCATCCCTTTTCCAGTACAGTCACTACATTTGCAAAGTTCAATGGCCCATTAACATTTACAGAAAGTTTTTATTATTATTTTAGGAAAAGTTTGATTGCCAAAATCACTGTGGCATTAACTAATTAATATTTTGAAAGCACTTTGAAGATGAAAAGTGCAAAAGGAAAATACACTTTTTGATTTTATATTAAAATTAGAGTTCCACTGTGCAGATTTGCAATTTATCATAATGCCAAAATAGTCCCAACAGGATTCAGCTTAGTCATGCTTTCACATTCAGACTTCTTCAGTAGGGTCCTCAAACATCACTGGACACTGTGCTGAATTAGGATTATCCTTGACAAAGAGTACAGCATGTAGGAATTCTCCTCCTGGACCAGTAAAGCCAAAAGCAACAGAACAAGATATATCAATCACACCTTCATAAAGCATTGTCTTGTCTTTAGTACTCTGCTTCTGATTGCAGTGGGAAACTGAGTCATCTCTGAGGCTCTCCACATAGTCCTCCAGGACATGACAGGACAACCAGGAAAACACAGGTTGAGTTTATCAGACAGCAGCACCATCACACTGGTGAGACCTCACAATGAAGTGTGTCTCCAGGACACATCAGGCTGAGTTTAGCCATGGTATTTAGATCAGTCAAGAAATACAACTTGGTTGGGGTTTTGTGTGGGGGAGTCTTGGTTTTTGTTTGTTTTATTTTGTTTTGGTTTTTTTCCTAAAGGAGATTCAACCATTAGTTTCTGAAATGCTTTTGCATTTGATAAAGTTTTTCAGTCGTGTTGCAGAAAGACTAGGATCCAGACTGAGGCAGAAGCCCCAAATTAAGAATTGTAATATCTAAGTGTGGGAGCCTGGAGAAAGGCATATATAATCACTGCAGGCATCTCTGAAAGCCTTCAGAAGGTAATTTGGACCAATTCGCTAAACAGCTACCTGTCTTCACTGGTTGTGTGGGAAAAGTCAGCTTTTAGCTGCTGCTACAGAGCCAAGGAAGCCCTCCAGTCAGTGGCAGATGTCATCTCCAAATGAAAGTACTCACCCAAGATAAATATGGTCCATGATCTGAAATGCTATTTTCTAGGAAATGTTTGTGCATTGCTAGCAAAGAGAAAGTCACAGTCCTGGGAACAAAATCCTTCGGGTTTGCTCCTTCTTAGCTGGGTGAGGTCACTATGGGTGCAGTCAGTTTGCCTCCTGTGTGTTGTGCTGTCACCCTGTGGCAGTAGAAGAGGAGGCCAAGGCAGTAAAGCATTAGGTTATTGTGAAAAAGGTGGTATGTCAGTGTTTTGTGTAGAAATCAGTGCAGTGCCCTGAAGTTAATGTGTCTAAATCGTTTGTCCTCCCTGGGAAGTCACGTAAAATATACAGGGGAATTTTTCAATCCTAGTTCTGGATGCTTTTAACCAAACACATGCACTCAATTCATGGGTAACCGAGACATCAGGGATAAATCAGTGAGTTCTTCATGTTCCTTGAGAGCTAGCTGATGCTATAAAGCAGGATTCTCTTTGAGGGCTGGGTGTGATTTTATCCCTTTATGTGGCAATGCTTTTGGACTTTTCTAGAGAGGTACAACCTCACTTTTTGAATATGGTGTTTGACCAGAGCATCCTGTTCAGTATGTCTGCATTACTGTCCAGGCTATTGTTTCCTCCAACTTATCTCCCCAGTAAATTTTGATTCATCCATGCTTTCCTTTTGGGACAATGGTAGTTCTTGCTGTCTTGTTAAGCTGCATGAAATATTCTTCCACTACATCTTTTGCTGAATCATTTCATACCAGTAAGATGATATGAAATGATTCAGCAAATGATGGTATGAAAGAGATGGTATGAAATTATTCCCATTCTCTCCCAAAGAGAATGGGAACTAAAACATATAAGTAATATATTTGATAGTGGGCATGACAACAGGTAGAAACCCAGGCAATAACCAGCTCCATACTATCAAGTAGATAGTTATTAAATGTAACTCATGAACTGTTTTATAGACCAAATAGGGGCTACATATGTCTCTGTGGACAGTTTGGATACTGTCTTTAGGTGCCTGGTTATCTAGTTCTGTGAGATCAGAGGACCTACACCAGACCTACTGCAGGGACCACAGCAATGGACAGGAAGAACTGTAAATGCCTGGGATGGGGAGAAGGACAGCAGGATCCATCCCAGAGGGTTCAGAGCCAGGGGACGAGCACTTGTGCTGAGTAGTGTCAGAAAGCTTTGGAAAGATGAGGTCATTGTTTCCATTTTTCCTTGGCTTCTTACAAGAGCTCTTGACTCTAATGAATGAAGCATAAGATCTGCTGACTGGAAAGTTAAATTAGATAAATTCGGACTATGGATAAGGTGCCATTTTCCAGAAAGAGGGTAGGCATCTCTGGGCAGCTCCCTGAAGTTCCTGGTGCATATCCACCGCCTATGCTGGAAGTTGTGTTTCCAGCAGCGAATTCAGAGCAGGTCTCTCTTCCACAGGCTGTCACACTAAATGATCCATCTTTTCAGTAGCTAGAATTTAAATTACTGTTTCCCAACATCTCCACATCATTAGTAATGCCTTCCTCAGATCTTCTTTCTACAATTTCCTTCCATTCCTGATCACAAACCGCCTGAGGAGCCACCTGGACAATAAACTCTGTGGTGGAGGTTTTCGAATCTCCCTCCATATAAATCCCAAGAAATTTTCAGAAAACTGACTGTTCAAAATCCTTAGTCACCTTTGAATTTCTCAGGCTATATTTTTAAGTGCCAGGAAGTTTGTAAGTGTTCACTACTAGGAAGCACTTTGTCTATCTGGTAACAAAGCTGTGTTACTAGAGAAAGTTTAAGTAAGTATAATTTTTGACTTTCCTTTCCTTCTTTTTAATCACCACCTTTAAAGAAGTCTTCCAGAAAATGTGTTACTTACTGCAGTAATAAAGGAAGTGAAACACCACTGCAATTTAACAGTGGCCAACGAGGAATGAGCTGTTTCAATGTGTTGTTAAGCACCAGTATTGTTCTTAACCTTTAGAAAAATCTAGTTATCTGCAATTATGTATAGCAAATCATGTAAGCCTGCAGGACTAGACTAATGAATTGCCTACCAAGGATCCCCAAAGGGGGTCTCTCAGTCTCTGATGCAGTAAATTAAAAACTGAATTCCTTACATCTGTTTGTTCACCATTAAGTTTTCATTCATGTTCGTCATTCTACTGAAAATAGTTTCTTACTGACACAGTAAGTAAGCATGACTACTAGAATTTTCATCAGTGCCTTGTGTATTGCAGTGCATTGAGATGACTGCTAAAAACAGTTTTTCAGAAGACACTGCACAAAATTAATAAACAAGAAGAGACCAGAGAGGTTGTGCAGATTCTTTCAAAGTAGATGTTTGGAGAAATGAGATTTGCTGCTACATTTTGCTGCTACAAGTATCTTGTCAAAGCTTGATACCTAATGCTTCTTTTTGTCCATCAAAGCTATATTTAAGCATTAAATCTTTCATTGTGGTTCTGTGGTGGAGAGGATGGCATATAACTCAGAGCTCTGCTACCTAGCTTGCCAGGGGCTAAATTCCCTTGCAAAAGTAGTTATCTGTAGTTCTATAATAAAGCACTGTTCTAATGAAAAACAAGGATGACAAAGTTTCCCTTCTTTTAGGTCTTCAAAATTTTAATTGTACATACACAAGAATATAAGGCTAAGAATTCATTATTAAAAATATTTGACATTGTTAAACTAAAACCAAAAGGCGTAATACAGTATAATTCTATACATTATCTGTCAGTACTGCGGTGATTCTCTGAGCTGCAGCTAAAATAGCTGGCTTGGTGGTTGTCTTGTGGATTTTGAAAGTCAGTGCGGAAGCTCAGCTCTGCAGAAATTGCTCTGGTTTAGATCTAGAAGCAACATCCATCCTTCTGTGAAAGCTCAGATTTACCTGTGAAGGTACACTGTGAGAAAGATAAGAACAAGCAGAATGCAAATAGACTAAATATTCAGGTACTTGGTGGTCAAGGAGAAAAGCTGCATGACCTACACCTTCATCTCACTTTCTGACCCTTCTTATTGAAAAAGATTGCAATGGTGTTTTGTTAACATTTACAAGTTACCAAGTGATGAGCATTCCAAGTTTTTATAAAATAAGAGAAGTTTGAGATGAAACTGACACATAACAGGTATCAATACCCACCTTCTGAGTCACGTTGGACACCTTTAGCTCTGCATAAGGAGACTCTGCAAGAAGGGTATGCACATCTATGAGTATGAAGCAATTATTTATTGGCTAACAAACATGAAAGATAGTTGGGATTTAAGGAGGGTGACACTAACCACTCCACAAGGCATCCCAGAGATTTTGCTGGTGGGGCAGGAGGGGAACCATTGGCCACTGCAGCTCCCAGGCTCAGTGCTCAGATTTTGCCATCTTGTGTTGGCCCAAACCCTTATGGTCAGGCACTTCAGACTGGTGATACAATTGGCTGAGTCCCTTGATGGAGGAAGGCTGCAGAGGGGCTTAGAGAGGGAGGAGTTACCTATGGAGCATGGAGCAGCAGTAAGATGGCTACAGAACCACTGTCCGCAGCCTCTTTCCCTGTCCTTTTCCCTAGGTAAGTCCATATGTAATATTCCTTGAAGCAGAAAGACTGTGAACCTTACTATTAATTATTAAAATTCATATTTTCTGGTTATGACATAGCTGCAGAATTATTACAGGTATTAAAATGTTTATTTAATGTAACAATCCTTGAAAGTATCTGGTTTCCCAAACTGTGAGACCAGAGGCATTCTGAGCCTAGCAGAAAGAGCAGAAGAGGTGTTATTTAACCATAACAGTTCTGATCACAGGAGACAAACCTACTTCTCCTCACTAGCACAGTTGCACTTCACGTTCTTCAGATACTTCTGCGGATGTAGCTCTCACTTGTTCTTGCTCGGGGCCTGACTTTGAAAAATACTAGCAGCTTCCTACAAAGTAATGCATTCTATTACCAGAGTTTTTCCCACTGTAGCTCCCTAAGGCACCTTATTATGGAAGTAAGTATGTTCAATGAGGATTCCAGAAATTAGGCTCAAAACAAATGAGAGACTTTTGTTGCAGGTGGTATTGCAGTTGAGAGGCAGAATTCACTGCAAGTTATTGTCCTGGGCTCAGCAGTAGCAGTCATGTTTCTCCTTTGTGGTAGCTGGTGCAGTGCTGTGTTTTGACTTCCAGCCTGGGAACAGTGCTGGTGATACCGATGTTTTTGGTTGTTGCTAAGTGATGTTTACCCTGACCAAGGACTTTGTGAGGCTCATGCTCTGTCAGGGAGGAGGGGGAGCCGTGAGGAAGCAGAGGCAGGGCGCCTGACCCCGGGCGCGGGGAAGGGGAGAGCCCTCTGGGGGGGGGCCTTGATTGCTGTCAGCCTGGCACCACTCACTGGGAGTGAGTGAACCAGCTGTCTGGCTAGGGTTTAAACCACGACAGTTCTTTTGGCTCCCAACGTGGGGCACAAGGGGTTGAGATAACGACAGATCTGACCGGATTAATAGTCACTCGTCACAATGCTGATTTATTGGCTCTCAAGGTTGTTCCTCTTGATCTCACAGTTTCAGTATATCGTATCTTACGTCCATCCGGTATTTGCTGTATTAGTGTTTTTCAAGTGTGGGGCTTGGGCTAAGGTTTTTGTCTCATTGTACTTTATGGTAATGACTTGTAATACAATAGAATCATTGATCATGAAACTGATCTGGCTTATGTTCCCAGTGTGGTCACCACCTTTATACTTTGGGAGGTATATAATAGAATTGCTTAGCAATTACACATCTTTTTTCTCCTTCTCAGGTGCTCAACCTGTGAAGGAGACATCCTTTTACCCTCCCAGTCGTCCCCCCAGACCATTTACATTTGAGAGTTTTGAAGTTTTTGAATGGTCTTTTAATGCTGTTGAGACTTGTTTGCTGATGGTGATGGGAATCACCATGCTAGCACGCATACAGAGTGTGTTTTGCCCACTACTGATTTCAAGAGTTAAGCAGAGTCAGGTTTGGGTCTTGTCTGGGGTCAAACGACGATGTAGGAGGACCGAGAGATTTTCCCTGAGGCTGGACAGCCATGAGTGGCAGGGTGTGTGGGATAGTATAGGCAAGTATCTAAGTCAGTGGGCCCCTCCAGTACTTTGGAATTTCACTACCGAACAACTGCAAAATCCAGAAGAATTAGTAAAACACTTAAATGAGGTGTGTGGTCATTCTGGCCATACCAGAGATAGACAAATCATGGCAACGTGCGGGGTCTTGGCCTATGCTTACGGGGCCTTGTTCAACACTATCCAGCACCTTCAAAAGGAAAAGAATGTCGGCGGATCTGAGGGCAAAGCAACAGTCAGCGCAGCTACTCCAGCTCCAGGCACAGCAGCTTCACCATTCCCAGCGACAAGTACAGTCGCTACTCAAGCTTTGGCTGCAATGAACAGCACAGCTACCCCAGTGGCAAGTACGGCAGCTGCTCAAACTTCGACTGCAACAGACAGTGCAGTTACCCCAGCTCCAAGCACAGCAGCTACACCACCCCCAGCAACAAGTACAGTTGCTACTCAAACCACAGTGATAATCACTGCAGCCAAACCAGAGGACCACTTCGTACCAATATTGGTTGCCCCTGTACGCAAGAGAACAAGCAAAAGAGGCAAGAAGGGTGAAGCAAGATGAAGAAACAATGAATTCGCCACCTGGTCTAGCATCCGATCAGGAGTCATCATCACATGACGAAGAAGAAGAAGAATAAGAGGTAACTTCTCGACCTCGGACCTCAACCGAGCTACGGAATATGCAAAAAGATTTTACCCGTCAACCAGGGGAGACTCGAGGTCGACCCCTCGGCTTTTGGAGTTGGGGATACAAAGGATCTGAGGCCAGCTATACCCCATCTGAAAGAGATGCTGGCAGCCTATGAAGGGGCTCGAGCTGCTTCAGAAGTGATTGGCACTGAAGCACAGCTCCTCCTGGCACCCCAGAGAGAATTGAGTCAGACAGTGGGACTCATTTCTGGAATAACCTTATAGATATTTGGGCCAAAGAGCATGGCATTGAGTGGGTATATCACATCCCCTACCATGCACCAGCCTCTGGGAAAATCGAATGGTACAATGGGCTGTTAAAAACTACACTGAGAGCGATGGGTGGGGGAACTTTCAAGCATTGGGATACACACTTACCAAAGGCCACCTGGTTGGTCAACACCAGAGGATCCGCCAACAGGGCTGGCCCAGCCCAGTCAGAACTTTTACATGTTGTAGAGGGGGACAAAGTTCCCGTGGTGCATATGAAGATTTTGCTGGGGAAGACAGTCTGGGTTATTCCTGCTTCAGGTAAAGGCAAACCCACTCGTGGGATTGCTTTTGCTCAGGGACCTGGATATACTTGGTGGGTAATGCGGGAAGATGGGGAAGTCCAATGTATACCTCAAGGGGATTTGATTTTAGGGGAAAACAGACAATGAACTTAATTGTATGCTGTTGCCTGCTGTGTAATACTTTTATAGCTCATCAACTAGATGTCTCCAGGTCACCAACGACTAGCCCTGACTTCCCTCCAACCATCATCCCAACAGAGAATGAACTTTGACAGAACCGGATGAGTTCCGCAGTAAAGGAACGACCAGCATCAGCAGGCAACGACCCAATACTGCACACAGCCTTTCCTGCCCTGAAAGATTGTTACAAGAGATGGAACCTGACATCATGGACCGAATGGACTCAGCAGCATTATAGGGATTGGTCCGTGCACTAAGAAAATTAACTTTTTCTCTTGGTCTGTATGTATATGGTTGCATATATGTGGGAGAGCAATGGTGTATTGAAAATGTGGGATCTGAGCATGACGTGAATGGTATGGAATAAGGGGTGGATAATGTCCTGGGTTCAGCAGTAGCAGTCATGTTTCTCCTTTGTGGTAGCTGGTGCAGTGCTGTGTTTTGACTTCCAGCCTGGGAACAGCGCTGGTGATACCGATGTTTTTGGTTGTTGCTAAGTGATGTTTACCCTGACCAAGGACTCTGTGAGGCTCATGCTCTGTCAGGGAGGAGGGGAAGCCGTGAGGAAGCAGAGGCAGGGCGCCTGACCCGGGCTAGCCAGGGAGGTATTCCATACCACAGCACGTCATGGCCGGGGTGGGGGGTAACTGAGAGTTACCTGGAAGGACACGGGCTTCAGGGTGGGACTCATTTCTTAGCCGGTGGTATCGTATTCTCTTCCCTTGTCATTTTCTCTTATCATTGTTGTAGTTGGTGGTAGCGGTGGTGATTTGTGTTGTACATTGGTTGCTGGACTGTTCTTGTCTCAACCCGTGGGAGTTGCACTCTTTCGATCCTCCTTCCCGTTCCTCCGGGAGCGGGGAAGGGAGAGCCCCGGGGGGGGGGGGGTGGTGTTGAGCCCTCGATTGCTCTCAGCCCGGCACCACTCACTGGGAGTGAGTGAACGAGCTGTCCGGCTAGGGTTTAAACCACGACAGTTATGGACAGTAAAAGCTTTCATGGCTTCAGGGAGAGGCTGAAAAAGTTCACAGAAGGGAAATAAACCAGGAGTTGCTAATTTCATAGAATCATTGAATCATAGAATAGTTGGAAGGGACCTTAAAGCTCATCTAGCTCCAACATCCTGCCACAGGCAGCAACACCTTCCACTAAATAAGGTTGCTCAAAGTCCTGCCCAGCCTGGCCTTGAACGCTGTTAGGGATGGGGCAGCCACAATCATTCCATAAAAAAACACTCCCAGCTCAGAAGTGCTGCAGTGCAGGTACTAATGGGCTAGGAGAATCATCAATAAAATACCATGTAACCACTACGGGAAAGCAGATAATTTGACCCACTATAGCCATTCTTCTGTAAAATAAGCATAAACACACCTACTTGATTAATAGTGAAGTAGCAATCATCATTGTATATGCTCCACTTTTCATGAACATTTTAAGAAAGGTGAAAAAATTTAGACTGAAGAGGAAACGTTTATGCAAAGCATATACATTTTTATCTGGTTAAAGGTATAGACCATTAAGATATTTAACTTTCTGATTTCTGTGCCTATTGTCAATATTTTTAATGTCATGTTCTACATCTTTTTGTGCTAGGCCATCACTGCGGTCTCCATTTGTGATCATATAAATCTCAGATTCTTGTTTAATTGTGGATAAAGTTGATGCTCAGTTTGATTTAGTTGAAACAGCACAGATAAAAGTCATCAAGATCCTCAGATCTGGGCTTGTCATTCATAGACAGCTCTGATGTTTCTTTTTTTTCTTCCTGCACACCCTGCAACCTGCAGAGACCTGGGGAAATAGCATGGTGCTGCTCAGCTCTGCCAGCCTGGCTCCCAAAATCTGATCGCAACAGGAAATAAAAAGGGAAACTAAAACTTATGCCCATCACCAGACCTGGGATAACCTGAATCAAAAGACAAAGATGTTAGCAAATGCATTGCATAATAAACTGCTAGCAGAGTTCAAATCTAAAATAAGTAGGGGCCAGAAGCTGACAAAAACTATTAAAACAGCAATTCTGAAACAGGTGCCTTTGCTGTATATTCAGCATATGATGAAGTGTATACACCAGTGCAAGTCCTGTTAACTGTCCTCGGATGTCGGTCAAAAATGAATCTTCACAAGTTGAGTGAGAAATTGCATAAAAATAGATTTAACAAAAACAACAATGAAATGTTTGGAAATGCATTTAATGCAGCAGTTTCTGAAGTATAGCACAAAACAAAGATTCTATAATGGGTGTCAAGATAATAAATCATAGTCAAATTCTTCTCACACTTCTGAGTCATTTAGCCTGCTGTCCTTTTGAATTGTCACTTGAACAAAAGCATCTTAAATGAACTAATTTAGTAACTTACCTCATTTGCCTTTCTTTGGGAAGCATTCTTTTTCTCCAAAATTCTCTAACAATAGGCTAAAAAGAGAGACAAATATAAGCGAAATGCCAGTAAGAAAGACAATTATGTTTTTCCATGAGATGAAACTTTGAGATGTCTATTTCAAGCACAGTCACTACGTACACCACTTAACCCAGATGTTCAGCTCAGCATTTAAAGAAAAGCCATGGAAATGATCTCTCTTATCAGGAAACCTTTGGGAATCCAAACCTGCACCTGCAACACAGCTACAGCACAGCACAACAATGTTATGAAAGGACACCCAAAGTGTCTTGGCTATCAGAAGCCATACAACTGGCCTAGCGTGACTCCTCCCTGAAGCATCACACTTTGCTCACAGCATTTGTCCTTCCTTCAGTACCCAGATTTAACTCTCCAAGGGCTAAGCCACATATATCCCTGTCCTAGATTGAATAAACTGAATAGAAAAAACCTAAAGTTAGAATTTAGGCTCATGATACAGTTTGAAAGAGGGACTGTCCTCATGGCATATCAGCACCTCCTAAGCAGTGAGTCCAAGATTGACTCCACTGTAGATACCCTTGCAAATTGCAGAGCAAGTTGTTTCATCTTTGGATGCCTCCTCTCCTTGCCCACGTGAGGATAAATGCAATTATTTGCTCTTCTCTGACCACTGATGCTGGAAATATGCTGAGACCAGAAGCACTCTTGCGTTGTGATCATGTTTACCACAATGGTGCTGAAGTCTCAGCAGGAGGCTCCTAGTGCTATGTAGCATAAATAGATAAAAGTAACTAACATCTCTAATGAGAGACTTCTTCAAAAGTCTACAGAGGCTGCCAGGCTGATCTATTCCCATGTGCCTGTCTGAAGAGATGTGTGCCTGTTAACCTACCTTTTGGGTTATTTTTTTCTGGTGTTCATAGGCAACCTGTGATTGTATTTTATTTTCAAACAGCATTTTATTGTTCTTGAGGATTTCTTTTCTTAACAATCACTGAGATTAAGACAGGCACTTAAAGAGAATTTAGTAAGGCTGTCTTCATTACCCAGCCTGCATACATTCATGTTTCCAGCATTCAGAAAAGGTCTAACAGATGAAGGCATGTATGAAAATATCATGAAGCCCTGAACCTCAATGGGATTTTAAGAGGGTAGGTTTTAAAAACCCACATAAATACATAGAGAATTAGTTGACAACATTATAAACCACAGAAAGAGCTACAGAAAAACTGAGAAGTAGCAATATTCTCACTGTTGCCATCAATCTATTTTAACATGAAACAAGATTTAAAGCCATAACATTGGTAGTCATGCTATTCTGCAGCATCTCTATTGCCTCTCTTTCTCCCTCTCTCTCTCTCTCTTTTTTTTCTCTCTTTCTTTTTGGCATTTATGAATATTTCACATTTTCCATGAGGCTGTAGATCAAGTCAGTGAGTTGTAATTCTCAAAGACTTAAAAACCATGGGGCAAAAAGATCTTACAACATGTATTTATTAATCTCTTCATTTAAAATAAAAACCTGTTGATTTCCTGAGTCCCGATCATGATTTCTGAATACTTACAATGCTTTCCTATTGATCTGACCTGTTTTGTAATTCTGCAGGAGCTGTAGCTACAGCCCTGGAGTGCAGCTGACCTGTACTAAATCACTCAAAACCAGCTGCACAAAAATAAGTAAATTTTTTTATCAAGAAAAAATGAAAGTTAGTCAAAGCAGAGAACAGGGGGAGAGCCAGTAAGAACACAGTTTAATATATCTGTTAATATTAGGGTTACTCTTGCTATTACCAGAAGCAATCTAAAGCACTGGTAAATAACATAGAAATAAAGAGAACAATAATATATCAACGGGAAGGACAGAGATCAAATGCAAAAAGTCTTCAGAGGCATCTGTGGTAGTAGGAAAAAAAAAAAGAAAAAGAAGTTGATTTGATAAAACACTTGCTAATATAAAAAGGAAAAATGAGCTTTGAGGGTGCAATTAATCTTGCTTAATTTCAGCCATTTAAACCATTCAAAACTTCAACCATTTAAACCTTAAGCATCTCATTTCAAGATAATTGTCTGGTTTCCTATGTAGTCAGTGGACAGAAATATGTTACAGCCAAATTTAATTCATCTCACCTATTTTGAACAATGCTTTAGGGTAGGCTAATTTGGAGAAGCTTTGGTCTCTTTTCACAAAAAGAAAAGTTGGGACCACTGCCTTACCAAACATAAATATATTGAACAATTAAGATTAGCTGAGATGAGCTGCACTCTCACATAGGGGAAAATTATGGAAAAAAAAATGAAGCCAATACAGATTTAAGAATTACAAAACCAAGCAAAACAAGTTAATGATACGTAGCTCTGAACAACCTGATCTGGTTGAAGATGACCCTGCTCATTGCAGGGGAGCTGGACCAGATGACCATTGAAGATCCCTTCCAACCCAAACTATTTTATGATTCTATGACATAAATTGCATAAAATCTTTTGATTCTGTGAATGAAGTTTTAAATGGTATTTGAAGACCCCTGTGTTTTATCACCATAGTATACATCTAACTGGAAGGAAAGAAGCTCCTAAATCAGTAACGCCAGTTCCCTGCTTGGATAGTATCATCATTGTATCATCTTTTCCAGAAGACAATTGAGCTCCATCTTGAAACTGGTTAGATGTGGTTATAATTAGAAACAGACACATACCGCTGCAATTTTCTTTTCAGAGACTGTTATAAAACAATGGGGCAGTTTCCTTGGGAATTATACATATTTGCATCTAGGGTATTCCTACAGGTGTGAAATGGAGTACAGTTTGTAAAACAATAAATTAACAGATCCCCAAGATCATCAGTTCACATGGGAAAGTGTAATCTTGAAGCTAACTTGCTTTGAAACTTCAGTTGACTCTCAGTGTGGTCCTGCCCATGAGCAAACCAAGTAACTGCACCTTGCCCTGAGCTGATTCACATCTGGCACCTGGGCGTCTGCCCTGGATAACCCTAAATACTTAGGTCTAGAGACAGGATGTATGAGGCCATGTGTAAACACAGCCTTAAAGTCATCCTAGACCATGGGGACACTTTGTCAACATGACCCTGGCTTTTTTTTGCAGGATGAATTTGGATTATTCAAACGATCTGTTCTAATACTGACTTTTCAGAAGTTTGCCTGAGCATGCTCGATTGACAGTGAAAAGGGAAACATTAGTCACAAGCTGAACAGAAGTTATTTACTCTGAATTTGTTGTGTAGATGTGCTGTCTATTCAGATTAGCTGTATTGTAATTGCCTCTAATTCAGTGTTTCATCTGTTTGCAAAAACCGTGTTCATTCTAATAGACTATTTAATCAGTTTCAGTGACAGATGTACATAAAAATATTTCTGTTCATCCAAAGAAATGGAACTTCATAATCAATTACTTTCTTACTTGGTTAACAAGAAGTTGCCAAGTACAAAGGAGATTATCCAGTAGTATGTTTATGCTGCTGGATGACTCTCACCCTTGACAACTTTCCAGGTTTAGAAATTAATGCATTTTACAGATTATAAGGAAAATATTTACAAAAATAACAAAGCACCAATTTGTAGCCTGAACTGTTAATCAATCACCTTCATATTTATGAGACATAAAGTACAAAGTATGTATATTGTTGACACAGCAAGTTTGGATCAGGTCACCAAAATTCCTGAATAAGAATAAAACAAGCAAGCTAGTAATAAAGCCTTTTCACTAAACTGTTGTTTTATCCCCCATCAGTCTTATCTTAACAACCCCAGGATTTTCAATTACGTTAGTTATCCATTCCTTTGGCTTTAACCCCTTCTCAGTCTCTGAGAAATGGCACATAGCTTGAAAAGGAATAAAGACAATTTTTTTTTTCAGAAAAACCCATGTAACATTACTGGGGGATATAAAACACCCCATAATCCATTAGACACTTGTATTGCTAGAGAGGATGTAGTCCTGCTATAAAAAGCCCTTGAAAACCTGTTAAAGAAATAAATCCAATCCCCCTTCCTATCTACAGATGAAATTTACTGTCCTGGTTGCAAGCTTTGCTTGGCATGATGGTTAGGGCTAAAGAATGTAACAGACTTGACAGGGAGTAGCTTACTGGGTGTTAATAGTTTGCTGTGGATAGAAAAATTGGGTTTTTTTGGTTTATTGTCTTCAACAATGGGGATTGATCCTCTAAATTTCTGAACATATCATGTTAGGACTGGAACTATAATTATGGCTGAACTAACTAATGCTTTGGAAAGACACAGGACTGTGAACATTAGACATCTTTTAGAGAAAGGAAGGAATTGGTATTGGTGTTCATATTGCACTCCATGGTCTTTTACTACAGTGTCGTACTCATGAATTTAGTCATTCTGGGTTAGGCTTAAGGAAGGCCTAGGAAGATAGCAGACTGTGGGTAACAAACTGATTCACTGACAGGAGAGGGAGTGGATTCTTTCAGTGTTACATGTCCTTCTACAATTCCAGTACCTCTGGGCTTCAGAGCACAGAGATTTAGTGTTAGGCAGTTATTGGTGAGAAATCTCATCTAGGGAGCTAGTATATTGTGTATCCCATCCATGTCTGAATGCAAAAAAAAAGAACTGAAGCTGTTGTAAAAGACCATGGAATACCAGTTAAAAGGACCAATTCTTACCCTTAAAAGCTGAATAATGTATTTAATCCACTGTCTTCTTAGCCCATTATGCTTCCCATGGTCTTAAATATATCTCGTTTTTGTGATATACACCCAGATGAACCAATCCAAGTGAGCATGACCTGAAATCTTGTGAAGAAAGCAGAGGAAAGAGGTAATAACTGAGAGCATCTGACTGGAGTGGTCATGCCTGTTCTGAGGGAAGAAATCACCATGCAGCACCTGTGGGCAGAGGCTGGGGCAAAACGCTACAGACAGCAATCAAGGGGTGCAAGAGTGGATAAGGATTAGGTGAGGTCTGTGCTGGAATACTGTGCTTATATAGGACACTATTCCCTCTCACTATTCACCTCATAAAGCAAGCTGAGAAATAGCAGTAAGAGTCATCTATTGATTTTCCTGTTTCTGATCATTGCCACTGGTAGAGCATTTTCTAGTGCTTTGCCTAGATGTCTAAAGACAATCTGACTGAAATTAAGGATTGAAATAGTCTTCGGTAACTGGGTAAATAAGACGTATAAATACAGAAACTCATTTGTGTGCACCAAAAGAATATTACATATTTTGCACTGTCTTCACTCCAGAATTCGTACTTTTAAAGATTTAATAAAAAAATAATAATAGTTTCATATATTTTTTCATTTTGACATTTTCCACGTAAGTTATGTTTAATTTGGATGTTCACTTAAATTTAATTGGTGGGGAAAACTTCTCATCAAAATAAAGGGAAACTTTCAGTGAGAAAACAGAATTTCTGTTCTTTTTAACAGACTTGAAATTAGACTTGTTCCATTTTGGTTCGTATAACAATTATTTGTTCAACATTAACATAAACCTGGGACTCCCAGGGCTATTTTTTGAGTCTGTCCTGCAGTCGAGTATTGTTTCCCTGAAAATTTGTTTGCATTTAAAAAATCCACTCATTCTTCCTATTGCATCTAAGGACATTTCAATGTACTCTTCCAAGCAACTTCATCAAACAATGTTTTCCACAGTTTTTGATTTCAGTACATGTATTTAGCCCTTGAATTTTCAACAGCCTTCTGGCAATTGGTCTTATTCTTCTGCAGTCTATGTTTTCTTCTACACAGGTATATTGCAATTATTTTTCCCAATGCAACCTATCAACCCTTATATCTTATTTTTTCCAATTCCCCCTAACCAGCTCTTTCTCTTTGGATATTGTTATTCGTTTTGAGGAGGTGAGATGCAGGATGGTCAGAAGACTTTTGCATCAAAGTTTGATTACAATCTACTGTCTCAGAGCATTGTCAGAACTAATTCACATATGTCTACCCAGAGCAAATAAACATCCCCCCAGCCATGCTCTTTTACTTGCAATTCAACTGTAACTGTTTCATACTGCATAAATGATTAAGTATTAATTGAGCCAGAAGCTGACTATAGCCTCAGTTCTTATGAGAGAACTTTTGGCAGAGCAGTTGCTAATAGATGCCACAGTCGTAGAGAATGTTTTGCCGCGGTTTAGGGTACTCTCATTTCAGTGGTGTGTGTGGATTAGATGACCTTTCAATGTCCCTTCCAAATCAAATTATTCTATGATTCTCTTGCTTCATGATAATGTTGATTTATTTGCAACATCTACTGTTCTGAGCAGGAGAGTCACATAAAAGCACACACTATGGAGTTAGACATTTCTGCTAGTCAAAATTTAAAAAAAGGTTCTGCCTCCAAATGGTTCTAGTGTTCCTAAAGCCAATGATTTTGGCTTTAGTTCTGGAGGTTTTTTTAGAATAATACAGCTTTAGGTATTCTCACCACCAGGAATGCTCCTAAATGTCCTCATCAAGGAAAGGAACACAAGGCCCCAGATACTTCTTATGACAGTATTTGAGAGTGTAATGTGTATCTGCTAAACTGTCTGCTCTCAACAGAAAGAGGAGTGCATGGAAAGGCAGATGGTGCATGTTTAAAACACTTGGTCAATACTCCAATGAAGTCATTCCAACATGCTCTCAGATATGGAGCATTTTAACACCACTGACAACTGACACATCCAGACGTATTCTATCTTGCACTTGAAAATCTTTTTCCCCACACCCCTGAGTAATTAGAATGCTTTGAGAGCTCTAAAGTTCAGCTGATAATAGCATTACCCAATTTTTTTTATTTATCTGCTGTCGTGGTTTAAAACCAGTCAGACAGCTTGTTCACTCACTTCCCCCCTTCTTGCCCTGCCCCTACTCCCAGAGGGACAGAGTGGAGAATCGAAAAGAATGCAACTCCCACGGTTGAGATAAGAACAGTTTAGTAACTAAGGTATAACACAAACCACTACTGCTACCGCCAATAATAATAATGATAAAGGAAGTAACAAGGGAAGAGAATGCAACACCTCCCCACCTGCTGACTGATAACTCCCCCCCCAGCCCGACCAAGCACCGACCAATACCTCCTCCAACCCCGCAGTCTACCAGCCCTTCTGGGTAACTTCTGGGCATGACGTGCTGTGGTATGGAATACCTCTTTGGTCAGTTTGGGTCAGGTGTCCTGTCTCTGCTTCCTCCCGGCTTCCCCTCCTCCCTGGCAGAGCATGAGGCTCACAAAGACCTTGGCCAAACCAAAACAACCTTGTTATCAGCTCTGTTCCCAGGCCAAAAGTCAAAAAACAGCACTGCACCAGCTACCAAGAAGGAGAAAAATTACTACTACTGCTGAACCCAGGACATCTGCCTTCCCAGACATACTAGGCTGGGTATGGGCCCACGGGTGAGAGGCTGCCAGTGCCCACATGTGCATGAGGGTGATGGGGCCAAAGCAAGTGGCAGAGATACTGGCTGATGCTCTCTAATGTGAGACAAGTTGAATAGCAGTGGAAATACTGAGTTGTGTCTTCTCAAACAGTGCCTCACATTTGCTGTTTCTGTTCCTGTGAGGTGAGTACACAGAAATGTGACCAGTCCAGGGAAAGAACACCACCAGAAAAATTACGTTTGATCACCGTGACAGCCTGAAGTATTTTCCATAACGTTGGTTTATATGAATGCAAGGCAGTAAAATAGGGTTTGTCATTCATCAGAGTTAAGATAGTTTCCCCCTCAAAAAGGTATTATCAGAATCATAATGAAGACAGGATCACTTCATGAAGCATTCCCCAATGGGAAGAAAAAATGATGAAACATGCTAAAAAGGTGAAATGTGGATCTAGTCTCTCATAGACCATTACTTCAGAAACACTAAAAAGGGTTTCCTTGTACAGATCATTCATGGGTTTAGATAACTGCATGCAGGGGTACTCTGATACCAAAAGTCTCACTCCTGTAACTGCTGAAATAGCCATTAACACTGATTAGTGAGAGTTGACACTCTTGGGATCTTGTAATCCGGGCTGAAAATTTCATCAGTTTCACCGTAAGGCAGCTTGGAGAGGAACTCTGACATTTGGGCTAATGATCATGGTTGATGAAAGTTATTGGTTTGTGAAAGCCATTGGTGAGTGTAAATTTAAATGTACTGTTCAGCAACAACACCGTAACACAGTCCTAAAATCAGTCTTGGTTTAAGATGTAAAACCACAGAGACATTTTTCTCTTATGTGAATTCCAGCTTGTTCAGGTATCTCAAAAAAAAAAAAAAACAGAGGAAAAATCCTAAACTATGAATTCTATTTAATTTTGTGTATTTCGTAGTTTCATCCTTAGCTGCAAAGCTCCTATATTCTTAGTAAAAAAGATTGTTAATTTTTCTTAGTCACAAGAGTGAAATCTTCCTTTTTTTTTTTTTCCCCCCAAATGATCACCAGAAGAAAATGAACAAATGTTTTCTCAGCATTTTTTGAAGATGAACTCATACTACAGATTACCTCATTGGGCCATGTACTTTCATAGATTTCCACCACAATTAGTGGGGATCCGGTTAGTAAAACAGTCTGGGCCAGTAGCATACACTGCAGACTCAGCACCTTGCTTTGATGATATTACCACTGACCTTGTTGTGACCACACAGTTTTTCCGTGAATGAGATTGTTCAACAGGGCATAAGGTAAACAAAAAAATACTTTCTTACAGATGGCCTAATTAAGCCGGGGGACTCATTTTCACAGAATCATAGAATCATAGAACAGTTAGGGTTGGAAAGGACCTTAAGATCATCTAGTTCCAAAACCCCTGCCATGGGCAGGGACACCTCACACTAAACCATCTCACCCAAGGCTCTGTCCAGCCTGTCCTTGAACACTGCCAGGGATGGAGCATTCTCAACTTCCTCGGGCAACCCATTCCAGTGCCTCACCACCCTTACAATAAAGAACTTCCTCATTATATTGAATCTAAACTTCCCCTGTTTAAGTTTTAACCTGTTACCCCTTGTCCTATCACTACAGTCCCTAATGAAGAGTCCCTCTCCAGCATCCCTATAGGCCCCCTTCAGATACTGGAAGGCTGCTATGAGGTCTCCAAGCAGCCTTCTCTTCTCCAGGCTGAACAGCCCCAACTTTCTCAGCCTATCTTCATATGGGAGGTGCTCCAGTCCCCTCATCATCCCCTCATCATCCCCTCCTCTGGACTTGTTCCAACAGTTCCATGTCCTTTTTATGTTGAGGACACCAGAACTGCACACAATACTCCAGGTGAGGTCTCACAAGAGCAGAGTAAAGGGGCAGGATCACCTCCTTTGACCTGCTGGTCACGCTGCTTTTGATGCAGCCCAGGATACAGTTGGCTTTCTGGCGGCTCATGTTCATTTTCTCATCGACCAGCAACCCCCAAGTCCTCGGATGATGTGAATGCCTCAAGCTTATTTTGAAAATGCCATAATCCAGGGCTGATAAAAACAAAATTAAGATCTCTAGCTAAAAAGTCTCAAAGTTTCAGATTGCTCAAATCTGGATGCCCGCACTACATCTGCTTTTGTGTTCTGTTCTATTCCTCTGCTGCTAGCTATTGTTGGAGGAGGAGAATTGCTTAGATGGATCTTTGTTTTGACCCGGTAAAAATGCCCTGAAGTTTTTACATTTTCTTCTTCTTCTTCCTAGACCATTCTAGGAATAGAGCATGACAGGAGATGCAGAGTGCTATTCAAAGAATAAAAATAAAATTCTGTTTTCCAAGACTTTACCATCCAAGACAAGAGGCAGTTGGAGAGTAAAGGGAATCAGTGACATATAACATCCATCAACATTAGTGGCAGTAAAATCATTCCTGTAGCACTTTTACCTTTTTAAGCTTTGTTCCTGGCATTAAGGCAAGAAAGGTTTTAAGAAGAGACTTCCAGTGTCCTGTTACTCAAAATAACAAAACCTCAAAGTAAATCCCTTTCCTCTTTTATGTGAATTTTATTAAATCACTACCATGTTAGTAAAATAAATCCCTTCTCCTCTGTATCACCCCTGTGTATATCTCACAGAAGGTGAGAAGGAAGGGTTGATATGGCAAAGCCTTCATTGGATTGAGAGATTGCTCCTCCACAGTGCTTGGGGTGAACAAAGAAAATAGGAAAGTAGATAAAATAATGAAAAAGGAAGGTCCTAATGTAACACCTTGGAGATAGAATAAGACATCAGAAAGAATCAAAAAGAACCAAGAGAAAGGACAAGAACCTGAACAACCTTGAAGCAATATATGAGTGGATCCTGCTCAGCCATAGATCTCATTGTATGCAGCACATGCCCTGGTGTGATGTGGTCAACCCAGGATTCATCTTCTGCACATTTATGGTGTAGAAATTGCTGTCTGGCCTTCTGCAAGGATCTGTCAAGGCCAGGTTGGGTGTGGTTTTGAGCCGCCTGCTCTAGTGAAATGTGTCCCTGCCTGTATCAGGGGCTTAGAACTAAATGATCTTTAAGGTCCCTTCCAACCCAAACCATTCAATTATTCTATGATTCTATGAAGGGTGCCCTTGCACACTTTCTTTCCCAGAGTGCCTTGTGAAGAGATTTATGAGCTCCCCGCAATAAACCGTGAGGATGTATCTGTGTGTGACACAGAGATTACCCCCTCACTTTACAACCTCAGCTAGAGTAAGCTGCAGAGACCCATCACCAAGACCCTGTTTTCACTCTTGCTAGTAATGTCTCCCATGCTGTAGCATAACAGAAAACATTAACAACAAAAAATTAGTGGGACCATCTCATTGGAGACAGTGGGCTGTGTACACAGTACATGGGCAAGCAGGCCTCCTTCATTATCTTCTCGGACTTGAGGAAGCTGAAAGACCTGTGAGAGGGAAATTCAGAAATACCCTAGCCCTCGGTACTCGAGGATCGCAAATCCCACAGCCACAGAGGAAGCTCTGCAGGGAGGTGCTGTACTTGCCACCTGCATGGTCCACACATAGCTTTCAAACAATGTGTGGACCCCCTCAAGTTTGCAGTAGGTTTGCTAGACTTAACTGTGTAATTCTACTTCTGGTTTGTCTTCCAGATGCCCTTATTAGTGGCATAGGAATCATCTCATACTAAGATGCTTCTTTCTTTGCTAAATCAATATGCTACTTTAGCTGTCTTTTATTCCTACTGAAATCAAGCTTATGCCATTTAAAAAGGAAAAATAAATCAGTTCTAGCCTCCTACTGAGCTGCCATATTTCATGCCTAGAGGATTCATCAAGCACCAAGTGATTTTTCAGAAAGCTAATGAAACCCACTTGTGTTTGCATCAATTTTGATGGAAAAATCACAACCCTAAACAGTGGAAATTCTATGTCCCAAGAAAGAAAAAGAACCAAAGCCACCAAAACCATGTGATAGTTTTCAAGGCAAGAAATCCTAATGCACTACGTCTCCTTAGTAAATTCTCACCTTCTTTTATTTGTGTTCATGTTACTACTCTTTTTTAGTATCAGTGTGAACTTCCAGGAAGCAGGTTTATGCTTACTTCTTCATTTAGCAAGAAAAAAGAAACTGAATAAACCCTATTTTGCTAACTCATTCCTCCAGGTTTACAGCCAGGATGTTATGAAGCTTTGTGGTCTCCAAGCAGGAGTGAAATTCAGAGCTAAAACCCACCAGTTATACCCAAAATGGCTTTTAGGAGCTACTTCAGCCTTTGTGGGAGGTGCTTTGTGCCATTAAGCAGGATGCTTCAGCAGAACTTCTCTTTGTGCCCAAAAGCTGTCCAAGCCTTCATGCTTCAGTAGCTCAGTGTTTCTGAAGCTGTCAGTCAATGGGAAGCCACAAAGGGCAGATTATGCAGATATAGTAATTTGAAATTTCTTCTTGGTCCTCTGGAAATTTCTCTCTTGTTTTGTAGAGTCTGTTTTCATTTGGTGTCTTGTGATAAATGGCAGCAGCTAGACTGTGATCTGTCATCCCTTAATGATGGCAGAAATCTCTCAGCTCCAGGTCTTCCTAGCACAAAGGTTTTAAATCTGAATTTAGGCTGCTGGTCTGTTATGAACAGGGCTTTTCATGCATGTTAAGATACCTTGAGTGAAACATTTGCATGTATATTAGTTTATTTTAACTTTGTGATTTCCCACAAGTTAAGCAGGAGATAAGGTCCATCTTATCAATTGTGAATTAATCAGTAAATTGATGCATACTAATTGCTGGGTAGGGTTTATTAGTCATCTTTTCCCCCTGATTTATAGTTTTGAAGGTCAGAAAGGAGTATTGCCATTTTGGGGCCTTTCTATAAAGCAGCTCATAACATTTTACTTGTTAATTTGGGTGGATAATTCATGAGAAAGTATGAGTCACTCTTTTTTTTAATGACTTCGAATAATTAATATCCACTAGAGAATCCTTTACCATCTAGGTAAGCAATCCTCTCTGTTAAAGATGTATATGCCATTTCCCCTCCCAGTGTGTTAGCTACAGCACCCAGCTATTTAAACTCATTATGGTTATATGGACTAGGCTGAAACCCTCACAAGCCTTTGTTTCCTTTTGCCTATTAAGGTATTTTTAGATAGGGTTTAGTCACTGTTTCTTTTTCCCTCTTGATAACTAAGGTTCTTCAGGTCTCTCTGTAATGCAGATCAATGTCAAAAAGTCAACATCATAGCAGAAATGGCTCTACCCTGGAGGGAGTCATTTTCCACTCAGGCCAAGAAAGGGAGCAGGTCCATCCCATATTAGGCTGCCTGATAGCTGTGCAGGTCTATTCATTACACAGGGAAGATAACTGCTGCAATGTTGCCCTCAGTTCTGGAGGCTCCTATCCAAAAGGATGGGGTAGGTCACAAAGGGTGCAAGCACTAAGGATTCTAAAGATACAGCTGTAGTATTAAGGTTTCCATGTATTATGCCTTTTAATGACGTGAAGGGTAAGAAATTATTTTATTGTGGTATCAAAGTACCAGTATTAAGGAAAAAGTAACTTGACAGTGTTGTTAGCTTTTTTCTTCTCTCTTATGTGCAAAGGAATAACAAGAACCAGCATCTTAATGCTGAAGTCATACACATTCAAACTTGAAATCAGAGGTAATTTTCTAGCAATAAAGTTAACTTCCTGTTGGAGAGTTTTTGCAGTGAAAAGATATGTTTTCCATTGCACTGGATTCTTCAAAATGGGATTAGGTATCTTGAAAAGAACATACAACCCTTTAATTTGGCTTCTAGGAAAAATATACATGTATGGATTACATATAAAAGAAACCAGATAAAGTATTTAGAACAATAGCTTCTGGTCTCAGAATTGAGGAGGACAAATAATTTGTTCCATTCCATTTACAAAATAATGGACCCAGTTGGACTAATTTTTTAAGTAGAAAGCAGGGGCACAGAAAAAGTGTGGTAGTGGAAGCAGCATCCAAAAGACTGCGAAATAGTGTGAAAGAAGCAGTGCTTGGACCTGTTAGGCTTTCTTTACTTTATCTTAATTTAGACTTCAGTGACATTTGAAATAGCTGAATAACAAAAACTGTTTTCAAACTTTAGTGTGTGTGATACCAAATTTGACTGAACTATTTTTTAAGGACAGATACTGTAATTCTTTATAATTGGTTTTCTTTTCTCTAACTTTAGATGGTATACTTAAATTCCTTGAGTTCCTCAGTCATGAATCCATACATTTCAACATGTTCAATTTTTCATTTAAAAAATTATTGCTTCAGGAAAGCTACTATATTCTTGTCCTACCTAGAGTTACTAGCACATGCTCTCAATTCTTTAAGGTTTTGGTTTTTTTCTGGATTGGTTTCTTTTTCTCAGTTACATGTCACTGTAGAGGTACACGAAGAGTAAACTGTGAAAAATTCTGCAACGGTTCTAGTAGTTTTTCTTTCAAATAAATTATATGAAGTGTTCAGTTGTGTAGTCCTCTGTGTTTGGAACTGATTTATGAAAGCAGGGCAATCATATTTTAATTACTATTTATAAGGAAAATAGATTTGTTGCCCTGTTTCAAGAGTCTAATTCTAGGCCCTTATTAGTAGTCAGTTTGTTTGCCCAAGTGCTGCTGAAGTGTAATTTCTTTTCTACAGCTCCATTTTTCTCTCAGGTAGTTTCAGAGACACAAAAGTCCCAAGTGCTTCTTGCTTCTCAGTCATCCCTAAATAGCAATGTACTATATAAGAAAAAATGATTTTATGTCTCAGATCCCTAAATTCCATGGCAAGGTGTCTGAAAGCTTTCTAATTTCCTCCTTTTTCACTCTTTACTCAAAAGTATACTGTGGTAATAGGTTCTGTGTCCATTCTGCCAGTTAATGTTTCACCCCACTCAGTTTCTTTTGCCCCTTTAAAACCAGACACATTGTGGCAGAATCATCTGTCTCCAAAGTGCACCATTGGTAACGAGTGCCCAATTTTCAAAATGCTGTGCAGCCCTTTTAGCCATATCTTATCCATTAAAACCAATTCCTGAATAAAAAAAAACACACATCCTCTTACTGTCAGGAAAATTCTTATGGAGTGATTGCTCTGGATGCACCAACCTGCTACCCTAACTCTACTATTTGGTGCATTAAAATCACCTGTAAATGATAATGCACTCACAGACTATGTTATTTTCCCCTCTCCTTTCTGTCAACACAAAGGTTTCTTATTTAGTTTCATCAGTGCCTTTTAAGACTGATGCTAATATTTGATATTTTAGTTTTTTTTTATTGCGCATTATAAAGATATGTATTATATAATATACACGTTAAACCCACATATTGATAATAATCACACACACATATATACATAAAAATGTGACCTGACTTAAAAGGCAAAGGTTATCTCTACTTCCCTGAGACTGCTTAAGGGTTTTGAGTGCTCAGTGTGACAGGAGATATTTGGAGAAACCTTGGTGTTCATGCCCCCTGTGTTAGCATTGCAATTTCACAAGTCGATATGCCAAATCCTACACCTAGGATGGAATAACGCCAGGCACAAGTACAGACTGGGAGAGTAGCAGCTGGAGAGTAGCCCTGCAGAAAGGGATCTGGAGGTGCTGGTCACCAACAAGCCCAACATGATTCAGCAGTGGGCTCTGGCAGCCAAGAGGGCAAACTGCATCCTGGGGTGCACCAAACACGGTATAACCAGCAGGTTAAAAGTGATGATTATCCTGCTGTATTCAGTGCTGGTGCGGCCTCACCTGGATATACTGTGTGCAGTTCTGGGCCCTGCAATCTAAGGATGTGAAGGTCCTTGAAAGTGTCCAGAGGAGGGCAGCAAGGCTGGTGAAAGGGCTGGAAGTGCTGTGAGGAGCAATTATAAACTTTGGTCTTTAATTTGGAGAAAAGGAGGCTGAGGGGCAACCTCATTGCTCTCTGCAGCTTCCCAAGGAGGGGAAGTGGAGAGAACTCACATATAACTAGGGTGTGAGTTCTGGATCCCCCACTGCAAATTAGTGGTTATAATGAAGGCCAAAAGCATCGAGTCTTATTTTAGTACACAGCAGTAACCTGTGACTGAAACCTGCTATTTAAATAACTATTCTAGAAACTGTCATTCTGAATTCAGGAAATATAGACTTAAAGTAACCCTTAAGTGAAATTCACACATATTCCCAGAAGTAAATCTGCAACCAAAATACAAACACCTTGGATTTTCTTTTACTGAGAGAAGCAGAAAAAGAAACACAGTTAATTTTTCTAAAAAAAAACCAAAATAGTTAAAAGTAAGGCAAGGTCAGAGGAATTGTTCCTTAGCTTTGATAAAGGTATCAAATAGTAGACTTTTTTCCAGGGGGAAAAATTTACTTTTTTGAAAGAATTGAAGGATTTTAAGACTCTGACTTCTGAAGCACCATTGATGCTCAGATACCTCAGCAGAAATAAGTGTTAGAGACTGAGTTAATGTAACAAAAAAAATCCAGCCTTCTATCTTGAATTTGTATTGTAAAGGTCAGCCTTTTATTACTGTTGATTCAAAGAAGTTACCATCTTGAGGCAATGCCCCTATGCCCCTACCTACCAAGTCATTACACTGTTTAAAAGAAATTCTATTGCATGAGACCTGCTGCCTTAATGCATATCAGCTGTACCTCCTCCTTCTCTGCCTGTGATGTTTTGTGTATGATCTGCTGCAATTTCCCCACATCCATCCTGCACCTCTGTTGCTTATTGCCTTTCAAAGGCAGCATGGAGGAGCCTGTAAATCTTTTAATCTTCATCCTGCTCCTCTCCCGCATACATCTTACATTATTGGCACACTGATGTACAGGTGAAGGTACACCCCTTCCCACCTACAAGGTGGGAATGTACAGAGAGACTGTGCAAAGGCCCTCATTCACCTGCATCCACCCAGATATCCACTGGTCAAATACTGAAACTCAGAAAACCTTGGAAGTGCAAATGCTGGAAGGAATAAATCTGCATTGTATATTTTGACAGTCATAGGTACAAAGCAAAATGAATACACACATCCAAAAGAGTAATCACTAAAATCAACAACAAGACTCCCACTGACTTTGGTGAGAATGCCTTTTCTACTTAACACTGTAATAAAAAATAAGATCTCCACAAATGCACACAAATAAGATACTTGCATTGTATTGACTTAAAACTGCCTGAGAAATATTTCCTTTTGAATCTCAGTGCTGGTTATAATTACACTATACTTTCATGCTGTGTTTATTGCCATGGCAACCCCAAATTATGCTAATATATATATATATATATATACACACACATGTTTGAGGTAATTCTTTATTAAAGAATTTAAAAAAACAGAGTCAAGAACAGGGCTAGAGAGCACTACCTGTGTCACACAAGCAATATATCATTTGTACAAACCTCAGAGCATTTTTCCCTAAAGTTGCAATAAAAGACACAAAATTTTATTTATCTTTCTTTTTTATTATTTGGTTTTTATTCCATATTTCTTGTATGATTTAGCTGAAGGAAGCTCATCTGCAGTCAGCTGTATTGCAACAAGACTGGATTTGGCTCATGGAGAAAGTACCTTTGCCTTTACACTGAGCAATCAAACCTGCTAAGCTTGTCTCTTGCAGCCAGACAAAAGGTCACAGTGCCCTTGTTCAGGAGGAGGTATAGAGAAAAAAGGTCTGAACTCAGCACTGATATCTCTCTGGTCTCTGGGCTGACTAGGTGTGATGATGTGGTCCATCACTGTTCTTAAAAGAGTAGCATCACCCATGAACTTAATGCAAAACCAACTCTGAGAAGAGCTTTGCGCAAAGCTGGACGAAGCAGTGGGCTTAGTCTTGGTTTCAGGTGTTGGGGGCTGCACAACATATTTCTGACATTTCAGACTCTTTGCAGAACACAGGAAACAATCTAGACTTCATTATTGTTATTAATAATACTTATTAATACTTATTAATAATTATATAGTCACAATATTAAAAGCTTGCTTTTAATATTGCTCTGTGGAAAGTGAATACATTGACCTTCAGTCTTATTTTGTAATAGCTGGCTTTATTAGACTCAATAAAATGACTAAACAGCAAGTAGAGGACTGTAACTGTACAATAAAGTGGTAGGAAAAATCAAATGTCAGATAGGACCTGCCTAAGCAGAAGAATGAAAGACCATCTTTTAAGTCACTGAAACAGTCAATGTTAAGGTTACCATGGAAACCTTAATTCTGCTTTTTCTCTGTGTTAGATTTTATTGGGGTTTTGGTTGTTTTTTCTTTTTTTAATAATGAACTTAGCCTCCTCATTGTGTCAAATCGATGGGAATTTTGAACACTACTAATTAGTTTGTGGGTTTTGTCTTCTTTGTCTCTGTTCGCTTTACGTATGATATAACAAAATCTGAGCCTACTTTCCTGAATATCATTTGTGCCATGGTCAGGAAAAATGATCTCTCAACAATCATTTAAGGAAAGAGAAGCTCTTAAGATATGGAAGCATGGTCACTTTGCTGTACAGCTTTGAATAACATCCTTGCCAAGATAAAACCTTTTTGACTGGACTGTTTGTAGGTAGATGGCTTTGGAGCACCATCTGCATGCAGATTGAGGCTGTCTATGATTCTAATTATCTGGGATTGCTATTAACAACTCTCTGTTCCATTAAGCTATTCTTTGTTCAGCACTGATAGCATGACATTTAAGTAGCAGTAGCTGGCTCTGAATGTGATAATTCATAGGAATTATTTCTAATAAACAAACAACCTAGAATGTATTAAAAAACAAAAAGGAGTTTTAAAACAGAATCTCTTGCTCTATGTACTTCTCCACTCCTTCTGACACATCCTAATCAGAAAAAAGCAGAGAAGATATTTCCATGTCTCAGCCTTCCTGTTCTGTTAGCTTTGCTAGGGAGTGTTAAGCATATTGAGCTAAGATGCCTGTTCCTTCTTAACAAATAAGTTACACACTGTAGGAACACATGGAATGAAGATAACGAGGACAATGGGAAACACAGACTGGTTGAGGTCCTACACTAGCAATACCTAATCAGTAATCAATTTATCACGAACTGCATCAAACATCAAAACTTGGCATTCACTTTGTGTGATTAAAGTGTTTACTACAAAAGGTAGCAGAATTGTTCAATGCCAGATACACAGGAGATCATTGTCTCCTTCAGGTTCCAAGGGCATAACACAATAACTAAGTGGGAAGTCCAGAACTGGCCATTTGCCATCTCCCACTCATGACAACTGTAGGCAGCGGGAATTCAAAAGAATAAAATACCTTCTACATGCATTGTGCCATGATAATTTCATACAGCTTTCAAGGGCCATTAAATGATCTTCCATTATCAGGTAAATACCGGTGTTTTGTGCAAACCTCAATAGACAAGACACTATGAGATGGTGAGAAAGGGTTCTTGGTCTGTAACATCTGTAACCGTAGAAGTGGATGATAATTTTTTTCTTTAAGGGCCTTGTTCAAATAACAGTGCAATTTATGATCACTGTGTGCGAGACTGCCTTTTATGAACTTTATAGAGATAGTGGATTTTCTGACTTTTTCAATCTTGAAAAAAGTCTTGCTTTCTGGGTTCAAAATCCAATCACTAAATAAGGAAAAGACAACATGCCTGTGAAGCTTCTATAGATTAGGCTCCTGTAGCCTTTTAGCCTAAGTAAACTTAATGCTTCTAAACTTTGCTTTGAACTGTATGGATTCAAGTCAGTAGCACATACTCACGGGCTGTTTCTGTTGATCCAATCTAGAAGGCAGTTTAGGACTGTGAGTTGTATCCATATTTGTCATACTTACATTTATTCAGCTAATTCCATTGGAAAAAACATTGACTGTATTCAGCCCTACCATTTAAATTTGATCAGGCTGAATAATAGTGGATATTATGTGGTTATATGGTTTCATGCTGTAAGGGTATTAAATATAATTTATTAGATTACTATACATTTGCAGCAAACTGATTTGAAGCTTACCACTGTAAATTGCATACAATTTTTTCTACAGTGTATTGAGAAGAGCTTCTTTCTTTACATAAGTGTGAATCTCATTTTTCTGCTTAACGTCTCTCCCCAGTTTTTAAAAACAAACAAACAAAAAGTCTGAAGAAGAAAAGAGAAAATGTGTTTAACTTCCTTTATCTTTTCCTCCATGCAGGTAGTTTGGGACTTTAAACCAGAGACTGTCATTGCAGCTAGAATTAATCTCATTAAGTAGGTTCTCAAAGGATTGCTTTGTTCTGTAGAACATACTCCATTTTCTACCTTCATTAGCGAACTGCTAAATATTTTACTTTGTCACACGACTGGAATGTATAAACAGATGCACCTTCCTTTCTGCCTTCATCTCTTCAAAACATATTCTGAGTATCTTCAAAGAAATCCTGGATGGATTTCATCAATTTATTACTGAAAATTGGCAGAGAAGATAAGAGTAAAGATCAAAAAAAGGTTGTTTTTAAAAGGAAAAGGTTGCATGAGTATAAATGTTGGATCTTTGGCTGCTGGTCAGGAGGGAGCAAACCAAACTGGTATTTCACCAAGGCTGTAGTAGTACCAGGGATCTGCAAGTGTTTCTCTGAAGTATCATGCAGAAGGTTTCTCCTCCCCCCCGATAGGCTGTTGAATGCTGCACCTTGCACTGTGCCACATCTCCTTGCAATATGTAACGTCTCATGATAAGTTTCAGTACTCCAGGTACAGAGAAGAGTAACTAGACATATTTTACATACAAAAGGAGATGAATTAAAGGCCCAGTCCATATTCTACTTTAAGTTAAGCTTTTTTAACTAAAAGGGCTTTCTCTTTATTGAAAAACAAAATTTACCACATATAGTATGATTAATGCCAATGTCTGTGTCTGCTGGAAGGGATTCAAAGTCTGACAAAGCTCAGTACTTGATTGAGAGGTAGTTCTTCACTGGTGGGCCTCGGTTGATGGTCTGCTCCACCTCCCATTTACAGGCAGGACCAACTAATCACTCCTGGTCAGCTGGCACAGGAAAAAGGGCAGCACAGATACGATGTGATTTTAAACATAGAATGGTTGAGTACAGATATTAACTAGAAAAAGGGCTTTTTCACATTGTTTCCTGAAATGCTGCTAAAGGGATCTGGAAAATAAAGATAGTACTTATGTCTTCTTCATTAAAGATAGTGCTTATGTCTTCTTCATATTTTTTATACCCTGGGTTTCTCATAGCCATATGTTCTTCAAAAGCATATCAATCACATTATATATGTCTAAGTGCACACTGACCTTTATTTGAGATCAGTGTCCACAGCCCTCCATAGGTGACATTTCTAGCAATTATAAGTTGGAAAAACAAGGATTTTTCTTTATGTCTCTCTTCATGCTTAACTAGAAGGTTTCTTAAGCTTTTTCTGGACATCTGAGAGACCAACGTCATTCCTGCCCACTCAAGCAGCTATAGTGTGTAAGCAGCTTGCCCTGACAAAGGGAAGGCTGTGTTGGACATCATTATTCTGTAAGGGCTGGAAGGCATTACTGTGGGTCCCAAGCACAAACACAACCACAAAAGATGGGGAGAATGAGCCGTGTGAATCAAATGTGTCTTTTAATTCCTTCATTAAGCAAGCTCTTGGGAAATTCTTTTTGATTGCTTAAGGCTAGCACTTGATTCAAGAAAACCCACTGAGCCTTTTATTATCAGGTTCATTTTAACTAGCTTTTTGTTTCAACAGTACTCCAAATGCTTTATTATCCATTTTTATTAAGCATTACAATGAGAAGGTAACACTGATTACGCCTCTCCCATGCTCTGGAGATTGGCTTGCTGTTGTAACGCGCTCATTCTGCCAGCCCTCCTATAGTGGCTGTGGCTTTGCTAATGATGGCAGCCAGAGTTGGCAACTTTTTCATGTTCTTGCGGTTTGATGTCATAGGATCATAGAATACCAGTTTGGAAGGGTCCTCATGTTGTTACCAAAAGCTGGAATGACTGTTGTTATAAAGAGGAGATGGACACTGAGGAGATTGATATCAAAGTACTACTAAAGTTGATTAAGTCTTAGATTACCATCCTAACAACCTTCTCATCAGGGGATTCAAAATATTATGGCCTGAGAATTAAAAAAAACCCAGCAGGATTGAATCTCCACTGATTGTTACAGCACTTGTAACCTCTGTGGTAAAACAGCCCTTTTTGTATGGAGAACCTGCCCTGCAGTCACATCACAACCCCTTACTCTATCAGTTTCAAGGAAAAATATATTAAAAAAAAAACTTTCAATGAATGTTTTTGATAGTTGAAATAGTTTTCTGAAGAGTCAGTTTTTACAAGTTTTATTTTTCAATGCTGTATCATTTTTGTTCCCCATTGATGATTTGCAAATCTTCAAAACAAGAAATAGGGGTATTTCCTACCTGCAGCTTAGTCAGGCTCAGTTGGAGCTGGCCTTCTTGGGCTGCAGGGAAAAGGGTTGCAGGTTTGTTTGCAAACGCCATACCCATGTGTCTGTGCATTGCAGCCTGTAATGCAGTTTGGAGGAGGGGAAATTTGGTAAAATCTTTCTGAACAGGAAAATATGCATTTTGTAAACTTGAAAAGAATACATGCAAATATGAAACAGGCTGCAATGCTTGCCGTACTAGCAGTAGGTGTCAACCTTTTTCTCAAATCTCACTTTTGCAGATATAAAAACGATGTTTTCATGGCTACATGATTGTCATTTCTCAAAGCAGTCACAAGGAGAGTTTTTTGCTTTTGCTTATGCATTTTCTGCAACTGTTAATAAAGCTCCCTTTTCTCAGGTAAATTCTCATATATGCTTAGTAAAAAACTGAAAAACACCTTCAAAAAGCCTTTTGATTAGAATTGAGTGAATAAGGTGATACAGAATCATAGAATAGTTAGGGTTGGAAAGGACCTTAAGATCATCTAGTTCCAACACCCCTGCCATGGGCAGGGACACTTCACACTAAACCACCTCACCCAAGGCTCTGTCCAACCTAACGTTGAACACCACCAGGGATGGAGCATTCTCAACTTCCTTGGGCAACCCATTCCAGTGCCTCACCACCCTTACAGTAAAGAACTTCTTCCTTATACTCAGTCTAAACTTCCCCTGTTTAAGTTTGAACCCATTAAGCCTTGTCCTATCACTACAATCCCTAATGAAGAGTCCCTCCCCAGCATCCCTATAGGCCCCCTTCAGATACTGGAAGGCTGCTATGAGGTCTCCACGCAGCCTTCTCTTCTCCAGGCTCAACAGCCCCAACTTTCTCAGCCTGTCTTCATACAGGAGGTGCTCCAGTCCTCTGATCATCCTCATGGCCCTTCTCTGAACTTGTTCCAACAGTTCCATGTCCTTTTTCTGTTGAGGACACCAGAACTGCACATAATACTCCAGGTGAGGTGTCACGAGAGCAGAATAGAGGGGCAGGATCACCACCTTTGACCTGCTGGTCACGCTCCTTTTGATGCAGCCCAGGATACGGTTGGCTTTCTGGGCTGCAAGTGCACACTGAAGCCAGCTCATGTTCATTTTCTCATCAACCAGCACCCCCAAGTCCTTCTCGGCAGGGCTGCTCTGAATCTCTTCTCTGCCCAACCTGTAGCTGTGCCTGGGATCGCTCCGACCCAGGTGTAGGACCTTGCACTTGGCATGGTGAAAGTTCATAAGGTTGGCATCAGCCCACCTCACAAGTGTGTCAAGGTCCCTCTGGATGGCATTCCTTCCCTCCAGTGTATCAACCAAACCACACAGCTTGGTGTCAGCAAACTTGCTGAGGGCGCACTCAATCCCACTGTCCATGTCAGAGACGAAGATGTTGAACAAGACCGGTCCCAACACCGATCCCTGAGGGGCACCACTCATTACTGGTCTCCAGCCAGACATTGACCCACTGACCACAACTCTCTGTGTGTGGCCATCCAGCCAGTTCTTTATCCACCGAGTGGTCCATCCATCAGATTGATGTCGCTCCAATTTAGAGACAAGGATGTCGTGTAGGACAGTGTCGAATATACAAAACCGTTGTACACTATACAATGTCTCAATCAAAATGTTGTATAACATACAATGTCTCCCATGTAGTACTTGAATTTAAAAAAAAAAATCACCATGTATTTTAAATGCAATTTATTTTAAAAGCCAAGCTCTTAGCTTCCCTTCACTGTGCCACTTTCAGCCTGGTCTCAGTGCAGGTGCATACTGAATGTGAGTAAGCAGTATGATATAAAAATGCCAATAAATGGTCCCATATTCTAACACCAGACATTTTCCTAGTGTATTTTGTGAACAAACAGAGAAGCAGCCTGTGTATCTGCTTTTTTCTTTTTTGGGAAGGGGCAATGCTACTGAAAAAGTAATGAGACCTGATGGTTGGTAGTAAGGGAACAGTTACTGCTCCTGTTTGCTTCTGATCACACCATTGTGAACAGTGTCTTCCCACCTCTGAGCAGCACAGGAAAGAAAAAAGAGTTTTCAGATGCAACATAGAGTTTGTTGCTGGCACATTAGCACATGAACTAAACTTTCCATTGTTTCTTCTGTAGTGAGGATTGGGGTTGAGGTGCCCACAGCTGAATCTGGTTATTCCTGAATCAATTTGGTCTTCCTGACACAGAAATCACTAATAGAGATGCAGTTGCTCAGATACTTGGAGCCATTATTTGAAGTCATTCAGTATTCCCTCAGCTGTCTCAGAGACCACTAGCAGAACAGTCTTTGCTGCCATGGGAGCCATGCTTTAAAAAGCACTCTATGTATGGCAGTTCACACTGTTATTCAAGTAATTCTAGGCTAGAAAACCCCAGATGGATTGGATACAAGCCACCAAAGGTATAACCTCTCATTTACTTACTCTTATAACACCTGCTGGTGTATACTAAGGTACTTTCCCTAGAAACTTTGGACATCTATTGTTCTTAGCCGAAGCACATTGACTAGGACATCTGTTGCCCAGAACTTTTTGGCCTTTGGAGACAAAGTGAAACTGATACGTTTATTATTTTTGTTTGCTTGTTTTCAAGGTTGGGTTTATAGGAAAAAGGTTGTATTAAAGATACATTTCCGTAATATTTTCAGGTGAAAAGATGGAAAAAATTTTTCTTGAGCTAAGGTGAAATCTCACCTGAGACACAGCAGAGCAGCAGACTGAGAAGAGGAAAAATTAATCTGAACAACTGGCAAATATGATCAATCAAATTATGGAATACTTTACCAAGAAAATGTGAGTCCTGGTACCTCCATTATGGAAATCAGATTTGACAAATAATCATTAAAACTGTATTGCGTATATCACTCCTTCTCTGGCCTTGGGGGATGTGGTAAACCTCAAATCATGAGTGCTGTTACAGCTCTATGAGTAAGGTCTATTTTCTGTTCTGTTTTATTGCCTTCCTGAATTTCTAAATTAACATGATGCATGTGAGGAGAACCAAATATTCTTGGGGTTTGGTACTTTTTTCAACTTCTTAATTTTGTGGACTTTTTATATTGAAGAGAGAAACAGTAATTTTATTTTATATGAACACAGTGCTTTATAAATCAAAGCATGTTTCAAGCTCTACACAGGCACACATCACAGTTCTCTCCCAGCTGAGATGCAGCAGGCTCTAGTACTGATGTGGGAAACCTCATACAAAGCTCTACCTTAATATACCAGACAGCAATAGGAATAGGCTAGAAACAGGCTGGCTGCAGCCTATGACAGTAGGATAGTTCACAGCTATTGTTACAGTTTTGTGTCAGGGTGCCATCACCTTAAAGTTTAAAGGGACACTTGTATATGAATCTCTTCAGGTCATAAGACGCACTTATTACTGTGGTACATGCTGACCTATTTCTCTGTTCTGTAACTTGGTTCTCTATTGTCATAGAATCATAGAACAGTTTGGGTTGGAAGGGACCTGCAAAGATCGTCTAGTCCAATCCTCCTGCAATGAGCAGGGACATCTTCAACTAGATCATGTTGCCCAGAACCACATCAGGCCTGGCCTTGTATGTCTCCAGGCATGGCACATCCACCACCTCTTTGGGCAATCTGTGCCAGTATTTCACCACCCTCATTGTAAAGATTTTTTTCCTTACATCCAGCCTGAATCTCCCTTCTTTTAGTTTAAAACTATCACCCCTCATCCTATTGCAGCAGACCCTGCTAGAAAGTCTGTCCCCATCTTTCCCTTTTTAGAACTGAAAGGCTACAATAATGTCTCCCTGGAGTCTCCTCCAGGCTGAACAGGCCAACTCTCTCAGCCTTTCCTTCTAGGAGAGGTGCTCTATCCCTCTGATAATTTTTCTGTGTGTAATTTAGGGTTTGTTTTACTTACAGCTTAAATTGTTGAAGACCAGTAGAGTCAATACATGATAACAAGGATCTTCCAGGAAGTTCAGATCATTGCTCTGCATATTAGTTGTTAAAGGGAAAGAGAAAAAAAGGAAAAAAACTTCATCTGGATGAAAAATGGCTTTTCCCACAAGGATCAAAGCCAATTACAGTAAGCAGCATATAAGTATTGAATTTCGTAAATACTTGTTCACACAGAAGCATGTAGTTAGGGTAAGATTTCACTGAAAGGGCTCCATTAGGATCTTACCCAGCTGTGGAGTAGGGTAGTTGTGGGGGAGGAAAGAAGTCTCAAAATCCAAAGGAAACCTGAGGGACTCTCAGTATGGCAAGAATAGGGTATGACAGATGCCCCCTCTAGTGGATTTAGCATTTTTACTAGGGAGGAGAGGATATCTGTCTTCTAAGGGCACAATTCAGAGACAAGAATGCTTTGTACATTATGAAGGGAAAAAGATGTCTGTGAGAGAAAGGTGCAGTTTAAGGACATACCTGAGTAATACAGAGAGACAATGTATATTGTGGTTGAATTGTCTTCTGTTTCATTACAAAAGAATGAAGAATAGATACCCAAGCCTCCAGACTGACTCTTCTGTAACTTGGCTGCTGTCCTGAAATGTTTAGCAACTGTCCTGGGTTCAGCAGTAGCAGTCATTTTTCCCCTTCTTGGTAGCTGGCGTAGTGCAGTGTTTTGACTTTCAGCTCGGGAACAGAGCTGATAACAAGGATGTTTTGGTTTGGCCAAGGACTTTGTGAGCCTCATGCTCTGCCAGGGAGGAGGGGAAGCCAGGAGGAAGCAGAGACAGGACACCTGACCCAAACTGACCAAAGAGGTATTCCATACCACAGCACGTCATGCCCAGGATGTAACTGGGAGTTAGCCGGAAGGGCTGGGAGTCTGCAGGGTTGGAGGAGGTATCGGTCAGAGCTTGGTCGGGCTGGGGGGGCAAGTTATCGGTCGGCTGGTGGTGAGATGATGTATTCTCTTCCCTTGTTATTTCCTTTATCATTATTATCATTGGTGGTAGCAGTAGTGATTTGTGTTATACCTTAGTTACTAAACTGTTCTTATCTCAACCTGTGGGAGTTGCATTCTTTTCGATTCTCCTCTCCGTCCCTCCGGGAGTAGGGGGAGGGAAAGAAGGGGGGGAGTGAGTGAACGAATTACCTGACTGGGTTTAAACCACGACAGCAACTCATGGGTGAAATAATTTGGAAACTTCTTGGAAGCACTTGGTCTTTGCAGGCTTAGAAAGACCACCAGAAGCCCTGAACATCACTTCTTTGTTGTGCTGTTTAGGGAGCTATTAGTAACTCACCTTTCCAGCAATTTCCCTCCCTCCCAGGCTGAAGGGATAACTACATTAAATAGACTACTGCTGCCTCTGTAGAAATCCATTATTAGATAGATTCTCTCTGGGTAACCATACATTCAACCAAAAGGCTGGGGGATAAGAACCATCCTGCTTCTCTTATGTGTTTTCTGAGGTGTTGGGAGATGTAGGACAAGTCAGTCTGTAGAGACCTAGCAGTCATGAATTTTTCCTACAGCTTTCCCAAAAGATGATGAAGCAGCTGTCAGCACCTGAGAACAAAATACCTCAGTCTTTGTCATATGATTTAGTTTCACCCTTGTCGTTTCCATTTGGACCTCACCCTCCCTTCTCCAGGTATTTCTGGCTTGCAGACCTGTCATTGTACCTACCCCAGATCCTCTGTCTGACCAGTTCCTCCTTCCAGCAGCAGAGTTCTCCAGTGCCTTTGTCCATGTACCTTTAATATCTTCTTGTCAACTTTTAAGTTTCTAAACCAAAATCCATTACTAGCTTTTGTCTTCTTGATATTTTATTCATCTTCTTCCTCCATTTCCCAGGTGCCCATCACTTTGCTTAGGCAATCTCCATGTCATTCTCCTGAGCACCACAAAACCATGACTAGTTTTATTCCCTAACACCATCTCTTCAATAGATATTTCTGTGCCCTTTGCTGCATGTACTCCATTCATACGAAATTTCTGATTTTAACAATCAACTGCGGGCAAAGTCAACTGAGTGGTTACAAAATGCAGGTTTTGAAAGCTGCAAAGTGTGGCCAGATGTGGGGAGATGAAACACAAGGTAAATCACTTAGCTGAACAAGGCACCTCTTCTTCAAAGCACAAAATACTGGGGCTGGTAAGTGTTCTTTTTACTTCATTTTATTTAGGGACAAGTTTGTCACTCTGACACAGACAAAACAGTTCAGGACAGAGGGGTAAAAAGTGAGCTTGAAATCTGAAGTGTTTTAAAAGCCGTTCTCCATCTTTCTTGCATCCAGGAAGGGGGGGCAGAAAGCAGCTTGAGGGATCAGCATATACTCATGGAGGCAGCTGGAGAGGGCAGGGGTGGAGGCCTTTAGGGGTGGAGGTCTTTTGGCACCAAGCATCTTCCTGAAGCTCTCGGCTACCTCAGCTCAGTAAGGGCCCCACATTCTGGTTCCAGATCAGTGATTTTACCAGATCTCAGTCTTTCTCTGCTCCCCCAATCACATGTGAACTTCCAGTCCCAACCAGTTACACTAATCAGTGAACATCTTATATGGGTACTGCAGCTAAATCCACATTCTGAGATTTAGGAACCATTATTTTTTATAACTGTGAATCAGATCTTTCAGCCCATCTGTTACCCTTCCAGACTTTGAGATAGAGTGTTTCTTTGGCTTTGACGGACAACCATCCACTGACAAGATTGAACACTGTTGACTCCTGAGTACTTGGTCTTTCTGTGCAGAGGATGGGAAGGATCAGGAATTGGAGACCAGCGCTCTCAGAAGCTGACAAGCAGGAAGGCTCTGCAAGGTATTGTGCAGAAAAGCCAAGAGCAGCAGATCTGCAGTGATTATCTTAATGACTATCTCTTTAATCGAATTATCCTTCCTCTCAAAAGGGAATTAATTCCTCAAATTGCTAAGGTTTCTCTCACAGGCTGAACAAAACATGAATTATATCTGTCTGGACTCTCACACAATGAGCCATATTGCCCCAGACTCATGACAAAACACCATTAGGTTGCCAATTAGATGAAAGAAATGAAATGAAAATATTTTTTATGTAGTTACTCTGACCCTCCTCAGACAGGATATCACATGCAGCTGGCTAACTTCACAATTAGCATAAGTCCCAAAGAGCAAATCAAAGCAGAGATCCCACATCAAACAGTCCCCTCTCATGAGGATCTAACAAGATGCTGGCCCCAGCCTGGCTTCATTTGTGGGCTCAGGCATATGGCTCTGCTGGCATCCCAACCACTTCCACTAGTGCCCTACACTAGATACTCAGTCAAGCTTTTGTTTAGCAATGGCTTCCAAACTGCATCCCACTTTTGGCCTTTTTGTCAACCTGATGCTTAATGCAGGGACTATCAAGGCAGAGCTGAGTGAATCCAAGTCTTTCTAACTCTTTTCCAGCTGTGCTATGTGTAAATTACAGGCTCTGTTGTCTTTCCCTGTCAACTGGGAGAAGAAATTTCAGAGTATTCTGCATCCTTACCACACTTCAGGAAACTGAGTCTCAGACAAAGAAGAAGGTGGGAAACAGGGAATGTATGGGTTTTGTTCAAGGAATAAAGTTTTTGCAGAAGGGGCAGAGTGAGCAGATTTTGAGGAAAAGAAGAAACGTTCCTGCAGTCAAGCCTTCCTTTTCTATAAACAAGTTTGCTCTCTCCTGCAGGATGCTTTTTCTACACTAGATACTCAGTCAAGCTTTTGTTTAGCAATGGCTTCCAAATACACTTTTTGAGGCATCAGAATAAATGCTTCTCATGGCTGTAGCAGAGTGGTTATTTAACGGAATCTCTTTAGAGAACAAGAGAGCTGGCAGCTGCTGCATGCTAAAAGCAACTTACAGATGCTGGGGATGAACAGGGAAGTATGAATCCCAGGGAAGAGACTCAAAGAGAAACCTGTCACGGTGTTGTAGTTTAAGTGCAGTCAGTAACTCAGACCCACGCAGTCTTGGCTCGCTTCCCCCCCACCCCCCCTTTCCTCCCCCTGCTCCCAGAGGGATGGGGAGGAGAATGGAAAGAATGTAACTCCCACGGGTTGAGATAAGAACCATCCAGTAACTAAGGTATAACACAAATCACTGCTGCTGCCACCAATAATAATAATGATAAGGGAAATAACAAGGGAAGAGAATGCAATACCACCCGCTGACCGATACTGATACCTAGCCCAACCCTGCAGTGAACCAGCCCTTCTGGGTAACTGCCCCCAGTTTACACCCTGGGCATGATGTGCTGTGATAACCTTTTTGGCTAGTTTGGGTCAGGTGTCCTGTCTCTGCTTCCTCCTGGCTTCTCCTCCTCCCTGGCAGAGCATCAGGCTCAGAAAATCCTTGGTCAGACTAAACATTTGAGCAGTAACAAAAAACATCGGTGTTATCGGTGCTGTTCCCAGGCCAAAATTCAAAAAACCAGCACTGTACCAGCTACTAAGAAGGAGAAAAAATGACTGCTACTGCTGAACCCAGGACACACAGGCTCAGGGGTTTTGTTGTCACTCTGTCTTACCATTTTCAAGTGGAAGATTTTTACTCCCTTGGCAATGGGAGGCCCAGAAACAGGAGTGGTCATACTGGTGATGCTCTGCTACATGCAGTTATAAATACTATTTACAGTTTTTGCGTAACATTTGCAGGTAAGAATTTCAGATGCTGACAGGCAAAGGGTGTAAACTTCTTGTCTAATACCTCATAGAGGAAATGCTGCTCCCTGGAGGGGCAACCATGGCCCCATTAAGGGATCTTGCATTGTGAAACTCTCTGAAGATATCCTTTTTCTTTCTGGAAATTTTTCTCATTAGGAACTTCATTCTGGGTCAAAGAAGTGTTTCATTGATTCTTCACACAGGATCAGGAAATGTTTGCTATATCTCACCAGCACGTTATAAGTAGTTTGATCCCTATTTGTTCCCTATTATTCTCTACTGCATGGGGGATGTAGCAATGGGCACTGATTTCTTTGGAGTTCTTCAAATGCTTCCTAAAACTCTATGAAAACTACTGAACTGGAATGTCATGAATTGCTTTGTGTATTGAAACATCACACAGTTTAGCAATACATTCAGAACAGCTGGAGCAGGAAAATTCAGGATCTAGTTGTATTGTGCACACAAACTGTGTGGAAAAAAACCAAACAAACAACAAAACAACCCCACAAAGAAACCTAATCTTAACAATGTTTTATAATTTCCCATTTTTTTGTTTTGTTTTCCAGAAAGCATTCTGTAGGTATAAAACTGAGCTAACGTCTCCTGCTGCCTTTCCAGTCATCTGCTCTGCCGTAGAGTTGCTCTACTGTTGCTCTGCCCGGATTAAAATATTCTCTGCAGCCACCTATTTATGCTTTCTTAAGCATACAGTGTTTAAGGAAGATCCACAGTACCCATAACTAGAAACTTCAAGATGTAGTTATCTCCTTCTTCCCTGGGGTCAATTTTGTTACCCTTTTCTGGGGGAAAAGTCCAGTCTTTGTGTTTTGGTTGGTTTGACCTCAATCACTTTAAATAGCTGTCTCTAGTGTGCTGAATGAGGACCAACAAATGCCAGGAGAGGAGACTTTTTCCTAAGACGCAGAAATGAGCCCCAGATATGAATGGATTTCTCATAACTCTTGCAAGCTGTCACAGCAGCAGCAGGAGAAGAGGCTTGACTAATTTTGCTCCCTCTTTCTCTCCTGTAGCAAGTGTTGGTTGTTGCCCATGGCAGGCAGGGGTGGAAGGGTGAGCTGTGCCTTCGTGCTGAGTAGCTTTGGTTCAGCATCCCAAGCGTGCATAAATGGGGGAGAAGTAGCCAAAGTTTCTTGATGGGACAGAAAAACTGGTAAATTTTGGAGCTTGTGGAGTCTTTACAGATAAGGTCTGACAGGATACCAAAAATGGCATGATTTTTCAAAGCTGGCAATGAGTTTTCACGCAAGTAGCGACTGCTGGTATCCTCATGTTGGTATCCTCATGCTGTGTGACAGTTTTGGATTTCCCTTCTCTTCTCTGTAAAAAAAACAAGCCTTAGCCTTTCAAGGTAGCAGGCACAAGTTTAAAATGGGTGTAAGCTAGAAGATAAATGAATTGTTGGATTATTTATTTACTCTTTGGGTTTATCAAACTAGAAGATGGCATTGCTGAGCTTCAGATTTTCCCCCAGATTTTCATTCAGTCTCTGACCATTTCTGTGCCAGCTTTTCTGTGCTGAAGCTGTGAAAGCTGTATCAAAATTTACACCACTTTAAAAATAATGTTATGGGAATATTTCATTCTTGTACAGGGTTTAGTAGAAATGCTGGCTATGAAACAGAAAGGAGAAATGGCTACTTTTCTGGAAAAATCTTTGTTTTATCCCAGAGGATAGTGCTAAGAGAAAAGAGAAATTTGTAGGGATATTTAAACTACCAAATAGAATCATAGTTTAGTTAGGGTTAGAAAGGACCTTAAGATCATCTAGGTCCAACCCCCCTGCCGTGGGCAAGGGACACCTCGCACTAAAACATGCCACCCAAGGCCTTGTCCAACCTGGGCTTGAACACTGCCAGGGATGGAGCATTCACAACCTCCCTGGGCAACCCATTCCAGTGCCTCACCACCTTCACAGGAAAGAATTTCTTCTTTATATCCAATCTAAACCTCCCCACTCTAAGTATGAACCCATTACCCCTTGTCCTATTACTACAGTCCCCAGCATCCCTATAGGCCCCCTTCAGATACTGGAAGGCTGCTATGATAGTTTTATCCTTTCAAGTTATCCAGACAGAAGAGGTTTATGTTTTGTTGTTTTCTATTCCTTTAGAGAAAAAATGGCACAGAACAAATGAAAAGTAAACATCTAGTTTCTCTATACTGGAGATAAAAATGAACTCTTCAATCCTTTCAGCAAAGAGTTCTGACTCTGCAATTCAAGGAAATCTGCCTTGCTCCCTAGCAATTAGCCTGAAACTGACACGCTGGCATTTTTCTTCTAGCATTTGAAATCATCTATTACCATGTAATATATATAATATGGGGCTAGATTTGCACATTATCAAGCAGTACAACTGGAAGTATGTCATCTGCCATGCTGTTACATTTGTCTGTGCTTTCAGACATTCAGATACTACCTTTTCTTATGAGGTTCTGATCATGGACTAAATTTGGGAGTGTTCTTTCATGGTTACTGACCAGATACTTAAAGTCAAGCTTGAGTGCATGCATCTTCTGGACCAAACATCAGTTCATACACTTCTTGTGCCCTATTGTGACTAATTCATGTGGTCTGCAGTGCAAGGTTAAAAGGCCAAGTTTAAGCTTAAAATAAACAATTAAAACACATGCCACATTAGTTTCTTTCTCTTATATGAGGTATTAAAGTTCTTAGAAGCACTGACAAACTCTGTGACCATACAAAAATAGGAATGTAGCAAGCATTGCACCAGAAAATTCCCTCGCATTCGGTGCAAAAACCAAAATGACATCTAATTTTGAATGAAAGAGAAGGATTAAGACCATTTCCACCTCTAATTCTGCTTTCAAGTCAAATTGCAGCTAAAAATCTGATGAGATTTAATAATAGTGGAAACTGTGACAGCAACTGCTCTCACGGTTTTGTTTTATATGAACTACTCGCTAAATTGTGCTGCTGTTTAATGAGTTGGCTACAAGCCCAAACTTCAGCAGTATTGTTCCAGAAGTTGCCTTATCTCTTCATGAAACAGTAACATCAGTAAGATGTCCAATCATTATCCCCGTTCCTAAACTGGTTTCTTTCCCAGTCCCACAGCCTTTCTTTTCTGTAAGTCAGAGAGCGTTTTGTTGCTCAACACTACAGACTTTGCTATTGAGCAAGGATGATGGATTTTATTTCTGAAGGAGAAAAGCACACATAGGGTAGAAAGGAAGGAAGAGAGAGGAAAATGACAGAATGCTGTTTCAAAAATAAGTAACTCTGGCACTCTCAGTTAATTTCCAATTAACCAGTGAGGGAGAAACATCTTTCCAACTCTTTATCTCAACTTGCAAGAGCTGCTCATTTCTGCACCCCACTCTGCTCTACACTCTCGCTGAGATGACCTCTATCACATCTCCTCCCTCCCACACTTCCAATCTCATTTAAAAGCTATTTAGCCCTAGCTCTGCCTAGTTACTTCAGTCTGTTTCCATTATCTGTAACTACATTCCTTTGGCAGCAGTCTGAGCTGCTTGCTTGAAAGTCAGACTGAAGAGATGGGTAGCTTTGTTAGGGTTGCCAAGCAGCTCTCATCATCATTAGCCAAGTTATTAAATGAATGTTGATGAATCCATCTATACATTGAACAGCCCTTGGAAGGCTTTATAGGGAAAATACCTTCTCTCAACAGAATGCTAATAAATGGCATTTATATCAAGCATGCTTTAAAATCGCATTTGCTGAGGCTATTCCATGTGTCATAGTATTTGTTCTTGGATTTTTCCATATTGTTTTGACTTTACACTTGTAAAAAAAAAAAATCCCCATCACATTCTCTATTGGTTTTGTTTGTATATTTATTGGTATTCTGTTATTTGACATTATTTACTATACACTTCTCGGCACTATGTGTCTGCCAGCACTGGCTAAAGGCAGCTTTCCCTTGCTATATTTCTTTGTGGGGTTGACAAACATCTGTGCACTTACCTAAAATTTTAGTCTCAATCATAGAATAGAATCATAGAATAGTTAGGGTTAGAAAGGACCTTAAGATACTTTAGTTCCAACCCCCAATCTGGAGCAATGATATATACATGTGATATACTTCGCTCATGAATTTTATCAGTTAGCCTCATGAAAGTTATTCAGAAATTTTTGCAAACTGTTGTTCTTACTGGTTTTATCTTGACTTAGTGTATGAATTAAGAGGTGAAATAATTTAGTCATGAAGACGGTTTCCTGATCTTAGCTTCTATCCTAGTTGTTGTGCAATGATAGCACATGTAAGAGAAGCCCTATCAGAAGTTTCTAACATAATATACCTTCACCTGCTTTTCCAGACAGAAGGCTGCAGATCATCACAGAGTTTTCCAGCCTGGAGAATGAATGAATAAAAGCCCATGCAGAAATGAAATAGAAAATATCCAGTAAAGAATGTCCTGAGGGCCAACTGCAGTTTCAATACGGAGTGCACTTAATTTCAAGTGACATGCTGCAGCATGCTCAGAAAGAAAACCAGCATATTCTGTGATAAAATTATTTTCGAGAATGCTTTTTATATATTGTATCCTTAATTTAAGATTATTGGTAATTAATTATTTATGGTACAGCTCCCACTGTGTTTGTTTGCCTGGTATGGACAGTTGTGTTCAAGTTGGACAGCTGGTAAGTGAAACTGCTCTTCATCTGCTTCAGCATCTTAATTAGCCATCTTAGTTAAAAAAAGGCTATCCAGGAAAAAGATAGGTAACTGCAGCAGGATAGCTGAGCAAGTTAATACACATAAGATGAATCGTTCTCTTGAATTGTTTGTTTCTCTCCAGGAGCCATGATGGTAGTGTTGGATATCATAAAACGTGTAAGGAGATAGCTACAGGGTTTTCTTTTCTCTAAAGGCCTCAAGCACTTGTACAGAAAAAATAAATATATAGTAAAATAACTTCAGAAAGAGACTTTAGAAACTTTACTTATCTCCCAATATCTCAGTACCTGCAGAGATTTACACTGAATAGTCTGGAGTTTGATTTTTTTTCTGCAGATTTATTGATAGCTTTTAATGGTTGATGGAAAAGGTAATCTATGATTTCAGTGAATGTGGCTCAAACATTCAGTGACTTCTATGAGCTTATTACATTTGAACACTCTTCCTAGCCCTTGCTGCCCTGAAATGGTCATTAGCAGAGTTCTGAAAGTCTTACCTTGATTAAGCCAGAATAAACTAGGACTCCTTCAGATACAAAAGAAATGCATGGGAAGTTTTCTTGTCCTTTGAAGATAAACTGAAAATTAAAGTATTTTTCATCTTTTGCACATTAAATAGCAGAAATCACTCTTAGCTTCCTGAGTTCTTATACGTGGTTCAGTGTGTCACCTGCCACATCTCTGTCATTTTGCAAAAAACAAATGGCAGCTCCAATCCAAGCTCTGATTGGAGTTGCCTCCTTCAGAGGAGATATCCTGCTCTCTTCTCCTAGGGCTGGCAATATATGCTTACCCAGTTGCCAGTGTCACCTGCCAGAGAACCAGTGAGCATGATCAGGGAAAGATAGAGCTCAATTTATCTCTTCTTCAAGTAGATATCTGAAAAGAGAAAGGAGATAGCCTGTGTCCTTGAAGTGCAAGTTCCTCTCTATGAACTGTGCAAAAAGCTTATAGTGCTGTCACACATGCCAGCATGGCTGGCACTGAAAGTTAAATGAGCTGAATCCCAGCATGACTGTGATTCTGCTATAGCTAGCTGTGAACGAACTCCAGATATTTTTCCTTGAAATGCTCCTCTTATGCCAAGGTCAGAGTATTTATTACATTCAACCAATACTCTAAATTAATTTTACTTCTGGTAAAGTTGTGCATACAAGATAACACAGCAGCTCAGTGTTTGTTGCCAGCTCTGAGACACAGTAATTTGGTTTTTTTTTTGCCTCTGTTTGGAGATGCCTGTGAAGCCTGGAGCTGTCTAGATTTGACATTAATTCTAGCACCTAAGACATTCCTGCCTGCAGTGTCAAATTAGATTGTATTTATAATATGTCACTGTCTTCTTGAAGATGGATTCACACAAACATTTGCTGGTAATCTTGGAAGCCATCAGGTATATAACATTAGAATAAAAGGAGAGGAGAAATCAGGCTGCACCTAGCATTACTATCTTAATCTAAAATAGAACCAAATGGTTAAGAAGGGATGGACCAGATTCAAAGTACTTCTGAACAAGAACTGTGTTCTTTTACTGTTACTATGAGATTGAATCGTCATAAAACATACAGCCCTTTTATTGTGGTAGGCCAGCATCCTAACAGGGGATCAAGGACTGTCTGTGCTTGACACTGTACATGTATGTACAAAAAAAGTCCACAAAGACTAGGCTGTCTGTCACTTAACATACTTTAGGTGTAATTGTGTTGAAACATAGCAAATCATCGTAGCATTTTAAATATGGTTAATTTAATAGGTTGTCACATAACATTTGTAAGGTATTTTGGAGAAGGTATTATCCCCTTATTTGGTTAGCTGGCCAGCTGGTCTTGTTACTTCTGAATGCTGCTTCTTACTGTGACCTTTGAGAAATCGCAATCAGTGCTGTAAATGCAGATGATCCATTGGTGGAGAACAGGAGGAGCACTGATGAAGTGCTGTAGGGTTTAAGGTCAAAGTGAGTAAGTAGTTTCTTCAAAAAGTGAAAAGACAGGAGATGCAAGAATCTATAGGCCAATTAATGAAGAAATTAACTGATAGATAAGGAGAGAAAAGAGCCTGAATACTTGGCATTAGCCATTAACCAGTACCATATAAATCTGCTATCCTTTTTGTTCAGCACACAATTGCACTTGGTGATAGGAACATATTGATGATTTCCATTAGATGTGAACGGTCAATAATAGGAATGTAAGGCTGAATTTCACAGCACTTTGTAGCTATATTTGCCATTATCCTTTTGGTTCCTGCATTATGGGTAACTTTGTTTTAAATTACTTTCATTATTCTAGACCTCATTAGGATGAAACTCTGTTTTGGTAAGAATAATACAGCGGAACATTTAGGATTAGCTGTGACTTTTCAGACTTTCTTCTTCAGCAAACTTCTAGGTGTCCATTTGAAGCTGAGAGAGAGTAAAAGCCACTTAGCTACTCAGGCATTTGAATTGGGGTTGGTAGACTGAGTTTCAGAGAAGTCTTGCAAGTGGCTCCTCAGGGGACAACCTCACATTCAGCAGAGTTTACAGCCATCTCAAACCACCAAGAAAAAAGAAAGAAAAAGAAAGTGCTAATCATGATACTGACAGAAATAGAATATATTTTAAGAGAGGTTAAACTAGTGGATCAAGCATGTTTGTTAGAAAAATGGGGTCTGGTCTTACTTTCTCCAGGAATCTAACAGCCTAAGGGCAATAATGATGATAAATATACTGAAACTGTCCCTTTCCCAGTTGTCAAGTTGCTGTCATAGAACTGCAGCAAAAAGATCCAATTTAATGAGCTCATGGGAGAAAACTAACCCTTATCTTTTGATTTACACACTTTCCTACCTCTCCCCATTCATTTCTGGATGTAATTCAAGTTTCTGACTCACTTTGTTATCTGTGGCACAGAGCTATAATGAGAATGTCTTTTTGGAGCTTGATATCATTAGGAATGTTGATGTGACATTTGTTGTTTTTTTTTTATACCGTCCTATCTACTGTGATGAGCAGCCATGTAAATGCCTTTTATTTATTTGGATTTTTTTTTCATTTTGCTTGTTTAAAAGAAAATATTTCTTCTAAATAGGAAGTATTCCTCAATATAATAGTAGTTTTCAGATAAAAAAGTGCACCAGCCTGCCCTGGTGCCTGAGATTATTCTTCCCCACGTGCAGTCCTTGCCATTTCCCTTTGTTGAACTTCATGAGGGCTCACCTTTTCAGAAACACAGTTGCCTAGCTAACAGATGCAGCAGCTTGTGCAGAGCAGGGTATAGAAGTGTCCCAAAAACTGCATAGGAGAGCAAGTGGCTCCTGAACAGCCATGAACATGTCAAAGGGCATTGTCCACATCATCAGGTGGAGAAGCTACCTCTCTCAGGGGCATCAACTGTGTAGGAGGTTCAGAGGGAGGATATGGCCACCCAACTCTCAGGCTACAGAGTGTGTTTGGAGGAAGAATTTTAGAGAAAACAGGCAGCAGTGATGTCTTAGGCATCTAAGCAGTCTAGGAGCTGTGTTTATAGACTGCCCTGTTAGAATAAGGTATTTCACCAAGTATTACACACCTAACATCTATTTTAAGACACGGTAGCACTGATCACAGCATGCTGTCATTCAGACATCTCTTTCCCATGTGTGTGGCCAAAGAAAGTTGGTCAGGCTGATCATGTTGGTTGTGCAAGACGTGCTTCCTGAAAAGAGCTCTTTATTTCTCAAGCATACAAATGAAAAGATGTTCTCATAAGAGGAAGGCTATATGCTAAAGGTCAAATCATGTCCTCTTCCTTGACTTTCCAGAGCAAAGCCAAATGAATCTCATAAAAAACCACAATATATTTCTTGGGGGTTTAGAGTTGAGGAATGTGACTTTGCTATCAGTGCAGCCACAAGCAGAATGTACACAAACCCTGGGAACATCTCAGAGAACAGAATTTATCAAGGGAACATAGGAGTCATAACAACTCCCACAGGAGCACCAGTCACCATTAAAGTGTTCATGTTGTGACTGGTGAGTGCTGATGATAGAGTACAAACTTTTGTTTTTCCCATCCAAAGTGAAAGCCCTTTTAAACTTAATCAGTCCCCATATACACCACAGGAATATTTCCTTTAATTTGCTTTATTAGCTTACCATTCTTTCCTGGAATGTTGTACATTGTAAACTCATAGTTGCTCTGTAACCATGTAAGCTCTGTTTACTTGAAAGTGATATGGAAAATTACTCAGATGGTTTATCTCTTCCTGGCACATCCCTTTCATAAGATGATACTAAGTAGGAAAAACTGATAGAGTCATCTCCTGCCCTATCTGGATCTTATCCAGCATTCCCTGAAGTGAACGGAAATATTCCCATCACTTTTCAGGGTACTTGGACTGTTACAAGAGCTGTGAGGGAGGTGGATCACTCTCATACTTGGTCTGCTGTTCTCATAGCAAATGAAAAGCCAGATTTCTGTGAATGCTGCGCATACCGTGCAGACTCTGTGAGCCTCTTTGAGTCCATTGCTATTTATAACAGCTGATGATTATACTTCATTTTTCAGCCTGATGGTCTCAAAGGACCTTGCAAACATCTGGCTGAACAACAATCCCTAGATCAGTGACTGTTGCAATCCAGCTGCTATTAGCTAAGACATGTCAACTGCTTAGAACTCGGAGGCAGGAAAGACTATGGCATCTTTTATCATCAAGCCACTATTTACTGCTGCTTTGTCCAGTACATTTTGCAGAATTTCCAATACATTTTCCAGGATTTCAGACATCAGATAGCTCAGGTGGAGCAGTAGTTCTAAAAATCAAAATGTCCAAAAATCACAGAAGAATGGCTGCTCTGCATCAAGAACCCAAAATGAGGGATCTACACATGGGCAGGCATTTTATCACTGGTCATCTGTTCACCTGGGAAATTCTAGGGAGAGAGATCCTGAAGTATGCACCCAGGTGGACCTGCCCCTCCTTTTTGGGGTGGCCTTATTGTCACCATTGAATTCTCTGATCTTTTATGTGACTCAGAATTCTATCCTGTAACTCTTGTGTTTATCTCAGACAGCATTTAGAAAGCTGTCCTGTGTTGCTTTCAAGTCCCATTTATGAAAAAATACTCCACAGTGGCTGATGTGTTGTCCCAGTAATTTATTATATTGTTTTTTAAAAAAAACACAGCTCATTCTTGCACTAAATTTTGTTAATGTCTTCTTTTAGTCATGAGTGCACTGAATACACAGTTTTCAGCATAAATTTGCTGCAGTAATAAACTGATATTTGGTTTGCTTTATCTAAGGAAGAAATTATAAATCTGTTTTTATTTTAATTTATAATCTATTCTTGGAGTCCTGGTCTTAAATAGGTTTATCACTTTGAAAAGGGGGATCTTTCCTAACTAATTTGATTAACTTGTGCCCATGACATATTTGAACTGATTTATGGCACCTTTGCCTATGTCTATGTAAGTCTATGTCTATATAAGTAAACTGAGGAGCATCTGTCCTTGGGCTCAAGTGCATTAAATGACCACATGTGCTGTTAGATATTTGGCACTCTCCCTTGCATGTGTTTGGCCTGAGCAAACTGATTTTCCCCCCGAATAGGCTGAGGAATACTGGTATTTCAAAAATCCAAGGGAGGGCACAGGGAGAGCATCCATAGTGTGTGTTTGTTTTGGAAGTCACTGGGATGCACAACAAGCTATTAGGCTTATTCAGAAGGAAGTGAAGGGCCTGAACACCTTTCCTATGATGTGTGAATACCTGCAGCCCATCCAGAACTGCTGGTGAACATCTGGGTAGGATGTCTGGTAGATAGGCCGCAGATGCATGGTTTATTTTTTTCTGCTGAATGAGTAGTTTTGTGCCTCCAGGACAGATCAAGCTTCCCGGCTGTGTACTCAGTGTGCTTCATGCTTCTATCAAGATGGGAAATCCCAGTCATGTATGCAGTAGCCACAGGGATGTGTGCAGTTGTTACCATCATGTGTGTTGACAGGATCAGTCAAAACATCCATTACGTTTCAGTGTTATGTTTTATATATAACACTACCCAGCTGAGTGCAGGAGACATATCCACAGAGGTATGTAGGTGCTTCACCATTTTTAGAAGCCAAACACCCCCAGTTTCATAGGGAATAGGTACCTAAATGCCTTTGTAGAGCAAATAAAGAGCCCTAGAGGGAAAGTGGTTTTACTTTTTTTTTTTGACTCTTCTTACTTTGTTTCCCTGTTCCTATTGCATTCTTCTTATGTGGAGCAGCATTAACTTTTTTTCTAAATTTGAATGAGTATATATATAATGTTACTGTTGTATAACATTATTGCTATAGAGATTACTTTGGCAAGTAAAATTGCCCTCTACATACTGTAATGAATATATAGAACATTTTAGAATTCGCATGAATCGGATTTAATTTCTTAACAAGTTATACATTTTAAAAAAAGGTATTTCATAAAAAATCTACATAGTGCTTATTCAATCATCTGTTGCAAACATCTGCTGCTGATAAATTGTTTTGATTTATCATACTTAGCCTGTTAGGGTCTGATCCTGTCCCCAAGGAAGTCAACTGCAATTTTATTATTCTTGTCTACTCAAAGAAGGATAGAGACTTCATTCAGCTTAGTACTCAATTTCAATTATAATGTAATCTTCTTCTACCAGTGTGCAGTTTAGTTTCTACACCAATGGTATTGTGATATTGTATTTTTTACCAAGTTCTATTGGAACATAACATCCCTGTCACGAGCATTTTTCAGTCTCCTATAGGCTAGTGATACTTTAGAATATACAAGAAAAAGTAGCACTTATGTACAAAAGTATCTTGAAGGGTGTTGAATTACAGGCAATGACCTCTTTCAGGTGTCATTTATTTGGTACATCAGCCACTAGGTTCCTTAAGATTTTTTCCTCAGTCAATTTTTTTTTTCTTAAAGAGATATAGTTACTTTACATTCATGCAGTTTTCCTCAAGTATACTACCATCTTTTGTCTTCTTATGTTATGTAAAACAACTACGTATTACACAGTAATTTGAGTTTCTAGTTGCTACCTTAAAAATGTATCTGTGATGTCTACTTAAACTGCAGTATTTTCCTTAAATCGTTTTAAAATCTAAATCTGGCTGCACCCTATAATTAGAAATTAAAACCTTTTGTTTGAAAGCAGATCCTGTCCAGATATTTCAGATGAGATGCTTCAAGGTTAGCTGCTGATTTTTCTAATAAACCAACAGCAGGATATTCTCTACTTAAATATTTTAAAAATACTCAGATACACATACCCCTGTTCCATAGAAAGAAGAATTCTTTTTTAAAAGAATACAATACTGCTTTAGCTATTCATTTATATGTATGAACCCAGCCATATTACAGACATAAACACATACCTGCCTGAACAGATGTTATCATTAAATGTCTAGATAAATATTTTAATTTTGACAGCAGTACATATTTCCCCATAAAGTATAAAATAAAAAAAGATGCCTCCTGCCTTCAGGGACAGCTTTTGAGGGATCTAACTTGAAAGAGGGCATGATGAAAACAAAGCTAAATGTATTTTTAAAAAGCATTAAAGCACTCCTCTACCCGTTGCGATATTAAAAATTACTCAGTTTTCAGTATGTCACACTTTCCTACAGCGGGAAAAAATGAAGTTGACAGCTGTGTGTAAATTAACGGTTATTTAAGTAGTTTCTGTAATGTACACACGGAAATTGGCTGTGGTTTATGATCTAAAGCACAGTCTAAGGGTATGTGACTAAAGCTGCTTTTGTCTTAAGCAAAAGTCCGTGTGTTAGCCCTAATAACTGTGTATTTGTATTTAGTGGTTATGACCAAACTACAGAGTGACAGGAGCTGAACACAGCAGGTTACATTTAGGATTTGTAAAGTCCTTGGAAAGAAGGTGTCCTACAGCAAAGAAGATGCATCTGAATTACTGTAAGAAGAGACATTATCTAACGGTGAGATTCAGGGATTTCATGGAACCTGCTCAGTAACCGTATTTATTGTGCTTAGCCAGACATTCAGTCTGCACTTCCAACCCTGACCTCTCCCTGGGCAAAGTGTATGTATAAGTAAAATAATTATAATGAAGTATTTCTACTCTGAAGGGAAACTAAACGGAAATAAAAGTTATCACGATTCCTGAGTTTGCTGATGAACCCAGACAGAGCAGAGGAAGGAGCTGCTTTTTCATTCTTTGCAAGTTTTCTTCCCATTCTTTCCTATGTTTTCTCCATCTCAAAAATTGATATTTTTATTTACTTTTCCAAGCAAGCAGTTTAAAATATATGTCTGTTAAAAAAAAAACAAGCCCTGCCTGTTCCTCCTTCATAGGATCCTCCTCTCCACTTTATAGAAAGAGAAGACTGCTGATCAGGGTAAGCCTGTCAACCCCAAAGATCTACATCTGTCAACCCCTACATCTCCACAGAGTGTGAAATTAAAGTGTGACACTCCTTGTCACAGGTTGTTGGAGATACTACCTGTTTAACTAGGCTGGCAAATGTTGCTAGAGGCACCATTGCAGGAAAACATACTTTAAAGCTGATCAATACAAAGATACAATTTTGATTCAGGAAGCCTCAAACCCGAAGTGTACTTGAAACTGGAAGTGCGTATAGGGTAGGTGTGACTTCTGGCATCCCCTAACTCTGCATTTTCCCCTGAGCACAAATTTCTGTCCTCTTGGAGCATATTTCTGAGAACAGATGGGAGAGGAAGATGACTGGGAACAGTCAGTATGGGTTTGCCAGGATGAATCATGTCTGAGCAACCTGATTGTCTCCTGCAAAAACATGTCTGGATTACAAATAAGGAGAGAACACAGGATGCCTTTCACCTTGTCTTTGGCAAGATTTTTGGTACTGTCACCCACCAGAGTCAGGCTGAGTGAGTAACCAGATGTGTAAAATACTGGATAGGCAAGCTGACCAATACTGTAGCAAAAGGTAGAGAAAATAATAGTGTTTTTTTTTTCTTTAGGTTTTTCTCCCATTTATATTCCTACTAGAACATCAAACTGGTGAAGACTGGGGCAGTCACCCTCTAAGAAGAGGCTGGGGCATCTGGACTTGCATAGCTTGGAGCAAAGACGGATTCTGGGGGAATCGAACAGTAGCCACCAGTGCCTATGTGGAGGTCATCAACATTATGTAGCTGGGTTCATCACAGCCATGTACATTGTAAGGACAAGGGACAATGAGCATTAACTGAACCAGGAGAGGTTCACCCTTGATATAAGGAAAAATTTCTTTCCTAAGACGACAGGCAGAGGCACAGGTTTTGCTCTTCTTGTCCTTGGAGGTTTTCAAGCCTCCACTGGATGAAGCCCTGAGCAGCCTGGTCTGACTTCAGATCTGACCCTGCTGTGAGCAGGAGGTTGAATTAGAGGCCTCCTGAGGTCCCTTCCAGCCTGAAATATCCTGTGATGGAAGTTATCCTGTGATCTTATGACTCTCCACTCTTTGAAATAAATAGCAAGGCAAAAATGAACTTTTGTATGTCATGACACAATTATTACACTATTCTTCATTAACAGGTGAAGTAATGAACAAATAAACGTAAAGGTAGCTTTTTGAAAGTCATTTGTTTTCCTTGTTGGTTTCCCAATCCATGTTTCTTACTTCACAGCATTCTACCCAATTTAGAACAATATGAGGAAATGTATTTTGTGTCAATCACAAAGTCTCAAAACAAAAGTGAATTCTTATTGTGTGTTTTTTTTACACATCCTGAGAGATGCTAACTATTTTGCCGAAGAAACACTGTTGATACGAATACTTACAGAATTTTAAGAATGTTTTTCATTCTGTCATGAAAATAATTATATAGAATCATAGAATAGTTAGGGTTGGAAAGGACCTTAAGATCATCTAGTTCCAACACCCCTGCCATGGGCAGGGACACCTCACACTAAACCACCTCACCCAAGGCTTCGTCCAACTTGGCCTTGAACACTGCCAAGGATGGAGCATTCACAACCTCCCTGGGCAACCCATTCCAGCTCATCACCACCCTTACAGTAAAGAACTTCTTCCTTATACTCAGTCTAAACTTCCCCTGTTTAAGTTTTAACCCATTAAGCCTTGTCCTATCACTACAATCCCTAATGAAGAGTCCCTCCCCAGCATCCCTATAGGCCCCCTTCAGATACTGGAAGGCTGCTATGAGGTCTCCAAGCAGCCTTCTCTTCTCCAGGCTCAACAGCCCCAACTTCTTCAGCCTGTTTTCATACAGGAGGTGCTCCAGTCCTCTGATCATCCTCGTGGCCCTTCTCTGAACTTGTTCCAACAGTTCCATGTCCTTTTTATGTTGAGGACACCAGAACTGCACACAATACTCCAGGTGAGGTCTCACAAGAGCAGAGTAAAGGGGCAGGATCACCTCCTTTGACCTGCTGGTCACGCTGCTTTTGATGCAGCCCAGGATACGGTTGGCTTTCTGGGCTGCAAGCACACACTGAAGCCGGCTCATGTTCATTTTCTCATCAACCAGCACCCCCAAGTCCTTCTCGGCAGGGCTGCTCTGAATCTCTTCTCTGCCCAACCTGGAGCTGTGCCTGGGATTGCTCTGACCCAGGTGTAGGACCTTGCACTTGGCATGGTGAAAGTTCATGAGGTTGGCATCAGCCCACCTCACAAGCGTGTCAAGGTCCCTCTGGATGGCATTCCTTCCCTCCAGCGTATCAACCGAACCACACAGCTTGGTGTCATCGGCAAACTTGCTGAGGGCGCACTCAATCCCACTGTCCATGTCAGGGACAAAGATGTTGAACAAGACCGGTCCCAACTCCGATCCCTGAGGGACACCACTTGTTACTGGTCTCCAGCCGGACATTGAGCCATTGACCACAATTCTTTGCATGCGGCCATCCAGCCAGTTCTTTATCCACCGAGTGGTCCATCCATCAAATTGATGTCTCTGCAATTTAGAGACAAGGATGTCGTGTGATTTTCATGTACCTTAGCATGCCTTCCAGGAGAATCTGCTCCAAGATTTTGCCAGGCAAAGAGGTGAGACTGACTGGTCTGTAATTCCCCAGGTCACTCATTTTCCCCTTCTTGAAAATGGGGGTTATATTTCCCTTTTTCCAGTCGTCGGGAACTTCACCTGACTGCCATGATTTTTCAAATATGATGGACAGCGTCTTAGTAACTTAATTTGCCAGCTACTTCAGGACCCGTGGGTGGATTTCATCAGGTCCCATAGACTTGTGCACGTTCAGGTTTTTAAGATGGTCTCGAACCAGATCCACTCTTACAGTGGGCCTAAGGTAAATATGCATCTCTTCCAAACTGCCTGAGTAGGAACAGGTATAACGATCTCCCTGAATAAAATGCATGGTACCAATGAGAGGCTGAGATACAGATTTGAGCAACACACTCTTATGATATCTTTAATCAGAAGTTTTAAGTTTTTTCAATCTCTTTATGCCCTTCTTGAAATAAAAGATGAAAAAATCCTCCAGGCTTAACAAAGTCACATGCTTGCTGCTTGAATAAAAAATGTAATTAGAATTTAGCCATTGTGAATGAAGAAGACAGAAAGAATTGCAGCCTCAGATTGCTATTTCAAATGTCAGGAAAGGCTGAGTGACTCTGAACTTTGCACACATTAGGTATGTGAGACCTGGGGATTGTTTAAGTTAGACAGTGGGAGCTATAATCAGTTGTAATGTAAGTGGGTGTAATTTCATTTCTGTAAATGAAGCCAGAGTTGTACTTAGCTCTGTATCACATTCACCTCTATATTATAGGCTATGTTAAATTAATGTGCTTCTTTTTATTTCCTGTTTTCTCTATGATCTTTGACAAGTACTTCACCTTTGTAGGTTGCATTTGTTTCACCTCATTTTGGCTTTTAAAAGTTAGACTTCTCTCACAAACTGCACTCATATAGACAACGGAGGCTGTAACTTGAGCAATTGCTTTTTTCCCAAGCACTGAACTCACCTGCTGGGACTGTTAACCCTTGGGGAGCAGGAACGACTCAAGCAAGCCACCACAGACCCTCTGGTCTGACCTTCTTTCACAGGGTAGTCACACTAGATGTTCCTGGGTGACTTCACCTCTTTGCCAACCATTCCACACACTGATGCTCCAGTTCTCAGCAAGAATGCTAGCAGCACTGATAGTTAAATCAGTTTCCAGCTTCTGTCTCTCAGCCCATGGGAGATCATTCAACAGCTTTCCCACTGACTTTCTCCTCTCCTTAGTGCCCAGGCTCCAGCGTTTGCTTTCTGAAAGTATTATCTTATTCCAGACACTTTTATAAATAGTTAGGCTTATACTTCAAAACATCATTACAGTCAGAACCTTTCTCCACTTAAGCATAGAATCATAGAATAGTTTGAGTTGGAAAGGACCTTTAATGGTCATCTAGTTCAACCCAGTTGTCATGGGCAGGGACATTTTCAACTACAGGTTGCTCAGAGCCCCACGTGACCTGGCCTTGAACATGCCAGGGATGGGTCATTTACCACCTCTCTGGGCAACTTGCTCCAGTGTCTCACCACCCTCTTTGTAAAAAAAATCTTCTCTATATCTGGTCTGAATCTTCCCTCTTTTACTTTAAAACTATTACCCCATGTCCCATCACAGCAGGAGCTCTTAAAAATTCTGTATCCATCTTTCTTATAAGTCCCCTTTTTATATGTACTATTCCTAATTTAATAGGAAAACACCTGATGGGAAGGTACAGAGAAGGCTCCTCAGAGTGAAGGAGGAGAGACAGCAGAAACACATGACAAGAGAAATTTCAGTTAGGTACAAGGGAAAACGAGTCACAGATTTCCAAGGGAGGCCGTGGAGTTTCCATCCTTGGAGATATTTAGAACTTGATATAATAAAGTATGAAATACTATACACATCATCTCAGAGCTAAATAGTTTTGCACTGGACAAACAGTGTTGGGTGGGTTGAAAATCATCTGGTTGAATTGTAATAAGTCTGATAACAGTCAATGGGACAATATTCAGGCGATAACTAGTATCCAAGAGAAATGTGTTAACATCATTGAAATCTGGGTTGAAAGGGACACAGAGTTGTTTCCTACCAGCCACTTCAAAGTAGAACCCACTTCACTAGGGTTAGTCAGTGTGTGAGATAATCCAAGGAGTCATTTCACCGAAAATCACTGTCTTTTGGCATTAGCAAAGCATTTAACAAGGCTAAGAGGCATTGGCCTTTCTGTAAGTATAACACTTTTCTCCTTGCAGTGTAATGCAATCACACAGTGATGCAGTTATTAATGTCACAAACCCTTCTCTGAGTCAGAGACTGTCTTTTTCTTCATGTTTCTACAATAACTGTCAGTGTCAGATACCAGCCTGTTTGCATCTATGGAACATCATAGGTGTGTACTACATATATGTATCATACCATGATTATAAGGTCAGACATTTCTTCACCCAAACTTTTTTTAATCTATGTTGCAAGCATTTCTTTTTCCTTTCATGTTGTTTTTGTGATTTATGGATTTAGAAGTATGAAAAATCATATATATATATTTTTTATCATAAGTATTTTCCAGGAAAATATTTTTTAAAATATAAAAAAATGCAGTGTACCATTAGTCTGTTTCTCTTTGTGCATTACAATTTGCTCATTTTCAGTGTACTTTCACACTGATTGAAGTTAATGATTGAATCTTCTGCTTTAATTACATGTGTCAGAAGTAATTTATCAACGGAGAAGTAATTAATATGTGCTTTAATAAGCAATACCTCCTATGATCTGTAAAACAATTTTTAATCTGCTTTTCTGGCCCTTGGAAAACCCAAGGATATTTTAAATGAGATTAAGTGAGAACTGCATTTTCTTAAGTTATTCATGATCAGCTGTTTTTAGCTGTAGCTTATTAAAAGAAATATGGTAGGAAATCAAGGCATTTTGATAGAACTCATATATAGATTTCATTCATCAAAACACCAAAAAAAGGGTTTTAAACCTCTGAATGCCCAGCTATTCATCAAGTTTTCAGCAGAGCAATTTTATATACAAAACCTCAGAAAACACTGGTGCTATAGACATCTTTGTTCATAAAAGTGAAATAAGAAAGACATCTCCTAAAATTTGAGAAGACTATTCCAATCTAGAGGTTCGTCCGACCCATTAATAAGATTAATGGTAACATTGCATTGAAGATGTCACTCACAAGACTTTCAATGAAAGCCAATAAAATGACAAAGTTTTGCATGATTACAGCTTTGTTAACCAACAACAAATAGGGCTTTTATATTGTAAAAGAACAATAAATTAAGGATTAGTATAACACACATATGCCTTTAAAATAGAATGGTATCCTGCTAGGAAATTCAATAGGGCTGCCTAATAACTAACTGCAATGAATAAATCAGGGATAATGAGTAATACTCATTCTGTTGCATGGCTCTGCAAAACAGAAGATGTATTTCTTAGAACAGCAACCTACTTATTTGCTTAAATATTTCAGTGTTACCTTAAAATCAAACCTTAGATCTGACTAGAGGAGTATTTTGACAAAGCATTTCTAACATTGAGCAAAACTATATAACGTTGTTTTATGCCATTTGCCTGCAAGAAACACTTGCAAAATATGCCTTCTTTGCATTTTCTTGTCAAAATGTGATACTGAAATTTAAAGGGCACTCATTGACTGGACATCTGCGAAGGAAAGATGATGATGATGGAAAGCAAGTTTGGAAATCATGGAATCATAGAATAGTGAGGGTTGGAAAGGACCTTAAGATCATCCAGTTCTACCTCCCTGCCATGGGCAGGGACACCACCACACTAAACCTAGCATTTTACCAGCACTTTGGTTCAGTTTTTCATGCACTCTAAAAAGGAAAGAACATGTAACATGAAGAACAATATAAAGCTTCATGCGTATTTAAGAAAAAGCAAGCAGTCCTTAGATAAACTGTCCTCTCCCCTTCACTTTCTATGGCTTTTAGACCACAAAACTGCAAAATGCTGCTTTAGAAAAGATGACCATTCATCCTAGCCAGACTTAGACATGTCAATTTATGCCAGACTTTTACATATCCTGACATTATAAACTTCACTCAATTTTATGATACATTTTCCCTTTCAACAGAAATACTGAACATCTTTCCAGCATACATATTCATTTCCTTTATCTCTTCTTCTTTCCATGAGAATTTAATGGACTAAACATCTGAAGGCTCCCCTTCTCACTGAGACTACTAGGAATACTACTTAAGGGAAGGGTGTCTTCTTTTTTAAGATGGAGGCTAAGAAGAAATAGAAAAACAGGCTGTGAGGAATAAAGAAAGGATTACCACGTGAAGACTACAGAGAACAGAAACGGAAGCAGAGGACAAGAAGGATTGGGATCATGAACTGAGAGAGACTTTAGGAAGAAATGGAAGTAAAAAAATTAGTTGGAAGGCGAATTTTAACTATCATCAGCTCAGATGCAAAGCTGCTGTGAAGCAAAGGCAAATCAGGTTAATGCGAGTGAGGTAGGAAGAGGGTAAAAGTGAGGTTTTCAGCTGTGGGAAGAAGGAAAGGAAAAGAACTAGGGAGAAGGTTTAGCATGTGGGAGGTGGGGAGGCATTCAGAGGTGGCTCTGGGATGGTGAAAGAGAACCCTGAGATAGTGGAGGGACCAGGAAACATCTGGAGCAGGGGGAGAAGGGCAAGGTGCATTGGTGGAGGGCTGCACAGCAAAAGTGATGAGCTGGGAAGAGGTATGGGGCTGAAAAGAGCAATATTCAAACAGTGTAAGGCAGGAGAGGGGTGATCAAGGCAGACATAGACGTGTTTCAGTAACACAAATTGCATTTGTACCCCTTCCAAAGAGTGTATGTTTGTATATTGTGGACCCTGCTTTTTTCTTGTCTTCTTTTTTATGCTCGTTAAAACAAATTTTAAATTACACATAATTAACAGGAGAAAATAGCTCCACATTTTAGAAGATATGTTGTTTTATAAAAATAGAAAGAAATAAACAAGGACTATCTGTCTTGCGAAAATAATATTTTGCAATCCAGAGCTGGTTGCTCTGGTAACTTTAAAAGATACTTTTCCTCCTGAACTGAGAAAAAAGCTAACTTCTAAAGCTGTTCAGCCAAGTAGTTCAAGCAGATGGTGAGTGACCCCAGCAAACAGAAAAGTGAATGGATTATTGAAATTGTCTCAGTATTTGAGCTATAGCACCTATCTTCCAAGGGGCATTTCTGAAGTACTTGGTTTATACCATTCAATTTTCCTCCTAAGTCTGTGAATTAGGTCAGAGAAAAAGGATCCTTCAACATCTTCTTGAAATGGTCTTATCTCAAATATCTGACAGAATCACATGGAGATTTCTCTGCATGGTACAACCTCTTGTTTCCACATTTGTGAATACAACAGAGAATTAGTTTTGCTCTGAGATTTGTAGAGCAGAACAGAATAGAATAGAATGAGTAGAACAGAGTGTTACATGTATTTTGAAGAAGATAGAAGGAGACAAAATGATTCCTTATGTAGCTCCAGTGTGTTCATAAGAGTTGCATCAAGGAAGATGAATAATACCCAGTGCATTTTGCTTTCATGTTAATGAACATTAAAATCCTACAAAGGGCAAAGCCAAATTGAAAAGAAAAAAAGTTTTGCATTTACAATCAATGGAGGTGGAGATCTGTGAAAAAATATTAAATACTATTTCTATGATACTTATTTAATAAACATGCAGAAAAGATAGACAAATACATGTTCTTCTTTAGGTAACTCTCAGATTTCCCTTATGCCTTGGCATTCAGGTTTCCATTAAGAGAGTTTTAATTGACACAGCTGTAGTTTCCAGTGCATTTCTAAATGCTACATGAAGGGTGGTGAGAATGGTTAGTGCTTCATCTTCCCTTTCCATTTTGATGTCTCCTCCTGGGCATTATATGGAAGATCATGTATCACAGAAATCAGTATAGGCATGTGCTTGCATAAAACACTGATCTTTCTCTCAAATCTTATTCTGTTGCTGTACTGGGTCTGACTGAGACGGAATTAATTTTCCCTTCCTCACAACAGCCCTCATAGCTCTGTGCTTTGTACTAGTAGCTACAAGGTGTTGGTAACATACCAGTGCTTTGGCTACTGCTGAGCAGCGCTCGCACAGCATCAAGGCTGTCACTCCAACATTCCCCTCATAAGCAGGCGGGGAGTGCGTGAGATCTTGGGAGGGGATAGGCAGGACAGCAGACCCAAACTGACCAAAGGGATATTCCACACCGCATGACACCCGCTCAGCAATAAAAGCTAAGAGAAAGGAGGGGGGGCATTTGTCATTTCAATGTTTGTCTTCCAAAGCAATCACTATGCATCCTGAAGCCCTGCTTCCTTGGAAGTGGCTGGGCATTGCCTGCTGATAGGAAGGTATGAATAAATCTTTTGTTTTCCTTTGCTCCCATGCATGGCTTTTGCTTTATTTAACTAAATTGCCTTTATCTTGACCCACAACATATTCTTCCATCTTATTTTCACCCCCTTCCTGTCCTGCTGAGGAGGGCAGTGATAGAGTGGCTTCATGGGCACCTGATGTCCAGCCAAGTTCAGCCCATGACATCAGCAAAAAGATCAGCAATGCAGAACAGGGAAAATTCTTCCTGTTACGCTTCCCCTGCTGGTACCTGTTTCTCTTTCTTCTTCATCACCAAACCACTACTTCTTCTGACCCAAGCATTCAAAAGCACAACAGTTATACCCCTATAAGTGGCAGTAGTTATGGCACCTCAGTAACCATAAGAATAAATTGGACATTCCTCTTAAGAACTTCTGATGGTCCTTGGATCAGGAGTGGCCTATCAACCAGCTGAAATGTACAGTACTTTCTTTTCCCTGTAGGGATTGACCATTTTATTGACTGTTCCTCACTACAGGCAGCTACAGGATTTTTTCTGATGTTTACTTTATGCTCAGGCAGCTTCAGTTTTCTTGCATATGACAATTACAGGTTTTGAGTTTATTCTTAAGATTCCTTTATGTTTGAAGTTTGCATTGGATTATAAAATTGAAAATGTACTCTTTGTTCTCTTGAAGAATATTACTCTGACTAGAAAGCTGCATAGACTATTGCTGGTAAGCAATATTTCCCTGGAAAAGGGGAATGACTTGTTTCTCACCTATATCTACATTTCTCTTGGCTTGCGGTCATGGGTGTCATATGTGTCTGATGATTTTCGTCCACATTTAACTTTTTCACCAGAATTGCTTTGAAGTGGTCTGATCACGCCAATGTGTTTGTTAGTTAATTCACTGCTGAAAATCAGTCTCCTCTAGGTTACTCTAAGTAGGAGACTTCAAGAGAACACTTCTGGAAAACCATCTGACTTTGAGTATGTCTACAGTAGCGCTGCAGTTGGGATCAGGACTGTGGTCTGGAAGCAAGTAGCCTTTTGTTCCCACTTTGATTTGTGATCTTACAGCACACAGACTGACTCTTCCAGCTAAGGCTAAACCAGAAGTGGAGCCCACCTCTGTGCCATTGATGAGCCCTGAACTCACATGGCCAGACCAGAGCAAGGTAGTCCAAGTAAGTGAAACTGCTTTGGAAACACAAAGATGGTATAGATTTTGGGTCCCCACATACATTTTTTATTCCAAATGGTTCCCATTATGTTGCATGACTCCCTAGCCTTTACTTGGCTTTTGACAACTTCCAGAATCTTAAAGAGCTTGAAGGAGTACTCCTTTTGGCAGGAAGGGGAAGAAAAGTTTAAAACCAAGGGCATAAGCTTGTTGTTGAAGACTTATCCTAGTTTTGACTACTAGGTGCTTTCAGGCATGGTTCTCTGATGGCTAACTCGAATCTGAGAGGACCTGAATCATTTCCCAGCTCCCAGCTGTTTGCATGACTGGGAACACCAGCACTGTAAGAGACACACAGCCTTTAGACACATTGTCTAAAAAGACACAGCTTTGTGGACATGTATGCATTTCCCACTGACACCAGCATATTAACATCAGTACAGTTAGCTTGATGGGCTACCCACGTGTGAATGTGCAGTCAGTAGCTATTAGCCATGTTTTGCACACAGGTATCTGGCATGTTGTTAAATACCAGCAGCAGCTCCATGTCAGTCTACTGAAGGAATTCAAACACTGCTAATGTCACTGGTGCTGCTCCAATATCAGTGAGAACAGGGAACTCGACCTTAAATAAATACTACCCCAAGTACTCCTTGAGGATTTTCATAGTGCAATGCAATTTCTTAGCTAAGTGCAGTCTGACTGTCACTGTGGGATGTGTGACTCTTCCACAGGCAGAACTGACCTGCTGCAGATCTAGCCCAGGGAATTACCCTTTTTTCTGCAGAGGCTTGTGCTTTTCTGTGGACATCCCTCATTCCTGTTTCAGTCTTTGATGGAAATAAAAATAATGGTTGTTATCTTGTCAACTGTAAGGTCAACATTCAGAAGTGGTGTAAATTATACTGCTGTAAATCAGTCCAAGAGAGTGTCAGATGTGTTTTGATAAAAATTGCATATTAGAGAAGCAGAAAGGTGGAAGTGAAGAAAAGGAATTGAGCAAAGTAAGATAAGTGGGCTGTTATCCCAGAGAAGGCCAGAGTACACATCCTTGAATAAAGACTGCAACATGTAGCCAGAAAATTGTCTCCTGAGCAATCACTTGATTATTAATGCAGAAATAGGTAGTCATTATTAAGTTGGACCTTTTGCCATGCAACTTTTCTTCATATTCTCTTTTGAAGACAAAAGTCTAATTATAGAGTAAACTTTTTATTAATCATTTCCTTCCATACCACCACTGCTGACCCCTCTATATTCAATCGTAACTCTCTAATGTTACTAAAAAAAACAAGCCACTGGATTATTTCTGCTTTCTCATATAATATTTTTCTATACAAAAGAGAATAATAAAAGTCAGTTTTCTCAAAAATATATCAAAACAGGACTAGCTGGTATAGGTAGGTTTGCTCTGAAGAGTTTGCACAGGAGAAAAATTTCCATCCCAATTGCTCAGTAGTATCAGGCTAACCAGGACTGTGAGAGCTATTTGTACATCTTTCTCACTGTGTAGAATAATCAAAAAGTGCAGGCAAGGAAAGCAGAGGGAGCTCTAGATGTCACATTGGACTGAACAGTCAAATTCAAATCTGCGCCACAGCTTTGTCTTTTGTTCTCTAAATCTTCCAAATGAGAGCATTCTCTGGAGCAGATTAATTAAAATTTCAGAGCCACATGTGTGCACATTTGGATGTCACTTAGGTACCCAGCTGTCAGCATATAGCACCCGGGGCTTCCAGTGATGCTTGCTTGTGCTTTGAAAGGGAAAAATATAATCCTATCTTTACCATCTCACCACACATGTTTAGCTTAGCTCAGTACCTCAGGCCTGCAGCATTGGATGTTTGTTTTCTCCAGTGGAATTCTGACAAATCCTGATTGATTGGCAGAGTGAAATCCTGAGGAAAAGCACCAAAAAAATCTGAATGAAAATTTTATAGAATTTATAAATATTTTTTCTGCAGAGAGATCTCTTTGCAAGTTTACTTTATACACAGGGCAGAGCTGTATCTGTGGCCTTCATTTCCTGTTCTAGGTCATACAGACAATTTGTCAAATGTAACTGGAAGAGCTTGACACTATACAGATTTACACTTTTTAATAGCCTAAAAATGGAAGGAATAAATCTTGTCTGAATATTATTATATTTATTGCATAAAATATATTATACGTACTCGTTTCATGTTATTTAAAAAGTTTTAACTAAAATGGATGTCCATGATCATATGTAGCTGTAAATATTCAAGAAGAAAAGTTGTGAGTAGTTTACAAGTGGCTTTCCTAAGGAGTTTTTAGTTTCAGATGTAATTTTATCAATCAAAATAAAGCATCGTACAAGGAATTTCAATAGGAAAATTTCCTGGTTGGTCTCATTTAGACTGCAAGCATACCTCATGCCTTTTACATATGCAGCATTTATTGACCTTATCAAACATCATGGCAAGCATCATTTTCTACTATTGTACTAATTCATGTCTGAGAAGTTTGCTACCGTGCCTACAGACATGTTAATATAAAATTCATGTAGTGGCTATGCTTCCAATTTTTTCCTCCAAACAATCAGAAAAAGACACAACATATTTTATATCCAGGCTGTATGGGCAATTTTGGAATCCCAGGTTTCATTAAAAGCTTCTTGAAGTCCAAATGTTTTTTATTTTACCTGCAAAGGTGCTGACAGAGGTTTGATTGTCTAACTTGACTTCACATCCTTGCTGAAATGCTATTAGATAAGCTTCCTTTAATGTTTTAACTACATATATGGAGAGAAGGTGATAAAACTACTGCATTTAAATTCCTTTTGACTTGAGGGAAGTAGATGACTAAACACAAAATTCTGGTCAGAAACTTTTTCCATTGTGGAGGGGTTTGTCATCCCTTCAGTCAGGGAGCTCCTGCACTGGAGAACATCATTGAACTGGAGACTAGAGGAGCTGTGAGGTAATATCTGGGGTCCCTTCATGCATGAGTGTGTTGACTGAAGAAGTCAGTTTGGCTCATCTTTGTTTTTATTTCTGATCATGCTCAGTAAGTTCAAGTGCCAACAATTACAGTTTCCCAGCCAGCAGGTGCTGAATGTTATACTGAAATGTACCAGAGTGGGGAGGAATTGCTCTAAAATTTGCTTTAAAGTTGCTAAAGAAACCATCTGCCTCCTATCATATTGGTTAAGTGTAGCTTTATAATACAGCTTTAGTTGCCAGGTGTCTGTACAATGGACTTTCAGTGCCAAGAGAAGAACTGAAAAAAAAAACAATAAAAAGGTTCACTTTCCACCATCATATAATGATAAGTTTTTCTGGGTGTGTTCAAAGTCTGATTTGTGGTGTGAATCACAAGGCTTAACCAAGAGATTAGACACCTATCATTTGACCCACTCTTTTAGCCTCAGCTCACCCAGAAACAGTTGTGAGCAGGAAGCTTGGAAGATCTCATTTTGATTTTGTGTTCGATGGGTTTTTTTCTCTCCTAGACAGCAAGGAGCTTTCTGTTCCAAAATACAGTAAGTGTTCATTGTTTTAAAGTTCCACCTCTTGAAATTTCTGCCTGAATTGTGGTAAGTGAAGATGATAAGTTAGCTTTCAGTCATTTGAATTTCTCTCCAAGAGAAATGCAGGGAAAAGGAGACTTACAGAGTCATTGCATGCTCTGTTAGTAAGCTACAAATGAGCTCATTCTAGCTGAAGACCTGGATCCTTTTATGGAAGTATATATACCAGACAGAAGAAAGCAGGCTTTTAGGAGTTCACGTGAAAAATTGAGGACTGGAAAAGTCAAATTTGTTTTCAGACTGGAGTAAAGGAGCATGCAAAGCCAAGAGCTTGCAGGCTCCTAAAAAAAAGACTTAGGAAGTCTGGCTTTGGTACCAATGAATGTATTAAACATTGTCATGATCTACAAATGACAAGAAGACATTTGTCCAGGAATGAGACAAGCACAGTCAGAGACGTGCCTCTGAGCAGAGCCCTGGGGCTGCACCCTCACAGGAACATAGGTCCTGCAATATCAACTTCCTACATATCACAAACTACCTTCTACGTATCCATGCTGATCCCTCAGCTCTGGTCATATTAATCAGCATAAGGAAATAGTAATTTATTTCCTACAGCAGACCTGCCTGGCATACTTATTACAGTGTGATCCAGGAGGGAAGAATGATTCACATGATGAATTCATTGTATGTAAAATATAACTCTATATCTTAACTGGTGTTCAACAGCAGTGGGAAAAAATAAAACAACCCAACAAACAGCCATAGCCTTTGTGGTTTATATACTGGTCTAACAGATGTTCATAGCCTCTGTGACTTTTTAATCCCACTTGAATTTCTGTACCACCACATTGTAATTTGTCACTGCATGTGTAGTCCACTGGCTGGCCAAAATGAAATACTACCACTATTCAAGATTCCTAACTCCTATTATAAATAATACATGGCTATTTCTATTTTTAGTGGTAGCTAGGACTGTTAAACAGGGATTACTGCACTACACAAACAAGATCTACTGCATTAAGACACCAGAGGAAAAAGCCGCAATGACAGTCCTGCTGTCTATAGTGCTGGCAGGCGATAATGTCAGATAGATGAATAAATAGATAAATGTTGGTCAGAAGGTGGGAAAATTTGCATAAATGAGTTGAAACAGCACAGATGTCACATTCTGCAGTAGTTCATTCCCTCTAGGAAATCATGCTTCTTCACATTGCCATCTTTCAGTGGCACAGATTATATTTGCAGATTTACAGAAATACTAAATGCAACTTCTGTATTATCTCACAACAGTTTCAGTTCTGAAGCATCTTCATTCATTAGAAACATGCTGGATTTCATCCCTCCATATATCCCACTCTCACACACAAAATCATTCTCATTTCTGCAGCTTTAAAGTACAACGTTGCCTCCATCCTAGCAAAGATGAGAGTGTTTTCCCAAGATTATTTTTACTGCAAAACTGACATAAGCAACAAAGAAATGTAAATGAGCAAGTGTGTACAGAAGTGTCCCCCAAGACCTCTGATCTTCTTTTCTGAAATCAAAGCAAAGAAACTAGAAGGTGAAGGCTATTCCTCACAACCCACAGCAGATATCATGATCTGAATTGTTACTGTCCCTCTACAGGCACATTTATGCTCTCAGTGCAGCCTGGGCTGAAGTCCAGAGGTGTGTTCAGCTGCAGTGGGGACAGAAAATTTGCATTATTACATGGCTGTCAGGCAAACACAACAATCCAGAGTCCGTCCTCATGTGGCCCTAGAGGTGTGTGACACAGGTTACCTGGGATCTGTAAACAGCTTGATCTTTATACACCTTGGTAAGGGAGTGATTGGTAATTTAGGTACCAAGGATTCAGGGGTCTGTATGTGGGAGCATGCTAAGATATGGACAAAGTTCTGCCTGACCTGTGTTCCCAAAGGCAGTGGTAGCATGGAAGTTAGTTCCTCATTCAAAACAATTCATTTAGAGTTATATACTTTTCCTGAATGTTAATGGTTAAAACCAGCATTAAAGCAATAATTAAACATTTGTAACTCAAATGCAGACATTAAGGCTGAGGGAGGCCACCTTTTATGTTTCCTGTGGTTTGCCTCAGAACCCACAATCTCACCATACTGAGATTTTGTTAAATGAGTTTGACTAAAGCTCACTTTCTACATAAAAGACTTTGAGTGATATGAATCATCATCACTTAGCTCCTTTCATAACGTTATGCTAAATTAAACAAAGAAGAACAATGAACTAGATTAGACTTCAGGGGCCACTGAATCGAGTCTCCTACTTTTTCAGATGAGAGTTTAGATGAGCTGTTCTGTCTTAATATAAACTAGTGAGGAGATAAGATGCAACTTCCAACAAAAAAGATAACTTCTAAATCAGTGACTGTAATAATGCAGTTGCAATTGTTACCCACATGTTTCCATGTATGTATACAGCACCCCTTTTCCTGGTTCTATGGTCATGCTACGACTGCTCCTCTGACTCACATGTCAGCTTCACTCTGGTGGGGAAGAGGAGTAGTGATGATTTCTCTTTATTCACTCTAGTATTTACTTGGGGTCATTTTCATATGATTTTTATTTCACCTACAGACTTGTATATGTTGCATTTTACATATGGAAGGTTCTTGTTCTTTGTTACCCCTAAACTCAGTTTTGTCCAGCTTTAAATCTGCAATTCTTTAAATAACAATTGGTGACAGACTCCATTGCATGGTGTCAGCCATGGTGTCTCTAGTGCAAGACTTGTACTCTCACTTAGAATCTCGTGCTTGTAATCCTTTCTACTCCATCTGAAAACCCATTTTTCCAGGTTTGTGCCATCTGACAGACTGGAATTTCTCCCCACCACATTATTAAATTATAATCATAAAGATTTAATTCTACTTGGTACTACTATTTATATAGAAATGAGAGTTGTACCATATACAGGTAAGCAACATAAAACCAAGTCAGACATGACTAGAAAAATTGCTGTTGTGATTAATTGAAAACAAAGCTCTAGGCAAGTCAAGAAAAGTTCAGACAAAGCCTTGACAACTCAGTACAAACTCTGCGGCCCCTTGCTAGCAATGGCAGTATTGTATAACTAGGCTTCAGGGCTACAGATGAGAAAATCATAATGGGACTTCATGGTGGGTCTGGAGCTTTTATTCTATTGCCATTTTGGATAATGGCACTGTTCTTCAGCTGTTAGGTCTTTGGTTGCTTTTTTACATTGATCTAATTGTTGGTGTGGTATTAGGTTTTGTTTTCTTTTCATAGCATTTCAGATATACATATGTATATATATAAAATGAATAGTGGAGTAATGGAAGGGTTTTTAAAGTGGGACCAAATGAATCCATTGCCAATGAAAGAGTTACACTAGTAAAGAATTTTGCTGCAGAGGTTTATTTTCAGAATAAATTATTTTGTATTGTCCCACTAGAAATAATATTAAAATGAAAATGGAGTAATAGATCTTGTAGAAAGATCTAGGAGAGGAATAAAATTGAATTAAAAACAAATTAGTCAGTCCAGCTTCAATGAACACATGGATTTAATGTGATGAGTAAAGATCAGTGGGCTAATTCAGTGCTCTCATTTGAGAGTTAGAGAAAGGTTTCAAGCTACATTACATGCAAGTCAATACAATCTGCTTATGAAAAAAGTATAAAAATGTTATCCCATTCTGTCTGTTTCCCTGAAGTAATAGATCTTGAAACTGTTTAGTGTATATGTAAATCTCAAGACTTAAACAGAGAATGGAAAATGTGGGTAAGTAATTTATCTGGGTGCAAGTTGTTAGGTATACTATTTATATGAGGAGGAAGAAGAGAGAGGATGAGTAGAGATTTTTTGTCTCTGCTTCTGAGCCTTTGACCTGGAGGGGTGAAAGCCCACTGTTTGCGGGCATGTCAGGAGGATATAGGCAGACAAGCAGATCTGCTACATTGTTCCTAGCACTGACTGATAGTCATCTTGGGGTTCAGTGCTTTCTATGACCTACGATAAAAATGTTGGTATTCAAGCTATAACAGCGTACTTAGAAGTAAGCACAAAAGAACTCAGAAAGTTCCTATTTATTAAAAAAAAAAAAAAAAAAGGATGTGGTATATCTTTGCCAGATTGCCTCAGGTCATAGTGCAGATAGAATTTCTGTAATGAAATACAGATGTGCTCCAAAAAGTGGCTCCTAATAGACAACAAGCTCTTCAGCAGCCTCATCCTTATTTCAGTTGACATTTGTCCAAATAAATAATCAAAATCTCAGTTTTATTACTGCTGGCAGAGTAGGCTGTGGTTTTGTATTTTCATAGCTACCTACTGAACATGGAATCATTTTATTGTAGAAGGTACTCATATGGGTTAGGCATGGTTTAACCTTGGCAAATCCATGCTGACTGTTCCCAGTTATCTTCTTCTTCTCCATGTGCTCAGCAATGTCCCCCAGGAGGGCTTATTCTATGATTTTGTCATGGACTGAAGTGAGGCAGATCAACCTGTAGTTCCTGAGATTGATCTGTTGGCCTGTTCTGCACGTAAGTGTAACATCTGCCTTCCTCTTGTCATTGGAAAACCTTCTTCCATCTCCATGATCTTTCAGAGATGATAGAGAGCAGCCTTGCAAGGACTTTATCATCTCTCTCAGCACCCTTGGATTCAGCCTATTGAATGCACTGGACCCATGTGAGTGAAGTCCTTGCAAGCATTCCCTGACTCAGTCTTCATCTGCAACTGATCGTTCTCCTCTCTGAAACTCTACACATTAAGCTTTGGAAAAACTGAGGCAAAGAAAACATTGAGTACTTCAGCTTCAACAAGATATTTAAAAGTCTACTGCAAGGTTGTTGCATGCTCCACTGCACACAATTCCTGTTAGTTGTGAGGACACTTAAGAGAACATCAGTAAACATCATCTTCTCAAGACAATCAACTTGTATGATGTTAGTTCATGCATACAAATTGTATAGATTTTTCACTGCCTGGCAGAAGAATGGATAATGAATTTGAAAGAAGCATTACAATGTACAGGTACATCAGTCACTATTATCCATTTTCTTAGACACATATTTTATAACAAAAGAAATGAGAATCATAGAATGTCAGAATGGTTGAAATTGAAAGCCCTCCCTAGCGATGATCTAGTCCAACAACCCTGCTCAAAATAAGGCCTCTTAGGGCAGGTTGCTCAGGGCTATGTCTAGTCACACTTTGAATGTGTCCTGGGATGGAGACTCCGCAGCCTCTCTGGAAAGACTATTCCAGTGTTTGATCACCCTCAGGGTAAAAAAGTTTTTTCTTATGTTCAGGTACAAAAATCAGGTTGAATTATCTTTAGTCTTATTTTATGGGATTCTTTGTAGCTAATTTTACTCTGTGAGAGTTGAACATCAATGTAAGTTGCATTTGACCTACCACAGAATAAAATGAATCTTCTTTCAAATATCCTTCTTTCCACTGGTTATGGAGTGTCACAGACAGATGACTTTAAAAATATAATTCAGATGACATGTATCCTATGAGTGGTAATTTTTCCTCCATAGCACCGCACAAAGTCAAAAATGAAAAAAAGTCTAATAACCATGACATCCAAATAAAAAAAATATTCTGGATTGAAAAGAACAATTTCCAATACCTAGGATTAAAAATCTGCAGCTATTCTGATTTGTTTCTTTGCTTTGTTATGTTATGGCCAGTCAGTGCACTTGTAATTCCTATTTAGCTACAGGACATGATTGATAGTTTCTTGCCTTGGAAATGGAAAGCAGAGAGAAAACATAGTGGTAAGGGAATGACATGGGTATAAGGGGAACAAAAGAGATACTGGGCATGTGATAAACTAGATGGTATCACAGGTATTCAGGGAATACAGAGAACCTGGGGATACTGCAGAAGGAGAAGGTGGGCAAGGACATAAGGCATAATATAAGAGAAGTGAATTTCAGTAACTCCACATTAATCCATACAGTACCTCATACAGTTAGGAACTGAAATGCAATTGGCCAGGCTTCAGCCTGACAGAAAATGACCTAATAGTCAGTTTCTGCTCTCAGTAATAGTGCTATAAAAGTGGAATAACTCCCCCGTTTGTTATTTCATTCCTAGCTATCACAAGGTGACCCATCTGTTTACAATTTCTCATACAAAGCATGGTTATAGCAAATTGAAATTCCCATCAAATCACAATACTTTGCATATACTTAGCAGCATCTAGGAAACCAGGAGTTTCACAATGTCATATTCCTACTTGTCAAATAGAAGACTACCATCTGATTAACATTTTAAGTGTCAGAGTTGCTTGGATGACACATGCAGCAAGATGCCGAATTAACTTCAGCCATATGCTTCAAAATACTGTAAGAGAGAAAGAATTGGCCATAAGTAGGAACCTAATCTATGGCCAAAATAAAAAGGGTGGGTATTTACAATTAGGTTCTGAAATCTGTGACCAGCAACTTTCTCAAATGAATTAGTTTTTGAAAGAACTGGCAAATCCAGACTACTCCAGACCCTCACATCTGCAACTGTAATGCAACAAAAGCAACCTGATTTGGGATCAGAATTCTTTCTTGAATTAATTTGGCTGGTGCTGACACATGTAACCCTGCTGTAATCCCTGTGCTTTTCATCAGACAAGAGGGAAAAGTTCTTCATCAATCCTCCCCTCTAACGTGTCACCCATGCCACGCAGCTTGGTGTCATCAGCTAGCATTTTGGGGGCACACTCAATCCCTCAGCATGTTGCTGGCAAATACCTTAAACTGTGACATCCCAGTACCAAGCCCTGAGGAACACCCCTTATACCCCATCAAGCATTGGACATAGAGCCATTTACTGAAATTCTTTGAGTGCAACCATCCAGCCAATTTTTTTATCCACTGAGTTATCTGTCCATCACACCCATGCCTTTCTAGTTTAGAGTTAAGGGTGTTGTACAGGACAGTGTCAAATGCTTTGCACAGTTCCAGGTAGACGATGTCATTTGCTGTCCAGGTGGGCTTGGGCTTTCCTAACCTTGTCTGTGCACTCTTGGACTGTGTCTCTATGTCCCTTCTGCATCACTTCTTCCTACTTCCACATATTTCATGCTTTCTTTTTTGTGTTTGGGTTTTGCCAAGAGATCTCTGTTCATGCACATGGTCCCACTGCTGTCTTTGTACACACTGGTGTACATCAAACTTGACCTTGGAGAAGAGAATCTTTGAAAATCAACCAGCTGTTCAGGCCTGTCTTCTCCCCAGGGTCATATACCAATGGACTCTTCCAAAAAGGTCCCCAAACAGGCCAAAGTCTTCCCTCCTTAAGGCCAGAGTTGTGATCCTGCTATTTACTTTGTTTCTTCCCGAACTCCACCACTCATGCTAACTGAAGTCAAGGCTACCTCTGACCTTCATATTCCTGACCCTCCCTGCCTTGTTTGTAAGCATATGGCCCATCTCCTCTTGTTAGATTCTCTACCACCTGTGTCAGGACGTTGTCATAAATGCTGTCCAGCAACTTCCTCGATTGTCTATGCTCTGCTGTGTTCTCTCTCCAGCAAATAAAGGAGTGTTTAAAGCCCCCCATGAGGACCAGGGCCTGCAAATATGAAGCCCCAGCTACTTCTTGTTCAGGCAGTCTGCAGTGGATTTCTACCACACCGTAACCCATGTCACTCTGCCTTTAAACCTGACCTATGAGTTAGTGCATCATCTATCCCAGTCCATGTATGTTCTTCTAGTGCTGATGCATGGGAAGTACCTATAGCATAAAATGTATTATTCCATTAAATTCAAATTTGTTTTCTGACAGAGTCAGTCAGAGATACTGTGTGGATGAGAGATGGAAAGAAAAGCCATACAGAAGAGCAACCTCTACCTTAACAATATGACTGATGTGCACATATTTAAATTGCAATAAAAAGGGAGCAAGGTAGCAGATTAGGGTGCTGCTTTCAGTTCATATTCTACTTCATATCTACTTTGGAGGGGACAAACCTGACAGCTCCTTTATATCAAGTTCTTACTGTTATCTCAAATGATAGCATAGTATCATGTCCAAGGAACTATATAGCCTCCCTCTGGGTTGATGGCTAAAATACTGTCTCACAGATAACATCTGGCAGAATGACACAAGTTCCCTTCAGCCTCCTACACTTAGAGTGAGCAGACTATAAGTGCTCTCCAGACTTGCAAACAGTTTAGCTAAAAAAAGCTTCAAAAGACATCTTATAAAACATGGTCTATTGGTCATTTGCCTCATTTACCTATGAAAAGGGCTACCAATTTTTCTATCAATCAGTTTTGGGAAGAGATGGTTGTGACATAATCAGGAAAGGTTGGATCTGAAATACTTTGTAATACAGAATTTAGCTGAGTTAAAGCTGAACCAGTCACCAAGATAACTAAGGCTGTGTTAACTAAGGCTGTTTTAGCTAAGAATATAGTAACATCCTTGGTCATAAGGACATCGTGAAGCATGAAACTTGTCTCTGGTGTGTGTGTAAATGTTAAGTTCATCACACTCTGAAGTCCAGTGCCAGACTGAGGCCACAATAAATTTTCCACCTACTCTTTTCTTGACTGCCAGCTCTGCTTGCAGCTGTCAAATCTAAATCCAGCTCTGTTCACTGTTGATAAAAGCTGCACTGATTCAAGTGGGAATACTCAAATGAAGAAGTCTGCTTGTATGAACAAAGGTTCAAAGAAGCAGATTTCCCCTTATAAAATAGGGAGTATATCATTGCTTTCAGAAAAGTATTCTGTACATTTGTGATGCTTGACAAATTAGGCAATTTTGTTACCTGAACAGTGCTTTCCTCTTTGTTTCTTTAAATTTCAAATGTTTGTTTCATTTGTATTGAGCTTACTTTCACCTTGGAGACACTGCATCCAAGATGGCTGAAGAGGAGCTAGATCTAGCTCCATGGCCAGCATAACGTTATACCCTTCAACATCTATTCTTCCTGATAAAGAACGACACAGGGCTGCTGACATTCTTCCCAGTAGTTACATGCAGCTAAGCAAGAAACTGAACTAAGCATTCATTGTTTCCTAGGGACTTAGAAATCCAGCCATGTCTGATCAAGTTTGTTGAGCTCTTTGGAAAATAAATACATAAATCTGATCACATACTTATGTAATTCTTAGCAAAACATTCCAGTGTTTCAGTGTAAGTCCAGTAGCCTATTTGACTGCTATTTCTGCACATGTGTAAGTGTGCTTTTTCAGGCATTTGAGCAATAATATCCATTACAGTGTTCTTCAGAGTTTTACAAGGTTGCACTTTTTCTTTCTGCTGTCATGTATTTAAGTGTCCTTAACGGTAATAGACATGTTGCACCATATTACCAGTATTTCACATCATTATTTAATAAACTGCCAAAAAAGAAATGTCAGCAGGATGGTTATACTTTCACATTTCACTGTGCCAGTGAGAGCAATTACACTGCAATCCAATAAATAAAAAGTGCTGCAACAAAGAGTTGAAAATAAAAGGTGGCAGCCTAGAAAAAAATGTACAGCTTTTCTGCAGATAGTGCAGAATCACAGAATTACTTGGGTTTGAAATACTTTTAAGATCATCAAGTCCAACCTTTTTCTTAGCATTGCCATATCCCTAATCGCCGCATTTACACATTTTTTAAATCCCTCAAAGGATGGTGACTCCACTGCTTCCATAGGCAGCCTCTTCCAATGTTTCATAACCCTTTCAATGAAAAAAAAATCCTACTATATAATCTAAATCTCTCCTGGTGCAACTTGAGGCCATTTCCTCTTGTCCTATCACTCTTTACTTGGGAAAAGAGACCAATCGGCTCCTCACTACAACCTCCTTTCAGGTAGTTCAGAAAGCGATAAAGTATTCCTTCAGCCTCCTTTTCTCCAGGCTGAACAATCCCAGTTCCCTCAACTGCTCCTCATGTCGTATGCTCTAGGTCCTTCACCAGCTTTGTTGATATTCTCTGGTTGTGGTCAGGGTTGGAAAAGACCTTAAGATCATCAAGTTTCAATCCCCCTGCTATGGGCAGGGACACCTCACATTAAACCATGTCACCCAAGGCTCTGTCCAACCCTGCCTTGCGCACTGCCAGGGATGGAACATTCACAACTTCCTTGGGCAACCCATTTCAGTGCCTCACCACCCTCACAGTAAAGAACTTCTTCCTTAGATCCAACCTAAATGTCTCTTATTTAAGTTTGAACCAGTTACCCCTTGTCCTATCACTACAGTCCCTAATGAAGAGTCCCTTTCTGGGATCCTTATATGCCCCCTTCAGATACTAGAAGGCTGCTATGAAGTCTCCACTCAGCCTTCTCTTCTCTAGGCTGAACAGCCTCAACTCTTTCAGACAACAGCGCAGATCTTGCTTTTAAAAGCACAGTGGAAATTTCTATTTTTCTAAAAAAAATACAAAATTTTGTTGCATCACAGATCTGAAAAGGAGAGTTAAATCTGTAAGCAAAGTTCACCTTCAGGAAATAGCTGTTGACATTAAAACTGATATGATTCTCTTCTTTGGGAGAAGCAAAGTGAGCCCTGTGGGTAGATGGCATAAAGAGACCAGGGATAAAAAGAACAGACCAGTAAGAATCAGGTTAAAAAAGAAAACAGAAAAAGTGTCTGAATGCTTTACAATTGAAAGGCAAAAAGAATGAAAATAATAAAAGGGCAATTGAGGTCATAATTTATTCACCTGGTGAAGAAGAGATCCAGGGAAAGAACAGAGACAAAGCAGGACAGTTCCACAAATGTTCGCGTAAATGCAAGTGCAAAGAAACAATGGATTTTGCAATTATGAAAGAAACATCTAGGATGTGTTCCCTCTTTTTTTATTGACTCTTCAGTTTTGCATGTATACAGATCTACCTACAGCTCCGGTTTATGTAGGTGATAACTGTCTGAAGCTGAGACTCTCTGATGTTACCAAAATCCTTTACCTATGCTGTCATGGCTTAAACTCTGTCAGTCACGCAGTCTCGCTCACTCACTCCCCCACTTCTTCTTTCCCCCCTGTTCCCAGAGGGATGGGGAGGAGAATTTAAAGAATGTAACTCCCATGGGTTGAGATAAGAACAGTCCAGTAACTCAGGTATAACACAAATCACTGCTGCTACCACCAATAATAATAATGATAAGGGAAATAACAAGGGAAGAGAATATGATACCACTCACCAACTGAGCCTGACCAAGCACTGACTGCCCTTCCGGCTAGCTCCCAGTTACCCCCTGGGCATGACGTGCTGTGGTATGGAATAACTTTTTGGTCAGTTTGGGTCAGGTGTCCTGTCTCTGCTTCCTCCCAGCTTCCCCTCCTCCCTGGCAGAGCATGAGGCTCACAAAGTCCTTGGTCAGACTAAACATTTGAGCAGTAACTAAAAACATTGGTGTCATCAGAACTGTTCCCAGGCCAAAAGTAAAAACCACAGCGCTGCACCAGCTACTAAGAAGGAGAAAAAATGGCTGCTACTGCTGAACCCAGGACAGTATGTTCAGGAAAAAAATGGTATATACTGCAGAGAAAAGTGCTTTTTATAATAATTTATGTCAGCATGTCTATTGCATAAGTAAATGTCAAACACATTGCAGATGATTACCAAATTCAGGAGATTTATCTAAAGGTTTAGGTACTTAAATTTAGGTATCTGTACGAGCCAGAAATTTAACTTTTAATGGTAGTCAGTGGAGACCTGACCAGTAAAGATACAGGCTCTGGAGAGCTGTTTGTCTCCTTTAACAGCAAACACCTACATTTGGTCAGGTAAATAGCTCTCTATATTCTGTTGGCTGACTTGATTAAATCTCCCTTGATTATGATGGGAGCTTAGATGCCTGGCTCAGAGGTTAATGGTGTTACTAGCAGTGTTCACATTATAATTAGAGAGAAGCCCTTTTATGTGGCAGAACTGGAATATACAAAGTTATTTTAACAGCCCTTCGAACACGGCTCCCAGCTGGACTAGCACATATCTGCAGATGTCTGAACTGTTATCTGATTTCTACCCTTAAATACAGAAGTGAATGAGAACATTGTTCAATTCCTCATTTAAAAGAAGATAAAAAAACAAAACTAATTTTTATCTTAGAATTTCAAAACCAAATAAAAAAATCACAGCTCTAATCCATTATGATCATGACTAACAGTAAGGACTTCTGGCAAAAGGAGAAAGGGAAAGTGAAAGTAAACAGTGAAAAATACTTTTTTAGATCCAAGGCTATTATCAGACTTGGCAATGAAAAATCATCCTTCTGTGAGGATTTTGATTATTTTATTTTTTTTTCACCAATTGTATCCATTTTTTTTATGTCTCCCCTAAGCAGGACCTTATGTGAAGCTTTCAATACATAAAATGCTAGTAACTGCCATGATTTTGTTAATTAGCTACAGCTATGACTAACAGCATAGTTTGATTAGAGCTCAGCAAAGGCATACATGTAAACAAGACACAAAAAATACACACAATGCCAGTCCAACTGCATATTACTTCAGAAAAGCTAGCAAAGCAACTCAGAACTGTTTGCCATGCTGTGAAGTACCTTCTTCCTTAATTGTAATGCGAAGACTGCTGTGAATTTCTTTCCAGTTCCTCTGAGTCAACTGGAAAATTTTTTAAAGTAATCTCTGCTTTAAAGTAACCTTTAATAAATTGCTATAATTATTTTTCTAGCTGAAACAATTAATAATTGAAAATTCCTTTTTGACGCCTTTCATCATTTAAATTATAAATTCATAACTGCACTGTTAGTTCTGGCAGCTTATGGTTGTTTTTTATCTCCTTTCTCCCTAAAATGGTTAGTGCTCCAATAGGTGTTGCATGTTAGTCAGGTGTGAGCAATCAAGAGTACTAATTTGTCAAAAAATAGAATACATGAGTATGGGAGGCTCTCAATATTTACGAGTGGTGTGAAAAAAAAAAGGATCTAAGGTAAGTCTTTTCCCTGGCTCATCACAAGCTAGATGCTATTTGAGTCAGGCCCAGCTTCATGAGAAGACATTCTGGTCATCAGACTTTTGTCACTGTATGTCAACCAGGCATAAGAATAAAAGAACAAGGTAGTGGTACCATCACAGCTGTGACATAACTGCAGTCACGTCAAACTGAATACTAACTATTATGTGCGGGAAAGGACCTCTTTGCATACCAAGCTGAATTTTGTCAAGTTGTTTTCACTACCCAGAATACTGTTTGCTTTCTTGTTCAAACAGATATGCTAAGAAGTTTCAGAAAATTATTTCTAGCATGTTTTCAGAAAGAGAAGGTAGAGGTAGGCAGATAGGCAGGTAGGTAGGTAGATGAAGTAGACATTCATCTGGGAAACAAGATTTCATTGACATTTAAAATTAAGAAAAAAGTATGACACTTTTATACTTTGAATAAGCTTTTTAAACTCAGCCTTGTAACAACTCTGGAGTGGAACAATAATTTATTTAGGGGGTTTGATTTTAACAATAGGACTATGAGATCTAGGTCCAGCTTGCATACCAAAAGTTTGATAGTCAATATGACTGCAGAAATCCCTCTGCTCATAAATAAATCAGGCTATTGGAGCCTATGATTTGCCACATCAGAATTAAGAAATTGCTCCCTGAAAATACTTTCTTTCCTGGGTTCATGCAGCAGATCAGAGAGAATCAGAAACATTTGGACCTCCTGACCAGTACTTCTCGATCTAAAGATAACCTTATTTTGAAAGTCAGAGGAAATACTTTGGAAAAAATCCCTATCAAGCACAACTGCATTGAAGGCATAAATGTTACTACAAAAATATCAATTCAAAGGGTATTTTACTGTGTCTCTTTTTATGTTCCTGTCTTCTCTGTTCTTCCAATAGTGGAAGAACTCATAAAATTAAGGAAACTCTTTTCACACTATTTTTAAACAAGACACAACTAAAAAATCCTAAGAATCAAAGGAAAAAGGTCCTCCCAGCTCAGCAGATGCATAAGTTTCAAATCACCAAGGATAAGCACTCAGAAAACATCAGCATCTAAACCTAAATGGATATTGCCCAAGCTTCATGTTACTGACCTATTGGCACATTTCTTTATCTTATCTTCAGAAAGACAAACCTTTTAGTGCTGTCATTTCCAGTTTTTTATTGAGTTCATAACTTTCTTGTCATAAAAAAAACCATATAGCCATAAAAAAAAGCTTACTCTTGTTACATACATATTTTAATATTTATTTCCCCACAGCTTTTCCAGTCTAGGTAAGGTCAATGTCATCACGCAGCTTAAGCTAAGGTAACCAATTCAGAGCAAATATTAAGTAAATAAATCAAGGACACTTAATTGTTAAAGAAAAACTGATTTAGCTGGATCTGCCTTCCAATGTCCTTTCCACAGCATGGAGCCTGACATTTTCAAAACAATCCATATACATTATTCTTGGGTAACCCTGGGGTCTGGTCAGCTGGCATTTCCTTCCTGAAAAACTCTCAGCTGGGCAGCCTCACAAGTGTGCAACTCGTGTCTCCTGTGCAATGTAGGAGGCAGCTCCATTACTGGTAGCCAATTCAAAAGATTCCTAAAGCGTGACTCATTAGTTCTTCTTTCCAAGTTTTATGGAATCAGATTGCCTTTCCATATGTACAAAATAGTACCTTCTTACCCAGGCTGCAAACATTCCTGTAGGCTGCTTGTTTGGTAGGGAGTCTTAGGAGGAACTTAGAAGTAGCTGAAGAACAAAGAGCTACAAGAAAGGAGGCTGCAACTTTCTTTCTTCCATAAAAAGCGGGTTTTGCCAATTTCCCTGCTGTTTTTAAGATACCCAAGAGAAACAAGGGCATAGTAGGGCACCAAGGAGAAGCTAGTTCAGAAGACATCATCAGAAAGCGTTTGGGGGAGGTGCCTACTAGAGTGCCTCCTGTCAGGCTCTTCCTCTGACCCATGGAAGAGAGTCTTGGTTGATCAGAGACACCATCTTGCAGAGGTGTATAGTGCTAATCAACACAGCTTGTTGTAAGGGCTGTCTTCTGATGTGAAGGCTATCCTTGTCAGCTCCACTTTGGCTGGTACTTGTTTCTCCTGGAAACTTTTATTATGTGGCTGAGAATGGGCACAGTGCCACCCAACAGATGGTCATAAGTGTAGGCACACTGGAAACCTAGTATGTACAGATCTAAAGCCAGATTTCTCCTGCAAATAGAAAAATTGTGTAGAGCTTCTACATTCTTCACTAGCTAAAGTCATCTCTACTTTAAATATCCCCAAATATTTTCCAGCACAGTCAGAGTGACTTTTGGGCTCTAGTATAGAAAAATAAATTATTCCTGAGGGTGATGGATGTGCCTATGCAACAGAATGAATCCCTATATAATGTGCATTGTTACGTGGAAAATTAAGTTTTCTATAGTTTTAAAGTTCTGCTCCAGGATAAGTATACATAGAGGGGATGAAGAGTCAAATTCAGTCATGTGAAAAACTTCACATTTATCTCAAGATTTCATCCCTGTCACTATTATACATTTCGCTACTCTCCCACTTGTTATAGGTCAGGAGGCTTTTTCCTCTCAGAACAAGTTATGATATTAAACAGATTTTTGTTATGCATAGCTCAGGAGCTGGAATCTAATTTATGCAACACATACAAAAGAAAAAAAACTGTTATTTTCCAACGCAATAAAAACTATAGAGCAGTTTTTTCAATACAAACAGCCATTGCAGGGCAGTTCATAGATCTTCTTCACTGCTAACATTTTACTTAGAAAGAAACATTTTCTAGGAAACTAATCTAAACTCTTTCCTTCTTTCCCTGGACTTGGTTTCACGTTTTCCTCAGCAGCTTATAGCTCAGAAAGTGATTTTCCTGTTCACTTCTTACTGCCATCAGCCTTGGCTCTTTTATCGCTTTTTTTTTATCTCCCTATTTCAGTACCAGTATAACATAGCTGCTTCAGCAGCAATCACAGGTTCTACATGCCTTACAGGTTTTGTTTTCAGTCAGAATGCCCTTTTTGTTCTGCTAGCTGTCTACACTTCACGCCACACATTGCCTTTTTCTCAGATGGAGCTCTGTGATTTAATTTCCTCTGCTTTGCCACTCTTCTTTGTAGCTGGTCTAATTAATGTTAGGTTCTCTTGGTGGAAAATTGATTTTGCCAGGCTGCTTTGTGGCTTTCAAGAGGCTCTGAAGAAATGAGCATGATCAAAAAGGGTAATAGAGGAAGTGAGTACTTCCAAACATCTGAATCTCAAATTGCTGGTTCATACCATTTTAAAGGAGAAGAGGTGGAGCTTCTGTCCTTACGGGAGGGTCAGATTTCCATGGTTAGGTTTTAATACTTGCTATTGAAGGTATGCTTTCAACTGTCAGCTGATCTACATAAATGAGGGCACAGCAAAGATACTTTCTTGTCTCAACTCAACCGTCATTCCCAGCTCCCTGACCTCTTCAGTGTCTGGAGATTCTGAAGAGTGTGATCAAAAAGAAAGCAGATGGTGTTCTTTAAAGGTACTTTTAGAAGGTGTTAAAAATCCTAACCTGAATATCATCAGGTGAGGCTAGTAACAGCCAACTTCAGCAGCAGGTCATCTGCTGAGCAAACAGAGAAAAGTTTTCTATCATTTAGCATAATCACGTCCTGGAGCCTTGAAAATTAAGTTTCTTTCAGGCTAACTAATGGGCCCAGTCATCCAGTCCCTCTGAATCTGAAACTCTTGTGGGTTGGCGACTTCACGGACAGACACAACCTCAAAATAGAAATGGTTGCACAGCTGCACATGACATATGAAAACATACAAAGTCATACAAAACGGTAAAGCCCTCTTACCTCCTGCAGTATATCCATGATTAGAAACTTTTTATAATGTCTCTACACAAAGGCCTGTGATACCTATCACCAGGCATAGGGCACTCAGATGCAAAGTATAATATATGGAATATGATGCCTTTTTTTTTGTGGAAGAGGTTATGCATGGAGGTTTTGCATTTGAATATAATCACTGAGTGAACTGAAAATCACGTAGATTGTGAAAATTATTCTCTATCGGCAAATATGTGATTGGTAGATGTCAAGTTTGTTGACTTTACAGAGAGGGACTCTGAGGTGGGCTTGACCATGTTTGGCTGACAGACCCTCACACAGCTGCTCTATCACTCCTCAACAGGACAGAAAGAGAAAATAGATGAAAAAATCTTGTGAGTCAAAATAAAGATCGACAACTGTCATAGGCCAAACAAGCAGAATTTGGGGAAATTAATTTTATTTCTTGTCAATTACTTGCAGCAAACCTGCGCCAGTGTGGGCTCCTCTCTCCATGGGGCCACAGGTCCTGCCAGAAGCCTACTCCAGAGTGGGCTTCCCATGTGGTCACAGCCTCCTTCCGACATCCCCCTGCTCCCACACGGGGTCTTCCATGTGCTGCAGGTGGATATCTGCTTCCCTGTGGACCTCCATGGGGTAATTTCAAAATCTTTCAGCCATTTTTTCAAAAAAGAATATACAACTGTATTTTAATGATCTTAAGATACTGCATAGTACTACATATAAAATTATTATAACTGCAATCGCTGTTTTTAAATAAATGTTACTTTTCTTTCCCTCCTTCTCTTAAGGCCACACTGATAAGCTTCTTCTGTACCGTGGATCAACAATTCAGAAAGTATGAACAGTTGAATACAGTGCTAGAAAAATTTTCTGCACTGAGATCCTCAGACCCAACTTTCATTTGACATTGCCTAGATTTTCAGGAAAGCATTGTAGCTCCACATCTACTTCAAGCCTCCTTCTGTAGAGAGGACCGTAGGGATGTTTTCTCCTGAAAGCTAGCTGCACTGTGCCTGCTAGAAGAGACACTATGGTACTTACTGCAGCAGGTCTGGGACACGCTGTACGGGCTCAAAGGGAACCCAGACACCCCCAGTCTAGAGTTTCTGTTCTCAAGTTTTACAGTGATATGCAGTGATGTCACACAGTATCTTTTAGGTGTATCCCTATACACACAAATTTAGATATGGGGAATGGTAGAGCCATGGCAGCATGATGTTTTGTTATACGGTCCTGCTTCCCAGTCTGAGAGGAAGGCTGCACTGATGCCATTGTCCTGCTTTTAGCAATGAGCTAGCTCCATTATCAAAACAATACACTGCCACATTGCCATGTATTTCTTCTCCCATGAGTATTTTCATCTAAGAGCATGGGAGAAAGAAGAAATATAAGTCTCTCACTACGTCTTCTCCCATATTGTTGGGCATACGAAACAGGAGACCTCCACCACTATCAGGTGAGTTCTTGTTTCTTTTTTTTGTAAACTACAGATATCAATTAAAAATGTTGGGTTTTTTTTTTTCACTTGGTAAGCTATAGTTTGAAATTATTAATGTCCCAGTGTGCTGGCAATGTCTTTGAATGGGCTGCTCACTACCAAAACATTTTTCAGAATATTTATTTACACTAGAGGTAAAATTCTAAACTTTAAAAAGCTTTACAAACTTCAATTTGGTCTTTGCTGGTTTTCTGTGTGGTAGGAGAGGAGCAGGAATGGAGAACAGATGCTTTTATAGACAAGTCCTGAATTAATGTATTTTGCATGATAAACTGAATATGCAAAGGACTGAGCTGGAAATTCATTTTGTTCTTTTCTTTTATTCCTTTTCTTTCTCTATCTATGACTTGTATTATTTGTGAGTGAATCTGTAGAAAACAAGAATTTGGTAGGTCTGCTTTCTTTAGGAGGAATAAAACATTCCCAGCACAAGGAAACAAAATTGAAGTCTCACTAAGCATAAGAAAAATGCATGAGAGTGATTGTGTATCATTTTGTTCCATGCATTATCATGGAACAAGAACAATACAAAAGAACTGGCAGAATTTTACCTACAAAATCTGTTCATAAAATCTGAAATATGATAAAGTCATTTAGGCTATTCATAACATAAAAATAGAAAAACTTTAGAACAGACAGTATTTGAACAGCTGAAATGTAAAGTTAGTATGTACAGAAAACCCCATAAAACTACTTTTCCTTCAACAGTTGAATCAGAAGTCTGTTAGTTTTATCACCTGAGGAAAAGAAACTGCATATCATTACAGATTATTGGAACCTCTACTTAATGCATCACAGTGTTGGAAAAAACCAAATGATACGTCAGGCTACATAAAAAATCAATGGGGGAGAATACAGCAAAAGTAGTGTGATTATGTTGCTAGTTCTACAATATCAGCCACCATTTTTTGAGAAAAATTGCACAGAATTACTGAAGGCTTGAGAGAAGGGCATAATTATTGAGAACACAGAAGAACACAGATTGAAAAGAGTGGAACTGTTTCCTTTAGAAAGGAGATGAATAAAAGGAGATGAGAAGTAACTATACAAAATAAAGAAATGTGGTAGGAAAGGTAAATGGGGAACTTCTGTTTCCTCTCTCTTGCAATGCAAGAACAAGAAGATATGCTAACAAAACTGAAAGCTGCCAAAATGAAAACTGAAAATGAAAACTGATAATATCCATTCCTCACAGCAGATAATTAGACTGTGGAGCAAATACATTGATAGAGATGCAGTTGGGGTCAAGGATTCTGCAAGGTTGAATGAAATTTGAATGGTTATATGAATTAATGCCAACAGGAATATCAGAAAGAATATAAATCCTCAGTTTTCAGGGCTAACCCCAGTTTTTCACTTCTAGCAACAGGTAGAAGGCTCTCAGTATCAGGCTTCATTTTTCATATGAACTGTATTTCTCACTTCTATTAGTAAGATTCCCATAGTACGGTCAGCAGAATTTCTCACATAAGCCTATTTTGCAGTGTTGCTTGGATTGCATTTTAGGTCTGTTCACAGTAACATGACAGCACTGAAAATGGTGTAAAAGCCCATTTCCAAAAAAACAATCCAGTCATCACTTCCATTTCCAAAATCCAGAGATGAGTCATTCCCCTCCTACAGGTAAATATATCCGTATGAACATCAAGCTCTATAAACTTCTACGTATATCCTCAAAGCGAAAAAAGCCCCAACAACCAAGAGCAGAGTCCATCTCTGTATTGATAAAACTCAGGTTTCAGCCCACTCTTAACCACTCTCCAGTTTAGCAAGTGCCCTGTCAAGTAGATGTATCTGAGTACCAAAATGGGTACAAACCTGCAACACTAGATTATGGTGAAGGGAATATAAGCAGAAAAGGTTTGTAAGTAAAGGAATTAAGAAAGGGTTCCTTGAAGGCAGACAGCAGCCATGCAGAGAGTAGCCACACTTCTTAGAGGACCACAGGATCACAAGGTGAATCAAGGAGTGAAGAAAATTAGCAATCTCTGGTCCAACCTCCTGCCCACATCAGGTCAGCTTTAAGGTCAAACCAGGCTGCTCAAGGTTTCATACAGTTGGGACTTGAAGATTCTCCTGGAAGACATGCTAAGGCCCATGAAAAACAGCAAGGTGGTTGGTGACAGCCAGCATGGCTTCACTAAGTTGAAACCCTGCCTGACCAATTTGGTGGCCTTCTATGATGGGGCTACAGAACTGATGGACAGGGGTAGAGCAGTTGGTGTCATCTACCTGGACTTGTGTAGAGCACTCGACACTGTCCCACACGACATCCTTGTCTCTAAATTAGAGAGACATCAATTGATGGATGGACCACTTGGTGGATAAAGAACTGGCTGGATGGCTGCACGCAAAGAGTTGTGGTCAATGGCTCAATGTCCAGCTGGAGACCAGTAATGAGTGGTGCTGGACATGCTTGTGAGGTGGGCTGATGCCAGCCTCATGAAGTTTAACCATGCCAAGTGCAAGGTCCTACACCTGAGTCAGAGCAATCCCAGGCACAGCTACAGGTTGGGCAGAGAAGAGATTCAGAGCAGCCTTGAGGAGAAAGACTTGGGTGTGTTGGTCGATGAGAAAATGAACATGAGCCGGCTTCGATGTGCGCTTGCAGCCCTGAAAACCAACTGTGTCCTGGGCTGCATCAAAAGGAATGTGACCAGCAGGTCAAAAGAGGTGATTCTGCCCCTCTACTCTGCTCTTGTGAGACCTCACCTGGAGTATTGTGTGCAGTTCTGGTGTCCTCAACATAAAAAGGACATGGAACTTTTGGAACAAGTCCAGAGAAGGGCCATGAGGATGATCAGGGGACTGGAGCACCTCCCGTATGAAGACAGGATGAGGAAGTTGGGGCTGTTCAGCCTGGAGAAGAGAAGGCTGCTTGGAGACCTCATAGCAGCCTTCCAGTATCTGAAGGGGGCCTATAGGGATGCTGGGAAGGGACTCTTCATTAGGGACTGTAGTGATAGGGCAAGGGGTAACGGGTTCAAACTTAAACAGGGGAAGTTTAGGTTGGATATAAGGAAGAAGTTCTTTACTGTAAGGGTGGTGAGGCACTGGAATGTGTGTCCCAGGGAAGCTGTGAATGCTCCATCCTTGGCAGTGTTCAAGGCCAGGTTGGACAGAACCTTGGGTGACATGGTTTAGTGTGAGGTGTCCCTGCCCATGGCAGGAGGTTTGGAACTAGATGATCTTAAGGTCCTTTCCAACCCTAACTATTCTATGATTCTATGACTTGAAAACCTCTGAGGACAGAGACTGCATAACCACTCTGGGCAGCCCATGCCACTGACTGTCATGACAGGGATGAAATGTGTCCTTATATCCAGTCTGACAGTCTGAACAGGAGAGCTGTTTCACTTTAAGCGTGTTGTCCATGCTATGTCTGTATGTTACTGTGAGGCTGGTGAGACACTGGCCCAGGCTGCCCAGAGAAGCTGTGGCTGCGCCATCCCTGGCGGTGTTCAAGGCCAGGTTGGATGGAGCCTTGGGTGACCTGGTTTAGAGTGAGGCAACCCTGCCCATGGCAGGGAGGTTGGAACTAGATGATCTTAAGGTTCTTTCCAACCCTAACTATTATATGGTTCTATGATTAATAGTTAGACTTAGTAGGGAACTATGTCTGTGCTTTAAAACTCTACAGAATCATTTATCAGCCTGTGAGGAAGGAAAGAGCTTACTATTGTTTACTAATACTTTTAAAATGAACTATTTTAACATTATTATTGCATCTCTCAAAGTTATCAGTTATTTTAGGGCTCTGCCATAAAGACTTTATTAATTTTTTATATGTGAAGATAAGGCTTCTGCCATAGTGGTGCAGGCACTGACAGAGAATGTTTTTTAGATAAACTGTTTTACTGAGATCTCTACAGAGGATAAAACTCACAAGGGAAATTGAATTTCTCAAGTGGGATAACCAGCTGCTGTCTGGTTGGTGATGTGGGTCTGCAAGAGTCATTGCAGCAGCATCTTCAGCTAGATTAGGTGAGACACTCCAAACTCTAGGCATGGGGATTTTTTATATTCAGCTGTGCTAGGGTCCTGCATGTTCACACCTACAAGCAAGATCCATTGCTACCAATTTTCTTCAACTATGTAAAAGCTTTTCCTATCTTAAGTGTGTGCAAAGGACTTTCCTATGTGACCATTCCAGCCATGACCATCTGCAGAACCAGTTTCCACTGACCATACAGGTGCCATTTATGTACATTTCAGTCGATTTGGATGCAGGAGCAACCTCAGAGCATCTCTGGAAAGGCCCGAGTGACTACCTGGGATGTTACTCAACATGCTGAGGAGAAGCAGCTGTGTCTGTCAGTTGGTCTATACACAGCAGCAGCTGCCCAGGGGGAATCTGCAGATCTGCTCAAAATCCCCCCTTGAGAGCAGCTGTCAAAATTGGTCGAATGCTTCATAGCAAAGCCAGTAGGAGTTCAGCTTAGCACTTTGTTGCACATCAGCTCATTGAACCAAGCCAGTCCCACGTCTCTTATATGCAGAGACTGGCTGGGTTGTTCCTGGAACCCCCAGGGAATGAGTGACTGGGAAATGCAAGCAAGCAAATCCATGCTATCACAGTTATAACTACAGGGCAAACTCCAATCTTATTTTTATATCAGACTAAAAAGCTAAATCTCTTAACTTTTGCCACAGTGGATGTATTTGGTAACCAGAACTTCAAAGGAAGTACTGAGGTCAATACTTGAGTCTTCTGTCAGATGCAATCTACTAAATCACTCATGCAAAGGGAAATCAAATAAATACCTCAGTTTTAATGACAGTATAAGGTGCTGTTTATTTCCCTGCATAGTAAATCACTATTTCTTTTCTCTTTACTTTTATTTGCCTTGTTTCTTTTGTTCTATAGCTCATGCATAATTTCACACCGGTGTAATGTCTGAAGAACTAGGATTTTGCTTATCAATTTATTTAATAAAGACAGACCACTCCAAGAAACACACAGAGCCACTTCACAGGCTGAACTAAAGGGGCCTGGGCTGTTTATGCCAGCAGAGATTTCCTTTTTTCAGCCTGCTGAGAAACCTCGTACTCTTAATAATAATGTTAAAAGACTCACAAAGCTAAAATCAAGTATCTAAAACCCCAAAAGAGATAAGAGGAAAAGTACAAAGAATTTAATTTGTTAGAGAAGCACAAACTGTGAACAGATCCTGTGATGAATACTAGGCAGTTTGAAGCAAAAGGCTCTTCTAAGAAGTCCTTCAAGGGTATGTGTGATGCCTGTTTTGATGAGTCAAGTCTGCACACTGTATGGAGTTGGTGCCCAGTCAGACACAGCACAGGCTACATGCAGACCTTCCTGATAAGATCCTACCAAGATGCCCAGTAGTAGTCCTTTGCGAAAGCAGCCAATATACAGACATGGAAGACAAGCTTTCCCTGTGTCTCATGACACTGTCAAGCAAGTCCTGGTGCACATCCAGTGATGTTGATAGATGATGGTAGATGGTTAGGAGATTCAAAGGAGAAGGATCACTCACTCACAGAGAATGAACAAGGGAGCCTTACAGTCTCTCCAAAGATTTAATATTACATAAACAGTCAGACATGTGCTGTTACCTTCCCTTAATCAGAAATAGGGGTTATGTTGCTAAAACAGGTATTGTCCCAGATTGAATATAGGGTGCACCTGGCCACCTCAGCTCTGGAAAATTATATTTTGGGGAGGTACTAGGGAAAAAGGGTCTGAAGCAGAAAAATGATACTAGGAAGCAGGAAAGAAAGGATGCTGCAAAAAACAGCTGTGCTCCCAGAGATCAGCTAACCTGACATTTGCCTAACAGCTTGCTCATATTACACGTTGTGTGCAAGACCATGCTCTTCGGTTTCCAGCTGAGTATATTTGATGCCGTACTGTTTCTTCAACGGCTTATGCCATCTCCAGGAACTGAGTTTACTCCCCCAGATTCAGGGCTATTGCTAAAAGGTGTTAAACATCTAAGCATCTTTGGACAGAAAAGCATAGCCTTTCAGACACTCTCCTGTCTATCAATCTTGTAAAGCCGTCTAGACTGTCCCGGGAGAGGGGGTGGAAGTGTAAATCAGATATATGTATAAATCTAGAAGTGTAAATCAGATTCTATAAGCATGCCTATGCAATGTGACGTGGGGAAAAAAATCACACAACTTTACCAAGACAAAACCCCAACAGCCCTCGTGAAGCTGCAGTACGAAATTATTCTTTCTTTGGAACTCAATAAATGGCTGAAATCTTCTAGGATCTGTGTTCAACAATTCTGTGGCTTTGACACAGTGCAGCTTATACCATGCTGAAGTAGAAACACAGCTCACCACATGAGGATAGGTCACGCTATTGCAAAATAATTTATGCGAGGAGAAGCACTGGCTGGTACCATGGGGGTAATAATGTTTATTACCTGTGAGCCCATGGTGGCAGCAAATGTGCACTGCAACAGCTGTATCTCACCAACGCAGGAGTCACCCGCACTGCTGATACAGTCATGGTCATTTTAGTTACAGCAAAGTAATATTGGAGAAAGCCATAAGACATGCCCATGTAACAGTACCTGGTGCATGCTTTTAATATTCCATTATTTATCATTTTATTTTCTTGCAATAAAAAGCCTGAAACATCATTTCCCTACCAAAGTTCAGCTGTGCCTGGCTTTTCTGTGGTCCTGCAAGGAAGGACAGTTAAACTTTCCAGTTTCACACTTGACTGATCCGAGTGCTGTTCCCTGCGTTGAGACCCCAGGCTGGCTGCAATTTTTGATTTTATTTTGGACTTTTTTTTCAGAGATCCAGTGTCATCTTGCAGTTCAGACAGTGCAGAAATTAGCCAGATGGACTACAGCTTTGGGATTACTGTGGTTAAGTCGGTGTTTTCCAGAAAAATGCAGTTGAACCTGCAGAGCTCCATGCCAATGGCTTTAAACCAAGCCTAGTTTGCTGTAAGGGGTTTTCTACTGAGAAGAGAAATATGCTCCTGATGAAAAAATTATTAGATAAGGGAGTTTTTTAGAGTTATGAAGGTCAGACTGAGTGATATGTATTCCCCTGGGGCAAGAATCAGGGAGGATGTAAAAGCATGTGCTGTTTTGGGGCTGCGTTCACATCTCCTGCTGCTGAAGCCACCCACCAAGGAGGGCTGTTTCTCAGTCTCCTGGCAAAGAGCAGGCAGTAAACAGGCAGGGTAAGGAATTACAAAGAGCTCAGATATGGTTCCAGAACAGATAACTTCCTTGCTAGTCTAGTGGCAATGCCAGAGGGACAAAGGAATCTGTTCCTAAGGCACCAAAACCTGTGATGCCTCTTGTTACATGTTAGAAAGTGAATTTGTGTCCTGAACCTTTTTTTATTTAAGATATTTTCCCATTATGTAATTCAGCTCTTCGGACAAGATTTCATGAAGTGCTGCATCAAACTCCAGATCACATGCAAGGCCTTTAAATCAATAGCCTGTTTGGCACCTCCTGACTTACAATACAATTTTGAAAGCAACCAGTTGTGATGGAATTCTGTTTTCCTTTTTTTTTCTCTTCACATAGTGATGTGGTTTGCTCCTCATTGCTCAATTATCTGTGGGGTTTTGTGTTATATGGCACTTATAATTTTCACTGGCAGACGCTATATCTGTTTGGATCTTATTCACTAGTTCTTTTTCACTTCATCCAAGTACTTCCCCTGTATCTCTTTCTTTCAGACTCTGAGTATGCCAAGAAATTAACCTTTATGTTTTACCACTGTGAAAACAAGTTATATACGGCAAACTTTCTTTGTAGCAGAAATGGCCGCCAAACGTGTCAAACTAAAATGTGGCACTCATAAGCCATTTAAAAAAGATATCAAGGATGTTCTTGGTCTGACTGTTCAGTAAATAATCAAGAAGTTAACATATAAATAATAATAAAAAGAATGTATATAACTGGTGGAAGTTGCTTCAGAGAAATCTGAAGAAAATTCAGCTCTACCCAATCAGGACCATGCAGAGAAAAGAATTTAAAAAAAAGGGAGCTAAATTATGAACTGTATTTTTCTGTGTGAAATGGCAAGTGAAGCTGCATTAAAAAAGAATGAATCTACACAAAAGATAGGAGCACATTTCCTTCCACTAAGAGGGCAGCCTTCCCTTTCTTTATTTCGTCCTCCCCGTTACTTTTTCTCAGGCTGATGTGACAATGGGCTAGTCTCGACATGGAACAGGCTTTTCCTCACTGAATGCACTTCTCCCTGTCACCTGTTGCTTTCCTAACCCCTGTAGTAGATGCTATTAAAATAGTTCTGAACAGTTCTGTATGCTTTAACCTTGGTTAACTGGATCCCTCTTTCTTCTTTTTTCCACAATTTTTTTGTTTTCCTAGCCTTTACATAAATATTTACTTCTTATTGCATTTCCCCACCACATTTTCCCTTCAAAGAACATTTTCTTCTAGGTCTATTCTTCCATTTACACCATACCATCTACTGAGGTGTGTGGGGAGGGTGGAGGCATTCACAAGCATGCCTGAAGTGCAATCAATGAGTCATTTCACTTGTCTATTAATTTATGAGTGAGATCCCACATTTTTCAAAATTGAGTATGTTGGAGCCTAATTAAGGAATTAAGTTCCTAACTGTATGGAGTGACATTGAAAATTGTGGCACACAAATTAAAGAAGGAATGCATTTTCATGGCATTAATTATTTACATAAGGAAAGAAAAGAGCAAGGGTACTGCTATGATTAAGGCAGAGAAGTTCTCTCTGGGCAGTGAGATGGGTAGTGAAATTCACCACTGTATTTCACAGTGACCTCTGAGTAGTAGCTCCTTGAATCCTCTTTAATCAAACAAATGCTGTAGCATTAACCATTTATTAGAGAGGAGGAAAGTGGAGTGAAAAGTGGTTTTCAGGAAGAAAAGATCAGTTTTTTTCTCAGTGGCTGCTTTTGCACCCAGAAGGAGCAGTGCAGCACAGTGCTGCCTGGGAGCAAGCAAGCAAGCCATCACATTGCCTCTGTTTTTCCTGCATTACTCACCTGTCCTACTGGTATGTGTTGCAATGTCCTCAAGGTCCTTCTAAAGCCCTAACAGGTCTCTGGGGCCTGTGGGGCTTGTGTCTCTGCTGGGCAGACACGTATGAACAGCTTTTCTGAGTCAGCCTGTAGGTTTGTGTGGAAAGTACTCTGCCAGAGACATGCCATGTACCCAGCTGTGGTGGGCTGACCTTGGCCAGCTCGCAACCAAAGCTGCTCTGTCACTGCCCTCCTCAGCTGGACAGGAGAAAGAAACAACTCATGGGTCAAGATAAAGGCAGCTTAATTAAACAAAATCAAAGGTTGTGCTTCGAAGCAAAGTAAAACACAAGATTTATTCTCTACTTCCACTCAGCAGGCAATGTCCAGCCACTCCCTGGGAAGCACGACTTCAGCACACATAGTGCTTGCTCTGGAAGGCAAACTGTGATAGCAAATGCTCCTCTCCTTAGCTGTCATACGGTGTGGAATATCCCTTTGGTCAGTTTGGGTCAGTTTTCCTGTCTGCCTCCCCTCCCAAGATCTTACCCACCCCCAGCCTACTGGTGTTGGGGAAATGTTGGAGGGACAGCCTTGATGCTGTGCGAGCAGTGCTCAGCAGTAGCCAAAGCACTGGTGTGGTACCAACACCTTTCTAGCTACCAGTACAAAGCACAGTGCTATGAGGGCTGCTATGGGGAAAATAAATTAACTCCATCTCAGCCAGACCCAATACAGCAACAGAATAAGGTCTGAGAGAAAGATCAGTGTTTTATGCAAGCACATGCCTATACTGATTTACTTCTGTGATACATGATCTTCCATATAATGGCAGAGGCATCAAAATGGAAAGGGAAGACGAAGCAGTAACCAGTCTCACCAGCCTTCATGTAGCATTTAGCAATACACTGGAAATCATTGCAGCTGTGTCAATTAAAACTCTCTTAATGGAAATACGAAACTTATTTTTTAAATTAATTGGGTGTTACTACTACTATCGCACTTTGAGCATCATAAATTCTCCCTTTTGGGGCTGCTCCACACCTCAAAAAACCTGTAAAGAGGCCTAAACCAGACAAATACAGAATAAACAGATAACTCCAGTTGATGCTTCTTCCTGATGGAAAAGCTAGCACTAGTCACAGCCTGCCACTGCCACAGAGGGATGAGAGCAGGAGTGGGCACTGCCACAACATGCTACCTAGCCCCTCTCTGGGGAAAAGCTGTAACCACTTTGTTGACTTTGACATTCCACAGGGCATTTATCTTTGTCGACACTGGTCACTCACCTTCTCATACTATTGAACATCTTCTCCTTCCCCATGCTCCACAGAGCAACCTGCCGTTGCCATGTAAATGTATAGCAATGCACAATGAAGCCACTCATCAGCAGGTGAACACCATGTGTGGCTGTTATCAAAGGCTGCAGCTGGTGATTAGCTGACCATTTTAAGACTCCAACAGGCATTTTCTCTTGCAGGCTTTGTTCTGCAAGGAAATTGTAATGTCCTCAGGGATGAGGATATTGATCAGTGTCACCAGGGTCTCTGCCATATTAACCCTTAGAGCATGATGGCTCGTGGGTCTGACAAAAGAGCCCTTAGAAAGTCTCCACCAGGAATGTCCTAGTTAAATAAGCAGTATGGGATAATCTGTAGTGGATTTTTCTAATGATTTACAGACAATGGATTTGTAAGTGAACTAGTTAAGCTTTTATAAATTATGCTAAAGCTAAATATGCCATCCTTCCCTGACTACTATATATTTGCCTCAAGAAACTGTAATTAAGATGATATTGATGTACCACACACTTCTAGTGTCACAGATCAGTTCTGCCACTGGCATTTACACAAGCTCCTTTTGCACTGAAGCATTCAGCAAATACTCAGCCAAGTGTCACAGATGATATATATTACACTTCCTGCAGGTAGTGATCTGTTACATACAATTAAAATTGATTAGGTCTTGATTTTCCAGAGTATCTGAAAAATTCAAAGCTTATTCTGAGATAGTGAGAATTTTGCCTGATTACAATATAAAATTAATCTGAGCCTAAAGTGAAGAATAATCCTTCCCTTTTATGCCAATGATCTTCTATTTACTGGCAGAAAAAATTGTCTTCCTTCCTTGAATGCCAGCAAAGACATCAAGAGATAATTATTTTCTCCTTCTAAACTATAGTCTCCAATATTCAATCTTATTTTAAACCCTCACTTATACTGGAATTCAAGGTTATTATTACTGCTATTGATGGGTTTTCAACAGCATATTTGTTTAATGGGCTGCAATATTATTCTTTTGTGATTTAAACAGAATCTCAGCACCAAGAAGTAATAGATTTCTGAACAGTTTTCTAAAGGTAACAGCAGCATCTCTCTTCCTTTGCCCTTAGGAAAACATACCTATCTTAACTTATAGTCCATCTTCCATCTTCCATTTATTTCAAGACCTATTTCAGATGTATTTGCACTCATTTCAGTTTGAGCTCAGATTCAGTTCTAGAAGATAGCTTTGAACCATGAATTTTAGCTTGAGTTCATAGAATCATAGTATGGTTTGGGTCCTAAGGCACCTTGAAGATCATCTTGTTCCAACCTCCCTGCCCTGGGCAAGGACACCTTCCACTAGATCAGGCTGATCAAAGCCCCATCAAGCCTGGCCTTGACCACTACTAGAGATGAGACAGCCACAGCTTCTCTGGGCAACCTGTTACAGTGTCTCACCACCCTCACAGTAAAGAACTTCTCAATATTTAACTTATATCTACCCTCTTTCAGTTTAAAGCCATTCCCCCTTGCCCTGTCACTACATGCCCTTGTAAAAAGTCCCTGTCTGGATTTCTTGTAGGCCCCTTTAGGCACCAGAAAGGTGCTCTAATGCCTCCCTGGAGCCTTCTCCAGGATGAACAAGCCCAGCTCTCTCAGCTTGTCTCCACAGGAAAGCTGCTCCAGCGCTCTGAGCATCTTCGTGGCCTCCTCTGGACTTGCTCCAACAGGCCCATGTTCTTCTTATGTTGAGGATCCCAGAGCTGGATGCAGAACTGGAGGTGGGGTCACAAGAGCAGACTAGAGGGGGAGGATCACCTCCTTCCGCTTGCTGACAGTGCAGTTTTTGATGCAACCCAGCACATGGTTGGTTTCTGGGCTGCAAGTGCACACTGCTGGGTCATGCTGAGCTTCTCGTCAGTCAATATCCCCAAGTCCTTCTCCTCAGGACTGCTCCCAGTCTGTTCCCTGCCCAGCCTGTATTTGTGCTTGGGATTGCCCCAACTCATTTGTTGCACCTTGCACTTGGCCCTTTTGAAATTCATGACGTTTGCACCAGCCCATATCTTGAGCCTACCAGGGTCCTTCTGGAAGTCAATCCTTCCTTCTAGCATGTCACTCATGCCTCACAGCTTGGTGTCATTTCAAACATGCTGAGGGTGCACTCAGTCCCACTGTCTGTGTCACTGACAAATATGTTAAACAGCACTAGTCCAAGTACCAAGCCCTGAGGATCACCACTCATCACTGGTCTCCACTTAGATATCGAGCCATTGACCACAACTCCTTAAGTGTGACCATCCAGCCAATTCCTTATGCATGAAGTGGTCTATCCATCACATCTATGCCTCTCTCTTTTAGAGACAAGGATGTAAAGCTGAACAGTGTCAGTGCCTTGCACAAGTCCAAATAGACTTTGAAACATGATACATGATACATTTAGTGCACCATTCTTGGAAGGTGTCATTGCTCGGCCATGTAGTGCTTTGCACATAGGCATAATGAGCAATAAATCAAGCCTCGTATGTAATACAGCACACAGACATGCAAATTTAAATTTCACACATATGCATGTTTGCATTGCATAGCAAAAATTTACTGTGTAGGCTTCTCAAAGACTTCAGCCATCCCAGTGTTTTCTAAAGTCCTTTGAAATGGAGATATTTGGTATTTGTACAGCCTATGGCTTCAGTATACTTAAGTTTTATAAATGAAGACCTAGAACTCTTCTATGGGGAACTTACTGTATATGTACTACTTGTAAGAATATCTCGTTTGGAAAAAATACTGTTGAACTAATACAGAATAAGAGCAAAATACAGCTCAGGCAATATGCTTATAAAAATAAAGTCTTAACACAACATGTAAAAATACAAGCGTTCATGTCATCCAAAACAGGACAGTTGCTGTTTTGAACAAATAGTCTAGGATTTTAATGGGAAGTCTTGTCCATCATAATAGCCAGGTGCAAAATATGAAGTTCTTATGAAACATCCTTTACAAATGCTGACAGCTGACCAAAAGTTTGCAATGAAGGAGGCAAATCATAGTATGGAAGAGGGGATCAGCCTGCAATCTGAAAAGGTATTAATGTGAGACGAAGATGTGGTTCTGACTCCAGACTGGGTTCTCTCACCTCACATGGTGATGTTTCTATTGTTGGAGAAGAAGCAGTGCTGGATTTCAGAGCTTTTTCCCGAGGCATTGAGCACTTTTATATGTGTTAGCGAGAGAGCTGGAGAAGCTCTGAATCCATCTGGGGGAAGAATTATTAGAGTCTGGGATACCTATAAGAAGATGTTTTGTTGATATCCTGATAGCAGAGTGCTTAGTAATGTAAATGGAAAATCAACTTCTCTAACACTGCCGTCTTCAGACCTGAAATAACTGGACAGGTCAGAAACTGTAAATGCATCTGGCACTCAGGAAAGAGAGGTGAGGAATGAAGCTAAGCACTTTGTCATAACTCATTATCCAGCTTAGCATTTCCCAAGGCAAATACCTGAGAGGAAATAAAAAATGAAAGAAAGAAAGAGATATGTAGTATTTGATCTCAAAACTGGGAAGAAGTATTTATAGGTGCATTGGAACAAATAAATAATATCAGTAACAACCTTTAAGGCCAGTCTTGTAATGACTCTGGTGTGTGACAACAGGTTCTACTTCTTACCTGACACATTGCCAGGCTGTTGTCACTACTGACGGACTATCTTAGGTTTAAGAAACTCAGAGCTGAGCAGACTCACGCTGCCAGTCACAGGGCTTTGTGACAGGGAATTGAAGATTGCCAATAACATAACCAAAAATCTTTTTTGGCTGAAGAGCCTTGCACTCATCTTCTCATATTGCTGCAAGGGTGTCTGAATACCACCGTTGTCATGTCATAATAGGCTCTGACAGCTCCAGACAGACAACACGAAGGCAGTATTTATTCTTTCACCATCACCATGGGGCAAGTGGTCTATTGAGATCTGTGCACTGTAGGATTATATTGATTTTCTGAAAGTAATTACAATGAAACATGTTATACAAGAAATAACAGCTAGAGCAAGGGACTACTATTAGCAGAAATGAGATAGGAGGAAAAGATGCAAATTATATAATATTAATGGATTTAAAGAAATATTTTCAGGGTCAAATGAAATAAAGCAAATCACAGTTCTGTTTTACTTGCTCAAACAAGTCCTCAATTCATTATATTACCATGTTCAGTATATTATTAAAACTCCATTTAATATTTCTCTGGACCATATTCAAAGCTTTATTTCATCATTTGTCAATGAACTTCAGTAAAAGTCATCTTGTATGCTGATTAAATGAAGAACTCTGATATTAGTCTGGTTAGCTAGTTTTCCCTTCAAACAATGTGATTTTTCTTTTTCTTGGAAATCAATGATAACCTCATCCTGACGTAATTAATGCAGTTGCCTGAATACAGTGTCATTCTACAGCATCTAAGAGATTGACGTGGCATCAGTAAATATGGTCCAGGATCCACAGAGTGCTTCAGCCACTGAGGAGCTAGAGGCCAAGCAATGTGAACTAGGCATTTCAAATTCCTGTATTTGGGAAACTGAATCAACACCCCTAGCACAAATATTGATATGTAACTTTCATTCGTGGATGGACGGCCAAGCCCAGAAAGTGTTGGTGGAATGGAGTTAAATCCAGTCAGAGGCCAGCCATAAGTAGTTTCTCCAGTGCTTAGTACTGGGGCCAGTTCTGTTTAATACCTTTATCAATGATCTGGATGAGGGGATCAAGTGCACCCTTAGTAAGTTTGCAGACAACATGAAGCTGTTCTGAATGTTGATCTGCTTGAGTGTAGGAAGGCTCTGCAGAGGGATCCAAACAGGCTGGATTGGTGGATCAATGAGACCAATTGCATGAGGTTCAACAAGGCAAAGTGCCAGGTCTTGCATTTGGGCCACAACAGCCCCATGCAACACTACAGGCTTGTGGTAGAGCTGGGAAGCTGCCCGGAGACAAAGGACTTGGGGGTGTTGGTCAACAGCCAGATGAACATGATCCATCTTGTGGTGGCCAAGAAGGCCAGTGGCATCCTGGCTGGTATCAGAAATAGTGTGGCCAGCAGGACTAGGAAGGAGATTGTCTCCTGTACTGGGCACTGGTGAGGCCACACCTTGAATCCTGCATTCAGTTCTGGGCCTCTCACTTACAAGACATTGAGATGCTGAAGTGTGTCCAGAGAAGATCAACAAAGCTGGTGAAAGATCTGGAGCACAAGTCTCATGAGGAGTGACTGAGGGAACTAGGGTTGTCCAGCCTGGAGAAAAGTAGGCTCAGGGGAAACCTTATTGCTCACTATAACTACCTGAAAGGAGGGTGGAACGAGGTGCAGGTTGGTCCCTTTTCCCAAGTAACATGTGATAGAATAAGAGGGAATGGCCTCAAATTGCACCAGGGGAGATTTAGATTAGAGATTAGGGAAAAATTCTTCACCAAAACAGTTGTTGAGCATTGGAACAGGCTGCCCAGGGAAGTGGTGGAGTCACCATCCCTGGAGGTATTTAAAAGATGTGTAGATGTGGCACTTAGGGACATGGTTTAGTGATGGACTTGGTGGTACTGGGTTAATGGTTGGACTCAATGATCTTAAGTCTTTTCCAACATAAATGATTGCATGAGTCTCACATTTTAAGAAAAGTACTGGAGATGGCTGAAGGTCCTTCACCTGGTGACTCTAGCATCACATAAAACAGGAAAAGGTACAGAGAATCACAACCTGAATCTGTCAAAAGATACACTAGATGGCAACTCAGCCTTTTGCATCTCCTGGCTGTATTCTTAAGCTGCATCACATTCTATCTCCTTAGTCTAACAGAGCAGCAAGCAATATGAGCACTTTGAAAATTTGATGATGCTGTATTCATCACTGAAAGAAATATTATTGCATCAGACACGCTTCAAATTTTTTTTATATGCTTTTTAAAATATGCACGGTCCGCTGTAAAAGAAACAGGTTAATTAAATAATTATATTTTCCTTAGACGTTACCTTGCTGTCAGTCGAGGAATACACTAATTTCCTGAATACAAATAATCAGAATTACATACAGTATTCCAGATTTGATCCCTCGAGTACCTTATATAATGACATTGATATTTCCCTGTGCCTACCACAACCATCTCTCTTGTGGTTACATTTGATTATTTCATATGACATTAGTAGCTATAATCATACACTTCTCAGACAGTACCCTTCCATTTCTTTCTTCTTATGTCATTTCTAAATTATGAGCTTCCACTTATTACAGACATACCTGCAATTAATCCTGGCACACATTACTTATCTCTTCATCCTACTTCTCTTTTATGTGGTCTGAAGACCACTCCATTCTTCCCTTATTTCATTTGGCTCTTGCTGTGTTGATAACTCCCAGTTCTGTGCCATTAGCAGATACCATTTCTTCACCTCTGCACTAGGGTCTTTATTGAAAATATGGAATCAAAATGGTCCTCAACTTCAGTTTCTGTTCCACTTTGTCTGTGCATCTCACACATGCTTACATCTTAGGAAGCTAGTAAAGTAGAACTGATGTGATATGTTTGTATACAGAGTAGGGAAAATAACTGGGCTGTGTAGACTTACAGAACTACCTCTTTTATTCAGTACTATTATCTAATTTTCTCTTCTCTGCACTGAAAGGAGAAATATTGCATGTTAGAAAACTTAACACTTTTTGCTTAAAGCTGTCACTGTCAACATCGCAGACTTAATCCTGCAACGCCTATGCTCCAGGTACTCAGGTAGAGTCAAAATACAAGGGACTGTTTTCCCCATCAAGATGATGAAAGACCCACAAGTCTTCCTTGTAACACCAGTTTTGGCCCATTGCTGGGTCTTCATTTATTTCCTTGGTCCACACGTTCTTTTTTTTTCCTTAGGAATGGGGAAAGTTCTGTGAAAGATGAAACCTGTTTGTGCTGAGACATTTCAGAAGAAATCAACTTTCTTGATTTGTCCCCGATGAAGAATCACTAGATGGCCTTTCCTGCTCTGGCCAATATCCTTTTCAGTCTAAAATCCTTACCATGTATGCTTGCTCCTAGAAAACAGCCAACCTTTCCTCCCCCACACCCCCCAAAGCAACTCTGATGTCCAGCCTATTTCCAGTGCATTGCACTATCTCCTCCTGATTCTTCCCTCACTCTTCAGATTGTCCTGGAATCTCTCCTTCCAGTGTCTCCCATACAAGCCTATAAACCCAGACCTTTTTTGGAAAGATCCACGTACCCCAACACCTCATCTGCAACAATATCCATAGGGAATACTACACAGGGGAGAGCATAAAAAAGTGTTAAGAGACCTCCAGCTGGTACACTCTCTCAGACTCCAGCAGCAAAGGATCAGTGGTTTCCTCAGCTGACAACAGCTTGCAGTTCAACATGTTTAAAATCAGCTGATAAATCTCCCCTCCGTCAGCTTTTCTAATTGCTTCTATTTTAGTCTCTGAAATGTTCTGTTGGCACTGAGAACAACAATTTGACTACACACTCTATAAAAAAAGAATGTACTTTCTCTTGCATTACTTGTTTTTAATCTGCTGCCTGTAACTTCATTACATGCCCTTAATTCTGCCATTGTAAGAAACACAGAATAATCATTTTCTATCCCCTTTCACCATGGTATTCAGAGATCATTACCATAGCAATGTCACTTCAAATCTGGCAAAACTTGCCTATTTATTTTCTGGAAGATATGCAACAGTTTTCATAATTGTTGTCCTTCTATGTACCTTCTTTTATTCCTATTGTATCATTCTGTGCTTGAATTATCTGAACTCCATATGGGTGTTAAGCTGAAGGCATTCCTGCATCCATACAGTCACATAAATAAGCTTTATTGGGCAAAGTGAGATCTCAAAATGTAGTGTTTTAATAGACGAGTAACTCTCCCAGCTCAAGAGACTCCAAGAATTGTCTTTATCACAGTTTCCTGGTTGACACACAGTACTCCCAAATCTATTGTGGACCAGAAATGACTATCATATTCCAGAATTATTCAAATTTCCATCTAAAAATTCTGGAATAATCTTCTGGAATAATTTTGAAGACAGGAATAGACAAAATATCAATCTCTTCTTGGAAAGTGTTCACCAGGCTGAAAGCCAGTTGTGGGAAGGGCAAAAATCCCCAAAATTTTAGGATAGGCTAGACCTTGCTTGGATTTAGTTTAGCTACTTAAAAGGCGAGGACATTCCGTACTGAAATGCCTCTCCTACCAACATTCTGAATTAATTGAAATTCCATTTTCTCCCAGTAACACATTCCACAGAAAAATACTGCAACCAATTCTAGTTAATGGGCTTCTGTAAAAAATAGCAGAGCAGAATGAGTCATGTTCTCAGTTGGGGATATAGAAAAGATGAAGAAGGCATGAAAAAATGGGCAACACAAGCAGCATTTGTAAGGCTGACAACATTACAGCATGCCAGCTGCTTTTGTTCTTGCATTGGTAGCAATGAGCTAGTATTGAGATTTCATTGTAATGTCATCCGTTTTGTAAGTCTGTTCTCCAGGACTGAAATCTGGTTCTGCTCTGTTGTTCTACAGAACCAAGAACTGAACAATCATTGGAAGAAACCAGCCATTATAGTATCATTGAAAGCAGACGTTTTCTTTCCAACAATCTGTTAAATTTAAGAAGCTCTGCCTCAAAACTCCAAAAGTTGAATCAAGAACAAAGGCTTTAGTAAGGTTTTTACATGCCAACAACTATGAAAACTAAAGCTTACAAATCAAGGTATATATACACGATGCGTATTTAAGCATCTAGAATTTTGTTGTAACATATCTTACTAGTTTAACAATACTTTTGGGTTTGTGGTATAAGATGACGTTTGAGAGCTAGGAGTGAAAAAAGGCTCTTTTCCACAAAGAACTTCATTGACTTTCTGGACTGTTTCACTAAACGGGGTTTTAGTATATTTTAATTCAGTTATCCATAGGTAAGTTGTCCACAGAAAAAGAGGAAATGTAAATGATTCATCATGAATTTAATAGACTTTTGCATGATTTATTGATCCAAATATACTGGAAATAACTGGTTGGACATTAAAGGGCAAATGAACTGTTTTTTCTTTAACAGACAATTTGGAAATGAACAGTATAAATAGAACATAATCATCACCACTTCATTTTATGTCATTCCAATATACTGTCAATTTCTTTTCATATACAAATTCAACTTTTTTGTAATCTTGAATACCTAGAAATCTTGTATAATGAAATATGTTATTTACACTATGTATGTCTCACAAATAATTACAAATAAAAAGTATACAAAATGATTAAAATGTATCATTACATGAAAAGCAAGGAAGATATAGTAGATGTTCTGATTAACTATAAATGTTTACATATTTGTACATATATTTGTAATCTGAAATTGCTAGATGATATATCCAGTGATTTTGATAAGGAATACTGGTTCTTATGCCTGCACTACTGGAGAGGAAGCAATATTTTCAGACCTAATGGCCCACTTATTTAAAGAAACATTTATGAAACTTCATAGGGTGAAATGTAGTCATTTTAGAAAACAAAAATAAAATATTTCACATTGTAAAATATAAGCAATTTAGTTCATGCCATACAGGTACATCATATATTAAATCAATACTGTCAGATGGCATTGCAAATAAACCATAACAGAGCTATAACTTTTAAAAAATAAGCAATTCACATGGCATTTGCTTCATAAAATAGCAGATGTACAGTATTATTTACATTGCAAACTGAAGAGATAGTAACCCCATGAAACTGCAGCAAACAAATTGTTCAAAACATTGATCACAGACCTGATTCATAAAATACATAGGAATGGGTGTAGAATGTGTGGAAAAATAAGTCCTTATATATCTGAAATGCTGCATTAGATACTGGGTGTGAGGCTCCCATCTAAAACCACCTGATGAGGTATGGCCACAGCCCCACCACCTTTGCTCACATTTGCAGAAGGCCTGACCAATGCACACTTTGTGTGAGACCCCTGCACCTTTTAAATTACCTGTTTGACAGACCACACGCAGGGCTGCAGCCTGATGGCCCATGTAACTAAGCTTTAAACCCAAGTGCAGGTCAGGGGAAAGTGCTTTTTCCTACTTGTTACACATCAATGTCCCAGACTATGGTTCTGTTTACAGACTGAGCGTTACCCAGCAAATAGAACTCTTGCAGAATCAGACCACAGATGTTTTTGTATAGCAGGGAGTGTAGGATATGGTTTCAATGCTCTTTGAAGACTTCTGGTCCAAACAAGGATTCTTATTAGGTATAATAGGAGTCACACTGTTTCCCTTTGCAAGCATTATCAAGAGATAGGAAGCATGTAACTGTTCAGAACACTGGGTTTCTGGCGTAGCAGTACCAAGGTTTTGACTGCACTGTAAAAGCCTACTTTATTTGTGAAGGCTTAGGACTGCCACTGATCATTCCTGATTCACACGAACATTCAAAGTTCCTACCACAAAACCTTGCTGGAAAGTGAACCTTACTTGCCAAGTCCCAACAGGGTATTTGGATATTGACTATTTTAGCAACAAATCTTTAAACAATGGTTATTAAAAAGGATAGTCATCTCCTGCCCCATGGCAGTATTATAGCTACTCAGAATTAAATTTACCTATGGAAATTCAGATACAATTCCTACGAGACAGATGATAAGTGTTGACCACTGTAATTGAATGGTGCTAGTTCCATACATGACAATGCAAAGAAGGATTAAGAGAACATTAAATTTGATAAATGAGCTCTACCTCACAATCCCCCTCATTTATCTTTATTTTTCTTTTTTCTTCTTTTCTTACGCTCCAGGTAGTTTCCATGACATGAGAGAGTAGGTGGTACAAATCATGTACTCCTGCTAACATCTGAAATTCCAAATGCTGCAACCTCCATGTTTTCCTCAGAATTTGCCAGACTGAAATGCATGACCATGTGTCTGCATCACTGAGCAATGTGTCAACATATGTTGTGCCTACACACACCAACTCTTCAGCACAAGATGAGTCCAGTGCACTTGTAAAGCTGGTCTGTGCCTACCAGTAAAGCAAACATATCCATAGGAAACTTTTCTCACCTGAAATACAGAATTATTCTGTACACGTTTAGTGTGGCTTTCTATCCAGGTTTTCAAGACATTGGGCAGCCCACTTGAAGCTACCAACATGGTTGAAGAAATGTTAAAATATTCCAGACAGACAAACAAAGGTATCATGAAAGGGTACAACAGCTATTCCTTTATGGGAAAGCAAGTCTGCAACATGCTACCAGATGCAGCCTTCACATATGAGAACTCAAATAATGCAAAGACACAGACTTAACCTAATTTTTTATCTTTTTAAGAGATGATGGAAGAAGAGTAATAAATACCATCTGGATGGTATCTTCAGCACCCAGGAGTTTAATTGAACCGGTACATTTCATGTCATGTTATTGCAGTGCTTAGAAACCCAAGATCTACCAGTGACTCTCAGTGACAGCTAAATTAGTGAAAGTCTGGACAGACTTGGCAGCTGGAATGTATTTACTAAGTAACCCATTGAAATAAAGCAGGGAACATTTTTTTCTTTGAAGCTGTATTGGTTTCAAGTGAGAGAATGTGAGGGAAGAAATAAGTATTTTATGAGAAACTGTTACATATATAAGCACAGTTTAATGACAGAAAAAAAAACAACATAACAATTACTTCCCTGTTGTATATTTTTTTTTTAAACCAAATAAACATATTTATCATGTGTAAAATTTCTGAATTTGTCTTCATATTCTCGCTTTTTTTATCACCTCTTCAGTGAATCAGCTCTGAAGTAGAGTTATCCTGGACACAATCAGGAACAAAATGTTCTTCAGTGGAATTTTTCTGAGGAAGCATTTTTTCTGAATATTGTGTTAATAATATGACAAAATTTAATTCATGTGAGCTACCTACCAGAGGACTTCATCAAATAAACTGAGAACTGTTTTGAAGGGAATCTGTAAGACTATTATTATTATTTTTAATCCAGATAATTTCTTCATTACAAGTAGACTTCCAGATAAAATGGGAAGCAAAAATTTGAACAATTTTTGATGAAGGCTGGTGCCAGTGTCTATGCAAAAGCTTCATTAAATAAGTCCATTACAATGACTCAAGAAACTTTGTGAAACTGAATAAGCAATGCAAGATCTTCAGAACTAACTCAGCTGAACCTCAAAGAGGTTTTGTTGTTTTGCTGATAGCGAAAAACTCATAAGTGATATTTTGGATATACTTATCTTTATGAATCAGGTACTGCACAAAGGTCATGAACTGAAATAGCTCATTACTTTTCCCTTTCAAATGCATTAATGGGGAACCAGAGTATGATGGATCCCACCACACACTAACTAGAAGCATGAGCAAAGATTATTTGTTGAATATAGATGTTACTGTTAGTATCTAGACAACTGTTAGTATTTAGACAAGGTAAAACTTCTTTGCTTGGTCTTGTGAAGAACAATAAAACTGGTATTTTGATTAGAAACATTTATATGAATACTAGCCTAAAACTAGAGGCATTGAAATAGAAGATGCTGAGTATATTGCATATTGCTTTTCTTAGAGAGTGTACCTTATGTTTCTAGTATGGTGACAAGCAAGTAAAATCTTTAAGGACAAACTAAAAGGACTTCACTGTAACAAACACCACTAGAGCAGGTTGTACTATGAAAGCAAGATGTCAAGTGACGCGGTTCAGGCATACCATTAAATGATAATTTGGAGTACTCTTAAGAAGGTAAGTTTATCCTTCTGCTATCTGTTAACAGCATGCCTGCATGAGTTTTGTAAAGTTTTTTCTTCTTGTTTGAGGCCTTCAGGGGCTTTAAAATAGGCAAACTATTTGACTGCTGTTACACTTTGCAGGAATCCTATCAACAAAATCTACTCAAAAGGAGGCAGAAATGGAGAACTTAGAAGAATCAATAAAAGCTGGACAGAACAAGGACATTTAACAAATGATTTATTTCTCCTGAAGGTGGTCCAGGCTATTGGCACTGTTTGCATTTGCTAAGAAGAAGCAGCAGCTTAGCAGGAGGAAATCCAGTAAAGGGCTTCACTGATCTTTCCAGCCTGCAAGATTTACAGATGGCATCTGCTTTTGCATTTCCCAGCAACACATGGAGAAGGACCCCTTGCTGTATGCAGGCCTATGTAAACAGTAACTCACAAAACAGTGATTTTAAAACAAGAAGAATAAACTTTAGATTTTTTTTTTTTTCCAAAAGCTTATAGGGTCACAGCTATCAAGATACACATTCTGTTATAAGAAGAGCAGTACAATTAAAAGCTTTTAAGACTGCATGTATTTCACTGCACACACAATTTTCCCATGGCCTACACATATGGCACATCAATTTATTACATAGACTCGTGTTCCCATAGAGGGATTATTACTGAATTCTGCTGCGTTATACTGGTGCTGCAGCCTTGAATAACTATCTCAATGACACAACACAGGCCTGGTTATTACACATATTATGCACTTCAACTGCTTGCAGTCAGAGACATAAATAACAGAACCAAACTTTACTGTTTTGTTTTCAAGTAAGTAAGTCTTTGGTTAATAATAAGCTCAGTTGGCTTGGGGAAGCAATCATAACTGAAATAGTAGTTTTCAATTAGAGGTACTTACTGCAACTTCCAGACCACTAAGACTGCCAAATGAATCCCCAATTAAAAAAAATCAAAATGCACCATGTGATAGTTTGTATGGACTTTGCTTCTGTTGGCAGGTGGATTCCTCTGCTGAATAGCTAGGACAAGTAACGAGACTTTATTTTGCAATTACTCCCTTGGTTTCAGTGTGGGAAGACATTGGTTTATATGCTTTGCTGAGCTGATAGCTCACGGTAAAACTGTAACGTGCAACATCCCTTCTCAGTAGATTGCAAGCTGATGTTTTAAAATAATGTTCAGATTTACATAGCACTAAAATTAATCTATTAACAATTATGCTCACAGAAATATCTAGGCACACCACCTTCCCTCTTCAGCAAATTACTAAAATTAAAATTAATTATCTTTGTATCTGCAAGAAATTTTATATTAACTGCTTCAGTTTGCAAATATCATAGTGCTCTAAACCTTGATAGAGCTCTAGTATTATTTAATGGCAACCAGTATTATTTTAATACTGAGCATTCTTTGTTGATAAAACAAGGTCGTAATCTTATTACTTAGTGCAGAATGTTTGTGCAATTCTCTCCAGCGAAGATTTACAGGACACATTATAAGAGTACTACAGAATTACACAAACAGCATTTTCACCCAGGGGAGACAGATTGGTCCACTTCCACAGGAGTACAGGCTTTGAGGTGGGCAATATTCATATTTTAGGAATAGCAAAGATTTTTATCCAACTTGTGAACAGAGAAGTTTGAAACAAGACACTCAGGAATTCTCAGCATTCATAAAGCTGAAATTAAAACTGCACTGCACTGAACTGCTCCTACCCTTTCTTTGGCTCTCAATAAATGACAGACCACCAATATAGGCTCGTAATTCCTACTAAAAATTGCCACTCCTAAAACTGAGCAGCATGAACTCAGGCGAACATCTATCTTCCTACAATAATACAAGTTTTTTACTGATACCTAACAATTACCCTCACATATGTCTGATCCCATTATTGCAGCTCTTTTGTCACCATCTTAGACAGGAATGAGACCTCAGTTTTTACACTGGCAACACTGAAATCAAAGGGAAAACTCCGAAGATACAACATTTAGGCATCAAAGATTAATCGTCATCTACGGTTCTCTGCAGAGGAAATGAAGACAATCTGAATAAATTGCCAGTTAGATCACCAATTTCAGAATTGCAACAAGCTCCTGGAAGAAAGTGTTAAACAAGTATCAGCACTATGAGATTTTCCATTCATGGTTTCATGAATTTCATGGGGTTTCCACTAGATGGGAGAGTCAGGATCACAGTGACAGACATCTGGAGAACTGTTACCAGTTCTAGGCGAGATACTGCATGCAAAGTTCAATTTGTCTACAAAGGCTTTGGGAAGAGACTGAACTATGACTTGATAGGCTCAGGCTGTGAAGTTAATGCCAATAAAACTAGCTTGTTGGCAAAAGTTTCTCCTAATAATGAATTTATCCCACTGAAACAAATATAAATGACTGGAATATTTTTAGTAACATTCAGTTCCTTTTTAAAGTTGGACAAGGGCAGAGCAAAGTGGCATAGAGAATAAGGGCATTATGTGTGGCTGTGAAACGTGTGGACTCTCTGGGATGGTGGTCTGAAACAGATTAACATTTGTGTGTTGCACCAGTGGATTGCACAATCAGATTACACACAGCCTTTTCAAAATACTGCGGAAACCTGCAAAGATGAATTGCAGAATTCTAGTAAACTGGGAAAGGTTAAAATCAAATCAAGAAGGGTATGAAGTAAATCCTAGCAGTGGAGCCCTGGGCTCTAATATAACTGAGTTGTAGTGACTGAAGAGATAACGATGATCATACCTTTCACTGAAGCAAGGATGGATGCCAAAGATGCATGATTTGGTTCAGTGCAATCCCAAGAACAGGTGACAATATATCCATAATATCTCATAATAGCTATCAAACACAGCACTGTCCACAGATTTTGTATTTTTTATTCCTATTTTTCTACATATTTTACCAGTCATATTATGTTCTATAGACGTATGCCATGAAATGCGTACATAATGTGTAGGATGTGCAAAGCAGATAACTGCTAATGCTGCTTATCCTGACATTCCTATTTCACAAATGAACCTTAACACTGTAGTAATAATGGTACATGGTGAATGACAGACAAATGGTATTGCTGCTACTTAAATCCCAAAATCAAGATTACTGTTGACCTTTCTTACAATGATAACCAAAGGTTTCTGCAAGAACTGAATATGCAAAAAAGGACTCTATAAGATATCTGAAAGACGAGCATAAATAATTTAACAAATATCTTTCACAGTGATTAGATTTGCTGACAGTTATTATTTGTACCCTACACTTGTCAATGCCTCAGATCTGAAATGCAGAGACTTTATGAAAGATGCACAGAAAAGTCACACACTATAGAAAGAAATTCTAAAGAAAATGATGAAAGTTAATCCTGAGTGATATACAAGTCTGTTTCTGGATATAAAAGTAAAAAGAATTACTTAAGTCATAGTATAAACTGCATCCAACTACAGTCTTCAGCTTGCAGAACTTTTCACCACACAGGCTGATGCTCCCTGTTTGCAGTGGAGTGCTGCTCCTTCAAGGTCATACACAGTACAGTGGAATTGCTCTGCTATGGAAAATAAGTAACTGAAGAATAAAGAAGTGTTCTGTGTTTTTCTTTTTCCTTTTTTTTTTTTTTTAAGTCTAAGCAAGTAGTAATACAAATCCATAAAAGGATGGCATAAGAGAGAATTCTTTAAAATGCAGATGCTTGGTGTAATGAAAAATAATTACCCACTTTTTACTAAACATATTCTGAGGTCTGGAAACTTGGTTTTGCTGTAGCTCTGTTATTAGATTTGGTCTTTGGGAGTTTAGTTTTTGTTTTTCAGTTGAATAAGTTTAGCAATTATCCCTCTCTCTCCACTCCCCCGCTTGCAAAGAAGATTAAAATGTTAAGCCAAAGACTCTCATTTTTCAGTATTAAGATAATGGCTTTAAAATAATGGCTTTCACTGCCTAACTAGAGGTACATGACTTTGAAAAGAACTGTGGCCAAACTGATTTAGTAAATAAAGCAACAGCTGCAAGGTGGATCTGGAAGGCGAATAAAACAGGACCAAGACTAAACCCTGTCATCCTTCCAGCTGGTGATTCAGATTATTTTTTTTAATGTAATTTTACAGGTAACTTGCTTTGAGTTGAGCTTTTTTTTTTTGTTGTTTTTACTCCAGATATTATTTTGATATACCTTCACCTCTGTTACTGAATTCATCCTTCTCTGGCAAGTGCATAATGACTATTTTTAGGTCTATGAGCTACTAATCCAGTTTCTCTAACAACTGCAATTTGTTGGAAGAAATGACTAGTGTTATGTTGTCTCAGAGCTATGAGCCCATTTGAGAAATTAACTTCTTAGCTGACCTTTAAAGCAAGCGAGGATAACGTGCCTGTGATTCCTCAGGATTTGGATTTCTTTATCACAGCAGTGTGTATGAGACGGGATGCTCCTGCTGTACAACTTTGCCTCTCTGTTTTGTTTTCCTGGTAATTACAGAAACTGTTTACTCTACATGGAAAATCTGCAAGTTTTCTCAGCTCTTGAGGACAATACTGTTTCTAATTCCTTTTCTCTGGAGAGAGTGACAGTTCACAGTGTGGAAGGACTGCATACTATTGCTTCTTCCCAAGAAGAACTTTCCCACGGCCTTCCTAACCATGACTGTGGGGAAAAACACCACAGATGTCTAAGGATCAGAATGGCAATTGCAAACACAACAGAGAAGAATGGAAGCGGTATAGCAGAGTGGCTGCCCTCATCCTTTTTGGTTCAGAGCCCAACCCAAGATTCTGTAGGAGAATCTGGGTACTCAAAGTGAGTAACAACACAAGTACAATTTAGGACAGCTCAGACAGAAGCTGCAGTTACTAGTGAGGGAACGTTCAGCCAGCATCTTCCCTTCTGTTCCCCTGTTCTTTCCCAAGTGATTGCAGACACCAACCTATACACTATTTCAGACAAAAAAAGAAAGAGGTGAGAAAAAACAACCATGCCAGTGTTAAGAAAATCAGATATCCATTCCTGAGAGGCATGGACTCCTCATGTTGCTTGCTAACAGCCACTATTCTGAAGCAGTAAATAATGTGAGTGAGATATGCTCAGGTATGGTGAGACGGCTTTTGGTGGAGCCTATAGGAGTAGCACACCAGTATTATCTTAGATCAGAAGTGGGGAGCTTGAAACAATCACAGATTGTTAGCTTTTAGTTGAAAGGAATATTCTTTTAATTAGGAAGACACATTAGGAAGAGCATTTAAAGCCTTGCATTGAGATGCAGTTTATCTCTTCATACAATCTAAAAGAGCTGAGTTAAATCTATGCCTTACCTAACACTATCTGTTTGGCATTTTTGCATAGGGTGCTTAGTGCAATACTGCTCTCCCTGAAATTAACTATAAACAACTGCTGGTTGAATGTGCTTTGAAAACTCCATATATAGGACTGTATGAACTGTAGGTTGTATCATAGACTTAGCATCTTTTTGTTGTTATACAACAGTCTTCTAAGATTTCTTTCAGTTTAGGCATTTCTCAACAATATTTACTCACAAAGCAGAAGACATTTTTTTTTAAAGTGCTGTATCCCTATATATTTTTTAAAAGGCATTCTTACTATCCTCCAAATTTCTACCAGCTGGCAAAGTGCCTCACTTGTACTGTTCCACATCTAATTTTGTATTGAGTATCAAAATTTCAGAAAAGTAAAATGATAAAAATTGTGACATTCTTCTTTGCATTTTGCATTTAAAATTTTTAGACTTTCTCCCCCCTTCCCGAATTTTCTCCACAACTATACATCTAAATTTAATTTAATATACAAAGCTTTTCCTTCTTTGAAAATAGTGCATTCTCACACAATTCCACTAAAACTCTAAGGATTATGGATTCTAAAGTTCATCCTAATGCCTTGAGAGTTCATGACATTACCTACAGCGCTCTCCTGCATTTTGCGTCATACCCAGAATACTCTCTGGGTCATCCAACTTTTAAATACACGAAAGCTGAGAATCAGCAGCATATCTGTATACAGCAGCTCTCTCCTTCACACATACTTCACTTTCTTCAGATGCTTTCTCTCTGTTGGCTTCTTACCTATATACTTTCAGGACCTGTGAAAACTTTCTGGAGAGGGATGCTTACACACTTAAACACTGGAAAGCATGTGGGACTTGGCTTTGAGTTGTAATGTAAAGAAAGTAAGACTCAGGTTGACACTCCCTCAGTAGGTGACCTAATATGGATGGAGGTAGCTGGACAGTGCTTTCTCACTTAGGATACCCTAGAACATCATAAAGGCGGCCAACGAGTCTCATTCCTATTCCACAGCAATGTATCTGGGACCTTCACCTTGGAAAAAAGGTGTAAAAACCTGCATAAATTAGATACGATTCCACATTTCATCATCCAGCACAGGTTAGCATTGTGAAAATGTACCTTTGTTGCTGGTTGGATATTTAGAATTCACTTTCATACAGCATTCCAAGTGAATATAAGTAATACATATTATAACCCACACTTCCAAAAATTATTTAGGCATGCAGAACCTCAGGATCATTCTGCAAAGTTGGGTTCAACCCTCAGAAAGAGGTTGTGTTTAAGCAGAGAAAATGGGATTGAGAAGTATGCCCCTTATTTTGAAAATTCTACCTCCTCCTCCTTCGCAAATACAAATAACTGAACCAGGCAGCTGTGAGCTTTAAATGTACAGTTTCAGAATGATCTCTAAGCAGTCAGAAATGCCATATAAACTTTTAAAATAAACATACCTGTCCATACCTCTTTCTTTTTTTCCATATGGTGTTCTTTCAAGCAATGGTTCATTTTTAAAAGAACTCTCCATAATTATTTATCCATAACATATTCTTCTGCAATAACTTCAGAAACTCTGATATTGATTTAGTAGAATATTCCAGTCCCATTATGGAAGAAAAACCCAATCTTTTAGAGGTATACTGGTAATAAACAAATGCCAAAATGGATTAAACAGTATTCCTCATTACTGAGTATCAATTACTTTTACCATATATTTACTATTGTGTATAAAGCAGACGTTAACCTTTATATATATCTGCCTGTTTTATGCCTCCTATTTATCTTACATACATTACTGGTACTGCTGTTTCTAGGATGCTACTTCTACTGCTGCATCTAGTCTTACTCAGTGGGCAGCCTTTAAAATACTCTGCTTATAACTAAAACTCTTTACTAATTCTGGTCTAGAGTTCTGATTTTGCTCTTCATTATTTAAGTCAGTAGCAACATATATTTTTAGAAAACTAACAGAAACACAATACCTCACAAAATCAAATTATTCCACTACATACTCTTCTCTCTATGGGGAACAGGATGGAAGGACTAACAATACATGACAGCATCTTATTCTGCCATTTAATCTTCTGCTAAAAGATGGTTTGTTAAGGTGATAGGTGTTTTCCAACAATCTACACAGAATAGATTAGCATGACCTAGAGCTTCAAGAGTTATCATTAGTGAGTATTGCTATGGAATAATTATCTAGAAAACAAGCAGCTCAATGTGAGACTTCCTGCTAATGGAAAGTTAATTTTGGGCTTACAAATTCACAAAAGTACAAAAATGTATTTTAATGATAACCTGGCAACTATCTCTTTGCTCTTTAGAATTTATGTATTTTATTACCATCTTTGCTACAGGATAACAAGGTTTATGTAGGCATTTCAGCATATAGTTCAGGTGAAGGTGGCACACAGGTTTTGCATAACTGGGCTAGGAGCTCTAAGCTCAAAAGCTTTTCTAAACCTTAATGTCCTAATGGCATCCAGGAGTTACAAGGAAGAGGTTTCCAGAAGGAAGAGATTACCAGAACTGCATTTGCCCCTGTTCTCAACTGTCCCCACAGCTACTCTATAAAACCTTTATTTATTTTGGAATAGTGTTCAAGACCAGGTTGGACGAGGCCTTGGGTGACATGGTTTAGTGTGAGCTGTCCCTGTCCACGGCAGGGGGGTTGGAACTAGATGATCTTAAGGTCCTTTCCAACCCTAACTATTCTATGATTCTATGCTTATCTATCCCTGTGCCACTTAGTTTGATCCAACTTCTTTTGACCAATGCAAAACTCTGAAAAGCACCAAGACTAGAGGATATGAGACACAGCACTTGGTCTGTTAAGAACTTAATTCACTGGGATCAATCTCATTTATCTTGGCCATCTTGAAAAATAAATATTTAATCTAATACTTCCATCCTGTTCCCCTGTCTAATCTAAGTTTGCCATCTGTGGTCACAGAGGAAGTTAGTCAGGGATTTAGGCAGCCTCTTGCTATGTCTAGAGCAGAAGAGACAAGTGCCTGAAGCACTTACCTGTCCCTGTCTTCAGATGAAACTTGGTTTTTGGAATGCTTAAGCCAAAGTGGGCCAGTTTCCCTAGTTTCACTGTTTTGCTTGCTTTCCTGCATGATTAACAGCAAAGCCACAAAAGATCAATCCTGTATATGAGGTTAAAGAATTTACAGATTTTTGTTATAAGGCTGTTCATGCATTGCAAATTAGTAACATGGTTAAGGAGTAACTCCTAGCTGTACAGATAAATCTAGTGCTTGGGAAAGTCAAAAACATGCCACAGACTATTATTTTACTGACTTCTCCACCCAAACCCACCAGTGACAACTTGCTTTATGGTCTTCTTCTTCTCTAAGGATGTGTGTGCCTACCGTGTCACTGAAACAGTTTTGTCTGGGCTGCAAAGAGAAAGAACAGCCCTTTAATCCCTGTTATTCTTTAGATATAAACAGCCATGTCAACCACAAATGCTAGTAAGAACAATAACAGGAATTACTGTCTATGTCAATACAAGATGCTAAGGGCAGGAAAGTGGAGGTCTTCTGAAGAGCAGAAGCTTGACCTAGAGCAGGAAATAGAATGCAACACTAGCAGGGGACAATCAGCTCCTGCCTGACGAGTCTTCTGCACACTCAGAATCCTGAATCCTCAATCCTTCCACAGCCTCTACTGTCACTGGCACCCTCAATACAACTAAAGCACTATGGATAATGTATTATCCATTGAAGGAAGGGAACCAAATGTTTCTGAGATTGACAACCTATTTTATGCTTCTTTTATTGCTAGCATGTTGCTATTTCCAACACTACACATGTATAATTTTGCAAAAGATAACCAGAACTTCAAACAGAAGCCAGAAGCTCCAACATTGCCTTAGGACAGCAAATTAGCTCTCCTCAGTGAGCTCTGAACACTCAGCAGAGGTGAGGTAGTGGCCAGGGACTGGAACAGGAAAACCCAGAAAATGACAAAAATTCATGATGCTGCTTTTGAATTACAGACTTTGTGACAAGACAGTTTTCATGCAGTCAGTGCCAGCTGAGGAATCTGAAAGCCACTCATCAGCTAAACCTGCCCCAACAAAAGGTGCAGGTTTCATACTAATTTGTAATTCAACACAGCAGTTCTGGGTGTTTGGTTTTTTGCATTTATTTTTAAATCATCTGGAAGAAGGATCTATTCAGTGGAAAAAATATACAATGTGAAATTGATTAGCATCAATTGAGTTTGAGCCTCAGCGCAGTGCTGATACTTTTAAATGCATGCGACATGTCATAGCTCTGCACTGCTTGCTGTATACAGAAAAAAATTAAAGAGGGACTGTCTTGGGTTTATGTCCATTAATGGAAAACAGATAAGAGGTAGTTATGCACCTCATACTGCTGTTGGGCTTCATAGGGAACACTGTATGCACAGGAGGAGACAGCACTGTGAAATGGCACATGAAATGCAATAGGACTGGCTAATGACTCAAAGATTTTTTTTTTTGGAATATGCAATTTCCATACAAGATTTCCAAGGTTTTAAAAGCTTTAGCTTTCTATTTGCAGAGGCATGTTTCCAGGCTCCAAAACGCCTTTCCAAACAGACTCAGTTCTGAAACTGGATGTGGGAATGAGTAGTGAAGCCAAAACCACAACCACAGTTAATGACTATTATCTTTTTGGAATTAAGAAATAAATATTCTGTGGGATCCTGCAATAAAACCACACTTTAACAGTCCTGCTAGCAGCAATTCTCCCATGCATATACTTTTGTCTTTGAATGGTAGATATTACCAGAGTGATGCAGAACAAGATTTATCTACCACTCTACCGCTTCCATCACTATTTGCTTCTTGCTCTGGGTTCCTATCCTCTAGGCACTGCATCACCTGTGTGTGATGGGGAATTCAAGCAGATGGAAAAATCTGACACATGATCTGCAAAAAGTGCTGGGGGGGGGGGGGGGGGTGTGCTGGAAGACAGGGGGAATGACTGGTGCCTCTGCTTACTTAGGCATCATGACTTCTGTATGAGAAGTTGGCCACTGGGTCTGCGTCTGTGGTCAGTCCATGGTGTCTAGTCCCTGTGAGCCTGGAGCAGAGGGAAGGTGCACAGAAAAAGTTTGCAGCAAAGAGACTGATGACGCCAGGTAGTGTTCTCGCATCATACTTCCTTTGCCTTGTATAGGTAATATGCAGATCTCCTTCCTCTGTCTTCAGAGAGGATAGATTTGTTTTGTGCAGAAACTCAAGACAGCAGATGTTGCTACTTGCAGATACGTGAAGAAACAGAGGAGTGTAAATTCTACATCAGAGGAACAAATGTGTTGCTGCCCTTCCAGTGGTGAAACATGAACTTTGTTCCATTTATGATTCTTGCATTGTCTCACTGATGTTCCCAGGGAAAAAAAAATGCACGCTACATCCTGTGTAAATACAAACTAATGGCTATAGGCTGAGTCATCCTACACAGAAAATTCTCAGATCAGTAGTTTGGATGGAAATTCTGCAAACACAAGCTCAAACAGTTTTTGTTAAGTCATTTCTCAGATAGGCAGTAGAGTTGCAGATGTTGTTTATCAAGGCAGATAAAAGATTAATTCCTCCAAACCCAAGGATGCACTAATATCAGTGGAAGAAATCTTTAAGATCAGTGTCCCTTTAGAAAGTAAGGGAATTTACATTCGAGTACATTCCTAGGCTAATTCCCATGCATCTACCCTCTTCAGGCAAGAAAAACACCACCCCTACATAATACATTCAGATGTCCTCTACATGCTGAGGTCTGTATAGGTTCAAGAAAATGCTTTCTCAACCAGAAAGGCTTCAAGGAAAGGAAGCCTGAAACACATTCAGCACAAGCTAGTGGTGTCATTCTGACTTACTTGCACTCTGAAATGGGCTACTCCTCAAAGGGAAAAAATACAGCACTGTCATTCCCTCCACAGAAAGGTATAATTGGATAATCTGGACATGTGGTGCAACTAATTTACTTATTTTCAAAAGATGCCTCAAGTTATGACTACTATAATTTCTGTTCTGGATTACAGAAATGCAGATCTCACGCCTCCTAGTGCTGTTTAAAGTCTTACCTTAGATTTCAGTGAGCTTTGATCAGGTCCATGTAAAACTAAGACACTTTGGAATCACTGCACAAGTATCAACTAACAGTCTGCAACAGCAGAACTACGTTGGCCCACTTTAGAATGACTGTAAGGAAGAGCACCTGCAGAAGAAACCTGGCTGCTATTAGCTTTGAAAAGGAACACCTGAGAAATAAAAAAATGCCAGAAAATGTGCCTATTAGGGGACAGATCCACATCTTGTTTCAACTGAATTAATTGAAGAAAATAAAGCTATATTAATTTTAAACAACAAAGAACTGGCCTCTTTTTTTTTTTTTTAATTGATATGGACTCATCTAAATCTTGAACTGCCATTTGGATAAAACCTTAGGAAGCACTGCCTTCCCCTTTTCATTATTTTTTTGGTCTACATTAGATAAAGTAGGGGACCTTTCAGCCAATCCAGTAATAGAGGAAATTCCCAGATGAACATTATTAATAAGAGATGGGATTTTCAATTATAATTTTACTAGGAACACAAGTCCTATAAAAAAAAAATATGGAAAAACAGTATTCAGTGAGCTCCCAGTGTCTTCTGGAATTCCTCACAATAAGTTTTCACAAGATCATTTTTTTAAAAAGTCCAGGACTTTTACCAAAATTCAGTTTGGCTGATAATTTCATGGGAAACAAGCTCCACTGAGCAGAACTCTGTCTGTCAACACATTGACCTTCTACACTTTGTTTGCATTGTCCTGGAATGTCTGGACATACAGCACTGTAGGGAAAATAAATACTGAACATTATTTTATATAAGCAAGACAATGCTCACCTAAAGCTTTTGCACAAAACTCAGGTAAAGAGACTTACCAAAGTGGTGTGGGGTTTTTTTGTAAAATATTATTTTTGTTGCCTCAAAAGTCAAAAAATGACTTTTCCCACTTGTATAACAATAAGGTTTGATAGGTAGAATGTATGAAATATACAGTAGCTTCTTCTGAAAGCTACCTAAGTTCACTCATCTTACAGTATGTGGAATGTAATAATCCAGAAAGAGAAATATGTATAAAAATAGGTAAAATTACTACAATATTTGTATTGAATTATAATTCCTCCTGACAGGAAGGTTACAACAGGTCTACAGTATATGTATGAAATGTTTGTTCATAAAGTTAAAAAACATCATTACCTTACTGAAGAACACATTAAATGTAGGAATGCATAATCAGAACTGACTCTCAATTCTGCTTAGCTGGTGCAAATCTACAGAGAACCATTATCCTGTCTGCACAAAACAAAACCAACCTCCAATTTGAGAGTTGGGATTTTTCTGTTTTGTTTGTTGTTTGCCATAGAGGGGCCAGACTGAAGTTTATGAAAGAAATTCCTCTGGAAGTGGAAGTATGTTGCTTAATTTTTTTTTCCCTATCTCCACTTTGTTACTGACAATGACCACCCACCTTTTTAAATGATTATTGCCTGACATTACATGGAGCTTTCACTGCTTGTTCAGAGCATGGCAGTGAAACAGAAAGAACCTCTAGCTCCCCTGTCATGACCCATTTCTGGGCTTGTGCTTTTTTGACAAGTCTTTGATCTGCAGCAGGCCTCATAGGCTAGTCTCCCGGAGAAACATGGTGCCAATGTTGTAAGAAACCTTTCTCATTCTGGCAGATGAGATGGAGGGTTTTGGCGGCTTCTGACCACTTCTGACCTCGAGGAAGTAACAGATCCCAGGAATTTCCTTTGGAAAGTTTTCTGGAAGCTCTTCACGGGAACGAGGGATGAAAACAAAATTTTCTTCCTTTTTCAAAAGCCTGGAAAAAAACAACCAGACAAAAGGACATAAAACCTGTAAACCACAGTAAAGAAACATCTCTCTGGAAGAGACTGATCCTATGCATTCCTAAGTTAAAAATTACTTGAAAGTATTATGTTACACCCAAAAAAGCCTCAGGATCCTTGGCTGATACATATTAACTTAACATCATCAACTTCAAGGAGCTTTGTTGACTGAGATAAGCTAAGGATATGGCCCAGATAACCACACTCTCTGAAAATCAGTGTTAGGATTCAGAAAGTCGTATATCAGAAAGGGAATCAAATTCATAATATTTTTTTATCCATAATGTGTCATTTGGCTCAGTTAAAACACACCAGTCTTGCTAGATGTGCAGAAATCAACATTTCAGGGTGATGACTATCACCAGGTCTCCTGCTGGAAAGAAGGTATGAAGGTGACAGTCTCACAGGTGGTCACTTTGTGCCCTTCTTGTACTCAGTAGTATTATATTTCATAAATTGGTTTCAAACACAGCAAATACAGCTTCAGTAAAACCCAGAATTAAATCTGACACTATTCATCAGAGGTACCCAGGGGTTTAATCTGGGACTCCTGGTTGGGGTCAAAAAGGGATACAGGTTCACAGGAGTCATGAAGCAATGAAGTGTCTGGCTAGATCTGGACTTGCAAAATAAAGAAAATGACTGTATACATTTTCTTTTTGTTTCCAGTAAATTGAATAGGCATACTCAATCCCTTGCAGCATTGAAACGAGCAGTTTTTAGGTAATGGAAATTCTGATATACAAAAGTATTCTTCATATTTTCCATTCCCAAGACATTTATTCTTTCTCTCAATCAATTTGAAGATCAAAAGCATCAGTGGGAAGATCTTCATTAGCTTCAGTGGATTTTGCAATACGTTGCTTATTTAATGTCTCAAAAGATTACTTCTGGAAAGTAAATGAATGAATGAATCCTGTTGCCAGCCAAATTTTCCAGGATTCTCAGTTCATCTAAAGGCACTTCTTTACTAAATGTTTTTCATGGGTTTTGGCTGAGACAGTCTGTGTGAGCTCATTGAAATATAAAGTCTTTTTCTTCCCAGTCTTTAAATAATGTTAGTTACAAATCCAACAATGTTTCTGCCTTTGAACTTCTGTGGAGGTCTTTGTTTAGCATGCAGTTTGAATGTCATAATCTATTTATGATGAAAATATTGTAATCTTTTCTAAATTGCATGAGAGTTTGTACAGGCCTCTACAGAGAAGCTTCTCTTATTTCTCCTCTGCAATACTTGCAGTAAATATTTTGAGTTTTAAAACTGCAGGCTTAATAAAGTGAAATAACTCTTTGATGCTTCCCAAATTAGTTTTCTGCAAGCAACAGTTGAACTTTTACAACTTTCTGAGGTAAATCTGCAAGCTTTTGCAGTAGTCATTCTTCTTCAAACTGACTCTTCGCTATGGAGCATCTGGCCTTGCTAAAAATCAATGGTTTCCTTCTCAGAGCCTAACATTACCTAATTGTAATGATAGTTACACAAGTCTGAAACTGTAAAATATAGATATATTCTTTGATTCAGTTCAGGGCTGGCACTGAGTTTAGTTGATATTTCACAGTATTTTCCTCATGGAACAAAAGTGCAAGATATTAACTAAAGGTCTTATATTCACTTGTTTTGTGAATTGTAAGTTGGTTGCAATTAAATGCTCCAGGAGGGATGGGTGAGTAAGCAAATACTCCTTTGGAAATCCCTCCACTACTGTGACTTGTGGTAGAATCCACATTCCTATATTAGGTATATTGTTTGAATCAGCCTCATACCATAAGAAATTGTCCAGTCAAACTTTACTGGGATAACAAGCTACCAAGCAAGCATGACAGGAAACCTTCTTTACCAAATGCTAATGGAAGCTGCTTATGATCTATCTTACTAACTTTAGCTTATAGTTTTAACAAAAAAAAAAAATTGCTATCTCTTGTAATATCAGTATTAGAAAGACTTTAATTAGGACAAAAATGGCCTCTTGTTAACACTCTCCTAAAGAACAAATTCTTCAGATTCCTTAAATATATTGGTCCTGACATTTGGTTTCCTAGGTTGAGAAAGAAGTAATGGCTCAGATTTCTTATAGCTTTGTGTACGCTACAGAAATAAGTTATCTGCTAACCCTCAGTGCATAGCAGTGAGGACATTTTTCTGCAGGAACCTTCCTTCCTAAATTTAGACCAATTGTTAGGTTAAAAAGGAGAGTAGCAGTGGATGGCCAAGGCCCAGATCAACAGCTCTTGCTAAGTTTCTTGTCCTTTTCATGGGTACAAAGAATCACAGATACCTCTGCCAAGGAGCTGAATGAATAATGCACATTCTCAGCGAAGGCAAGGCTGAGCCACGCAGTTTTATTATTACCCCTCTGGCTCAGGGGAAGAGCCAGTACAAAACCTTCTGGTCTGGAAGGTTTCCTGGGTGGTGGCACCCCGTTCTGGCTGTTTGCCTCACCCTGCAGACCATTATCAGCGTACTTTGTTGTGATGAAGTCGGATTGCCTGTTTTGAAAGTCTGAGACTGTAATCTATCCTTTACCTTGAGGAAATTTTATGGTAGCTTAAACTCTACATAATGTCCCTAGATTGTCCTATAGTTGTAGAGCTTAAGCCATTAGTTACATAACCTCCACAGTTCAGCAATATGCGTATAAAAACTATTTGGAAAATATTGCCATTTATATCAGCTGTATTTCCTGCATCAGTTCTGTGGATTTCCCTTATAGCACTATTGTAAAGGATATCCTTATAGTAGGTTATTCAAAGGCTCAAAATTCTGTGTACCACTCAAGTGGTTGGATATACAATTTACAATTCAGTGCTTACATTGTGAGGATTGGGATACCTAAGCATTCCTATAAGTTGTCTGGAACTTCATCTGCCCTCAGCTTGTCTTCTTTGTTGAAGTTTCAGGAAAATAATTTCTTAAAGCTGATTTATTGTTAACACCTTTCCTCCTAATCCAAAACCTTCCAGAACTGTTTAAATTCTTGTTCTGTCCCTTCCCTGGTGGAAATACTGGAGGTTTTAGACAAAAAGAAATGGTATCTGAGAATTATCCCACTTCTTTTATCATTTTCAGTTTGTTCATTTAAAAAAAAAAAAAAAAAGCGTTAGTACAGAAACAGAAAATGTGGCTATTTTCTAGTGGAAAAAAAGAAGCATTTCAAGGTCAAGAGGTCTGTGCATGAGTGAAAATTGGGATCATAGTGGGAATCTTGAAGAAGCTTTTAAAAGCTGTAGCTCATTTTTGCATGGGTGGGATGATAGGTAATTTTATTTCAAACTATTTTGGCAAGAAACAGTCACATCTACAACACTGAGTTCCTATATTCAGAAAATGAACTAACAAAGACTTGTTGTTGAAGAATAATTTATTGCAAGGACGTCTATGCTGAATGCATGCTTTCCACACGATTCTTGCTCTGTCCATGCCCATTGGAAAGCAGTAGACCACTTTCTCTCTCTATCTCTCAGAGATGTCAGAACTTTGTGGTTATCACTGGATGCTGTGAAGATTAACTAAAACTCACACACAGAAAGTATTCTCAGACTCAGTAGAAAGGATGGTTGCAAATATCTTACGAATTCTTTTGTGAAAGTGGGCTAACTTCCTCCATCTTTTCCCAAACAAGATGCAATCACAAATTGGATCTGTTGAAAGGGAGGAACAAGACAGTAAGAGGAGCAGCTTCTTAGCAGCCTGCAGTAGCAACTCCATCGGAAATACGAAAAAGTCAATATAGTTTGAGAACTGTATTTTCACTGCTGAAGGAATAAATGATTACCACATGTGCTAACTCAGTTCCAGCACCCGTGCTGAGGAAGCATTCACCAAGCTTCAGCATGCTCCAATAGCCGGAGTTACACCATGAGGGCTTCAGAGAACATGTTGCCTGAACAGTGCCTGGAAACCTTTGAAACCTCCTCCCCACTGCTGTGACTAGAGCTTGCTGGACATGGCTACCACAGGTTGCCACATGCCAGCAAAATCTGCAAATCCCACCAAATGCCATCAGATTTCTCCAGCTGCAGAAGCCCAGCACAGTGTGTAGTTTGGAGTGCTCAGGGGCCTGCCTTTTCTCTTGCCCTTAACACCAGGTTTGTTTTAAAGGCCACCTTCAGGCCATGCAGTCAGGCAAAATCTTTCCAGAATCCACAGATAGTAAGGAGGAAGCAACCGATTCCTGTGGTGATGCTTCCTGTCCTCAGTCAGGGTCCTCCTCTTGCTTGCCAACCTTGACACTTGCTGTCACCTGACTGTAGGAGCAGTTCAGGAGCATCAGCTTCCCCAGAACGAAGTGAGGTATCTCCATCTGCACAGGTTGCTCCCTTCTGTCTTCCTCAAGCCCTCCACAACATGTACCTTCTACCACAGTTCCTAAGTGCCATAAACATACATATATATGTATATAAAATATGGATTATATAATAAACTTCAAAACCATGTTCATATCTAATTAGATATGAAACATGACAATTACAGCATTTGCTGCTTCAATAAACAGTGTAACATAATTATTATATTCAAGTAAGATTTTAACAAGAGCTAAATACTTATTCAGCTTTGTGTTTGCATATATACATTTTAACCTCTGTATAATGAAGTTCCACATACCTTAAATAATAGTCATGTTATGATGGGATTTGGCAATTTGCTGAATCTGAGTTAAAAAAGCACCCACTCAGAATTGAACTTCAATGCAAACTTCTTTCAGGAAAATTGTTTTCTATAGACAATTTGAACAGTATTTCTGAAAGAAATACAATGCACTTCAATAAAGGAGCACATGCACTGCCTTCCTAATTACAGTGTGCACCAAGAAAAGCAAACTGGCCAGATCAATCTTCTATAAATATTACCTTTCACAGGGATAGCTATCAACAGAAAAAAGTTTCTTTCCACCCTAACTCTTAAAGAACTGTGAAAACTGTAGCTAACCATGTTCACATGCACCTATTAATTGGTAAAATTAGGAAAATTTAATGAATGGCTTCCCAGATGGGTTATACAAATTCTGTCTCCTGATGGACTGCTGAGCCCTTCCTCTGTGGCAACAAGCATTGGCCACTTCACCAGCTGGCCATCTAGTTTGATAGCATACAGCAGCTCATTTCTTTTCATATGAATTCAGGTTATAATTATTATGGCATTCATTAGAAAAATTGGTAGGCTGCTCATAAAATACACTGTATAAAGGTACAAATATGCTATTGTAATGCCAAAAATCAGTGCCCTTCTTTCTAAATCTAGTAGCTTTGAATCTTTCCCTGTTTCAATACATACCAGAAAGATCAGGAGACTGAAAAAACCCTGACTATGTCTCAATCTAATTAATATCAGATTGCACTTTATATTTTTTTAAAGTATGGAAGTTCATATATTGGTGTTTTTCTTCATACACATCAATTGTAATAAGATTATGAAAGGACTAGGTATGACATTTTTAATGCAATGCATTGTATATCAAATGCAGCTCAGTACGGTGGATGTCAATCAGTGACTTTTAATACCTTTAATAAAACTTCTTCCATACAATATTCTGTGAGATAACAGTTTAAAAACTTATTCAAAATTCTGCAGGTTTTGATCAGTTTTAAAAGCTGAGGGGCAATTTTTGCAGATAAACCAGCAGTGACTTCACCCAGCTCAATAAGAAGGTACGCTTGGTTGCTTTCTCTACTATATCACATAAGGATGTAGGACATAGGCTGTTCATTGTTGCCTAAGCTCAGGACCCAGGTTTATTGCCCAGAATGTAATAATGGAAAATATCTGCACCCAACACTTGATGTCAGAAGCACCTTCTCCACAAGGGAAATACATGCTGGAAAAGACCAGAGACGGAAAGAAGAAGAAGAAGAAGAGAATTCATTTTAAATACAGTTACTTGACAAACAGCAACAATTACGTTTACCTGCTTTTGATAACTGCTTAGAGATCCCAAGGCATTACATAGTAATGCTATTAGGGAAACAGGATGAATGTAGGTACATTATATTAATATCTGATAAAAATCATTATTTAGGCTGAAACAAATAATTTTAAAATAGTTAATCTCTCTTCTGTGCTAAAGAAGAGTCTCATGAATCTCACTGTCCTTACTTCCTGAGTACGGAAAATAGTGCAATTTTATTAAATTCAGATTAATTAAATAAACCTTGAGCTGAATTTGCCAGTTTGCTAAAGGAACAGAGAATGTTTTATTCTTCTGTTATTCCTTCCCAGCCACGTGTTTAAACTGGGACCAGTCTGAGATCCTCCACTTCCTCTCCAGTTTCCACGTTTCAGTGGAAGTTTTATCAGTGCTGTTCCAGTGCTTTCATTTTACGATGCTCAGTGATTCAAAGCAATTGGGGCTCTGTAATCCTTCAGTCAAAAGACCTGTCTGAGTCAGGAGAACAAGATATTGTGAACCGAAGTTAGCTCTTATCCCCAACAGCTTCAAAGGCTACCTCTGTAAAAGGTGCTGTTTCACACGGCAGAGCTCTGCCCAGGCAGGTGTAACTAGAGCAAGGCTGCCCCAGGTTCACTGCTGCTGCTAGGCAACACCAAATCTTATATTTATAATTTTAGACTCTGATTCTTACATAGGCTGATTATGGGCTCACAAGGAAGTGTCTGAAACCAATGATAGGCATTCTGAAGCGCCATGATAATTTGAATGCCGATGATGTTTTATAATGCATAATCTGTACTGTAAAATGAAAATATTGATAAGTATTAGATGTGTTCCCAGTAACTGCACGCTTTGTAAGCACAAAACCTTATATCACAGTTTGCATCGGGGCCATGGTAGACACAAACACATACTGATAAATGCCAATAGGTAATTGAAAATTCTGTCATTTGCATACTGATTGTAGAATTGTCTACTTTGGAAAACACTGCTTCTTAGATAAAAATATTAACTGAGTACACAGCAGCACAGTATGATCAAATAGAAACATTTGATGAAATATAAGGTCAACTATAAACACATCTAAGTTTGCAATGAATCATTTTATTTATACATAGCAAATTATACACTCCTACAAATTGTATTTAAGCACAGTTACATACAGATGCATGAGATCCTTGTTTATTTAGGTAGTACATGATGTTCAAACCCTCTAGATCACCCTCAGAAACCCTGAGTAATACTGCACAATAGTGTTTTGTAATTGCAGTCTCTCCTGACCACTATGTCAGCATGTCAGCAGTGTCATTTCCTGACTTCTTCCCTGTCTGTTCTTATGCTTACAACAATGCCAGGAGGCATGGTTTGAAATAGCCTTTATAAGTCTCCCTATGCACGTTTACTTTATTTTCTTATATAAATTTTGAAGCATGCAAAATAAACTTGCTCCTTGCCTTTTCATCGCTACTTTTAGCCATTCACAGAATCATAGAATGGTTTGGGTTGGAAGGGACCTTAAAGATCATCCACTTCCAACCTCCCTGCTATGGGCAGGGACACCCTGCTTGAGAGCAGGTTGCTCAAATCCCCGCCCAAAGCCATTGATGGGGCAGCCACAGCTCCTCTGGGCAACCTGTGCCCTCATAGTGAAGGATTTCTTCTTTATATCTAATCTAAACTACTCTCTTTCAGTTTAAATCCATTCCCCCTTGTCCTGTCCCTGCATGCTCTCATAAAAAGTCCCTCTCAGGATTTCCTGGAGGCCCCTTTAGGCATTGGAAGCTGCTCTAAGGTCTCCCCAGAGCCTTCTTTTCTCCAGACTGAACAAGACCAACTCTCTCAGCCTGCCTCCAAAGGAGAGTGCTCCAGCCCTTGGATCACCTCCATGGCCTCTTTGGACTTACTCCAACAGGCCCACGTCCTTCTTAGGCCCCTTAGGGGGCCTATACGGATGCTGGGGAGGGACTCTTCATTAGAGACTGTAGTGAAAGGATAAGGGGTAATGGGTTAAAACTGAAACAGAAGTAGTTTATATTGGATATAAGGAAGAAGTTCTTTACTGTGAGGGTGGTGAGGGAATGGAATGGGTTGTCCAGGGAGGTTGTGAATGCTCCATCCCTGCCAGTGTTCAAGACCAGGTTGGACGAAGCCTTGGGTGACATGGTTTAGTGTGAGGTGTCCCTTCCCATGGCAGGGGGGTTGGAACTAGATGATCTTAGGGTCCTTTCCAACCCTAACGATTCTATGATTCTTACGCTGGGGCCCCCATAGCTGGATGCAGGACTGCAGGAGGAGTCACAGGAGCAGAGTAGAGGGAGAGAATTCCCTCCCTCGACCTGCCCAATACTGTGCTGGGTCTGTGTTTCTCTCACACACTAACAGACAATTGTATGAATCTGTTTCTGCCCACTTCATGATTCAGTTTTTCTGCCTCTTGTTTAATTAGCTATACTTGCTCTTTCTGTAAATCTGATCTCAATTGAATGGCCCTTTCAGAAGAATGTAATTTTATTCACTAATTTGAATTACTTTAACTTCTGTCTCATTTATATTTTAGCATATCAGACCCTTCCATTCTTGGATGAAGAAATTCCATTTTAAACTTTAATTTACATAGATAGGTATGGGGATAAAATAAATACTGAGATTCACAGTTCTGCATAAGAAAAAAAAAATAAGGAAAAGAGGTATTGTCTGAGCAATTGCATGCAGATTAATAAAGAAACAGTCCCGACACCTGAACAAAACCACACATCAGAAAATTACTTCAGATACAGAACGCTGGAAAAAAGAGTAAGATTGAGATCTCCTGCCAAAAAAAAGTGAGTAAATCAGTAACAATGCAAGCAGCAGAAATTCTAATAGTCAAGCTGTCAAATTTGAACAATAAGTAACACCTCGTTTTTATTTAGGAGGTGTTCCTCATAACCAGATTTAATCAAGCCTTGTCTCTATTTGCATAATTTCTTCAAAGTTCTAGGGCTGGTGCTTTGCCATTTTCCGTCTTTTTTCCTACATTAAAAATGATTCTATCAAGTGTCTCTTTACAGCGCTACATCAGAAATTTTGTTTTCAAGAATGCATAAATACTTTGAAAGATTGGCTTCACTGGTAAATTAGACTTTCTTCTGAGCAAATGGGAATATGCTTCCTTCCATGAACTGTGCCTAGCAATTGGAACTCAAATCATTAGGCTAAAGCGGTAATAGTGCATAAAATTATGGTGCCTTAGGAGACATCTCCCGTTTCTTCTGTTACGTGTTATTTTAGGCAGGAATGGTTGGCCTTCCTGTTATGTTTTCTTGCCTTCACTGCCTGACACCTTTGAGCATTCTGATGCAAACCTGCAAACTAAAGAGTGACAGCCCCATGCGACACCTCTTTCCAGTTGTCCTGGTGCCCTGATAACTTTCTATGATGTGATGAGGACAAGGCAAGTTACAAGATCTAACTCAAAGCAGCTTGAAATAAAAAGAGTATGTAAAGGCTAAGAGGACTTACTGGTATGTGGTTGGACTGACATTGATGCGGCGTGGGTGACTTCCTGACTCGAACTTGCTTGCAAGGGTGACATTGTTCCCAAAGAGACAGTAACGTGGCATTCTTACACCAACAACACCAGCCAGCACTGATCCTGAGTGAATGCCTATCCTCATCTGGAAAAACATGAGAAGCATGTCAGCCTGTTTCCCTTGTGCTGCTCAGGGTAATGTCATTAGCACTTATTAACAAGCCAGTCACAGCAACCCTTTCAAAGAAATAATAAACCAAAGAAGAAAGAGTGAAGGGGAAGAAAACATGCTCTCCCAGTCCTCTAGCTTAAATCATATGCAGTTAAAAGAAGAAAAAATGAGGGTTATCTTTTCACTAAAACTATTTCTTCCTCTGTGCATGTTTGCTGAAGACAAACAAAACAGGAATCATAAACAGAATAGGATAAGATCACCAAGAGTTACAGCAATATCAGCCATCAAATTACAGAAATAGATACATTATAGGGGGGCATTTTTGCCACCTCTTCTAACACAGGCTTTAAAGGCTCAAATTTTCTCAAAATGGCAGAAAGAATAGCAAAGTAGAGTTAACGAATATGGTACTTTTATGTTCTTCATACTTTTTTTTCTTCCAAATTACTCAAGGTCTAGTGTCTTTCTCACTTTGGCAGACTGAGATAATGCAATGGGGTAAAGATGCTGAAGATTAGGGCACTAATTAATAAAATAATTGAATTTCCCTCAAAATAAGGAGGAATAGCTCCCAGCAAATTAAAAAAAAAACAACCAACCAAACAAAAAAACAACAAAAAACAAATGTGACAATATAGCAATTATCTGCTGTAATTGTCTGAGATGTGGCAATTACATAGATGTGTAAAGCTTGGAGTCAGCAACCAATTTTCTTTCAGAGTGAATAAACAGAATTATTCTGCACACATTCTAGCAACCGATTGTGTTTGCAAAGAAAAAAATTTTTACGAATAGAAAGTTTTTTTCTCGTTAACTTTCTAACGTTAAAAAAATGAAAGTAAAATATTTATACCTTCTGAGGATATTCTTACTCATAGCAACTGGACTGCTGCAAAATATGAAATAATGTAAAGAAAATAAATAGCAGCTACTAAAACAGAGGGTCTGAAGGGGTCTAAATGAGTGACTTAACTAATACTATACTCAATATTGCCATTTGACATAATTCACAGTTATTGCACTGTGCTTATGTCTTTCAACCCCCATTTTTTAATAACACAATACATACTTACTCTAATACAATTTATTTATTTATTTATTTATGTTAAGGCAAATGCCAGCATTCGATAACCTTGGTGTCCATAAAGTCCTATAAACATGTGGGACTGCACATCATGCCAGTGAATATATTTCTTCCTCTGGGTTCAAGGTTTTTACCATGCAGCTAGGCACCCTTTTCATTTTGTTCCTCTATGTCACAATGGGTATAGAATTATATCTGCTATATGCTAAGCCCATGCCCGACCTAAGAACATGTTCTGTGTTCAGTGCGGTACTACTTACAACATTCTCACAGGCAACATAAAATCTTTACAAAAATGCTGTTAATTACAGACTAGGATTGCCTTCTTTTCTTTTTTTTTTTTTTTAATTTGTGAATAAATAACACTTGAATTTAATTGAACTTTCAAACCTTTACTACAATTTGGAAGGCAGCTACTGAAATCCTTCAAATACTCTATCCTATCAGACTGAGAAGCACTCACAAACTTGCTTTGGCTGTGAACATCTGTGCAAACTCATCACACCTACATTATTTTTGTCATGTTTTGGGGCATGAAGAGTTCCTGCTTTTTACACATTTAAACTCCATTGCTCATTGCCAGTGAAAAAGGTGATCCTGCAGTCAAGAAGTGATCAAGCAGCCCTTCTGGGTATTAGTGAGGTCTGTACCTGCCTTCAGCAAAAGATTACAAACAGAAGGTCTTGCTCACAGAAAAGCAAGTGTGCTGTCAGCTTTTGATAAATAATAAAGAACTCATTTACAATGCCTTGGTTTTGAGAGACTGTAGAACGATCAGTTATTTTGCACACAATTTTAAGAACAGAGTTAATGCTACTTATCTGTTCCACTAATACTGCACATTTATTTAGGAATCATTAAAGAATCACTTGTGACCTCTTCTAAGGTACATTCAACCACATGTGAAGGCCAGATTGAAACTATAAGAAAAAGCACTAGCTATGTTTTGCTGTTGAAAAGTGGAAATGACACTATATATTAGAGTGGAAGGAAAATCTGCTATCAAAAACTGTACTATGAAAATAAAATCTATTTTTGCCATATATGTGGTGAAAAGTAAAGTAGTTGCTTGTTTTTCTGCTTTCACTCCTGAAGTGATTCTTTGTAAGTGTCTACATAGTTTTTTATCACTCATTGTTTCAGTGACAGAGGACTTCCCAAGGATTTCCAAATCCATGTGTTTTTCCATATTCTCTGTAGCAAAAGTTTGGGATCTCTTGAAGAACCGCACTCACACAGTAAATACTTTCAAGACCTTTTCTCATGATTTTCTTAAAAAGACACTGGGGAAATGGCCTTTGTGGTTAAGACTTTTCAGGATGTGCCAAAGAAACCAAGGCATTACACTGTCAGACTGGCTAAAAAAAAATGCAGTCTGATTTACCACCCTAACAGAAAGTATTTTCCTTTGCAAGTTTAGGTGAATGAAGCTAAAGCCATGCCAGCTGCCATGGAAAAACCGAGGCTAGGAGCAAAAATAAATGGATATTCAAAATTTCATTCAGGAGTACATAGAATCATAGAATTATTAACTAGGTTGGAAAAGACCTTTAAGACCATCAAGTCCAACCATCTACATACATTAGGTCTTTTGTGACCTCAGTAGGAATGAGACAGCTTTTGTATTTACTATAGTGTGTACCTAAAAAGATTTAAAAAAAAAACCTTGGTTTGGCTGAGTACAGAACATTTTGTGTTCTGTAGTTTTTTTGACTATTTTAAAAAATATTCTCCTACAATAAAAAATGCAGATGTTCTCACAAACACAGGTTGAACTACGTACCACATACAGCTGCCAATGAGAGTGTGAAAACTGAAGTTTCCACTGGGTGCAAGAAAACTAATGTGGTTTTCTCATTAAACCATAGCGATAAATGCCTTATACATGACAAAATTACACCACGAATGGCTTGCAATAAAGCCTCACTTCTGCTTCATTATGTGGTTAGCTAAAAGAAAAAAGCCTGCAACAGTGGTGTTATTGCCATGAAATATTCTATAGTATGTTTTCTTATATTGAGAGTAACCATTATATTGGTTGTGTATTACTTTGTAGGGAAATATGCTTTTCATAAAAATGTCTTTTTAAGATTTTACTTCATCTGCAGATAAATTAGTCTGCCTTTTCCTCACTGAGTTGAAAAGTGTTGTGATAACAGTTTAAGGCCTTTTTTTATGAAGTGAGAAAAGGTGTGATCAAATTATTAACAAGACACTTACTGGGATACATCAATATCTCACATTTACTTTGCAGCAAAAGAAAATCTGCCTAGACGACTTAGAACAATAATAACAGTTATACATGTACACTTACAGTTCCCAAGCTCTGTTGTATATGCAGGCCTTATCAATGCTTTCACAGAAAATTTTATTAGTTTAGATAATTAATCAGTAAAGATTATTAATAACATATGAAATGCAAATTACGTGGAACACTAGTGTGCATTCTTTGTCCATAATAACTATATTATGTCCATAACAACTATAAATATGTGTAACACATTATGCATGTATTAACGATCTTAAATTGAGCAGTTTAATAAAATTAATGCTCTTAATCTGTAACAATGGCTCCTTCATCTGCCCTTAGTTATTTGGCAAAATATAAAAGGGCAGCATACAACTGAGATGTAAAGTTCAGAGACATTATGCACGCAGATGGAAAGACAGCTCTTTGGAAACTATCACAAAGACAAGACTGCCATGACAAAAATAACAACCAACCAACCAACCAAGGCTAAAACAAAAAAAAAAACAGAAAATACGAGACCCCCACATTTACAGAACAGTGAAGAGACGGACAAAGGCAAATGACATTTCTAGAGCAGAATATCAGAAGTCACAATGGGAAATGAAACATAAAGCCACATGAATGAAAGGCCTTTTAGATAAAGAGGAAGAACTTGAATTGGCTGCAATAGAAAGATTTAGAGTGGAAAATGACAGGGAGAATAGAGATTAATTAATTTTGTCTTTGCAGCAGCTGCAGTAATAGTAAGGTGAAGAAAAGCTGATGTGAGTGTCAGAAGCACAAAAGAAAAACAGCCTGCACTGATGAATGGAGGCTAAGAGGAAAGACATAGCTATGTGGAAAGGAAAAGAAGCTTCTAAAAATTTTAAAGAAAATGTAGCAGTATTTGGATATTACCTATAGAATAAGGCACAGGGAGCAGAAATGGCTAAAACCCAGGTGACAGGAAGGATAGTGGTTTTGTATAATAGTAATAGATAAAGAAGGTTCATAGGGAAAGATAAGGAGCACTGGAGCTATGGTCATCCTCTGATGGGGAAACATGCCAGAAATGGCATCAGTGAGAACTATAGCCCAGACTGGGCTAAGACAGAAAAGTCAGAGTGCTCTGTTCTGTTTTTCTGATGTACTGAATCTTAGAAGAGTTGTATGTAACCCCTTTACACCTCCTTATTGCCAAAGCATGATTTTTAATTTTTATAAATAAAAGCGCTGGGGTCTGTTTTTGCTGTGCAGTTTCCATCACTTCCAATAGCCCCAATGGCTTCTTAGGCACAATACTGAAAACAGCATTCTCCCATCAAAATAAAGCCTAATCCAAGTAAGATGAAAGAAAACGCAACACTGAAAACTCACAACCCATCTACACTCACTGTACAATGAAGACACAAAAATATTTTAGAAAAAGTAAAGGAGTGAAGTGGCGTGCCTGAAGTAAATTTCATCTTTGCTAATTTATTCCTCCACAGTTTTTTCTGTTAACCAGTATGTTCACAATAAGCAGATCCAGTTATTTGCTTTATCTTCAAAGCTCTTAAGTTTTTTTTCTTTTGAAACCCTGTTGAAAAATGCATTCTCCTTTCCCTCTCATTTCACCACATAATTTTCAAGGAAAAAAAACTTTGACATTAAAATGCAAGTGGCAAGACACCATTTTGCAGTCTGAGAAGCAGTACTTGTCTCTTCAAGAAAATTTCATAAAATGTCCTCAAATCTTTGATTTTTGACCAAAATATGTCTGCATGTTGATAGCCAACAGAACACATTAAACCTCATATTTCCCTTCAGTCAAAACTGGAACATTGCATTACAAGACCTTTAAATCTTCCTTTATTAGTTAGACCATAAAACAGTGTTTCAAGCTGTAACAATTCCTGAAAGGAGAATTAGCTGATTTTTTAATTACGCTTCAAGCTTCTTATATACATGATGCTATGCAAAAGTATCTGCAATCTTGTTCAAGGGCTTACAAACTGATTTTTAAAAGCATAACCTGTGTTTAATTCAGAGAAAGGACTCATCAGAGACATCTTTCCTGATAGGTGACAGCATGAAGAACTGGAAAAGTACATGACAGTGAAGATTGATTTCTGAGCTGAAAAGGTTCTTTGTGAACAGTATTGAAAGGCAGAGTTGGAGAAAGGAGTCTGTGGGTACCTCTCTTTTGGTCTTCCAGTAAAGAGTAGCTGATGTTACAAAATGCAAGCAAACTTTCCAATTCAAACTGAAGCTATGTGTAACCTGTGTTCTGGTAAGCACAGGGCAAAAATACATGCTCATTTTCAAAATTATTTCTGCCACTAGTAATTTTTAGTTCAGGGATTTCTTGAGCCAAAAGAAATCCTTTTTGTAGAGGAAAGGTGTTTGTCATTCACAGCTCCTCCTGAAATATAAGCTATCGTAATATTTCATGGGAGTAGTAGCTGTACTTCACACTGCACACACAGAGGGAAGGACCTTAGTAAACAGTTCTCAGACTCTGAAAAAAATAATCCCATGCTAGAAAGAGAAGTCTGATTCCTTCACGGGTTAATAGCATCCATAAGGACTCAAAATTCATGATCACAGAAGTGCCTGCCCTACACAGACGTGAGCTGAAGAAGTGAGGGAAGGCTGTGAATTAGTTGACACAGTGGAAAACTATCATGGGCAGAAGTAATGCCCCACTCAGCCAGCCTGGAGCTTTCCAAGACTTAATAATGTGACTGAGCGGAAGAAGGTCAAGTCTTTGTGCTGAGCTGACAGCAGAGCGCAGGGCCGACACGAAGTAGTAGATGTATGAAAATACTTCCAGACACATGGATGTCCCAGCAAAACATTTAAATACAATAGGAAATGTTCTGCTGGATCAGGACTTTTGACATCAGTTTCAATAACGTACATGGATATCCGTACACTACCATTTCTCAGATAAATGAAGCACTCCTCACTTTCTGCCCTAACATACATATGATGGTCTGTGTTTCAATAAGGACCTTCTCCCTTCTGCCCTTGAAATGTCCTTCAGAAAGGAAAAAGTCACCTCTCATGGCTGCCAGTCCATGACACGCTGCCAGATACTTTCAAAGAGAATGAGCCAAATTCTGTACGATGCTATCTGCTCTAGCATCGTAGCAGCTTCTACAACAGTGCTATCTCTAAATCTCAGCATACACAACACAGGGGCATTTATTTGTAAAATTTATTAATGTAAAATAGACTCTACAGAGCTCAGAGGTCTGAAATCAGGGCCACACACTGGTGAGTCAATGTGCTCCTTCAAAGAACTGCAAGTAGACAGGACTGACAGCTTTGCCCTGACATATGCTTTAGTGTGGGGGTTATCTGTATTCTTAGATAGATTTATAAATATCACAGTGTCTTTCTGGAAGGGGACATATGACAGTACAGCTCACTACAGAATTGTTGCCAAGGAACAGACCTGCTCAGAGGAAAATATAGATCACTTTGAATTTCACAAGGTGTTCTATAGAACTAAACTACAGGATATATTTCCCCCATATTTGAACAACATTCCAAGAAATGAACATTTAGCTTTTTTTTTTTTTTTAATGAGAATTTCCTAGATTTCTTGCTCATAAACTTAGAATTATTCACCCTGCCTGAAGTAAAAGACTCAGAAAACTATACAAGGTCAATGAAAAATGCAGTAATAAACCAACAAACATTGAATTCCTTTTGACAGACAAATAAATAAATAGCTATTGGGTAAAGCAATCATGTGGTTTGTGTAAAAGGCATAAAATTAAATCATAACCAATGTGGTGAACATTGCACACGTACATCCCTGGACTATAGCCTTGGCATGCAGTCATCTCTCCTGAATGTGGAACAAGGTGCTACGAAGCATTTCTACATAAAGAAGCCTCAAACTTGAAGGCTGAAATTCCTTTTCTCTTTCCACTTAAGCTCTTCCACTGTGATCTAAGTTAGTTCTGATTTGAATAGTGGTTGAATTAGATCACCTCAAAAGGTGTCTTGCAAATTCTTTGATTCTGTGATTCTGTGATTTTATGCCTCTGTGAGTCTTCATCAGCAAAAGGAGATAGAATTAGATGAAGTAAAAATGAAAACCAAAGATTCAGACTAGTTTTCAATGCAATTTATACTGGGGCAAGGTTTTGTGAGCCAAATTCTGCCCTGAGGCATCACATGAATTCACTTTGGCACTGCTCAGGGTTTAGGTTAAAAGAGAATGGGTGTCATTTGTGAGAAAATGTCTAACTTGAAGTATTTGGGGGGGGGGGGGGTATAAACCATGTAAACAGGAATTTCTACAGCTGCTGAGTAGAAGAATACACCCTGTACCGTTCCCCTAAAATTCCAGAGAAGGGATATTAATGTACTTCTTCATAAGCTGCTGCTCCCTCACCAATAAAATGTTGCATTTTGTTGCTGATGCAGCATTTAATCAAAACCATTTTTTATTGTTTTCTTTGAATAGTCATTTCCAAAGCAGGAATTTAATTACTGTGTGAATCTGTGTGTTCAGGCACTTTAAAAAGAGCTAATCATTCAAGCAAACCCACATAGCAGTGGAGGATTTTTCCCAGCCTCCTCTCCACTGACACGCAAAAAAGAAAAAAAAAATCACAAAGTTCTGTTTGATCCTTAGTGTAGGAGGACATCTTTGTCTCACAGTGCCATCATATGACATATACTGAATGGATTGGGTGATACTTTAACAAGGATAAATGACACATGCTCAAAATATTTAAGAGAACAGAAAAGCTGGATCCTAAAAAATAAGTTGGTCACAAGGGTTTTAACCCTAAGAAACAGTTTTAAATGTGTTTGCTAATTTACTCATTTAAGGTAGATTTCACCTAATTTCAACCACCCATAAGTTAAGCAGCTCATTAGAGCTTTTAGATTTCTAGACTCTTCTAAACCAAGAAGGTAAATAATGTCAAGGCTGCAATTATTCACATTCCAAAATTTGCACCTAGGAAGGGCTGGATCAATCACTACCAAAGGCGTCTAACCCTACTGGCAGAACAGAGAGGGACATTTAATGGTAAGTTTAGCCTCGACACATCATGCACAGATAGATAAAGATAGGTGAGATTAATTCAACCGTCAGACTGGCAAAGTTGACACACTTTTATCTTCTGGGCCTAAAAAGAGTGTGTAAATTATCAAAGAAACAGGTGTTGATGGATAGGACCTTGTCAGAAGATCATTCTGTTTGTAGAACAGCAGAAATTTCTTCAGGTATTTTAGTATGATGGTCTTTGAATCTAGCCTGCAAGCCTTGAGACTGCAAAACGAAATGACATTCTGATCGAAAAGTCATACTTCATCTTTTGATCATAGTACATGCTTTTATATATAGATGAAATTCCTGTTGCTTTGCTTTGAGAAAAGCTTGGCACTAATCAACAAGGATCTGCTGCCTAACAGCTTTAATATCTACAGAAACCATTGACATACAAGAATCTTACAGTCTTACTATTAGAAGCAAACTTATCTAGGCTATATACAATAATGATATATCTGTACATATCTGTATACACTGATAAGGAGACCTAAATTGTTGACTACGTCATTTAAATCTTTAACACTGCAAAATGCTTAATACTTTTTGCACAGAGGAGATACATTTTAAGTGTGTAGTTTCTACTGGATGCCCCAGCTTCTCACAACCAACACCAAGGCAAATATAATCAAGATGAAAAATGGATTAATCCCCCTCCTTCATATGGGCACAGTAGACATGACAAAACAACGGGCCAGATTTTGTAAATAGGCCTGTTCATAAGTTTGAAGAAGTGGAGCGACTAGTTCCTATCACATTTCTCATTCTAACCATCAATATATCTGATTAAATATAGACAAAAGCCAGAAACAAGTCAACATGGATCCTCTTTGGAAATACAGTAAATAAGGAATGATGACATGGAAATGTGTGCATAAGGAACACTTAGTGTTGCAATTTATGATAGGTAAAAAATAGTTTGCTTCCTTGTGAAGAAAGCTAGGGCACTACTCCCATCATAGAGATTTGAACACTAAATGTCTAGCATGACCGCTAGCACCCTTTCTAATGCTTAGCTTAACTAAAGGACAAATTAGCTTGTAAATTACAGAAAGTTTCCATATGACAGATGGGTGTGCAGATAATTTATACTATGTATGTTCCAATGTTTGAACAGCTCACAGTATTAGACCATCCTTATACATCTCACTCATCTCTAAAATAACGATGATGCCATGTTCCTTTGTTTGTTCATCACTTCACTTTTAAGAATTTCAATTTCTGTAGACTTAACGTAAGACTATATAAGAGCTAGATGATGACAATGACTTTTATAGAACTTACCCTCCTCTGGGGTAGATCTCCACAAGTCTAGAGCAAGCTAGTAGGCAATGGCAATCTCATACAAAGAGAAAAGACACTCTGTGATTGTATGGATCCTATAAGCAAGAGTGTAAGAAGACTTCAGCTTGGCTATAATTGGGAACGGGTTTATTGACACTCCTAACTGGCCTTTGTACTTCACTGTCACAGAGCTTCAGATATACACAGGGAAAGTGAATTTCCTCCTCAGTGAAATTGGGAGTCTTTCAGACAATCAAATCTGACGAGTAGAGAAAACCTACTTCATACAACAAAGTAAATGAGCATGAAGAGGTGCTGTTTTGCACCCTTTTTGAATTGTTAGAACTGAGGATTTCAGCAAAGCATTAACAGACTTTCATGATTCATGTATAGCCAGCACTTCAGCAAGTCAATCAAACTTTCTTGACACCACAAAACAAGTATACCAAAAGCTAGCATCAGAACTCAGAGAGTACTCTGTACAGCTCTGTTGCCTTCACCAAAAAAAAAAAAAAAACAGGTTAAAAAAGAGATTTGTAAATAAAATGGCTAATGAAAAAATCACTCTGTAACTCACATGAAATGTAACATTTTCTTTTCCTAGATTTAGCTGCAAAACTGCAAGGAGTATCTAATCATTATTGCATTTCAGATGTGCCATGAATGCAAATGAGATAGTATTTTACTGTTTGTTTGAACTCCTTCAGACAAAATTAACTGCATTGCAATTTTAAGAATAATATTTAAGATGAACCTGAATGTTTCAGTGTTTTCATGACTAGAAAGATTTCAACCTTATTTTCAAAGCAATTAGCAAATGAAGACCTGATGATGTCAAGAATATGACAAAATCCAAACAGATGGAGACAAATTGCTCTCAGATGAAGGTGAATCACTTGTGGGAAGGAAAGAGTACAATGTTGAGTCTATCTACTTTCTTTCACTTCATTCAGTGATCTCTGCCTCTGTGTCTCTCAGTCATGCCCCTCTCAGAGATACATTGGTAAAGAATAAAGCATAGGAAGAGATACATCTGTTTTTAGCTTGTGCATTTTGTAAAAAATTGCAAATATAATAAAATTCCTTTTATATATATTATGCATTTTACAACCACAAAAATTCTAACATGCTAATAGGCTTAGCTGAGATTCCTTTGCCTATCTTCACAAGCTTTTACCAATTTATTTTTCTATAATCCACAAGCATACACACATAGAAATGAAAGCATACTTGTGCTTTTATTTGTGTGAGTGAGAAAGACCAAGAAAGAAAGAGACTTTAAGCCTCCATTATCCTTGCATGTTCGTTTGAAAATCACTAGACAAATTAAACACTAATTTAGCTTTGGATGAACTAGCTGATGACAGTATGGCATATCTACAACTTGATTGTTTGTCGCTGCTGCCCAGCCAACCTTTAATACTGCTAATTGGTTGGATATGGCAGCTGAAAGACACAGATGCCTAGCCCTGGATTTTGCTTATCCAGCATTATCATTACTTGCCTCTTTCCTGCTGTTGTTCTTGTCTAATTGTGCTTTACTCGGAACTTGTCCAGTCAACTTCTTCACCTAAAGCTGTCTCTCGGTTCAACCTTTGCTTACAGGAGCTCACAACTCCTTTACCTTTTAGTCTGATTCTTTACTCCTTTCCTCAGAAATGCATTTTCATGGAGAGAGTCCCTCTATTCTCTGGTGCACTATATTTTTCATATCCTAGATACATGTCATATATGTAATTGGTGTAACTGAAAACCAGGAGTGAAATACACAAATTCTTCTCCCCACAAATAAAAAGAGCAACAAACTCAACAATCTTTTTCCTTTAAATTGCTATCAAAACCACCCACATATTTACCATCAAAAATTAATTCAAATTTTATCAGATGACATATGATCAAGTCCATGTGACAAAAGCAGAAAGAAGGAGCAACCATTTGAAGCACCAGAAAGAAAAGTGTTTTCCCCACTGTAGAGAAACTGAGAAAAAAAGGTAAGGGGAAAGGGATCTTTACATTAATGGGCTTTTTAAAATGAACATTAAAATTTATGATACTAATATGGAGTTTTTTCTAAGATGGCATTTATTTAGTAGGTCATCTGTGGAGAATGTGCACCCAAGAAAAAAACAAACAAATTAGCTACAAACCTTACTAATAAAACTATAGTTCTTTTAAAATCAATAAACAAGAAAAATTACACTGGAAACTACATATATCTATGATTATCTACAGAGGAAAACCAATACTATTCTTGATATAATTGTTTCAAAGTCTAACTTGCAGCCTTAATAAGTCAGGGGAAAACAGTTGGAGAGCAAGAAATCATTAGACACCATTAGAAACTCTGGCTGGGGTTTTGTGAAGATTTAAATCATGTCAATTTAATAATTTTTATTTGCATTTAACTTGAAATGAAATTAAGGTATAGATGGAATAAAGTAGATTAAATATTCCTGAACTTCATTTCACCTGTATTTGTACCTAATAAATAAAAAAAAAAATTATATTGAATTTTATTTCCTGTGCTTTTTAATGAGCTGCAATAAATAACAGACTGCAATAAACAGCAGCTGCAATAAGCAACAGACATTTCAAGTTAACTCATCACACAAACTGAATACATCTCGAAATACACTCAAAACTAAAAATACATGATTCAAGACAAAAAAATGGAAAATTCTATGTAAGGTCTCCTGAATAAAGACCAAAATGAACTTGAGTTAGCATGCAATCTGGTCACATGAAAAAGAAAAAAAATGCAACTTGGGGCTATGAACATCATATAACAGCCTAGGTCATTCCTTCTTACAGAACTCTACTTCAACTGCACCAAGAATATTAACTTAAAATCTAGGTACTATCAACAGGAATGATTTCTGAAAAGATAAATGATACATTCCGATCCTTGAGAGGATTTTTTTAAGGGGGAAAATAAAAAAACATTGCAATTATTCACAGCTTGGCTAAATATTACTCAATAGGGGGAACATGATAATCATCTACAAATATCTGCTAATTGTCAAAGATGGAGATATGGCAGATGGAAACACAACTAGAAATAATAAAGTGGAAATAAAGACACAGGCGAACATCCAGCTTCCCCAGGCCTAAACAGACTACACTAATATCAGCGACAGACTCCTGAGGCAAGGTGCTAAGTTCCATCAGGAAAGCCTTTTCTTTAAAGCACTAGTAAAACACTATTATAAGGATGTTGACAGAAAGGTGGAGAGGATGCATTAAATACATGTATGCCTTTTTTAAGTCTAACATCATACTGCATTTAAGGACAACTAATTAGAAAGTGGTGATACGCTTGAGGGTTTCCAATGACTGACAAAATGTCTGTCTTCCTGTTATCCTTAATAACACATGGGATAGGTGAAATATTTTTTTTAAGTTCTGAAACCACCTAAAGAAACAGAACTTTAAACTTCTGTATTAAATTTAGGGGGCCTACAAGGATGCTGAGGAGGGACTCTTCATTAGGGACTGTAGTGAGAGGACAAGGGGTAACAGGTTAAAACTTAAACAGGGGAAGTTTAGACTGGATATAAGGAAGAAGTTCTTTACTGTAAGGGTGGTGAGGCCCTGGAATGGGTTGCCCAGGGAAGCTGTGAATGCTCCATCCCTGGCAGTGTTCAAGGCCAGGTTGGACAGAGCCTTAGGTGACATGGTTTAGTGTGAGGTGTCCCCGTGGCGGGGGGAGTGGAACTTGATGATCTTAAGGTCCTTTCCAACCCTAACTGTTCTATGATTCTATGACTCTAAATTAAGTAAAACTTGGTTCTCATTTTCTTTAGAATTTTAGAAAATAAACTTGAGCTGAACTGGATTTTAGCATTTTGAGAAGACATCCAAAAGAACTTTGAGAATCTGCCTTATCTCCTTGAACAAATCTATGCAAATGAAGTTGTACTCTGCACCTACTACAAACAACACCCAAAAGTAATTGAAAACAGTCACTGAGCTAGAAAGTTGTGCCCAATACAGGAATATCTATTTCGATGGTAATAGCAGGTGGGAGAAATAAATTTATAATTTTTAGCAAAATACAGGTCAGAAGGTATTAAGAAATAATGATTCAAGTATTTTGGAAAGGAGAGGAGACCAGGACCCCAAGCTCAGAAGCTTCAGCAGAATGAGCCCTCACAAGCTTTGTATCTTCTTAGGTCCTCATTGAGCAAAAGGGGTGGCTCCAGATACAATGGGGAGATCTGCGCTGTGCCTAAGAACATGGCAGTGCAGCAGGGAGACTGGAGGCCTAAAACTTCCTCATACAAATGGGGATCTATAGACTTCAGATCTAATAGGTGAACTGAGGATGATCAAAAGTTGTTAAATACTGGAACTCATGTGGTATCCACTCGGCATCAAGCAAGCTGTCATTAGAGCTCTTGAAACCTGCCTTTCTGGAAAACATCATTGGTGTCATGGAATCAGAGCCCTATTTTGTCAAAAAACTTCCAATCGGGGTATAACATTAACCTAGCTGCTACAGGTGAAAAATTAAGAGTACAGCAATTATGTTGAATCAATTTTGCTTACAATATAAACTTGGATTTTTAACCTTTTTTTTTCATAACGTCACAATGATCTATGTCTAATGACATACTTTTCAGTATCAAGTACACCATGCATAGCAAATCAGTGCAATCTTCACAGGGAGAAAAGTAATTTGATTTTTTTAGATAGTCATCCCTTAGGACTGTGACTGTCAGTTCTGTTAATATACTGCAATCATAACTGAACTAGTCATTTTATTTTGTCATTGGTCTGTTCCTCATCACAGATGATCACAGCTAAGTTTCCTGTGGATAACTATCAAAATAAACCCTTTCACAGGAAATACTTTGGCAGTTGTACATTCAGCCTCCATGAGGATGAGAAAAAGGATCACTTCACTAAAAATGATCCAAAGTAAAAAGAGGCCATGTCCTACAATGAGCTCAGAAACAGTGCAGTTTTGAAGCATATGCCCAATTGTCCCTACTTATTCTACATTGCTTCACTTTAAAAAGCGGGTTTGGTCTGTATGAACTAGACCCCTGTCAGAGGAAATTAAAGAAGTAGCTGCGCTCAAGATGTACACCAAAGTCAAGGCAGACTCTTATCAGCATAACAAGATCCATATCAACATTTGGTCGTTCAGGTCGCATACCGTGGAAGCATTCAAAATCAGTCTAAGTGAAAGCCTCAGAATGCATTAAGTGTAGATGCAAGAGGCTCAGCACAAACTCCATCAATCCACTGATCCTTTTCTGTTGCACTGATCTACTTGATGAGCAGGCACATCTAGTGGATCATCAGCAACAGGCACAAGACAGCAAAACTGATTACCTAACATCAGCCAACCAAACCAACCAAAATTACTTTCTAAAATTCTAATCAGTGACTGATACTTTGTAACAATAAATTCATTACTAAGTAAAAATGTTATGGCTGTATTAGAAATGTTCAGAACTGAAATGTAAAATAAAACAATGACATCTTTAATTGGAGTGGTAAGGCCCATAAAACTAAGAGATTCACTTACATAAAAATGCTGTAGATGAACCTTGAATGAAATTAGTCAAAACACATTTAAGATTTTTCATTGCAAAAATGTTTAATCCCAGAAGCTTCCCATATTATGGTCTTGGCTTTCACACATTTCAAAACTGTAGCACTTTAAACTCCAATTACTTCATAAAAGGTAGGCAGTGCACGAACAAAAGGTACTTGCAACAATAGACTTCATTATGGTATGTCTCAAAGCTCATTACAAAGCAGCTACTACAGTGGACTGTGTCTGATAACTCACCACAATTTTTCTTTGTTTAGTCTTACTTAGAAATTTATCTTGGTTTCTAAGCAAATTCCAAGAATCTTAATGCACTTCTAATAAGCCCTATGGGAAAGATGAAAAATGCCCTGCCTGCATGTTCCACAGATACCATTCCCCATTTTAAAAATGTGGGAAGAGTAATGAATACTCCTTTCCTCTTCTCTGAAGTCAATTCATTATTTTCTATATAAATAAACAGAGGTTTTCTTCACATCAGCAAATTCACGTAGCTGAACTTAAGCATATTTGAGCAAAGGGAAGCAAATCTTTGTTAAAACTTGCATTTAATTAATATCTGTCTAAACCACAGAACAGTGTACCTAAAAAAAATGCAGATTTTTTTTTTAAATTATGCCTTTCTGTGAAGAACCTGTTGACAAAGTTCACTTCCATATTAATTGTGAGGAAATGTTGCCAAGTAAATTCAAGTTCTTTGTATCTCTATTACTTGCCAAATGAAGAAAGGCTATTTTTGTATTTGAAGTATCTTTAAAGCTATTACCTGCTCTGTAAGTCTCAGTGAGGCACATAGACTCCAAGCTATGTTAAGATGAACTTGTCCAGGTCTGACCCAATGTAGCCACAGAAGCACAGCACTGCTATTGGGCAAGCCCAAGGGGCCATAAGAATTACTGTCCTGACTGAAACCATAGCAGTTGTCAACACCTATGAAAAAATATCAGAACATGACAAGTGCAGAGCGATACCTTTCCATCTTTCCTTGCTTCCAGCCAATTGTGACACTGGGTTTTCTGAGGTGAAAGATGCTCAGCCCCATGTCCTCTGATGCCCCCACTAGACTGTTAACGGCTGCTTGAACTAACTGCTGTGAATCTGATGCAGGTAACTCCCATATTTGCCTCTCCCCTAATTGCCAGCATATTTCTGGTCTTCTTTCTTTGCAAGATTTTTCAAAGCTATGCAGTGAGTAGATTCCTCAAAGATTCAATTGGACTGAAGAGAGGCTTTTGTTGTAACCCTCAGCACTGATTAAAGACAGCTTACTTGACTGCAACTCCTTTTCCCTTTGTCTGCCCACCTAGCTATAAGATCAAGGTGACGATAAAATTGTCCTCTGTCTCAGCAGCAAGAATCTCTGTTCTCCTCTACAAATCCTTGAGTTTATTTGAGCAAACTAATTCATTAGAAAATTGGCATACAGTAGATTTTAAAATATTTTTCATTGGAACAGAACAAGTTCTGCTTAGCCTGGAGACATCTGGAAACCACCCCAAAAAATGATCTCTAAAAGTTTTGATATGTGCCATTTCTGCGGAAGTCACAAGTGGTGCCTTTGACGTCAGCTCAGTCCAATAGAGTCTGAAACAGAAGGTACCATCAAAGCACATATTTTGGCTGACTGGATTTCCACCCAGTTTGCCCTATGTTGACAATAGCTGACAGCACACTGCAGAAGGCCTGGATTACACAGAAAATAGTGTTTCAACCTTTTTAATGAACTCTCACTGACCCAAACTGTGCCTGAAAAAGGATTTGGGTCAAAGGCATGGTAGGACTGCAGAGGGCAATGCAAGCTGGTGAGTGGGCAGTGTGCTGTGGGATAGTTAGGATGCCTGGGTTTAAGAAAGCTAGAAGAACAGGGAAGGAAACAGAGGGTTATAGCAGTTAAGAGCATGGTGCAAGATAAACTACAGGCCTCTTTCAGGGCATTTTTGGGAAGGATGACAATGCTGTTTATCCATATTAGTCCAACGGGATTTTAAATGCTGTCACTGCCAAATCCTAAAAACTACAACTGATATGCCTGGGCATAATCACATGGAGTAAATTAGAATCTTACTTCTAGAAAATGCCTTAAAAGTGAAATTCCAATAAAAGACAAAACAAAGGAATGGGAGAGGAGGGATGTGGAGAGGAGACCAGTGTAAATTAAGTTTTGATAGTGAGATACACCAGCAACAAAGGTGTCTATGAGGGTTTCATGCACAAGTAAGTTTTCCAGATGTGTCGCAGCAAACATGGAAGAACTATAATTTCTGTAACAGCACTGGGCTATAATGGTATCATCTTCTGTTACTCCAATGTAATGACAGGACACATGAGTAATGTTCTCATTTTGGAACCCTATCCCACTAAATCGGCAATACGCTCAGGAAATAGTTGCATCAGGATGTAAGGGCATTATTCCAAACATTGTCATTACTCTCCAAGAAACATAAGGAGATGGACTTAGGAATGCTCGCAAGCAGAATTAATTAAAACGAATGCTTTATCTAGATAGCAAAATAAATTATATTCACATCTGCATAACCCCTGCATCCTGCTGAGGAAATCACAAGTCCTTGTGATCCTGTTAAAGATTTCCTTTTTTTCTGGTGTTCTTGGAAAGGAAGCAGCAGAAAAACTGGTATCACAGCCCTCTCTCACAGAAATTTCCACAAATTTCAGTGTTTGCTGTTTGGTTCTTAGGCACACAGATTTGCTGTTTAAAGGTGTACTATCACTTCTACCAATTTATTTGTATTAGCTTTTTTTTTCTTCTTTTCTGTTTTTGGAAAGGAGAAAGGGAGGATATGGACAAGAACTTTTAGGAAGCTGTCAGGGTTCCATGTCCATTTCCTTTCTTCAGAAGACCAAACTAAAAGTAGTCATCTGTTGCAATTTGGTCATAGCTCCAGAGGCATTTATAAAGTAACTGGGGGGGGAGGGTCTACTAAATACAGACAAAGGTCTAAAAACTGCATTTATTTCACAATTTCTAGCTTCTTTAAAAGAACTTTTTGCTTCTTCTTGCAAAACCTGGTGTATAGCTTAGATTTCATTTTAATATTACTGTTATGTGGGCTGTGCATGGTGATGCTTGTGTTAGCAAGAAAAACATTCAGGTTTGTATAAACTGCAGGTTTTAAGCATCTTTTCTGTGAAACAAAACTGAGATCTTTCAAAATATGTGTCGTGGTTTAAACCCAGTCAGGTAACTCGTTCACTCACTTCTCCCCCCTTTCTTGCCCTCCCCCTGCTCTCGGAGGGACGGAGAGGAGAATCGAAAAGAATGCAACTCCCACAGGTTGAGATAAGAACAGTTTAGTAACTAAGGTATAACACAAATCACTACTGCTACCACCAATGGTAATAATGATAAAGGAAATAACAAGGGAAGAGAATACATCATCTCACCACCAGCCGACCGATAACTCGCCCCCCCAGCCCGACCAAGCTCTGACCAATACCTCCTCCACCCCTGCCGTCTCCCAGCCCTTCCGGCTCACTCCCAGTTGCATCCTGGGCATGACGTGCTGTGGTATGGAATACCTCTTTGGTCAGTTTGGGTCTGGTGTCCTGTCTCTGCTTCCTCCTGGCTCCCCCTCCTCCCTGGCAGAGCATGAGGCTCACAAAGTCCTTGGCCAAACCAAAACATCCTTGTTATCAGCTCTGTTCCCGAGCTGAAAGTCAAAACACTGCACTGCACCAGCTACCAAGAAGGGGAAAAATGACTGCTACTGCTGAACCCAGGACAATATGAAATGAGAAAATGATGAGAGGCTTAAGAACAGCCACTGTGCTATTCTGGGCTTAATGGTACTCACTCACCTGGAGTGTGGGACATTTACCTTTGTCTAACGTAAGCCACAGAGACTAAGCAGGGTTTTCTACACTACACTTAACCACTGGCTGCTCTTAATGCCTTTTCGTCTTTCCAGAAATGCCATCCTCAACCATAGAACATTTTGTCCTACTCAAAGGTCATTAAAACTAATGTATTTCACAAGAAGTCTTGGTTTAATATGTGCAAAACATTTCACCAAAAAAAAAAGAAATCTCAGATGGGGCTACATACAAAACTGTCAAAACCAGCAAAAAGCAGGATATACTTGACACACATTTCTAAATCAGGTAAGTTGAGAAATATACTTCCACTATCCAGGATGAAATGGTCAGCCTCATGGAAAGCTACACTGGAAACTCTGCATTGTCTTAGAGACTGCAATTTGTAGAATGTGGTTCCATAAGTTTGTATAGACATAACTGGAGAGAAAATTCTACTACAAGAGTAACCTTTCTCTGTTCTGCAAAATATACATTTGCAAACAATCATTTTGATTCTGAATGGTTGTTCATTTCTTTCTAGTCATGAATAATCCGACCAAAAAACTTACTGTGTTCAATGGGAAACAGATCATTGCAAAATTAACCTCATCTCCTGTAAACAATAGTCTTCATGTATGAAAAAGTGTAGGCTTTATTATTTAGCTATTTGCCATTCATTCTTATGCATTAAAAGCTTTTCTTCTGTCCAGGGAGCAAGAATGTCACATAATTTAGATAACCAGTGCACACAACTCAACAAATGACAACAATCAAGGAAGAGGAAAAGGGCTAAAAATCCTTCATCAAACGCTCAGAAATAATGACAGCTCTGAGAGCAGAAGAAGGATGTTCTGGTCTCCTCAATATGCTTATTCCTAACAATCTCACAAGCTCCCTTCAAGCCCATTGAGGAGTAAATGGCAGTGCATAAGCAAACCATGAGGACACAGTTTAATCGTGGATTTGGCAGTGCTGGGTTAATGGCTGGAGATCTGAAAGTTTTTTTCCCAACCTAACCAATTCTATGATTCTCTTCTATAAAATGTTGTAGGGTAACCAGGCTGAAATAGATACTATGACCTCAGCCATAGCAGACAGAATTTTTGCACTCTCTTTATTGTTCTTGTTATCTGAGCAACCCTAGCTATTAAATGTGCCATTCCCTCAGGAAAAGAATTTTGACGTTTAACTGCAAATTTCTGTGACTCAAACAGGCAATAAATTAGGCAAGAATGTAAGAACAACTGTACCGTATCACACCAAAAGACCATCTAACCCAGTACTGCGGCCCTGAAAGCAGACATACCCCTGGAACACAGAGGCAAATACGCAAGGGGTGGTACCCTATATATTTGTCATTGAAGCTGATATAGATTAGTCAAAAAAATCAGAACAGACTACTTTAAGGTAAGGTTTAATAACAGTCTGCTTCTTTTGAGTAAATTAGATTGATGGTTCCAGCAGAAATGGTAACTAATTCTGCAAAGCACTGTTTGTGGCTTGTGGCTACAGAGCAGGACCACCCTGCAGGACCACCCACCCTGCAGTAATAGCAGTAGTAAAACAGAACAGCAGTTAGCTCCTTTCCCAAAGAACTTCAGAACTTATTTGTAGCTAAAAATCTTCCTATTTTTAGGATTCTTTTTCTTCTGGTAAAGGTTTTTATTACTTTTTTCCATCCATTTTCAAAATGCAGCACAAATGGACCTACTACAAAGTAAGCTGTCATAGAAAGAAAAACAAGTATTCTACACAAAAATGACAGAAAGGAGACTTTTTTTTAAAAGGCACATAGGGATTTAATTACTCACTTTCCATTAAAATTAATGTAAGAGGTGTTACGACTTTCACAGACAACTGAAAATGTACTCTTTTGCAAAGGAGATGTTGTGTCTCCCAGATGAGCAACAAATATTAACAATACAAATATATCATCATATTACCTGGGTCAGAATAACTAAAGAGCCTGGTGCAGTCTAGGATCTGTGTGTCTGGGAGCAGCCTTGCTGGCTGGGGTCCCAGTGGACAACAAGCTGTGCCGGGGTCAGCAGCATGTCACTGCAGCAACAGAGGCAAATCCAATGCTGAGCTGCACCTGGAGGGGCATCGCTATCAGAGATAAGAGATGTTATCATCCCACTCTACTCAGCTCTTGTCAGGCCATGCCTGGAGTACTGTTCTAGTCCCCAGTTTCCAAGAAAGACATGGACAAAATGGAGAGCGTCCGAAGGAGACCCACGAAGACCATCAAGGGGCTGGGAGACCTGCCCTGCGAGGAAAGGCTGAAGGAATTAGGTTTCTTCTCCCTGAAGAAGAAAAAGCTCAGTGGGACCTCACCACAATACTCCAGTACTTAAATAGTAGCTACAAAGAGGACAGAGGTTCCCTCTCCACAAGGAGACACATGGAGGCAACAATGGGCAACAGGTACAATTTGCACTGAGAGAGGTTTCATGTTGATATAAGTGAGGATTTTTTTTTTTACACTGAGATCAATCAATCACTGGAACAACCTCCCCAGGGATGTGGTGGAGTCCCCATTGCTGAATGACTTTTACCTTAGTTTAAATTTAAGGGAGACATTTGAACACAAAAGGCTGTCGCAAGTTCCTCTGAAGCACTGGCATTTTTTTCCCAAATACTCTATGTGTCATATGAAAGGAAGCTGAAATACCACTAAACATTTAGTTTACTGATTTATTTATGACAGGAAATGCATTCTTCCTCAGGGAACTAAACTATTCTGAAACAGTTGAACAATGTTGCTGAACTTGTCAGCTTCAAACAGAAGGCCAAGTATAATCTTCCAGCATCCACCCCCCATCTGAACTGTTCACTCAAATATAGCACAGTGTAATGACTCACTGTTTAGCATAGAATAATTACAACAGTTATGTGATAGAGTTTTTAAAGTGATACTTAAAACTGCAGACTTTGACTTTTCTTCTCAGAAGTGTGCATGTTGGAAGAAATGGGGAAGAAAAGCAGAGAATTGCCATTAACAAGTATACTTTCTTCTTACTTTTGCAGAGGAGATGCTGGCAGCTGCTTCTAAAACTCCCATAACTGTGGATGCCAGAGTATGAAGCCAGATCTGCATAAAGGTTAATGTATCTACAAGATTACCCAGTAGGGCTGAGTAAGACGCTGTTCTCCATGAGACAACCCATAGGCAACTCTTCTCGAACTCTGTGCAAGACTGTTTGCAATCCAGCATCAGATAAGACAAGGTGCTCTTCCTTGGAAAATAAAAAAACTTTTGTGCCAAGGCACCTCTTTCCTCAAGTAAGCACAATCCACCCAGCAAAATTATATTAAAGGGACAACATAACTAATAGGTCACAGAGAGGAGAGCTATGCCCTTTAAATGTGTAACACAAGGCATGCAATATAAAAAAGTGCATGCAGCTCAGATCTGGGGTTTTTTATTTGTTGGGTTTCTTTCATTTCCACTGCACCTTACCTAAAACTATTCATGTGGAAAAAAAACAAGGGAGAGGGGAGAAGGAGGAGATGGCAATAAGCCCTTTTCTCAATCTCTCTCTCAAGCCTGCATCAGAGTGAAAGAAGAGGGAGCTCTGCTAGCACTATCACCAAGTGCATGAAGGCCCCAGCTGCATTATCCAGAAGAATCATAGAATCATAGAATAGTTAGGGTTGGAAAGGACCTTAAAATCATGTAGTTCCAACCCCCCTCCACACTGGAGGGCTCCTGAAGGCATACCACCCTTTCTTTCTTGTAGGGAAAAGTCAGATTAAAGGATGGGGCAGATTTGCCCTATTTGCTGTCAAAAACTGCAATTTATGGAGTAATTATGCTCCCAGATAAAGTAAAATGTTTGGATTAGGAGATTTAACTGTTTGGACTCTTGGAAGTGAAAGAAAGAAAATGAAGGGACAGGACTGATGTAATGGTGGTTCTGAAACAAACATATTGCCCAGTTTAGAAAAGAATTTCCATAACAGATGACAGTAATAAAATATCACTAGCACTGGACAGAAGAGGCTTCCTTCATTTCAAAGCAAGCGGACTAAAAGGCAGGTGCAGGCAGCTTGGTCACTGAAGGGGGAGGCAGATGCTGCAGCAGTGCAGCACAGGGCAGCAGCTGCCTGACAACATCTCAGCAGCTAGAAACAGATGCTCAGGTAGCAACCACATCTATAGCTGCAAAGTGCAAGGCATTTTTCCTTCTAAATCCCACTGAAAGGCTTCTGGGATCACCTGTGCTGATTAACTCAGCGAGGTGGCAATTCAAGCATAGCAGCATTTTTTGTTCATGCTTATGTGGTCAGACTGCATAAAAGCCAATAAAGCACTATTTTGATGCAAAATCTGTTCTTCTTTATCGGTGTATTACTGCTTAACTACTGTGAGTCCTTGTTAGTTTGTGTATTATCTCATATCACTATTTTTATTGATTTTTTGTTTAATATTTTCCATCTCTTCCCCATCTCAGGAGATACGAAAAAATAGTCTTGTAGTTGACAGAAGAAACCTGACTTTTAATTTTCATATGACAGGCAGACACACTGAGGGAAGAAGAAAACAGACATTTAGGACTTAGTGGAAATGTTCGTCACTCAGCTACCTTGGGTTTCCTAGCCTAATTCTTTAAACGTTCATGGATAACTTCAAAATATATGGCTTTATGTCCTTTTTATATAAATACGTAACATCATTATACACATGGCAGTTCTCACTTTCTAAAGACTTTAGTCCATTGTTCCCTTTGTAAAAAGGTAACAATGTCAACCTCCTGGAACTCCTGTGTACACCACAGATTTAATTATTTATTCACCTGGTGAGCTGTGTTGCTGTTGCTCTTGTTATTACTGCTTTCTTTTTGTCTGAATGCAGAGTCAAGTTGAACAACAACAATAGAAAATTTCAGCTTCAGCATGGAAGCTCTCCAGTGACTGGAACAGTCAGAACCAGAATGTGAAGTTCTGGCAGCTGCACAAAGTGCCCCAACATAAGCCCTGAGGCAAAACAGTATCAGAGAATATCTTCTATCCTAGGTAATTAAGAATGCAGGGTTTGGAGGGTTTGTGTTTTGTTTTGTTGGGTTTTGGGGGGGGTTTGTTTTGTTTTTGTTTTGTTTTTTCATAAAGAACACAGCTTCAACACTTTTACTCTGGGGTTTGTTTTGGTTTGTTTTTTTTTCCTAGGTGGCTGCCCTAGCAACTAATATATTAACTATTCTGGAGCAGGGTTTTCTTTGATCAGAAATTTACCAAAATCTGGTAAATTTGCTTGATGACAATGTGGCAAGACATTTCTATGGAAGTTTTTGGGTTCGAACATTCAGTGTTCTCAGCCATAAAGCACTTTCCATGGAAAATTCCCAACCAGCTCTTCTACTAGTCAGACATCTGGAGTATTACTTGGAGGCATTTGTGTCTGGAACAACTGCTGAATCGTGAGAATCAGACTAGGGAGACATGTCACACCATGACCTTAAACCTAACCCCACAATCCAGCTGCGCATCCTGTGGCCAGAAATCCCATGCAGGAAATCAAGATCTTAAAATCCTTGCAACTTTTCCCTGTGCATGTACACATATCACCTGAAGAAGGAAAATAAAGTATGTGCCTACTGCCAGGCATTAGTACAAAGTTACAAGCTAGGTGCTGCCATCATAGAAAGGCTATGTCTGCCTTAGGGAACAGGACATATGACTGAATTACAGAGGTGTTTCTTTACTCAGCTAAATCTAAATACTGTGAGTCACTAAGAGCTGTGATCGTGTAGGAGTCACTATGAACTATAAACAGTAGAAAAGTCCACAGGATGCCCTGGGTAACTACCCTGGTTTCTACAGACATGCTTTATCTTTGCTGTAGAGACAAGTACACATAGAGAGGTGCTTGTGCTTCTTACTTGCAGGACAATGATGTCAGAGAAAGCACGGCATGAGAGGAGAATGGTCAGGCCCAAATACAAAACCTCTTCTCAGTGGTCCTCAAATTATCCACTCGTTGGATAAAGAAATGGCTGGATGGCCGCACGCAAAGAGTTGTGGTCAATGGCTCAATATCCAGCTGGAGACCAGTAATGAGTGGTGTCCCTCAGGGATTGTTGTTGGGACCGGTCTTGTTTAACATCTTCATCGCTGACATGGACAGTGGGATTGAGTGCGCCCTCAGCAAGTTTGCCGATGACACCAAGCTGTGTGGTTCGGTTGATATGCTGGAGGGAAGGAATGCCATCCAGAGGGACCTTGACACACTTGTGAGGTGGGCTGATGCCAACCTCATGAAGTTTAACCATGACAAGTGCAAGGTCCTACACCTGGGTCGGAGCAATCCCAGGCACAGCTACAGGTTGGGCAGAGAAGAGATTCAGAGCAGCCCTGCCGAGAAGGATTTGGGGCTGTTGGTTGATGAGAAAATGAACATGAGCCGGCTTCAGTGTGCACTTGCAGCCCAGAAAGCCAACCGTATCCTGGGCTGCATCAAAAGGAGCGTGACCAGCAGGTCGAATTAGGTGATCCTGCCCCTCTACTCTGCTCTTGTGAGATCTCACTTGGAGTATTGTGTGCAGTTCTGGTGTCCTCAACATAAAAAGGACATGGAACTGTTGGAACAAGTCCAGAGAAGGGCCACGAGGATGATCAGGGGACTGGAGCACCTCCCGTATGAAGACAGGCTGAGGAAGTTGGGGCTGTTCAGCCTGGAGAAGAGAAGGCTGCGTGGAGACCTCATAGCAGCCTTCCAGTATCTGAAGGGGGCCTATAGGGATGCTGGGGAGGGACTCTTCATGAGGGACTGTAGTGACAGGACAAGGGGTAACAGGTTAAAACTTAAACGGGAAGTTTAGGTTGGATATAAGAAGGAAATTGTTTCCTGTTAGGGTGGTGAGGCACTGGAATGGGTTGCCCAGGGAGGTTGTGAATGCTCCATCCCCGGCAGTGTTCAAGACCAGGTTGGACGAGGCCTTGGGTGATATGATTTTGCGTAAGGTGTCCCTGCCCACGGCAGGGGGGTTGGAACTAGATGATCTTAAGGTCCCTTCCAACCCTAACGATTCTATGATTCTATTATTCTATTAATTAGTTCTCTGCTTGTCTTTTAGGTCTCTTCCTGCCAGCTGTCAGAAAAATATCTTCATAGTCTTCTAATTAATTCAATTTGGGGCTTACAGTGGGTGGCCAATCTTAATATCATGCCCCTGCCCTGCAATAGTGTGCACAACAGGCTGACCCTTATGTTGGAGCTGTTAACTTTGAAAATCTACCTTTATCATCTACTGCAGACTTTACCTGAATATCTGACTAAAACAAGAAATGCACGTTACCTGAAAGAACAACCAATGCTTTGGGAAAGCGCCTTGTTTTCAGAATAAATATCAATCTAATTTTTCAGACCAGCTTCTTACACAAAGCTGCGGTTGTGCACCCACTAGTCGTATTAAACCCCACTTACCCTTGTTATTTTAGCACAAACACAGTAACGCTGTCATACAGTGGGTGTAACATATAACTGGATAAGAAAAAGTCCTTTCAAAAGAACAGAAGTTGAGAATCATGGGTGTGGTTTTGTCTTTTTAAAGCAATTGCTAATTCTTGAAATCACAGAAAAGGAAGCACTTGAGTAAAATGACTGGAGGGTTGAAGAAAGTGAATTTTCACTTAGGGTAGCCTAAAAAAGCCTGCAGTTTTCCAAATGCCTTGGAAGCTGATCTTTGATACAGATCAGCTCCTCTCATTTTGCATTTTCAAAGGCACTGGGCTGAACTGAGGTATGAACTCTCCTCAAGTCCAGGGAGCCATCACTAAGGCTGACTTTAGCTCACCACCTCACAGGCATGCTCTCAAGAAAAAGTACCAAACTTCCTCCTGAGACGTGCGGCTCTGAATGCTCTCCAAAGACCTAATGTTGCCAATGAAACTAAGAACTCTTGAACTGGCTTATTGGTAATTTTTAGTAAAAAGTCTATTAATGTGTTTCTTTTATGGAACTGTTCCTGACCTTTTAACACCAGGAAATTTCTAATTTGAAGTTATGCAGCCTGAAATACAATATTATATACATTCCAGAGCCTGATGTAGACATTAAGTACAAGGCAAAGTTGCTAGGAGACTACAAATGGAGCAAGGAGCATTGCAGCAACGTGGCAGCTTTTCACACAGGACTGCATCAGGAGTCAGCCTTTCACAATTTAAAACAAAGCAGACTACCTTTTACTGCTTACGTGAAGATGTACATTTGGTGATGACCACTAAATTGTTATAAAACCAACACACTGCAATCTGAATTAGAAGCAAGGCAAGAAACACTGATAAGGATTACAGAGACAACACTTGCTAAACCATTCTTCCTCATTGTGTGTTTGGGAATGGCCCCTTCATTTCAAAACTAAAAAACCCCATACATTCAAGCAAATTTGGGCACATTCATTCTTCTTGTACTCTGGTCCCAAGTGCCACATTACTGTAATGCAAAGGGGAATACTTAATGAGTTGGCAGAAGATGCTACATGCACTAAAATTCATCAGCTGTTTTCATGTTACTTAGAAGAGTGTGTCACTCTCATTGTGGACATGAGCCATTACAATCCACAGAGCCCTTTTGTCTCTTTGTACCCTTACTCATGAGGCAGAGTGCATGCTTATTAAAATTTACCACTTGGCAAGCAGAGTTTAGATGTTTATTAAACTCGAGCTTTCATTGTTGCAGTCATCATGACTGCAGTTATTTAACTAGACAACACAAACTGAAACTAATTCAGCTGCAGGGCTGTAAAGTCACACAGCTGAGACATGCTACAGAAAAGGCTCCATTCGTAAAATATTATTTATCACTTATATATGGGAAGTTGAAGTATAGAAAGTCTGGATAACGTCTAAAATAAAAATGAAAAGGCTGTGACTGTATTTCAGTCCAGCTCCTTCCAGTAAGATCATCCATCTGAGAGCTTATTAGCCTGTTCACCCTTGAGTTTGGACTTATCTGGCAAATATTCATTCAAATATTTCATTATAAAGTAGACACTGAGAGAGTGTCAGATGAATACAGACTAAAATAGCTTGACACTCTAGACTTAAAGAGGGAGCTACAGTAACAGCTTTAGATGTAGCTGTTCACACCGCCAGTGTTTGAAATTAGATGAGGTTAATCCCTCACATGAAGTGGTCCCTCTACCATGCTGTTCTTCCCCTAGCTGATAGATGAAGACCAGCTCTTGCACTGATAGCGTTAATATCAGACTACACTGTTTGAGTGCAGCTTATAATCCAATAATAAAATAAGTTTAGCAATGCACATTTGAAAGTTAGAAGCTGCAAGTGCATCAAGCACTCTATGTAGATAATAAAGAAATAACTGAGTCGAGGACCAGACTATGTGCCTTGCAGACACATAGCCAAGCACCTGACAAGGACCCGCCTAACTCAGCTGAGAATAAATTAACTGAATGTATATCACCTAGATATTCTTTGCACTACTGTTTAGATTATTTCATGACCTAGTCATTAGCAGGTGAGCAAAAAGAAAGGTGAGGGTATGTATTTGCTTGAGTTTTTGATTACAGTATTTACAGGCCTAATCCTAAAGTCATTGTAACATAATCATTTAAAAGACACAGGACGTTTTTCTGCTGCAGAGGAACATATTTTAGAACATGCTTTGAATTACTGTGGTAGGGCTCAATCATTATGTTTTAGACAGGATCACATTTACACTACAAATCTACATAATTGTAGTGAATTTCAGCAGCTTCATGTAAGCTGTTTATTTTTCTCCTGTGTATTCCCAGCCCTGTATCCCTTCACAACTATTAGGGCACCTTCATGCACTGTAAAAGTAAGCAGATAATCTTAAAGAACAACCTCTTGGGAAATCTCATTAGTCAAAACCAGGTATGTTCTGCCAGCACAGCCCTTTTAACAATAAACTGAAAAAAAAGCCTTTCTGTTTCTTTGGGATATACACTGCACATTAATTAGACAAGATTTGAAGCATGATAAAAAGCGATGCTTGCAACTATACCCTGTGGGGTTTAGCACATCAAATGAAATCTACATTTTGACCTTTATCTTTAAAGTTGAATGAGTTGAATGCTCTGGAGAATTCTTCTTACAGCATTATCTCTTGCTATTAAAATTAATGTACCTCCGCTTCACCTAAAAAAAGTAGTAAAATTGGAAGCATATCTTAAATTCAAGTAACACTTACTTAAATGTAGGAGGTAATCTTAAGCCAATATTTTCAAACCACAGTCATAGGGCAGTATGTATAATTATTTGTACAGAGCCTCAATCAAATGAGCGCCTCTGGACTAAAGAATGTTTCACTGAAAATACAGTCATAGAATCCTGGAATGCTTTGGGCTGGAAGGCACCTTAGAGCTCATCCAGGTCCAACCCCCTGCCATGGGCAGGGACACCTTCCACTAGACCAGGTTGCTCAAAACCCCATCCAACCTGGCCTTGAACAATGCCAGGGATGGAGCATTCACAACTTCCTCAGGCAACCTGTGCCAATGTCTCACCACCCTTACAGTAAAAAATTCCTTCCTTATATCTAACTTAAATCTCCCCTGTTTAAGTTTGAACCCATTACCCCTTGTCCTATTGCTACAGTCCTTGATGAAGAGTCCCTCTTCAGCATCCCTGTAGGTCTCTTCAGATACTGGAAGGCTGCTATATATATATAAATGTACATAATATATATAAATGTACATCCAATTCTATTTGCACTGATGAGTCACAAGCCCTTCTTTTGTACTAAGGCCTTAGCTCATGCCAAAGTAATGGGATTTTGCCTCAAATAGAACTGAGTTTTAAAACATTCCTACAGAGACCTGACGATTTCTCCATCACTCACAGAAGAATGATCAGCCCATTATCTGTTACAAATATTTCTTTTGAAAAGAGCAGACTGATGATAGAATTTGCGGAGGCTGCTATATACTATAGCTCGCTTTCTCTTTCTGCAAAACAACATTTTTTCAGCACCTTGCAAATTGCAGGCTATTCACACAAGCATAAGGAGTGTAGTTTCGGTCTCCATTGTGCTTGTGATTTTCCGCTGCCTTTGGCTCTGCTGGAAGTGTCAAATGACTGAGTACATGTCAGCTGCAGACCATGGTGCTCTCAACAGCACACCGTGAGCTCGGACTCAGGGGTATCACCTGGATATAAACCAGAGCTGTTTCATACACCTTGTTGCCATCCTGAGGTTCATCACTCTTCACTGGCTGCAGAAGCATGCCTCTAAGGAGCAGATTTTTCATCAGGTGCACATGGCTGTACAAACAAGGTATTTTTGTGATTCCTAAAGAACACTTTCAAAAAAACTCTGTACCTAGATAAAAACCTTAATTTGATCATCTGCAAATGCACTTGATAGGTGAAAATCTTATCCTAAATTCCCGGTTATGTGATATGGTATTTTTTAGTTCATTCATTTATGTTTTTTCCTGAGCTTTCTGAGTCACTAAGTGTCATTTAATAAGACATAACACTGCTATCACAGGGATGAACACATCAATAACTACAAAAACTAAATAACTGCATTCTGGTGAATTTAGTCCTGAGATAAGAATAAAATATACCCTAAATCCTATCCTAAATCTGAAGTAATTTAGAAAACACATAGAATCATAGAATCATAGAATAGTTAGGGTTGGAAAGGACCTTAAGATCATCTAATTCCAACCCCCCTGCCATGGGCAGGGACACTTCACACTAAATCATATCACCCAAGGCCTCGTCCAACCTGGCCTTGAACACTGCCACGGATGGAGCATTCACAACCTCCCTGGGCAACCCATTCCAGTGCCTCACCACCCTAACAGGAAACAATTTCCTTCTTATATCCAACCTAAACTTCCCATTTAAGTTTTAACCCGTTACCCCTTGTCCTGTCACTACAGTCCCTAATGAAGAGTCCATTCCCAGCATCCCTATAGGCCCCCTTCAGATATTGGAAGGCTGCTATGAGGTCTCCAAGCAGCCTTCTCTTCTCCAGGCTCAACAGCCCCAACTTCCTCAGCCTGTCTTCATACGGGAGGTGCTCCAGTCCCCTGATCATCCTCGTGGCCCTTCTCTGAACTTGTTCCAACAGTTCCATGTCCTTTTTATGCTGAGGACACCAGAACTGCACACAATACTCCAGGTGAGGTCTCACAAGAGCAGAGTAAAGGGGCAGGATCACCTCCTTTGACCTGCTGGTCACGCTCCTTTTGATGCAGCCCAGGATACGGTTGGCTTTCTGGGCTGCAAGCGCACACTGAAGCTGGCTCATGTTCATTTTCTCATCAACCAACACCCCCAAGTCCTCCGCAGGGCTGCTCTGAATCTCTTCTCTGCCCAACCTGTAGCTGTGCCTGGGATTGCTCCGACCCAGGTGTAGGACCTTGCACTTGGCATGGTTAAATTCCATAAACCATAATCATAAAGCCAGATACATCTAAGTGAACAATCATCAAATACAAAACACTAAACTTCCTATTTGCAGTTAGGTTTCCCTAGAGCTGAAGTCTGTAACCAGGAAAACCCAGATTCATTATGACATTGTCTAAAAAAATGTTCCCCCCTAAGTAATGAACCTCTTAAATATGCATAGTATCAGTCACACCTCAAAAACCTAGGGAATAAAACTGAACTCGTGGTTTCCAGTGCTGATCTCAGAGAGCTTAAACAAGAGATATGTCTCTGGAAAAGAAATCACCTGCAAACACTGAGAGTTTAGCATTTTTGCTTCATACTAGAAAATGCAATCAGAAACAGAATAACTGTGCTGTAGCTATCAGCCTAATAACAGAAATCAAGCTTCAAATAACTGTGGTGTCATGTATTATATAAAATGGCTGATAATAATTTTTTTGTATTTAATCAGGGCTTATCAGCCAGTCTGGGAGAGAATGAGTAGAAAACAGAGCCCACCTTTTCAGCCCTGAGATCAGAAAGTCCCTTATTTTCAGGAATTATGTTTTGAAAAGTTGCCTCAGATTTACTGAAGTAATTGTCTTACTTTTCAAAATAGCTACTAAACTATCCTGAAGAATAATGCTAGAATTTAGTCACAGCAGCTCACTAATGCTGTCAAAGATACCAAATCTTGGGCATGAGGAAAACTGCCCTCTCATTTCAACTTCTTTTCAAATACTCAAATACTGATGTAGGTCTTTCAATACAATAAAACAAAAGCTGTGTCAGCATTCTATATTCAACCCATTCAGCAAGGACTCAGGAAATATGACTTGTGCTTGTTTAACATGAATCACAGATAAGAATTAAGGTCAAAACATAGTCAAAACACTGTGCTTGTCATCCATACCAACAGGACCAGCCCAAAGTAACCACATTATAGTACAGTTTCATTGACTATTTAGAAGTCAGGCCACTTATAATGTCTTATAGTCTACATTGTGTATTTTGCATCTAATGCTAATGAATATTTAAATATTTTAATGGAAAGGTTTAATTGCAAAATGTTTTGCACAGTAAGTTTCCTACTATTGGTTATGAGCTGAGTCCATAGTAACTGTTACACTTATATAGGGGCTTCTTAAACTTCAGGTAGTTTACAGAACCAAGTCCAACTCCTGACTTCATATAAGGCAACCCAAAAGTTAAATCATGTATTTAAGAGCATTGCCCAAACACGTGAACACCAATCTGAACTGACACAGCTTTGCAACATTCTTATACACACCGAACATTTCTTAATGGGAATCTATGGCACAATGGGCATCTTCACGTTTTTTTAAGCGAAAAACTGGCAGCTAACAAAAATAGGGATCACTGACATCTGAGGTAAAGTCATGCCACCTCAATTTAGAAATAATACATATGATTTAGCGTAAGGTGTCCCTGCCCACGGCAGGGGGGTTGGAACTAGATGATCTTAAGGTCCTTTCCAACCCTAACTATTCTATGACTGATTCTGTGATTCTGTGTTTTGAACTGTGACGATCATTGACATAACCACTAAGAAAAGCTATGCATTCTTTGCCATTTGTAGGAGGACTCATCTGACAAAGTGTAGAAGCTTACGCTGTAGACATCCACATTTAGGCTAAGTCCATAAACTTGCCTTACAGACAACCGAGAAAACACATTTTTAGAGCATGATTCATCTCATCCTAAACTAGGACAAATTGAAGCAGACTTCTCCAGAAGTCCTTATTTCAATTGTTTTACTGGGCAGACATACATGAGAGAGGAATACTAGACTTAATAGATTTTAAATCAAATCAAGATGCTGCTGTGAAAGACAAGCTTTTAAACACAATTTGCCACTCTAGGTACAAAAGTAACAACTACAGTCTATGATATCACCATCCCTTGTCCTGAAATCTATTGCACCTAAAATTGAAGACAGAACACCTAACACCCACTGAGGAGCTTCTCAGTACTTCTACTTTCAGCTTAAGTATGATGAACCAACTTTTTTCTTCTGAATTCTAAAAGGAGTTTATTAGTACTTTTGAAAATATTTGATTATTCCTAGCATTTTATACTCTGCAAGTATTTTTCCTTTGCACTGTCCTTATAGTCTTTTCCTATAGGGTTTCTTATGCAGCCACTGAAATCAGGAGAAATTTTCTGAAAAGGTTACAGTTAGTAACGAAAACAGTCATAAACTGTGACTATCAGAGTAAACCATACACCTTCAAAATTTCCCTATATTTGCAGCAATCACTCAAAAGAAAGTGAAAAGATGGAGAAGATCTGGAAGACAGCTCTCCCAGAATGTGACAGTGTAGCTTAAAGGCATTAGCCAGCTATAGACACTGAAAAAACAGAGAAATCATCAAGCAATCTAGAAAATCTATTTTAATAGGATTAAATTAATACCAGCTTGAAAACACTATGCCCTCTGCATCTTCAGACATTGTCTTTTAATGCTTATTCTGTGTTTGATGAATGTCCACATGAAGCTTTAAAAAAAGTTTCTTCAAGATCCATAGTCCCAGACATTTTTCAGTATGTTATTCTTTTGAATGTGTGGACATTTTTCAATAAGCAAGTAGGTATTTTATGTTGATATTAAAAAAAAAATATCATCATCAGCATTGATGTATAAAATAAAAATATTTCATCCAGAACTCAATATATTTGCATTTGAATATTGTGCTTCCATACTATATTTCATGGTCTTTCTAGCTTGGTTGCCTTGCATCCACATTTTCCCTTCTGGGCAGAACAATTCATTTTGGATTACATATTTCTTAATTCACTATGCATAAAGAGTTCAAGGAATATAGTTCAAGATACGACCTAACTAATAGAAAGAGAAGAGTTGGAATGAAGAATTTGATTGCTCAAGGAGCATCATAGCAACATCCCTGAACACATATTTTAAAAATTTACCTTCTTTCTGTCATTTTAAACCTTCAAAACAGTCTTTCAGTAATTGGAGAAAAAGAAAAAAAAAAGAAAAAATCAGCAGCATCCTCATTTTTTAACAGACATGAGGAATATCAGTTTACAAAGTGCATTTTGAACTACGGTGTAAATCATCCCATGGGAAATCTGTCCAGCCTTTTCATCTATTCTCATATGGCTTTTGTTACAGGCTTTAGACAGTGTTGAATAATTGTTCTACATAATACCCGCATTTTCTTTGAAAACAAAAGGGAAAAACAATTTAACCACAAATAGGAGTGAGTACACTTAATGAAAACAATGTGTAATCTAACCCTTGAAAAAGAAAGGCACGTATATACCTCCATGGTTTTTCTTTCGTGCTGAATCTCCATCTCTGACCTAAACATTACCAATTTCAAATACTAGAGGCTGCAAAGTTGATATAAAATTAAGAAAAGCAGAACACCAGTGTAACTTTAAAATGGTACAAACGGATATGTTGTTTTCCACTTCCTGCTATCTCCTATACCAGATTAGGAGAAGGAACTGGAGTAGCATGGGAAGGAAGCACATTACAACTGAGAAAAAGCACCCAGTCTACACATTGTTCTTTTATACAGGTCAATAACTATTCAGAAAAAAAGGCATGTGGTCCCTTAGAGCCACAAAACTCTGAGTGCCCCTACCCTAGTACTGAAGTTCAGATCAGGAGACTACTTCCAAACTGAATTTCCCTATTGTCATTGCATACTGTATTTTAGCTTGTAGCATGAGACAGTCATGGATCATGTGAATTTTCTTCTCCCACTAAACTGAATTGGAGGCAGAGCTTCAGGAATGCATTTAATACCCTCCAGCCACAAACAGGCATTCAACACATTTGACAAGGTGACAGCTAGTCTGTGTGGTCCACTGTGCTTACTAAAGTAAGGCATATCTTACATGATTGTTGATGGGCACCAGTGAAATATATGTCCATAAAAAAAGACTGTGATATATTGATGCAATTTTAAATTCTCCTAGCAGTAAACAAATTTCAGCTGACAGAACATGACAGAATTAATCAGGTCTATGTACCTCTGACTACCTAAGAATAAAGATCAAAGCTGTTACCTTAATAGGGCTCCCATCCGGAGTAAGAACCTCTTCTGAAAGCTCCATCATCTTCAGTGCCATGAGGGCAATGGCTTTAGCATGACTAAGGCTTTTCTTATGGAGCCCTGCTGCAACACAGTACGCATCACCTATTGTTTCCACCTGCAGTAATCAGACAAATCAAATGTTCAAGTATGATAATGAGAAGAAAACCCTATCATTACTTATCTGCAATCAAATATCATTGCTTAAAATGTGTAAGTAAAACATCCATAAAATAAGCAATTAGACAACGGAGCATAATTACCTCAGTTTGCAAACAGGTGTAGTCAAAACCTGACATGTGATTGCATAGTGGTTCATCAACATTATAACCAAAGAACATCATTACATCTAGAACAGTGTATGCCATCAGCTGAGAGATGACAACATTTTCCCATAGCTGTAACACAGAAAACCCTGTTTTCCTAAATGAGAAACTGCTTACAGCTTTGACACCATCCTGGCTGATTTTGCTTTTGGGTAAGAATAGCACCACATGATTATAATTCATAATTATTATTTGCTCTGCTTGAAAATTATATCAGGAAGAGAATTAGAAAAAGCAAAACATCACCATAAAATCCAGTGAAGACTCTATAACTTCTCATTAGCAGGTAGCTTCTCCTGGTATAGGGATAATTTTCAAATAAATAGATGCTACTGCTACATACTTTTTGCTGTAGCTGTCACTGTTATTTTCAAATAAGTATTGTGACCTCTCTCTACTACGCAGGCTACCTGACTGAATTTCCTACCTTCAGGCATCAAGTTCAGCAGTATGATCCCTCTGGTCTTTTCAGACAGGTCTTATCTCTCTCTTATCCTTTATTTCCTTTGAAGAAAGCTGTCCCTCAGGAGCAAGTGAAAGCAAAAGAAATTACAGAAGCCCACTGGATCTGGTTAAAGGCAGCCTGAGAAATACTGAAGCCCTCAAGTTCTGCAGCTTTATTATCAGCATTGTTTTGCACTCCGCTTGCCCACACAGTTGCAACATGTTCTGCACACAGTCCATTAACACATGCCCAAGAAGACTCAGTCCTCACAGATTCATTCCAGTTTAGCTGTGCAACTAATCTGGCTTTCACCCTGCCCACAATGCTATAGGAATGCCAGTAAAGGCTTCAGCAAAGACTTGCGTGAAAAGAAAGCTTGCACTGAGGATGGAGTTGTTCAGGGAATAAATACAGCTGCTTCTTCTTTCTGCAGGGATTCTACTTATATTAGTAGATAGAGCTCTTCTCAGATTAGTTTCCAGAACTGGAAATAGTATCTCAAAAACTAAGCATTACAGGTAAATGTACCCAGAGCAATATGAGCAAATATTTCCCATCATCAAACCTATAGGACCTGCTACAAGTCCATTGCCAAGTTTGGCACCTTATCCTTTCCTGCTGACTGTGCAGGAGGATATATATAAGAAGCTGAGGGTTTCTCAAGAGCTGAGAGCTGAGACAGCTGTTAGCACTCCCTCATCACTTTTGGAAGCTCCTCATAGTACTTGTGTATAGGAAAAACATATAGGAGCAATCAATACTGCTGCCTGCCTTCTGTTTTATACATGCCATATCTCAGGATCTCTGTCCACAAGAAGTAGAGTTGCCAACTCCCTGTAGTTTAGGAGGTTGTCTTTCCAAAGACAAGTGGATGGGCAAGTATATTGCAGTGGCTGGTGACAAATGTAGAACTAGGGAACTAAATACACGGACATAGTGAGAAAAGTATCAGAAGTTAAAAAGACACTCTGGATGGCTAAGAAATAGATGCTAAACATATCACTAAATCAGAAGGAGAATACTAGAAATCCATTGTCATTCTTAAAAGCTGTGGACAAATATAACCAGTTTGAATAGAAATAAAGCAGTTACTACAAAAAGAGCTGAATCTATGATGTGAAATACAAAAAAAATAAATACAAATGTTGAATAATTTAATTTCAGAATAACTTTTCCACTAGGGATAGTTGTATTACACCACTGTAAGCAAGTACAGATCTGGGACACTATCATGTTCCTGAAATGTTCATACGAAACAACTTATTTTCTTAGCTTATTCCCATTTGGAAATTTCCATAGCTCTGTAAACTAATTTAACGGCTAAATTGCATGCACTGAATGAGTAGCATGACTGAAGTTTCATTGTACGTATCTGTGTACTGCCAGAAAAATTGGACCTAAGCTTCCTCATGACTTTAAAGTGCTTGTCCCTACGAAGTTCCTCTGACAGTAATACTGGAAACCAGGGGAATGGTTAGGACTGTTGAGACCAACCTGGTAGCTGAAACTGGGTGTGAAGACAACAGATAAGGCTGTCTAATGGTTTATTATTATGTGGCCCTGTTTTCAGTCGGTACTAAGATTTTTCCCAACTAAGCATATAAGCTGAAATTTCCATGCTGAGTATCTATCCAACTTTAACTTTGGCTCAGCCCTCCTTTAAAATTAGATCTGACAAATTTTCAAATTTTTTTCACAACTGCTTTTTGGGGTCTGCCTCTTCGCTCTTCTCATAAGCCCACTTTATATATTGGAAGGCCACAATAAGTTCTTCCTGTAGTCTTCTCTTCTCCGGGTTTAACAATCCCAACCCTAAGCATTCCCTCATAAGAGAGGTGCTCCATCCTGCTGATCAGTGCTGTGGCTCTCCTCTGGACCTACTCTACCAGGTCCATGTCTTTCTTGTACTTCAGACCCAAGCTGGAAACATCATTCCAAGTGGGGTCCCAGAGTACAGGGGGAAAATCACCTCCCTTAACCTGCCGGCCATGTATCTTTTTATGCAGTCCAGAATATAGTTGGCTTTCTGGGCTGCAAGTGCACATTGCCAGCTCATGTCTACCAATATCCACAAGTCTTTCTCTGCAGGGCTACTCTTAACCCGTTCATACCCCAATCTATATTAATTTTGGGATTACACCAACTGGAGTGCAGGACCTTGCACTTGGTCTTGTTGAACTTCATGAGGTTGTATTAGGACATTAAAATAGAAAGAGCGATGAGAGCAATACAGATTTTCATTGCATTTTAGAATTTCAGGGTGGGCCTGTCAGTGAGTCAGATGTGCATGCTCCTTGGCTCAGGAGCAAGAATTTGACCAGAAAAACAGAACACTTCTGATAGCTCATGCCCAACTGTCTTCTGGGTAGATCCTGGAATCCCTCTGCACACCAGAGAGTAACTTACTCCATAAATATTCAAGTAACTGCCAATGGAATTAAGAGAAAAAGAACATCCTAACCAAGGTGGCTAAAAATAGCAGCAGTTAGATCTGTTTGATGCTCTTCAAGATGATGATAGGCAGTCATGAAACTCCAGAGGAAATCTCTACCATGTGATAAACTAAATTATGAGGGTTTAATATTGCAGTGTGACTATTATAGTGCATTATTAGTAATATATTTGATTTTTATATCCTTCCTAGATACATATACAGGAAAATGTATTTTGCACTACAGCTGGAAAACATTATCCTGCTTCTTTTTAAAAATATATATTGTTTTGAATATTTCAACAATTTTTTGTATACTATTGACAGTTTTAACTTTATTAAGATTTAGTGCATTTTTGTTCTAGTTAAATTATCGTTTCTTACTGCTTTTAATATTTCTAGCCACTCACTGATAGCCTGACATATTCTTAGCTACTTTTCATCCCCTTTTGCTGATTTACCATTTCCAGGTTCACTGGAGCTTTCATTAATTGGGAATTAATACATGCATTGTTGAACAGAAGTGAGGATGAACTTGGATTTCAAAAATATAATAATCTATTGAGAAATGTAGGATATAAGTTTTATTCTTCATTAACAAATAAGTCAGGAAACACTGCAGCTACTTACACTGCTATAGAAAGGCCTTCTCTAAAGCCTTCTAGAAACCCAATTGGAAATGCCAGAAAGATTTTCAGTCAGGACCTCAACAAATCAAATATTAAGATTCATAATCAATTGAAGTAGTTGTGTGCACTCTACAAATCAGAAAAAGCTTCTTGGTAGACATCCTGATGCTGCTGAATACTGTAAAGTGACAATGCTTAAGACTTGCAGCAGGACGCAAGCAAAAATATCTTCTACTTTTGAGAAGTCATTTTCTACATACCCAACTTCTGTTGGTTGATACTATATGTCTCTTTTAGACATGAACAGTACTTATTATAGAATTTTAAATCTAAAGTTATTGTATTATAGACACATTCTTATTTTCTACCAATTTTAGGTGGAATATGGTTTTCAGATGAATCTGGTAGTCAGAATGCAATTTCTCCATTTCCAACGTGTCTAGAGAACAGAGGTTAATAAACTTTTCCCTGGGCAGCTCCAACAGGTCTCTTCTAATTACCAGTAGCTAAACTTTGTGCTGTGCTGTTACTTCACTGAGAAACAGGAAGTTGTAGCTCAATGATGTTCTCCGGGTACAAAGTCAGGGTGTTGACTCAGTGACAGTTTAGAAGAGAAAATGTGGTGTATCAAAATAACATCACTGCTTCTTTACTCTTCCTTGTGAATGCATGAATATACACCAATCATTATGTATATGAACCTCTAGAAGTAATGAAGGAACTGAAGTGTCACACTTCATTTCTCAGGACTGCACGCACATGGGGAAACACCGTTTTGTAAGTGAAACCTGCAATGGCAAATTTAAAGATTTTTGTCGAAAAAATTCAGGAATCCTAGAGGTCTCAGGAATCTTGCTAGCAACTTTTTCAAAGCACAACTTGGAAATAAACATGAAAAAATGTAACCATGGGGGTCACTCTTGTGGCATTTCTAACCTCAAATTCCTACTGCAATAAGGAACATAACATCCACTGAAAGAAGTACCTGGAGGGAGAACTGGCTCTAGTTTTAGCCCTGTCTCTTTCAGCAGGTTTGCTGTAAAAGCCTGATACATAATTTGTGTTATAACTGTTACAGTGGAATACTCATTATTATTACTTTCTTTTTCTTTTTTTTTCCACATAAGAGCCATAAATGTGTTTATTTTATGGTTTATTCCTTTTTAATGGGTTAAATTATATTCATCTCAAGAAGGCTTCTTTGCTTATGATCAAAACTCCAAAATTCTCATGGCAGTGCATAGGTGTTTATTACCTTACTCCTAAGGATTATAATATTTAGTAGCTATTCACCCTAAAATATTCTATGCCACTGTCTTTATGGACTGTTAAATGTTTTTTTGTAAAATAAATAAATTGGAAATAAAAAATTGTATTGTCTTCACTATAGAAATAAATACCATTAGAATATTGTCATACATAAATAAGAGCCCTTAATACAGGTTGCACTAGTGATTTTAGTTTGAGTTGGCTGTCCCATTGAGATAAAATTAACTGCTGATGGAGCCCTTCTCAAGCCAAATCCATTCAAGGGACAGTCATCATTCAGCACCTGCCTGAGATATATATAGATAGATTATATACATATATATATATATATATATGTATATATAAAGACCAGATTTTTCTTTGTTTTTTTCCTCACAAGGCACTGGAAAAAAAAAATTACAGTGCAATTCTGGATAAAGAACTACAGGACAGTCCTGTGTACCTTGATGTTATACAAGTGAATGCAGGATTACTTTGAAAAGTAAATACATAAGTATTGCATAACCATCCTTAGCTCAAGGATGCTTTTCCTTTAGAAAAGAAAACCTTTCAGTGGTACATGCACGAAGAAAGACATTATGCTGTCCAAAGTTTATTTGGTTTATTCTGTTAGCATGTATAGATTACCTATATCACACATACAGACTTCACATAGAATAACTAAACTCAGCTATTCTTCAGCCATGTCTTGATTCCTTATCCTTCTTTTATAGAGCAACAGATATTTCTTCAAATTCAGTTGATTTTTGACATGCATCAAATCCTGCTTGTGGTCTCAAATGTTTCTGTTATTATAATCACCAGAAACATTTATTTCTGCTGAAGTAAGTACTGGTTCATAATCATTATAATTTGAAGTTGGCAGGAAAACTTGGAGTATTAAACTGTTTCTTTATGCTCCATACCCTGTTTACAGCCACACTATACGAAGTGTATAAGCTATATTTAGCTGAAGAGAAGCTTATTACTAGACTGCTTCTTATCACTTCTGAGGAATCTGCCAATAGCCTGAAACTCTGCTAGTGCTGGGAGATAGTCTATAAAATTTAATTTTATAGAACTGAAATAATAACAAACAGCAGTTGCAGTGATACGAGTTTCCTCTTAAAAAGCTTGAGACTGATAAAAAAAATAGAAATAAGCAGTAGGGAAAAGAGCTTAGCTATCACACTTCAGTGGTCTCCTTCCTTACTTAACTTTTCCCACTGAGAAAACTATTTTTCTGGTTTGGATGTGGGTTTTTTTCCCACAAAGAACATAATTCTCCACCTTAAAATACCTGCCTCTTCTTTCACCTGTTGCCAATGCATGTTTCCTCTTTCCTCCACAAATAAAAGACACTGTTCTAGGTGCATGCAATCTGTACCGATTGGTTAGCACCTTTCAAAATAACAGTATGCAAGAAAACTATCTAGAATTCAACTGAGTAAGTATGTCTCTCTTTTCTAACAAAATCTATGATTCTTTTCCTGATAATAACATTATTTGCACTTTGATCAAGCCCGCAGTTGATACCACACTGGGTGGGACAGTCTGTTTGCCATCCTAAGGGACATAAATAGGCTGGATAAGTTGGCCAACAGGAAACCTAAGAAATTCAACAGAGGTATGTGCAAAGTCTTCCCCCTGGGAAGGAATCTCCCTGGAACTGATACAGCCTGGGGCCAACTTCTGAGGAGAAGCTCTGTGGGAAAGACCCTGGGGGTTCTGGTGGGCACTTGGGCCAGCAGCACATCCTCGGAGCAAAGATGGCCAATGATAGCCTGGGCTGTATGAACAGAGATTGGGGAAAGTGGTTATTCATCCATTGGATGCATTCATTAGATGACACCTAGATACTTCACCCGGTTTAAGGCCCCTCAGTACAAGACAGAGATCGATAAACTGGATTCGGCTCTGGGGAGGGCCATAAAGATGGTGGGAGCTGAAGCACGTGCTCTGTGACAAGAGGCTGGGGGAGCTGGGCTTGCTCAGCCTCTGGACAAGCAAGAGACGGTTTCAGGGGAACCTAATAGCAGCTCCAGTGACTGTGGGAGGTCTTTGAGATGACAAGGTGGGCTCTTAATCCATAATCCTTATGGGTTAGGAAAGAGGGAAGCCTGTGAAACTTACTGACCATAAGGTCTCAGATAAAAAGAACTTTCCAAGTTTTTAAAGAATAATCAAACATTTCTGCAGACAGCGAGGATTTAAATAGATGCTTCAGCAAATACAGTGATAAAGAACATAATCTTTGTATTTTAAGGGCATAAATCTCAAAATGACAATGCTAGAACAAAGTCTGCTACATGTATCTGACATTTCATAAGTAGCTCATGGGGCTTTTTGTCCTTCTTCAAGTATCTGTGCTCAATACTGTCAAACGCAGACCATTATAATGCACTAGCTACAGCAGTTTCTGCTATAATCCAAGCTTTAACTATTTGTTACACTCTGTCTCCCAATATACCTATTAGCTATACTGATATCTTTTTTTCTCTGTATTTTATTATAGATAACTTTACTGCTCAGTTGAGTCACAGAGTTGCATTGTTTGGGGCTGCAACAGTTTCCCTGGTGATCATCCAGCAGATTAGTATCTGCCAGAATGTCAGCCTTTCTTTATTGTTCTCCAGTGATCATCAGTAAAATTACCACCTCAGTTTCCATGGTTGATGAAATGCTGTTAATATTTCTCTTATTAGCTAAAAGTGAATAGAATCAGCAGTAATGTTAAGGACCCTTGAATACTCCATTGCATTTTAACAGTCAATCCTACATGTTATTGATTGTTTCAATGGAAGAGAGTAATACATAGTTTTTTGGACCACAATCATCATATCCATTTGCAAAAGTCATGGAAAGTCAAGATTTGAATTAATCAGTAAAGTATTCTAAGGAACCCTACTGAGAGACAGCACAATACTCCTGTTCTGTGGTGATGGGAGTTATTCTAGTTCCCATTATAACAAAAAGCAATGAAATTAGGAAAGAAATAACTTGTGTTGATGCTGATTATATGACAGAAATTAAAATGCAATGAAACTTTATTTTACTCAGTCAAAATGCACTCTGCATTAAAAAACATAACATGACATAAAACTATGTAATGTGATTAAATAACTAAAACTAAAGCATGCAAGAACTAGATGGCACAAGCAGGAAAGAAGAAATATTTCTTCTAATAACTTTCAGCCTTTCTGTATAGGCTGAAAGTTAATAAGATGTAGACTACATGGGTGAGTTTCAGCTCACCTAACCAGAGATATCTCTAATATAGTAATCTGAGTATGGATTATTCACTCTCAATTCTTTCCATAATCCATGAAATTAAATGAACTGTAGCAGTCATCTGACCTATGCTAAGCATCTCCTTCAGGAAAAGAATCTCAGACTAAAAATGATTCACACTTACCCTATAAAACCATACTTACCTCTGCTGACTTTGAGAATAGTCTATAGATGACTACTTCTATGTTATAAATAGCATTGTTTCACTTCTGTCCCAGAACAGCAGGAGAGAAAGAATGAACAAGACCATGTGAAGAGACATAAGGCAGACTGAATATGGAAGTTCACTGAGGCAGGTAAATTTTAGAAGTAGGACAGTGCAAGTTTTGGGAAATCAAGCAGTCCTTCTGGAAAACTGATTTTTAGATGGACAGATGAGCCTTTCTACACTCCATATGACAGTTTCCTTTCCACTCTTAGAGATTAATCCAGGCTCAGAACATCATTTATTGGAGAATATGAAGTTTAAGTGATTCTTATGATTACATTAACAAGAAAATCAATGACTTCTAGCTTATTAATTTTGCTTTGAAGAGCTGGGAATAGTTTCTTAAGCAACAAAGTCAGGCTATGTCCCTAGCTGTCTCTTGGAGCAAGTGCCATCCATACTGGTCAACCTGGACTTAGAAAGCGTATCTTAGCTTCTTATACACCTAGGTTTCCTTTCCATGGAGCATAAGAGTATTTAAGGAGGTGGTTTCTTAAGTCTCATCCCAGAATGAAGCCAGGATTCAGGATGGGAATGCACCAGGAACTGGAAGCCACAGACTGAGAAAACTTAGTTTGTGAAACTGTCAGAAGAGTCCAAGTGAGCTGTTACCTTCTTATGCACGGCAGACCCTGTGATTTCCGAAGTGCACTACAGAGTGCATGTTCCTGCTCACATTAAGTAACCCCATGCAAAAAAAGAAAAGATTGAACGAGTGTGTTAACTGTTAGTGCTAAGATACTGTTTGTCAGCACAACAGCAGGATTCTGCTTAGCTCAAAAAATCCTGTATCTTGGCATGCATATTTTGGCACGCAGGTCAGGGATGTTATTACTCACTAAGAGGAGGGAGGGCAAACGTGAACTATTTTGGGCAGCCTATGTTAGAAAGAATTGAACAAGTCACATAACCTAAAACACACATTCTAAGGAGAGAAATGTCAAAGAAACATACTGGATAGAAACTAGGTAAGTTATTCCACTGAGAGATGAGGTGTGTGTGTCCTTTCTCTGGAGGCAGTAGGTACAGTTCAGAAAAGCCTCCTCTGAGCACAGCCTAAGTATACTTGATCCTGAGGTAACTTACAGATCTACATCTGTCTATGTAACAAACAGGGAATACTGACTTTTTTCAAATTAATAAACATCTGGGTGTTGTGGGTTTTTTTTTGGGGGGGGAAGGTTATGTTGTATGAATAGAAATTGAAGCTTACTTCTGTTTGCATTTTGAAGTATTCTGTGTGTTTTTCTACTGAAGAGATTTGGCAGAAAAGCTTTGAAATAGTTGAATTGTGCAACACTTTAAAGCTTAACAACGTCTGTCAGATTAAATTACTTACACTTTTTGCTGAAATTAATTCTACTTGGATACAATATTAATTACAGATTCCAAAAATCTCTGGGATACCTTAAAAAACCTCCTGTTTTTTAAAGTTTTAAAAGTTTTCCAGATATAATTTGAGAATAAGATTATCTTCAAATGGATCAAAAAATCTCCTTCCATTTCTACCTCACTATTTGATTCTCTTAGTTTCTGTGTCTCAGGTTTTCAAAATTAATTCCTAAGCAGTGAAATCATAAGCCTGAGTTTCAAGGTAACTCTGCAATGCTTTTATGACACTGCATTCTGCTTTTGGAAATAGTCCAGTGTATGGAAAATCCCTCCCATTTGAGCAGGAATGGATTCCGAGTGTCCACCTATGAAGTTCAGAAATCTGTTTATCTGGTAAAACTATTTTTTCAGAAGGAATGTCTTACTATAAACCTCAGTCCCTTTCCCATGAGCCTAATTATACAGCAATTGCTCTCACTAGGCCTCAGGGCATTTTATTTTTAGTGAGTTTAATGATGCTATATGCTGGCAAATTCAGGATTTTGCAGGAAGACCTGTATTCAAACTCTTTCTGTAGCACCTACTTAGTCTTAAGCACAAACCTTTGAGTATCCAGTATATGGAGGAACCCTTTCATGTATGCCGTAATAATATCAATGATTTTTCCTTTATGAAACGAAAAGAGACAAATGGTACTTGCTGCATAGAATTATTATCTAGTATTTTAAAAGAGGTTTTTACTAGTTCAAATAGAGACATCTTATGAGACTTACAGTTCACATGATGTCAACATCAGGTTTGTTTCTAGTCACGGAATACAAAAGTCATGGTGCATAAATGATTTCTCTGTGCTGTAAGGAAGTATGAAATTGGAAAAATCACACCAAATGTGGCTGATGAACAGAAAATGTCCTGACTGGCATTCTTCCTTGTGTGAGGTAGTTGCAAAGCCAAGCAAAGAGCTGTTTAACAAAATAAGCAAATATTAAAACAAATATGCATAACTTAAGATACATGTTTCAGTTTAATGTGACTGCCCTTCTCCAGGTGTAAGATTGGTCTTAATTTGATATAGGTATACCTGCTATTAAAAGAACTACTGAACAATGTCTTCCATAAGTTTTAATATATCTGTCTTGAAATTCATACATTGGCTATTTTCTCTTAACTTACCTAAGTATCCTCCGCATTTATTTATATCACATAAGAAATTAAGGTGCAGTCATGAATGCTATTTGAATGAATGAAAAAAAATGCTGCATCTGGGCATGCTCAGGTATATGAAGGAAAGCCATATGCTGCCACAGTTGTGCTAGATCTGACACAGTACTGGACTGTTTAGATGGAAATAGCTTAGGCTGATGGAAAGTAAGATCAACTTTCTCCAGTCACTTACGGATACTAAAATTTAGAACGTACAAAACTTGACCCAAGAAAACAAAGGATTTAAGTATTAATGGTAGGTTTTATAAAACATAGCATGGGGGAGACAGTGTACTGCAACAGGGCATGCTCTTAGCCATTGTTCCCATCCAGCTGCTATGTCTGGGCTTGCTCCTCAATATGCAGCGGGAAGCCCCAGAGGAGGATCCCCTTCATGGTCCTGTTCAAATACAAAGTCAAGATACAGCCAAGGTTCATTCACACACAACTGAGGACTTGGAAAGCACTCCCAGGACCTGCAAGTTGGTTATTGGCTCTAGGCTTCCCAGGAAGATTGAGGGAAATGGAGAGAGATACTTTAAACAAATGTGTGCTCTTCAGGTAAGAGAAAAGTGGAAGGAGAGAGACAAAAGAGAAAGAGAGAAAGAAATAGATACAAGCATGGTATTCTTGAGGAAGAAATTATATACAGAAGCAGAAGTCCTATACTCTTTAGAGGATTCTTGAGTGATGAATTGCCTAAAGCAGGGGAACACGCACAGATGTTTTAGTGCTTTGTGCAGGTCTGTATGCTTATAAAGAAAAGAATAACTCTTCTGGACCCTGCGTGTCTGTTGGCTTCATTTGCACATCTCACTAAAGACAAAAAGTGTAAATCCTCCACAAGGCTACAGAACAATGAGTTCTTAAAGTAATGGGAAGTCTTAAAATATCCTGGAGCTCTTGGGTGGTGATACAGCAGATCTGCAGGGAAAATCCAAGGAATCTTTTGTGGGTTTTGTTTGTTTGGCTGGGCTTTATTCTTTTAACTTAACCCGAAAATACTTCTGAGTTCCCCAAAAAGATAGGTGCCCCAGCTTTCCCCTGACTTCATACTGCAGTGCAACGCACCTGCATGCCAGCAAGAACACACACAGCCAGAGAGGTTAAGGAGAAAGTCAGTATTATAGCCTGCTCAGAGCAAGAAAAGGAGGAAGGTTCAGGAGCCCTGTATGGTGGGGCTTCAAAAGAACAACATGCTGAAGGCCAGTTCTACCAGGCTGGTGGCACCTGGGAGAAAGCAAGCATCTATTACCCATTTTGTTCTATTACACATTCAAAACCCACTGACTTTAACAGGAAGAAACAACACCTAGTGCACTAGTAGTTCCTAAAACACCTGTTCATCTTAAATCAGGTATATTATGGTATTTTATGTGCATTGTATTGCTCATATAAGAGTACCAGAATTGTTTACATATTTTAATTGCATTTCATAATGACCTTCATAATAATCTTACAGATGCCTAAGCTGAAGCTAAAAGAATTTGAAAGCTTCTCAAAATGTTTATGTAGCTGCACTGAGCTTAAAAGGTTAAAACTTCAAAAGTGATGGAAAGAAGATAAAAATCATGGTAATAGATTTTACATGAAAACTTGAAGACTGTGTTTTTTAACTGATAAAACATACAGCCTGAAAACACTCAGAATAGCCTGAAGCTCATGACTCCTCTAATTGCAGTAATCTTTAGTCATTATATCACTGATAGTAAGCTAAAGAACATATATATGAATATGTACAAATATCAGTTCTCAAGGAGGGATAGTCATAGCACTGAGAAAGTACTGGTATTTTCTGTAGAATTATACTGATTTCTGAAACCTCAACTACCAGTGTAAAAATGTAAGTAGTATTTTTAGAAAATGTGAATTTAAAATCAGGTTCCTGAAAACATTATACCACAAGCTCAGTATAAACAGTGTTTTTCAGAACTGGTGAGTATCAGTCTCCAGTGATTGCAGAGCAGTCCAGACTTCCCACCTTTTTTTAGTCTCAGGTTTCTAAAGCAAGCAAAAAAAAAAAAAATAGCCAGAGTTAGGTATATAAAATCAGAAAAAGAAGATCTGACAGGCTAGCTGTATCATTCAGGAAAAATAAAATATCATTCAGTGTAAAGTAAGTGAAATAATGTTGCCAGCAATAATAACCAAAGAGAACTCCAAGGAAGCTGGTAAAGGACCTCAAAGCTTGTGTGTGGCACCACTCAGGGAGTATCAATTTAGCGATATAATGAAAACAAAAGAAAGAAGAAATTCATGTAACAAGTTTGTCAATTATAACCATAAAATTAACCTGCAGAATTACGTTGTCTTATTCAGTAAATATTCAATAAACTTCCAATTAAAATTTTGACAACAAAGATGTATGGCAAAGACATTTTGACAGTTCATTTAGGACTATCTGCTTAGACATGGAAAGTGGAACTCAGCACTTCACAGAAAGTGAAGTTTACTGTTATGAGAAAATGTGCAAATGTCTTCAAGGACAAATGCTGCTCTGTCCAGAGAAAGGACAAAGAAACTAACACCTACACAAGGGAGCCTGGTTCTGCCCTATTTGGCTTGACGTTAACCAGTCAGCATAAACAGTCACCCAGCTAGTGCATGTATGGTTAAAAGAACAGCTGCCAAAAAAAGTACATGCTGCCTTTACTCCATGCAGTAGTGAAAGGGTGATGGAGGGAAACTGGGTTGTTTCAGAAAGGAAAGTAAGGGGGAAACAAAGCAGGCCTACACAGGCAAAAGGATTCAATAAGAAAAAATACTTTAAATGTTTCTATGTCAAAGGCATATTACTTGGAAGGAGAAACAGAAGCTGAGGAATCTTATGCAGGGAGGATTTCAATCCGTGTGGTTAAGTTTTAAGTACCAGCAGCCATGGCTGCATCATATCTAAATAGCTTATTTGATAAAGAGATGCTTTAGCTGAAGCATCGTTTTGCAGCACTTGGCTCACAAACAGGAACTCACATACACAGAAAAACAGGTCCAAACAAAGAAAAATAATCTGGCCAAACAGTATTAATTTTATGCAAAACAATTGCTTTCAAAATTTACTGACCTCTCTCTCCCATTACTTCTGCTTCTGGAATCCATGTTCCTATTTGCATGTCCGCAGACACTAGCTTACCAAGCATGTCCCCTGCATTACTTTGATTTGCACTCCCTGCAAACAGCATCTTTTCTCCCATTCCCCAATTCAAAGCCAAATATAATTAACTCAGTCAGCAGCACCAGTTTCCAAATGCACTGCCAGGTCTCATTTCTCTCACATCCTCTCCCTGCTGTGATTACCCCAAGATTTCTCTCTTGATCTTTCATTAAGGCTATATGTAAGCAAATTTTTTCCAAAGTTTCATTTTCCAAAACACAGATTCTTCCAAATTGCTCTCACTGTCACCAGGCTCATATCATCATGCATATCATTTATGGCAATGTTCTACCTCAGCCTAGACAAATGTGATGTGTCATCTTTGATATCCATTCAAAATGCTGCCATGAAGTTCCTTTTCTGAGCCCATTATCTCCATGTATCTTGCTTACCTATGCATTCATCTGTTGGTCATCCTTTCTCTACCTCATCAGTTATACCTACTTACTTTCCTTTCCAAGAATTTTCAAAGTCTAATTCATTCCCCTTCAACCCTCCAAGAATTTCTTATTCTGTATCCAACAGCTCATTATGTTTGCCCTCTATGTCTGACTTGTTAAATGCAAGGATCTTTGTTCTTCTTTCTGTGCCATACTTCTCTGTAAACAGCCCTGAATGAATAGTAAGAGACAATTAAAAATACATCTATTGTCTGAGTCCAAGATTAGAAGCACTGAGGTTCTGAATTCAAAATGCTGTTAACAGTAAAGCTGGGTGAAAAATTTACAGCATGGAATTTATTTAATGAATTTTGCTTAATTTTCTGTTTACAAAATGGTGAATTTTGTATTCAGAAGTACTTGCCAAATAATCTTTACAAATTATCCTTGCTGTGTTGCTTAAAACCAAGAGAATTTGAAAACTAATCTGTTTTGATGTGTATACATGAGGAATTTCTGTAGCCTGGTTACAGGAGTATATCTTAGAGGCAGGCTGTGGGTACAAATCCTGGTGATTATATATCTAAAATTCACTGCCTGACAATAACTTCTAAAATTACAGTTGTGGTGGTGGTGGTGGTGATCATTCCTAGCAATACACTTACCTTCCAGAATACCATATGAAACAAATGAAAAAGATATAAACACACAAGCTATTTTTGTTTTAAGAGTGCAAATGCTTTTTTCAAAAGAATTGTCATTTTATTTTAAGTCTGATTCTCTAAGGAAAAGAAAAAGGGTTCATTGCCTGAGTTTTGTCTTTCTGTAATGTTCAACTGAGTCATTTTCACTCAACCCCACAGCAGCTTTTTTAGACTTCTGCCTAAAAAAAAAAAAATATGAAAAAAAGATCTGGGGAGAGGAAAAAAGACACATAAGCTCCAAAATAGCCAGAGTGCACACTGCCTTGCTCATGAGTGGGCTGTGGAGGGAAGCAGGGGATGTGTAGGGAGGCCGAGGGGACATGGGGGAGTAGGGAGATGGAGGAAAACCCAGGATAAAAGGATCTGGAAAATAACTGGCTATATTAAGGTAGTAACAGTGGAGAAAAGGTGTTAGAGGTGTAAGAAATCCTTCCATACAAAATTAGGTTTTGTTTATTCCTCTGCTCATAGAATTACATGGGGGTCTTAACTTTTTGGAGTATTTATTCCTTTTCTGAATGCATAAATCTTACACCACCCATCTCAGCAGCCATTATCTTATTTCACAGGTCAGGATAGTACTTCAATACAGTTAACATCTTTCTATCATCTAAAGCAGCACAAAGCTAGGTGAAAGGCAGAAGGCCACAGCCTGAATGGTATAATATTCCTGACCTATGTATAAACATTCCTTCTTAGTGTTCTCACAGGACTCAACCAACCTTTGTTCCAAACAGGTCATAGAGTTTTACATACTTTATTTCCTATTCCCATGCAACCACGGTTTTCAACAAAGAATGTCCTGAATGCCTCAAAAAAGATGACTAAAATTATTCATCTGGGAAAATACTAACTACACCCATGTACTGGATACAGCATGTGAAACAGGGTCACCAGATATCACTCTTGACCGTGGGTCAGAATTTCCTCAAGTCCTATTCTCACAGCTGGATTGAGATCAAGTGAAGCAACATCACATCAATACAAACTGCGATCAAACTTCCAATCTTTTCTGACTATATCACTGATAAAATTTTCAAACAAGGGTTAGTACCTTCCATTGCAGTCCTCTCCCAACATGGCCTTTTGCTTCTGAACATTAGTAAAACAAACCACTAGCCCAGGAGCATAAAACTTATATACAGCTCGATCTTTTACTTTGCTCTACTGTCCTACCAACATATATCTACACCATGGTCAGTTCTACCTGTGGTATGTGTTGAAACTTTACAGTTACAGTTGTTTTTTAAGCGGGTAATCAATATTTTTGGGTGCTTTTTGAAGTGTTGTACAGGCTAAAATTGAAAGATAAACCTTTTCTCTATAGCCTATCAAGAAATACTACTTGAAACGTCTTGAAAACTGGTGATTTAGTTTGGAAGCATCAGACACAAAATGAAGTCAATATATAATTTTACAGCTACATTTTTTTCCTTTGGTGTATTCAGTTATAAAAGGAAATTTGCTTTGCTATTATATACAAAAATAAAGGTATTCCATATACAAAATATATTCTCTGTAGACTTCACAGGATAATTATACAGATAATATCTTAACTGCACTTATTAAATTCTACCTGCCCACTCTTTTCTCTCAAACACATAATGGACACCAAGTCCATCGAAGAGAAGGGAAGGTGATGAGGTTGCTAACAGAACCAACCCTTGCAACATCTCCTTTTCTGAGGGTAGTAAAGGAGCATGGCACTCCAGTGCCATGTCCCACTCGTTCCATTTACTATGAATGGACACTAGTTGTCATCTTCAATTTTTCAGTGTAAATTTAAATCTCATAACAATTTCTTTTTAGTGAATGCTTTGTTTTTTATAGAAAATTTGAATTCTTTCAGATAAAAGATACCTACCTAAACACTAAACCATTCAACTTTCAGCTGAAATGGAATGCATTTGAGCACCAGCCAGGAGCTGCAGCTTGGGCTAGGATAATCACTGTGCACTTCATCATCCTTAGGACATTGTGGCTGATGTGTCACCTAAAGGAAACTAGGCTATAATACAGAAGGAATGCCTATAGGAAAATAGGAATATGAGGTATATATGGAGGAACCATGATGACAGCTCAGCATCAAAGTGTTTGATTTTCATTATGTGATTTCAGATTTATTTTTTCCATACAAAGCAAAAATATTGCCTTCATGGTTTTACAGAGAAGGTATGTGACTTAGAAAGATGGCTACTGGGGTTTTTATTTTCCCCCTTTAGTTTCAGTTAGATTTTGCTAACTTAAGACTTGAGCTGTTACCTTGTAGATGTCCAGGAATCCACACTGATGGTCAAACCGTGTGTAGAGTTCGTTCAGCATGCTGATGACCTGCATGGGCGTGCACTGCGCACAGATGGCTGTGAAGCCAACAATGTCCGAGAAGAGCATGGTAACATCATCAAACTTCCTGGCCTGAACCTGCTGCCCCTGCCACAGCTGCTGAGCCACTTCTTCAGGAAAAATAGAAATTAGGAGATCTACGGTTTTCTTCTTCTCCTCTTCCAGGGCTTGATGTGTGCATTCTAGTGTTGCCTTCAGCTTATCCATTCGTTTTTTCAAGCCATCCTGGGCCTTTGCTTGCTCCCCAACCAATATGACATCACGAGTAGCATCATGGATAGGTATGTCCGAAAGATGGAGGCCTCGGCCCATCAGTTCATCCAGCTTGTCCACACAGGGGGAACCCAGAAACAAAACTGAATTTGATTCTGGCACATGAATCATTTGTCCTTTAATTTCCATCACCTGAAAATCAAAAACAGAGATTAGAAAAGAAAAAATCTTAGAAGTGTATCACCATTCCACTTTTCCCATCCTTCGTCTTCAGCTAAAATAGTAGCCTTTTATACAGAAGCCTCTTACACTCACATGTTCAAGCAATGAGACTCACAGAGTCTACTCACCAAGGTGTCAGAAAACAGCCTATACTGATACAAAAGTATTCTCAAATCAGATGTTGGATTCTATTTCAACCCAGTAAAATAAAGAAGTAATCACAGTAACATGTAATTCTCAGAATGGTGTCTAAATAATGTTTCTAAAATTTGCCCCTGGACTGTAACTAGCCTTAAAAGCAAATTCCAGAGTAGCTCATTCTCTTTAACTTAGCTATAAATTATGAAAATCACAAAATTAAAGGTAAATTATAACTACAACCACAGGTTAGTGAAATGGTGATATAGCTTCCATTCTTTTTTCAACGAAACAACTGCTAATTTAAATGTGGCCAAATAGGATAGGACAGAGTGTAGATTTAGATTAAAGATTAGGAAGAGGCTCTTTACTTCCTCTGTGAAAGTGATGAGACACTGGAACAGGTTGCCCAGAGAAGCTGTGGCTGCCCCATCCCTGACAGTGCTCAAGGCCAGGCTGGACGGGGCTTGGCAACCTGGTCTAGTCGAAGGCGTCTCTGCCCATGGCAAAGGGGTTGGAACTGGATTATCTTTCAGGTTAGTGTGAATGGAATAGAAAAAGTTTATCAGTTCTCCTGTTTCCTATTTGCTTTCTCATACATGCAGCAGGGTTGAAGGCTGACATTCTGTTAGAGTCTGCAGACTTCTTGGTGACACAGATTCATGTAATTTGTATCTGCAGAATAGAAGAAAGAACAGTAGGAAAGGAGTAGCAGGTGGTTCATCATACTGGTTTATAGATCCTCCATTTGCCTGTTAAATGGCTTGAGAGCTGTTCAGTGGTTCATACCACTGAGGCCGTGGCCTGTTCTCTTTTGCTCCATGATGGTAACCAAGCACAAAATTATCAGACTGAATCAGTCAAAAACCAATTGTAATGATGTATCTGATAGTTGGGGCTACATTCATTCTGATTTCTATTAATTTGAGTCACACAAAAATAACTGTCAAATCCTGCAAAGGAATATTTCTTACTTGAGTATTGTATTAAAAAAAACAAACCAAACCAAACAAAAAAAAAACAACAAACAAACAAAAAACCCAAACAAACAAAAAAACTAACCAAAACCCACACAAAACCCACAAAGAAACAGAAAACTAAGATGAACATGTTTTGTTTAAGCAGAAGATAATTAAATCAGATAAACTTTGTAAATTCAGCCTGCATAGCCTCTGCCATGAAAAACAATCATCGTTAATGTTTTCATTCCAGGACTGCACAAAGATCAGAGCAATACTGTGCTAGGTGATCTAAAAATCCCACAGCCCTTACCCCAAGGATCTCATAGTCAAGCCAGGCACAACGCACAAACTTTGTGCATGCAAGAGCAGTGTTAGGCACCATAATGCCTTAAACCTGTATTTTTCCATTCCACACAATCCACTGAAATAAAAAGGTCTCCTGCAGTCACCCTTTCTTTCACCATGTAGGCATTCTCTCACTCTCACAATGATTCACTTTATCATTTAATCCTCCTTCCATCTATAATCCTTCCAAGCAAAATAAGAAAACCTTAATCAGAGAATCCAGAGGTGTCTGTAATAATGATGGGATTTAAGCATCCAGAGATCTGGAAGTTCCTGCTGAGCTCAGAACCACCCCTACATGGCTCCTTCCTTTTTTGGGAGAGATGCTGGGAAGCTCCTGTTTCTATTAGAGTTTTTTTACTTCAGACACTAGGCTATCATTGCAGATCCTACTGTCAATGTGGGGAGTTGGCTTATCCTGATCCCATGCCCCTCTGCCTCTATACCCCACTCCACTACCAACTCAACAGATGTAGCTTCAGATGTAAGCCTGGGAACACAGCAAATGAAAGTCAGTGAAAGCAACGAAAATTGTCAATATTCTTAATTTATATTCCTGCACACATAATAATATATAAATTTCTAAGCCTTATTTCCTCAGCTTCGCTCTGGGAGAACCATCTCCATCAGAACGCTGGTCAGCTACCTAAATGGGCAGATTTAATGCTCCAAGACTCTTTTTTTCAGTACGTAAGGGCACTGCTTTCTTCATGCATGCAGCCTCACAGTTTCAAAGGCCACATAAGAAATTGTTTTAACTCTGAAGAACAAATTGCCAAATGTGTTATACATGGTATGGCATTTCTAAATTCTCTTCTTAGTTTGTTCCTCTTTCCCAGACAGTTTTTGTTTTCTGTTCCTAGAACCTCACTGCTGTGCAAAGTAAATGTATCTCATATTACCACTTCACTCTTCCACCTTTAGGTGAAAATAGGGTGTCAGCTCAGGAGGAGGGAGTGTGACCACACACCCTCCCTGAGTCAGCCTGACCTGGGGGGTATGCTGCTTGTCAGCAAGGCATGGCACCTGGCTTGGAGCCATGTTTCTTCTGTTAACCTGCTGTGAGACTAGAAGGAAATTCTGCATCCCTCTGTGCTCCTGCTTTGCCTTTGGCAATTTGAGGTGTTAAACTCTTTGATGCGATCTCTGTCCATGTGAATATATTGTGCCAACCCTCCCCGCGTCGATTCTTCTCAGGAAGCGCTGACTGAGTGAATAAGGCATTAAAGAGGCACTCTGGAGTCCTCCACTCTGCTTCAGGCAAATTATCGACTCTGAGTGCTTATCTGGCCTTTCAGCACAGCAGGAACAACAGTATTGACCACCTTACAACACAAAATTTGAGGCTTCCTTTTTTTTTTTTCCTTTTTTTTTATTTTTTTGCAATTATATTCTTCCTAGGTAACTCCTTAATCTCTGAAAGTGTCAAAGGTTCAGTACCATTTTGGCTTGATCTGCTAAATATTATTATCATTTCCTCTGCTCAACAGGAATTGTCGATGCTCCCTATCACTCCTTTCACATTACTTTACTGATTCTGATGTCCTACTCAGTCTTGATGACTGAGGAGTGTTTTAGAAAATGGCCTAACAGCCTCTTCAAGTTGCCAAATCAGGAAAGTGGACAGCAGAAGCAAAGTTGCCTCCGATTTCCTAGGGAGACAATAGAAGAGAAGAGCTAAGACTGCACAACTCAGTTTTTGAAAAGCCCTCTCCAAAGAAGTTTGAGATTATTTGGACTGTTTCTAGAGGACTTTGGTCTGCAACTTGGATCCAGCATAACCTCCATCCATTTCTTTGGACTCTTGCCTCTTAGATCCTTCTCTGCATCTTAAAGTATAACTAAATGGAACAGGACAGTAGATTTGCCTGAAGCTTGCCATAGCAAGTCACACCTCTGAGTAATTTCCCAGAGCTCGACTGCTTTTACACATGGAAAATAAGCACACATGCAATCCGGATAATATAATCTATCTTTCTTATAAGCAGGGAAAGACCAAAACCAGTTGTATTTCATTGCTGCTACATTCATTACTTTCTTCTTTCTTTAATTATATTTTCACCAAATAAAATAATTCCATTGTTTTCAGAGGATGTTTTCCTGATCTACAGTGATATAAGAGAACATTTTGAAACGAGCAATTACACATCCTGATTTATGGGATTTTGTTTCTGTGAAATGATGGTGCAGCCTAAATTGCTCTAGGATAAAAAAACAAAAACCTACCACAGAATTTTACTTTCACTGCAAACCCACTGCAAAGAAAAGGGAGCAAACAGAAGGGGCCCTGCTTCTCAGGAGCTCTTTCAACCTCTCTCCCCAGAGACCCACCAAGGAATACAGACATTCTCTATTGCTGCTGTTTAAGAACGTAAGAGTGTCCTACTGTGCTGTACACCAACAGCTACTTCATTAGGTACACAATATCCATCGCTCTGCATGCTCTGGATGCAAGCCATCCTAGGATTAAGTATGGATCAAAAGCTTATGAATCAAATACCAACTCCACTGCCTAGTCTAAGGAAAAGCATGGGCAAAAGCCTCATTTATTGAGCCGATGGAAGACACCACTTCTTTGTACAAATACAGGTTTATAACAATCATAACAAAACAGCAGCTTCCATTACACCTATGCTTTATTGAAAAAACTAAGAGAAATATATATCATCTCCACAAAAATTAAAAAATATATTTTCAATCAATGCCTACTGCAACTGAATAAACAAGTCATCATTTGCTCAACAAAACTCAGAATGCACTCAGGTTCTTGCAAAGTATAACTCAGAGCATTTGCTTGCAAGTTTGGATTTCCAGCTCAATGCATTGTCAAAAGAACACTATTACACACAGTAGCAAAGTGAGTGTTACAAATTTCTGGTTATTTATAGAAAACCCTGGGGTGTTACATAATATGCAATAGTCTCCAGACCAAAGAGACCAAATTTAACATTTTCAGTATGTCACATACTTCATGAGCATAGAATGTCAGCATGAATATTGCAGGGAACCCACCAGGAATATTTTCATATTCTATAACATGAAAGAGGGAAAATTATAATGCCAGAATCATTAAAATACTTTGGTTTTAAACTTGGACCTCCAAAGTGATTTTTTGATATCAAAAGAGTTAAGAGTGTAACACATTAAAAGCAACACATTAAAAGCAAACAAAACAAGGTTAGGTAGGACCTTCTTCACATGAAGCATAGGTGTGCATGCCAAATCAAAGCATGCAGCCATCTGTAAGTAAATGTGCATGGGGAAGAAGCAAAGGACAGGGCTCCATCCTTTGCACATCAGTCTGTCAAAGCAACTAGACAAACAAAAGGAAATGGTGGTTACACCTGAAAAGATGATGAGGATTTATAATTTCTCTTTTGTTGCTTCAAGACACAGAAATTGCTTTTAAGATGGTACTCCAGACCGCTCCTTGTTAAGTCCAAGATAAGTTCTGAAGCATAAAAATCATGGGAAAAATGATTTCTTGGAAGGAACCCCTGTCTTCACAAGGTAGCAAAAAGCTGTAACTCTACCCTATGTGTGCCTGAGTCATCTCCTTCATGGATGCTCCAAAGCAGAGGAGTGTATTAACTCAACATGGCAGATGGGCAGAGATACTGGTGCCAGGCTGCATGGCATGGAGGTACAGAAGATAGTTGCTAAAACAAGAGGAAGAAACTCACTGGTGTTTCCAAGATCATTTCAAAATCTCTTTTAACAACAATACACTGAGATTACATTGGATTTTTTTTTCCATTAATAATAACCTTCATATACTTAAAAATGATCTGTCAGGGTCCTGAAGGGACTATTGTCCTGACTGTCCTTGCCCAGCCCCACAGGGCTCCCTGCACCCTGCCCATGGCCCAGGACCCCATGTCAGCCCCTGTCTCAGCAATACTGATGTGGGACTGATATCCAGCTCTCACAACTGTCTGGACGATGCTCTTAGTCACATGGTTTAGTTTTGGATAGTGCTGTGAGTAGCAGGTAGTCGGACTCAATGTTCCTTATGGTTCCCTTTCAACTCAAGATATTCTATGGTTGTCTGTTTTTCCTTTCACTGCAAAATCTATTTAATCCCTTAAGACTGCTTTCAGGTCACACACATTTATATTAGTGTGGCAACTTTTAGGTATTGATAATGCAGTTCACTGCTGCTTTATTAAAAGCCAGGATACCCTATGCAGATGTACAGCTACTCCAGCAACACAGAGTTACAATTTTACAGCATCAGGGTTTAAAAAAACCTATAGAGGCCTCATGCAACTTCTCTGTGAGATTTGTATTCTTGACAAAAGTTTAAAATGGACAGCTCTGAGAAGCTGCAGATCCCGGGGACATTCCAGCTTAGGGGATATTTCACCATTCTGTCACATAACTTTCATTCAGCCAAGAGCCTTATTTTAAAAACTCCTGAAAACCAGAAGCCAGTTCCTGCTGTGTGACAGGAGCTGTCAGAATAGTGGTAGCAACAAACATGCTCCAAAAAGGAGGTCCCCAAGCCACACACTTGTACCAATTTTCATTTCAACCAAAGCAAAATGCAAAATATAATCAAAACCACAGTTTGATTACAACAAATGAAAGTGTAAGGGAAACTTTCCATATTTAATATTCTTTCTGTGTTTATGAACAAATGGGAGATAATTACATTACATTTACAGAGAATGTATGTTTAACACTGCTTATTTTAAGTCTTTCCTGGGAAAAAGAAATCGATTATTTTTATTGCATTTTTATTTCCAGTTTTAAAAAGGAATGGGGAACAAGAAAACAAGAATGTAACATTTGAGAAAGTCAGTAAAGCTTTCTGAGAAGTTGGTTCTCCACTTCAAGCATTAAATCTCCATTAGCCTGACAAGACAGCGAGGTGGAAGGTGACACAAATGCACATTCAGGTTGCCAACTTCACAGAGGTAAAAATCATGCTTGTTAATTGTTAGCAATTAAGTTACCTGAAATAATTATCCCAAATTAATAGGTATAGTCCCTTAAAAAACACTTTTCATGTCTCTTTCTGCACCTGCTTATATTTTAGGAACATTCATATGCATTATCATTTATAATATCATTTATAACAGTTATTCCTTAGCTTTCTTCTGTGCACAACTGTTACCATGTACTTAGTCAAAAGAAAATCCTGTAAATCCTCTAACAAAGTTATGAGCCTCAAAGCAACACATTTTGCTTTTGTTTGGGTGGGAGCACAGGGAAGAAAGAATCTATGGAAAAGTGAAACCATGGTTTCAGCTCTTGATTCCTGGAGCGAAAATGAAGAACCCACAGCTCCTGCCCAAAAGCAGATTCAAGGGTCTGTACCACAGCCCAGCAGCCAGCTAGATGGGTGTTTGTGGGGGTAAGCACAACACAAGTAATGGCGAGTTTCTGGCTCGCCACTGGCTTTACTGATGTCCAGGTTGGTCCCTACACAGCCTGGGCACAGCCTTTACAGAGACAGGTCTGACCATGCCAAACTACAAGCAGAAAATTCCACTTCTGAATAGAAAATAAAGTACTGTCATTAAGTACCTCTGTCTGCTCAAATGTTGCTTTGAAACCGTGTCCCTGGTTTTGGGGAATTATCTTACAAAACAGAACAATGACCAGAACCCAAAGTAAGGTAATGCTTATCTTATTCCACTAGACCAAATTTTACAAAAAGTCAAAGCATCTGCATGGAAATTTTTTATGGTATGCCATATTTAAATTAGTAAGAATAATTTAAGAGTGCCTTTAAGTTATGACATTTTGTTGTTTAAAAAACCCATGTAATTTTATTTTTACTTTTTGTTTACATCACTCAAATCCAGTATTGGAGATTTTTCTGTTAATTTGAATAATTTAACAGAAAAAAAAAAAACAACAAAAAAACAATTGAGTTATGCAACAACAGTAGTAGCTGATTGAAAGACACCAAAGGATGGGCTCAGTCCTTCTTATAGCTGAAAACTCATCCTGTTCCATTTTTTTGGGGGTGGGGTTTTTTGGTGCATCTGTGTGCAGTCATGACAGGGCTAAAAAAAATACCCAGGTCTGAAACTTCCCCAGAGACACTACCCTGAACTTGGCACCTTTTTCCTGAATGTTGTGCAACCACACCAAATCACACTTTTGCTTTTCTACTGAGCTTGCACTGCAACATTGTCGACTTACTTAACACTCAGGATCATGACACAAGGGAAATCACCAAGACTATCTATCTGGTTAAAAACAGATGGATCAAATCTCTAGTTATCTCATGCCTGAAAAAACTGTATCATTGACAAATATAATTTGTTCATTTGTTAAAGACATTGTTAAGGATATTTTTATTTATTTCCATCAATGTCAACCAAGCAAGATTACAGAGGAACGTGCCAGTACACGGAAGACTCCCATTTTCCACAGAAGTGTTAGTTTTTGGATTAGTTCCTACTTTTTTCACTGCAAGATTTGTGCAGATGCACAGATACATCTTGCACCTAATCCTTCCACTAGCATATTCAGCTCCTAGCAAAAGCTTGAACAATCTGTCCCAGCTGCTCAAGATGACCTGCTAGCAGAAAGTACTCTGTCATTCTGTGATACTTATTCTTAAATATTTTGCTTTCTCAGATCCAGGTCAGTTTGTTTCCTTGTGGAAATTGCTTTTATCAAAAGGTAACAAAATGGTTAACCGAGAGTAGGTTATTCATGAGAACAGTAGGCAAAGAGCAGCAGCAGAAGCTTTCCCCTTTGATCTGTGCAGAACAGATATATACAGCAGTTATTAGGAAATGTGACATTTCATTACCAACCTAGGTATCTCAACATTCCTGTGATTAAAAGATCTCTTAGCTCGTGCATTAACTAGCTTGAAGACAGTTTTCTCCTTTAGGACTTACAGGCTCAAACTCTCATCTTAAGTATATAAATCTGCTCAAAATTCCTGCCAGCACCACAGCAAGGAAAGTGATTAGATGTGGAGTCTTTTGTTGGCATTTTTGCTTTGTTTTTCTCTTTATTACCCCATATATCAAGTACTTTTGCAGCTTTGATAAAAGACTATCATTAGAATTTGATACCAAGATTAATCAATCCTGATCTCCTGGTGTAGTATATATTTTCAGAACACCAGGAGAAGAAATTTCTTTTTCCCAGTCCAATCATTCTTAAGTTAGATATAATTAGAAAGAGCCATACTACCTCTCACCGAAGTAATTATAAAGATATCCAGCCGGTATTAGTGGGAACTTTACCAGGCTTTTAAATTTCCTGCATTTTTCTTTAAAAGCTTTCATTTCTTTCAGCATGCTCAACACAATACCTTACAGCACTAGGCGAACCTTCCATCCGTAACTTTCTCTTTGCTACCATATTTGACATGTGCAATTAAAAGACAGTCTTCAGCTGGAGACTCTTACAGGCCATGTTAAACACCTGAATTTGGGAAGAATGCATTGGCCTGGTTTAGTAGTTAAGATTGTAATTTTTACCAAATTCCACAATGTATGTATTTTACAATCTATAAGAAATGAAAAGAAAAAAAAATCATTAAAATGCCTTTAACTTAATTATAAACGGAACATATATAGAGTATGAGAGGGAAAAGCCATGTGTAGTGAATATTCACATTTCTGTATGCATTAAAATACCTGTTTAGCTTCCATTTTCTTCACTGAAACTAATTACTTTCTACTTGAAATGATAACAAAGGAAATTAGAAGAATAAGGTAGAAGGAGGTATTTTGAAACCTGGGCTCTGTTGTCTTGATCATTCTAGCACAGATTGAAGACAACTTTTAAAACAAGCTGCTTCAGTGACCCAGGTTGCAAGAAGATAGAAATATGAAGTGGTCTCCAAGATCTTTGCTGCTCAGCATTGCTGCCTATGGTCTAACAAAGCCTGGAGGGAGATGGGGAAAGTGTGAGTGTGGATGCAAACAGGAGGACCAGCTGTTATGGCAAAGAAGGACATGGGAAGTAGTCAGTCTAAAACTGATTAGTATTGCTGCCTTAGGAAGCTGCCCACTCAGACTGCAGATTTCTGTCCTTGGATACCTTAATGGAGGCTTGTACAACTGCTCTGTACTTGCTGTGGGTGGGCAGACCATGAGCCAGCCCTGCCCCAGGAATCACAGGACTGCACTACCACAGTGCTCTGCCTTGGCTGAAGCACCCTGCTGAGAAGCAGACAATATTTGCTCAGGCACAGCATGATGCTAACACAGCTACCTTGCTTTTGGATCAGGCCCAGCTTACCCACGACAGGCTGAGACGTAGTGAAGCTAATGAAATGCTGTCTGTACACACATGAGCGGGACCAACTTCATCCAATTTATGCAAAGACTGACCTGCAGCTAATATGGAGCTGTGAATTCCCACTTGATGGCTTCCCAATTTTCAGCATTTTGACTCCTATGATTCTTTGAGTATTAAAGCTTTTAAACCTAAAATCCTGGTTTCAAAAATCAGTTTTAGGAAAAAGATCTGGATGCCTTTCAAAATTTCATGCTTTGTTTGCTCCTTTTGGAAGAGTCAGAAGCACTTTCCTTCCCATTCATGACTGCTGAGTTCCCTATACTATTAACTTTGGAAGTTTTTCAACAGTTCCTAGGGTATTTTGTTGTAAATATACAAAGCCAAGGAAAAACAAAACACAGAAAAAAACAAACCCCAAAACGTTATAAGATGATCTTTCTGAGTCTAAGGTTGTGAAAAAATCAGAAAGGAATTCCCTCAGGAACTAAACTCCTTTTGCCGCTGCCAAGAGCAGGGCACTGATTGCTGTTCCACATTCACAGCCTCATTTCATGTCAAATCTCAACAAAGGTGACTAAACCCAAGTAACAGTCCTCTGTGCTTTCTGATCAAAATACAAAGCTGTGTGCTGTATTTGCAAAGGCAGTAGTTACACAGCATGGATTAGACAGGAAGGGTCTTTAACAAAAGTTTTCCAGACACACCAGGCTGCTGCTGAGCCTCCCCCTCATTACACTGTTTGAAACTGACACCACATCTGTATTGGGTTTGTGTGGCAAGGTTTTGGTAGCACTGGGTTTCAGTAGTGGCTTCTGTGAGAAGCTGCTAGAAGCTCCCCTATGTACAGCAAAGCCCACATCACCCGGCTCCCAGATGGACCCACCGCTGGCCAGGGTTGAGCCCATGGGGATGGTGGTAGCGCCTGTGGATAACAGTCAGGAAGGGGGGGTAAAAAAGCTGTTCAACAGCGACTGCAGCCAAAGGAGTGAGAATACGTGAGAGCAACAACTCTGCTGTAAAGAAGGAGGGGAGGAGTTGCTCCAGGTGCCGGAGCAGAGATTCATCTCCCGACAGCCCATGGCACAGATCATGGTGAGGCAGGCTGCTCACAGTGGAGCAGATACCCACTTGCAGCCCTTGGAGGACTCTATGCTGGAGCCTGAAGGAGGCTGTGACCCTGTGGGGAGCTCCTGCTGGAGCAGGCTCATGGCAGGACCTGTGACTGCATGGAGAGGGGAGCCCACACTGGAGCAGGCTTGCTGGCTTATTCTGGCTTATGGGCCTAGCAATACACAGTGTTGTCTTCAGTTATTTTGCACCAATTCCAGACATTGGTAGATTTCTGTCTAGAAATAGTGTCCTCCAGAATCTAATTTTTCATAATCTTTTAATAAAGTATTGAGTATATAGAGCCCTTTAAAGAATACTGAATGTTATCATACTATCAAGGTGATGAATCTATGAAATAAAATTCTAACCCTCAAAACTGCACTGGTTGGTTTGCTGGGAGTACAGAATATAGGACCCAGCTTCTCTTATGTGTTCATATGATATATTTGCAACATTAAAAAAAGTAAAAATAAGCCACCTCTCCCAAATAACCTGGTCTTGCACAGTATTCCACCAGAAGAATAATCACTCCCCAAAAAAGGACAGTAAAATTTAGCAGTTATTAATCACACTGCAATAGTCTTTAATTTAAATCAATGGGATTATTCACAGATCAGTTAATTTCTTTAAAAGAATAAACTATTCTTGTATTCACTGAGGAAATGAAAGAAAACGAAGATGATTATCCAGCTTCAGGTAAGAGGAAATGGCACAGAAAAGCAGACTGCCGATTGCCTATTTCTGTGTTAAGACACAAATTCTCTCACAAGGCAATGTTATCTTTTGTTTAAAGAAGTTTTCCAACTGCATTAAAAATGCATGGCTCTCTGGGATGGAGGCTGCTGAGCTGCAGAAATGGAAAGGCCTGATCTGAAGTTGTATGAAGTTAATGTGGAGGCTGTTTCTGACAGTACACTCCAGGTCACAAAAATATACCTTCTTTTTTCAAATGATCAGAATACATTCATCTTTTATTGGAGGAAACAAAAGATTCTAGGTTATACCTACCAACATATAGTACAAGTATACCTTTTGTTGGTTTATTACAATAAATGGAAACAGTCTGGCGTAAACAATTCTCTGATGACATTTGGTATTTCTCAGTCACAGCCAAACGGTGCAACTAGCCATTTTCCCCAGTTTCTTCCCACACATTTGTGAAAGGAAACAACACCCTTTGCTCAACAGGCAAGAAAATGAGGCATTGTTTACAGAAACTCATTTTGATGTACTGGTGGCTTGTGAAAAGATGGAGGAATGAAATCTCTTTCTCTCCTTTCTCTTTTGGTTTATGACCCTTCAGCCAATCTAAAACACTTCTGTATTTCACACACAATGACCCAACTGAAATATCTTAAATGGCCACAGATTACCAAGGCACTTCAATTATATTTAAATCCCTAGAATAAAAATCCTGACCTGGTGAAATAAATGGCTAAACAGCCTACTTTACTATATAGAGAACTCCACTGCAGCTTCTTTTCTGTGTTACGAAATTATATACTATTTGAACATTGACAAGTGTACATAAAATACATTCACAACATTAAGAAATGCTTGTCTTTCACAAAAGCAGCTAGCAACTGAAGTCAACAGAAAAGTTAAATCAAAGCTTATTCTGTGAAAGCTTTCCAGAGAGCAGCTTCTGTTAAGCCCAGAGCTGTCTTGCTCACTTCAGATCGTGAGAACCCTAAATTCTGCAGAGCTTGGTCAAGTTTCAGTTTCATGTGTGTAAATCATTGAAGTCAGGAGATTTGTCTCACGTTCACACAATAAGAAATTTAAAAACAAAAACAAAACAAATCAAAACCTGAAGAAAACCACCCCTCAAAACCCCCTGTATTTTCAGATATATCAATACTATCAGATTGAAGCTAGGTTTATGTTTTAAAGCTCTCTCTTTGTGATACTTGAATCAATGAGAACAGAGCAGCATAAAGGAATTCCAGTCACTCCAGCCAGTAAGTTGGCTTCATCAGGTGGTTTATTCCCCATGCACATAGCATGGGGAATAAACAAGCAGAGTTAAAACATGGGCACACCTGGGGGGCTATGATCTTATTGGTGTTACAAAGATGTGGTGAACTAGCTCCTATGACTGGAATGTTGGTATGGAAGGATACAGACTCTTCAGGAAGGACAGGAGAGGAAATGGGGGGGAAGGGTGTCACCCTCTATGTAGTTTGGCAATCAGTATCACCTTTACACACTTTCTGATGAGCCAGGCTGAATTCCTAACACAGAAGTAATGATTTTCCTATGCTTATTCATACATCAACCTTGGAATACAAAGAATCACAGAATCACAGAATGGTTTGGATTGGAAGGGACCTTAAAGATCATCTAGTATTCTTTTTAGAAAGAGGTCATGCTGGCACTGTGATAGCATTACAATTACAGTATTAAATTAAATAGTATTAGACTAATCCATTGTCCTTCTACCCTCCTGTCTTCTGTCTGCTATTGACCAATACCAGACACCCCAGACTAAGTCACTAGGGCTGCTGATGTATTTAGTGGATAAGCTTGGTTTTAGGGGAGAGAGGAGGGCAGAGAGAAGGGGGTGCAGAAGTGGTTGGGGTAAAGGGCATTTGGTTTTATTTTCACTTTGTTTATGTTGTCTTTTTTATTTTCAGTTTGGCTTTTTCTTTTCTGAAAACTATCTTGAGGAACTCTAAAAAACTGCTGTTTGAGTTGAAGAGGAAGAGATCAGGACTTAAAATCACCTAGCTAGAACCCAAAATTACCATGGGATGCTAATGACAAAGTCACACTGGGAACTCTGAGACAGCAAAACCAGAACTTCTCTCCCAGTTAAGCAGATTTGCTGTAAAAGGTTTTCAGCCTTGCTTCAACGCAGCTAAATTTTGGTGTTTTGTAATCTGGTTCTGATTTAGACGCTAGTTGCTTTCCTATTCTTATAAAACCCGTTAGAGAACTCTTAGTGGGATTACTGTTGTTAGCCTTTGCTCATCTGTGGGATTACAGGATTCCTAATGCCTTCAGGGAATTTAGTTTCATCTCCTCGCTTACTGAATTCTCCAAATGATCTCCAATTTCCAAATAAGCCGTCTCTCATTATACTGGTAATCAACAACAATCTGTTGTCTGCATCATCTGGCAAAAACATCTTTAATATGGAAAGGGAGCTTGCTTTTGTAACACTCTTCAGTCATCACCCTTGTCTCCAGCCTGCTATGATTCTGTTTTCCTTCTTTCATATCATTCAGTAATCATAAACACATCATCCTAATGAAATAGGACTAAATATGAGTAGCAATCCTCGTCTATTTACTGTAAGCTCTTGACATTTGATTTTAACATGATCTCTTCTTTTTTTGTCTTCTTCCTAAACTCTGTGTTTCCTCTTAATTTTGGCTAGTGATTTCAGGAAACATCATGGTCTCATTTTCAGTAGTACAAATTTAAAATAATGCCCACTGCAGTAAACTAACTTATTCCAAGTGTGCAGCAGTCTAATAAACACTTGATTTGTAGCTGCTTCCACAAATGGTCTACATTAACTGCCACTAAACTTGACGCATTTTCATTTCTTCATGCAAAAAACCAAAAGGAAAAGCTTTTTTTTGCCAAGTTTCAGTTTGATTTTCCTTAATCTTTCTTAAGTGCTCCCATAAATGTACATGTATTTCAGAACTCTGACATTTTACAGGATTCTTCAACTTCTTTCTACTTCCAATCATGGAACATGGAAAGTCCTTTAATTTGATGGATTCAGAAAATAAAATACACAAGATCTGTGCTTCTGTTTTTTATTTACTCCACAAAAACTCCCATCTGCCGCCAGAAAAATAAAAGTTTCCAAAAGAAAGGTGGTCACAAGAACTACAATGACAAAAAAAAAAAAAAGAAGAAGAAAAATATTCTAAAGTGAGAAAATTACCAAATTCTCAAAATCGATTGCTTCTGGCCACCAAGAATTGAAGTTTTAAAGAAAAATAAAATTTCATGGAATGAAAATTAGGACCTTTCAAATACTTCACATTGAGCATCTACCATCACACCTGTGAATGTTGGTTCTCATATTCACATTTTCTAACCTTATAAAAAATAACAGAGACACACAATGTTGTGTCCCATTAGTAGACTGAAGCTTCCTCAAAGATGTAAGTTTTTTAATGACGGATCTCATTTTGAAGTAATGTTACATTATTACAGTAAACTATTCGGGATGTGTATTTCACATTCATAGTCTTTGTAGAATCTCATTTCATTAGTGAAATGTTCATAATAAGGTGTATGAAAACAAAGATTAGAAATTAAATTCACTTCATCCTGCCTTTTCAGGTGGAAAGACTGCCTTATTCATTTACAAAGAGAAGACAAAATTAATAAAATGGATTACTATTTCAAAAGAGTGAATAATTTAACGTTTTAACATATATAACCTGTAACATTATTTGAAGTCAGGAACACTTATTCATTTTCAGCAGGTCTGGGTGTTTTAATGGAAGAAAACCTGGTTCTACAAAGAGAAGAGCATATATTATCTTTAAAAGAAATGGAAGTAAAAAATTGTTAAATACAATAGAAGCTTCATATTCGTGTGGCTAAGAGTCCTTTCCTGTCAATACTGGATGATTTAAGACTATATTTAGTTTGTTTTCCTAATATTCTAGCGTAATTCCTCCTTTTCTGGAATTTGTGCAATATCAAGTATAAACAGATACACTACTAAAATGCAGTTTCTGACGCACATGTACAACCACATAACAAATCTAAACTTGGCTTGATCATCTTTTCTTGCCGTATCTTTGCGTATCTTCCTAAAGCAGTCTCAGTAATTACTGACATCATGTGGCACAATTATGGACTTTGAATCAAAACAAAAGGCAGCAGATTGCAATAATTTTAGATGGTAATGAATCTAACATTAGATTACCAGAACCCTAATGAGAACGAAGGTGGTTTGAAATGGCATGCTCAAATCAGAATTAAATTTTATATTCCTTTTGTAAAGATGAATAATTTAAACTTCCTGAAAGTGCTATAATCGCTAAATAACAAGGTGCAATGACTCTTGCCTCACAAATAACGTATCTGACAGGAAATACATGCTTAATTTATGTTGCATGAATTCTTGGACCACATGTATATAAATGAGAAACAGACAGCTAAATACATACATACAGAAATCTGCCAAAATATAAAAGAGGAGCCAAGTACAGAAATCAGTGCCACCTTTAGCTATTTTGTATATCAGAACTTCTGAGAAAAAAATTATCTTCTTCTGTCTTTTATTATTTGAATACATTCCAGATTTCCACACACAGTATAAGCATGGTCCCTTCTTGTTTGGAAGAACTGCAGCACAAATAAGTATGTTAAGGGTCATATAAAAAATCCATGCCAAGTAAATTCTTGGCTCTAAAATGTAGCAACTCAGATTGCCTGAGAACTCCCAGATAATCACAGCACCCACTCAAATTATTTTTCCACAAAGTTAAACAATATAAAGGGTCCTTTCAAAATCTCATATTAAGACACCCCCTCTGTTTAGAAAGGACCCTCTCCTTTCCTCTTTTCTTATGACTAAGCTACAACTTTTTCAATCTAAAATCCCAGCCTCAATGCAACTGTAAGTATGCGAATTTTGTCAGAATTTTCATTTCTTTCATCTGTTATCTTCATATTCTTCACTTTAATTATCCACAAGTTGTCTTAGATTCAAATTACATGTTTCTAGATTGTCTATCTATATCACTTTTTGAGTGCTACAGATCACAGAATCACAGAATGGTTGGGGTTGGAAGGGACCTCTGGAGATAATCTAGTCCAAATCCCTGCTAAAGCTGGTTTACCTAGAGCAGGTTGCACATGATCACAACCAGATGGCTGTTAAATATCTCCAAGGAAGGAGATTCCACAACCTCATTGATCATCCTGTTCCAGTGCTCAGTCACTCTCAAAGAAAAGAAGTTCTTCCTCATATTCAGGTTGAATTTCCAGTTTTTCAGGTTGTGTCCATTGCTCCTTTTCCTGTTGCCATGCTCCACTGAAAAGAGTCTGGCACTATCCTCTTGACACCTGCCCTTACGATATTTGTACGCATTGATAAGATTTCCTCTCAGCTGTCTCTTCTCCAGGCTAAACAAGCCCAGCTTTCTCAGTCTTTCCTCTTAACAGAGATGCTCCGGTCCCCTGGAGCATATATAAACAGCATAATAAACAGCACCTTCTGTGGTTTTTACTTTAGGATCCAACCCTTCAAACAGTTATGATTCTATCAGCTGTCATGATATCCAGGACAGTTAAGCAACAAAAATGAGCAATGGATAGCAATAAATGTCATTTGTTGCTATTTTTAAATTTCAGGATAAAAAATCAAAAACTCCAGCCAAATAAAACCATTTTTTTTTTCTGGGATACCTTTCATATCTATTAGAGTCTAAGATATATTCCATCTGTTTCCATACATATACTGAAGAAGAAGTTAATGCTGGGAAATTCTTATTAATAGAGCCAATTATATAGTACATTGCCTCACTAACAAGAAGCATGAATGCAACTGGGATAAATCCTTCTCTCATTTATACTGATCTCTACAAAAACAAACGCATTGAGTCAATGCAGCTAGACCAGATTTACAGCACTGTGATTGAAAGCAGAACTCTTCACTGTCTTGGATGAGTGAAAGAGGACTTGGCAGGAGAAAAGAAACAATCATGAAGCAAATTCCAACTCTCTTCCTACTAAAGAAGTCTCTCTAACTTCAATGGAAATAGGATCAAGCCAGTGTTCAAACTTGATCAAACTGCTCTTTTGATAATCTAGCAATTATTGTCACATTGTCTGGAAAAAAACAGCTATTAAAAGATTACAAATGTTCAAAGGAAAATTATAAAATATAATCTCTGCAGACACTGAAAAGGAACTATTAATTTTCTTGAAGTTTCTTTAGAAAAAATGACTAAAGTAGAAAAAGATCTGCAAATAACAAATACACTTTCTATCAGATGCTAATATTGTCAATATTTTTCCTCTTGGCTGAACTCTGAAGGTAAATTTGTACCTAGGAGACATAACAAAGAAAAATGAGAAATTATATCATTACTGTTAGCCAACTATGTCCAATTTCATACTAGTCGTCATCCAGCAGCGTGTGTCCCTTAAATTAAAAAAAATGAAGTTAATTTGGCACAGCCTGTAGCATATCTTTTTCTCATAGGACAGTGCTGAAGCCATCAATTCCATTAGCCAGGAGGTTTAAAAATCCAGAGACTGTTGCATTTGGAGCTCAAATTGAATAGCCAAATTAGGGAGTTAAAATGCATGACAACATGGAGAATGTCTGTAGTAGCCTGACATTTATATTACAGAGTGCAAGAAGGAACTGTATTAAAAAGTACATTCTGATTTTATTGTAATGTTTTACTTGTTCTGTTGTCACTGACTTACAGAACTGAACCAGGAAGTTGGTTTTCATCAGCATATATTTTCTCTCCATTCTACAAAAAGCATAGCTTGAGAAGTGAGCCACACAAAATCATTATCTCTGTTACCTCAATTATTATTGCTGATCATTCAGACAGAACCACGGGACAGCTTCAAAGAAAGGATTTGGACATCTAAAACAGGACTTCAGCAGCCTTTTGGCACAAGTCTTCAACTGCAACCAAAAAGGCCTCACACAGCAGTTACAGACACAGAAGCTCCCTGAGCATCCCCCTGCAGGTCCTAAACACACTATAGGTGCCTGCATACATGCCCCAGAGGCGCTCCAGCTGGGCCCATTAGCAGCCAGCCACTTGCCTGAGATGTAACAGAAGGCAATAAAGCACCAAAGCCCAGACTCTGTCCCTACAGAGCCTCACAGAGTGAGCGCTCTTCAAATACCTGATGTCACGGACAAGCACTGATTCCTCATTCACAGACTCCACTATCTTAAAAGGTTGCAGAGGCAGTTGTTATGCAGTGTTTTGCACAGTACTCTAGCTGTAAATACACTTGGGAGAAGAACAGATGTGGGCCCAAGCTCTCACTGGTCATTAGATATTAAACTGACATGTCTTTGGGAGAGGACTCTATTTTTTAAATCCTACTGAGGCTCCACCTTTTATCTTCCTGCCCTGATTTATGCCTTTGTTTCCAGAAAGATGATCATTTCCAGTGACTCCCTTGCTGTCTGTGTTTCCTGCTGCTTCACAGGAATGAAGGTCTCATTTTGGACCCCAGTCTGCTGCCTCCTCCTGGGAGTCAAGGCATCTCTCCCAAGTCTGCTCTCAGTCACATTCAAGAAGAGAGGGATTCAGGCCTGGGTTTTTAGTCCTCTTCAGCAGCTCAGAGCAGGCTGGGGGTCTTCACTACCTGCCTGAGTGTGCAGCCAGCCTAATCCCATGACGGACACTGCAGGATGTGAGGGAACTCATTCTGGATGCTGGCTCTGCTCTCACGTGAGTGTACAGCTGAGGAAACATACCACATGTACGGGATAAGCAATACAACAGAGGGAGATCTGGGTCATTACATGTTCTTGTCAATGATATACTCTTTTTAAACTCACTAATGAGCTGGTTATCATTATCCCAGATGTGAGGTAAATAAAATAAATAAATTATACCTGTTCCTAGTTCATAGATCTGCTAATTCCACATATGAATCAACCTGTAACGACTCCTGAGCATGTCAGTATCTTTTTATATTTGAGTCCCACTTAATTTTAATATTAATTTTTCCAGAGCTAACCGAGACAATTCATCAAACTGGGCTGCTACAACAGGAAAATTAAAAACACTGGTAATAGTGCTTTTATGGTACATTTAACAAATGTATTTCAGTTTATGTGCTCTGAAAGAAATATGATATTCCCACAGATAATAATAAGTATTCATTATGACCTCTGTTGTTCATATGAAGCCTAGATGGCTTCGTGATGGTATTATTGCAACAATATATTTTTTAAATGTCACCATTATTAGGATATGCTAATGGAAGTGGAAGTGAAGTATGCTGCAAATAAGTGTCTCCTATTTGCACTTTACAGATAATGAAACATGCCAGGTTGATGCTTTCCAAACATGCGGCACTATTTGATTCTGTCATTAATAACAATGATTGACTAGTGATTTGAGCCTATCATCTGTTATTCATAACAAAAAATGTATTATCTTTTCTGTAGGAAGTAATTTAAACATGTCCTGAGCTGTCCGGTTGATGAAACTGTATATTTGGAGAAGAAATAATATTATCTGTGGTCAAACCCTTAAGTTTCGGTGCATTCATGACATTTCATCCCTTTTCAGGGAACCATTTAAGCATATCCAAGCTATATCACAATGTTACTGTGAAGAATTAAGACAGTAAACTAGTAACTTAGTGAAGGGAAAACAAAGAAGAAATTTCTCTAAAAAACTAACAAACAACAATAAAACAAAAAAAAAAAACAAACATAAGCTAATGGTCATCAAAAGAGGATGAAAAAGGAGTAAGAAAAACAGACACTTCAACAGTCACTAATATGACAAATCCCTGCTAACTACTCATTTGAATCCATGATGAACCATCATCACAAAGTGTTATTTTATGCTACAGAAAGAAGTAAGTGCACCCTCTTATTTCACAGTGGAGCACCAGTGTCTTCAGCATAGCTAATAGTATGAATTTTAGGGTTACACACAAATAAGGATTTATACATCTAATAAGCATGGTGCCACAAAACGTGAAACGTAGGTATTAAATTCACTGATTGACACGCTGGTATTAATAGAATTGAGGTGCTCTGTGGTACCACTCTCTGCTTCTTTCTCCAAAAGAGCACAGGACTCCCACACCTCCTGCCATCTCTCTTGTGAGGACCAGGTTTCTCTTGTGCTTTAGGGCATCGCAGTCATACCACATGATACAGTATAGACAACTGAATAGAGCCCTGGGTGCCTGTTTTCCTGTATGCTGCATGGGGAGTTGTGCATGCCTCAAGAAGGTAATTGAAAAGCCTGTATGTTCAGAATGCAGCCAGACTGCTAGAACAGTGATATAGCTGAGATTTAAGATATTTTCTATTTGCAGATACTCCAGCAAGTATCAGGATTCAAAATCAACTGCTACTTCTTTGAAGAACAGGGTTCATTTGAACTAACTTATTACAACTTTCACATTGATATTGGAGCCTGCACAGAAAGGAATGAAAGGTTTATACAGCTCATCGCACAATAATTAAGTGCAGAATGACTGAATCATTTAATTGTGTAATTAAAATAGTAGATTCAGATGAGACAGCATTATAGTGCTGTAATTTGGATTGGGATCACACCTCAGAAGCAAAGCGTGGCAGAGGAGCCTTTAAGAGCAGACTGCTCTCCAGGAGTTGCCTGCTCAACTCCATATTCCAAAGGGCAGGCAGCCACAGGACCAGACTAAAGCCTATCCACAGCAAAACCAACAGAGACGCAAATAATGTGGGTGCTGAGTACTCAACAGTTATTGTTTTGCTCCCCAGACCTGTCCCCAGCACTCCACAATGCTAGTGTAGATAAAGCCCTAGCTCATGCCTGGGTCTGTTTCTAAACCAATGTTTATATAAAGTAAAATTCATGAATAATCTTGGGAGCTAATTTTATGTCTGCCAATCTATCTGACATACCCTTTCTGGCATTCAATTTAGGGCTCCTGAGTTATGCCAGTTTAATTCTATGCTGACCCAGTTTAATTTTATGCCGACCCACCATCATACGTACCTAAACTTGGAAACAGCTTGAAAAAAGCTATGAAATTGTCATGACCCCAATTCTTCCTTGCCTAGAAGCTCAGTCATCTCATTCAATTGCTAAATGAATGTAGCACACTTCTGACAGACTGAATGCCACTTTACACAGGTTTGAATGTCCATGGCTGATCTGCAGCAGCGGGGAATCAGGCCCTGCATCATTTCTGTTTGTCGAATAATCATGCTGTCAGTTGCAATTATCAAGTGCTGTTTATCACAAATATGTAACTTCTTCAGAAAACAATCTATTTCTGTGATTAATGATATCTATTTGTTTTACAACATAGACTACAGGTAGAATTTTAAAAACCATAGATATTCTTTATGCGTACAAATCCTGTTAAACATCACTTTGGTCCTGAAAATGCCATTGCATTGCCATACATCATGTAGGTTTTGGTCCTTAACTCAAATATCAGTTTGTCATACCATGCTCTGTCATTGCAAATAATAAAAGTAGTTGCTGTTATCACCTCAAAGCCAGCTACTTCTGCAATTCCTGAATTACAATGAAGTCCATTATGAAACTGGTATTCAGTATTTAATGTTCCAGCCCTTCAGCAAGGCATTATGTTGAGACATAGCAAAATATTTTTTTCCAGATCACATACAGGTTTATATTTCAGTAATCTAAGTTTTTAAAAAAATATTTTTAGAACAGAAGTTATAATTCATCATGAGTCCCATATGCTTTCTTGCATGGTTATGCAGACTTAAACCAAGACAGTCTAATTCTTACTGCGCCTTTCTTTCACTAAGGCAGAGTGGATATAAAATGCTCATGGCATTTTATGTGCACTTTTCAGTCCCTTTCATTAGTTTGCTTCACAGGTCATTAAGGATCTGCCACTTAATTTTGCCCAGTTCCCCGCTGCTAAAGACAATCACACCACATAGCTCATTTTCCTAAATGCATGAATTGCCATTTTTGAAGCAGATAGTTTTTTGAACACTTGCTGCACGTCAGTCCCACGTGCTGCATCCCCACAGGACACCCAGGCGAGCACAGGCATGATAAGGATTCTTGCTACCATCAAATCAAGAGCCAGCTATGCCCATACCAGATGGCAGGCCGCTTTCCAAATCACCCAGGTTAGTTTCTTCGTCCTCTCACACTTCTATTTGTGGAAGGAGCAATGAATTCAGAGGTCTAACACACTGGCATGTGGTGTAAAACATATAAAACTCTTCACCAAGGAGAGTAAGGATATTTTCAGGGAGGTGAGATGATGCCTTTGTAGTAATTTTCTTCACACAAGGAGTGCTGAGAAGCTCTGATTAAAGAGGCACAGTCTGAGAAAGATATGTCAGAACATCTGGTACTAAAAAAGAAAAATGGGTGATTAAATAGCCACAGCCAGCATCATCCTAAAGTCCTCAATCTGTATGTTCTTAAGATACCAACTTTCAGCTGAGTTAATGAAGATATTGCATTATTTTCTTCCTTCCCTGTTAGCAGCTCAGTCAGCTAAAAAGCTTTATGTTGACCATATGAATTCTAGGCAAGTAGAACTTTTACTCAGTCCTAGCCAGTTCATCCATGATGGAATGACTGAGATGATAAAATTATTGCACACCTTGAGAGGCATAATAGAAAGTAAATAGGATGGCTTTTCCAAAAGAAAATGAAATCCTTTTGAAAGGAGCAGTCAGCAAAAGGTGAGAGCATGTATAACATTTAAAAAGCCCTTGGTAAAGTTTTTCACAAGAAGATAATAAAGAAATATAAATTCTGGAAAGGATAATATTCTGTCAGCTCACAAGTAGGGTAAGGGAAGGAATGGAGAAGAGAGTGATCAGTTTTTCAAAGGAGGGCTGTTAAGGTGAAGAAATTGAAAGGAACTGTATTTGGGTTTTCCTTAGTGATCTGGAAAAAAAAACCAAAACCAAAACAAACAAAAAGCCACCAAAAAACCCACAGTGGTATTGAGATGGCAGACCTTGTAACAGCTATAAAGTAAGCAGGTGGACAGACTGGAGGGGATCTGTAATAGGGACATTAAAGGCATTGATCTTGTAAGTTTAATGATCCTCTCTCATAATGAAGGAGGAAGGCAACATTCAGTGCAAGAAGAAAGAGAATAAAAAGCAGGAGAGGACATATGCTTTTTATTTAAAACTGAAAAAAATAACCCTGTTCAACTACTGAAAAGAGTCATTCAGGCAAAGGATTTAGTAAGAGTTATAAACCAATTAGTCCCTTTATAGGGATAATGAAGTCATGCAAAGTTAATTCATGAAAGATAGCCTTCACACCTCACATCAGATAGAAAGTCAGAAAAAAATGCCCCACCAAATATGTAAGTGTGCATTCCACTTTTTAACCGTCTTCAGTTATATTTTGCCAGGCACAGAGAGAAACAAGATACTGGATCAAATCAGTCAGTCATATGGTACAGACAAATGATTGAGAAATACACCTCTTGCTGTTCTTCAGAACTTATATTTCCCTGAAAAATGGGTAATGCAACCTGAAAATAAAAATGCCTAGTAATCTTTATATTCCAGTAACTCAGACATCTTCAGGCATCTTGTTTGTATTTAGAAGGCAGATTTATGGCAACTTTGGCATTACCCTCATTCGTAGCGGAGGAATCTCAGGAACCTCAGATTGGAAAGGACTGTCATGAATCTAGATCTCGCAGCCAAAGACCTGTGTGTGACAGCTACATGATTCAGAAAGGCCCAAAGAACATGCATCCCACCTCACACTAGGCACTTCATAGCATCGCCTAGCATTAGCCAACAGATTTAGCCCACCTTACACCTGTCCTAAAAACAACAATGCCACTGGAAGAGAGCCATAGGGATGGAGCCATCACATTTGGCCTCAGCTTTTTTGCTTTGCTTTCTCCTCAGTATCTAAGCCATACTAAGCCTGTATGTTCTAAGCCACCTTTCCCATCCCAAACAGACATTTTAAGCTAAGGTCAGAAGCACTGACAAAGCCACCATGGACTCAGGTATAGGGCTCATTAAGTAGCCTCAGAGAATTAAGGCATCCCAGTGAATGTAGCGCATATATACACCTATGGTGGTTTGCCAGGGCCTTGGGTTTTTCTCAAGTGAGGAATTTTAAGTATGAATGTAGTCAGTAACTCAAGCTATCAACACACAGTTACCTGTGTCCTTACACCGCGAGGAAAGCATTTTTCTCATAAACATAACTTAAGCAGATGGCAAAGGCCACAATCCACTTTTTTAATTACACCTGGAAAGAACCATTCACTGCCATAAACTAATACCATCTGAGCATTTCAGTTACGTTAACCTTCATACCCTGAGAAAGTTAAAAAACACTGTGACTAAAAGCTGTTCCTTCTGCATCATAAGCAATATTACAAGCCTCTTTCCCTACTAAAGGTGACAAATATTTCCCATTAACAGATCTCATTTTCCATTGCTCATAACTTTGTCATATTTGAACCATTCAGGCTATCATGGCATTAGAGAATTTACACCAAAATGGGGCCATTTAAAAAACCAACCAACCAACCGAAGTCCTCATGGTTAAAGCAAATCAATCCCAATAAAGTAGGAAATAACAACCCTTATACTGGTCATTTCTAGTATTTTTGTGTGTAAGACTGTGAATTTGAAACTTAGCATCTGTACCAGGCATGTGGTTATGCCATTCTGTCAACTCATCCAAATTAACAAATGCAGATACCCTTTAGAGACATGTTTATCAGGCGGCTGGTAACATATTTCAGGAGATACATGCCCTGTGTGAGCTATAGTTCAGGGCTGAACAGACATCCTGCAATTCCAGATCCTGGGCTCTACACACACTGCTGGGTGAAAACACAGGAACTGAAATCGCTTACCTTGTGTCATCATTACCCACCTTTCAAGACTGAATAAAGAGGCACAGTGAAAACATAATCTGCTTTACCAGTATATAGATAAGAGAAAATCTACCTCTTCCTAAAGAGATATTTTTAGGCATATTTCTAACTTTTAGGGAGCAATGTCATCTTGGCTTTCCTCCAAGCTACTGTTCTTACAAAATACAAATATTATTTAAAATTTTGGTAGGCAAAAATGCAAACCTCTAGCTTTCAAACCACTATCGTGTCACAGACAAAATCACTCCATACCAGAAGCATGACAACCTTTATAAGCAAAAGTATGCGAGACCTACTAGCAGTATAAAGTTAAAAATTAAAAACTATTAAGAATATTACTGAAGATGTAGTAAGGATCTATGTTACTTCTAAACTTTTGCCTTCAATTTTTAACAAAGTTAGGTTAACAAACTTTATAGCAAAGATCCAGCTGAAAACATCAAATCAGTGACAGTCTTTGAGAATTTTGACAAGAGCCCTATATTTTTGGAGATTTTCCCTATGTTACACATAGACAGTGAGCCTTTTTGCACTAAATTCTCATCCTATAATAAAAAATATCAGCTTTGCATTAATTGTGAAAGTAGCAATTACACAGTGAGCTTGGAAGCCACCTTTTCCAATTATCTACAAAAGCCACTAGCAATTCAAAACTCCTGAAGCTGTATTTATGCAGAGCCTCTTCTTCCAACTAGACCAGAATTTAATCACTGATTTCTATAATGCAAAGTCTGCACATTAAGATTTTTCTCCACATTTCATCTACTGTATTGAGTTTCAACAAACTCATATACAAAAAAAAAAACTGAAAAAAATCCTTTAAATTGCAAATCAAGACAGATTCTTCACTGAAAAGCTGTGTTGCACCTGAACTATTCCAAAGGTGTTACAGAGGAGTCAGTAGCAATAATGATTTACATGTGCAGTGCTGTTAGAACCACAGTACAACTTCAGTAGTAATCATGTACAAAAAATGGATAAAGATCCTGCCAGAATATTTGCATCGAAAAGAACAAATGAAAAGAAAATGGAAAATCTCAAATTGGTATAAATACATCAAAAATTAACTTTTCCATGTGAGAAACCAAAGTAGCCTGTAACACTTCACAGAGCTATGGCACACTTGTAACAACCTATAGGTAAACAAAACTGACATGTTATTATCCAGCTGAAGGAATATTCATTCTCTCTTTTAAAATGCATATGGAGTCTCAGAAATAATAGATTTGGAGCCAAGTCAGATATATAGAAATGGCTACAGTAAAATATTACCATGAAGAAAGCAGCTGACATGCCATAACCTGCGCTGCAGGACATGTTTTACCTTTCAAGTATTCTAAGGTATGACACTCAATAAAACTGTCCAAGCTACTTTACGCTTCCCAAAGAGTAAGAGTATGCAGGTGAACTGTTAGGTTGGCATAGTGTATGCCCTATAAATAATACTGGCAGTCCTATGGAAGCATTTTCCTGAAGCTAATAGATGACACCATGTAGCTGATCCTTGTACCTTTTTACCATGGTCTCTGAAGTAACATAAATTTGCATGAGTGCAACACTCACAAACAGGAAGGCATTTACTCAAACTGTAATAAAGCCTTGAAAGCATTTTAAAAGTCAAGAGCATGGCCATCTTCAGGAGGGTACCCTTTGCATTAGGGATGTCAAGTGCTGCAGGCAGAGAGCAGTTATGAAAGCAAGCTCTACAGAGAAAGAAGAAACATGGACAGTGCAATAGGAAGTGAATAAGAACTGAAAATTCATTCATACTGCTATTTAATAAAGATCCTCAATAAGTAAGAAATGTACTGAAAATGCTCTGTAAAACAAATATATGCTGTAAAATGCTGGTTTAGCCTTATAGAAGCAGCGTGGATGGGATGTCATGATACCACCTTTTCTTCTGAAGGCAAAGATGACAGGGTGCAATGCAAGGCACATGGAAAGGTATTTAGCAGTGTCACCATAGGAACCATTTTGCAGAAGCGTGTAGGAGTAAAAGAGCCTGAGTGATGGAAACATTCAGTGAAAAAAAATCCCACCAAAACAAAGCCAGTAACAAACCCCTGAAATGTACAATCAGCTACAATGTACTATGACTGGAAGACAGCTGAATCCGTCTGGTGCCTGATACTCGGGTAAATCAAGATTAGAAGGAAAGCGTGGTTCAATTCAATGCAAAGACACTGCAGATGCAGAGTGAAATATGCAGTCATCACAGAAGGAAATTTTAAAGCAATCCAGAAGACTACACAGTGAGAAAAAAATACATATCTTCCACACATGGTGAAACCAACTGGCAGAGGAAGCAAGCTGTGTTTCCTTGGAAACATCAAAACAAAAGTTATGTGACTTTCAGTCAGCAATATTTCTGGAGATAGCAGTAGGACCTATATTAAAGGCTTGATCTCAGTATTATGTACCTTTTATCTAAACCAGAATAATTGCTCTGAAGTGAGCAGTTATTCTGGTATAAACTCAATATAAAATTAAAAAAATTGTTCTTGAGATTGTAATTGCGATTGTATGGAATTAGTTGTATGGAAATTGTTTTGTATGGAATTAGTTTTGCTCACAAAGATTAATTTTTATTATTATTTGGGTCTGACAATGCGTCTATTCAGATCCTTAAATATTGTGGTTAATTATGTCGCAAATCCAGTCTGGGATTTTCAGCACATACATACAGCATATCAAATCAAACCTTACTGGTTCTGAGTTACCCTAAATCTCATAGACTTAACATGTTAGAGCAAAATGTTTAAGCTAATTCCTAGCAACAAAAAACAAACAAACAAACAAATACCAACCAAACTGTGCATGGAATATGGCTTTTAAAGAGCACAGCAGCAGCAGCCAAAGAAACAACATAATCAGTCACACACTTAAAGCACCTAGAAAGGCAAACTAGCACAGTGAATCTTAGCTTTTGCATGCATCATCTCAAAGCTTTGAGCTTTGAACAGGCTTAATGGGTTGTGATATAAAACCAGTAAAAGCTAAGCTATGATTAAACAGAAGGGCGGAAAAAACCTGATCACTCCCATTGGTCTCGTATGTCATCTGACAGTCTTTTACATTAATGAAATCTTCATCTGCCTAGGGTATGGCCATTCATATTTCATATCTCATAAGAGAGTTCCCATCAGGACCTAGATTACTGTGGTTCAGGAATACCTTCAATACTCTCTGCACAACAATAAATGCGCACAGGCTAGAAACAAATACATTTAAACAGGAAATTAGAGAATGTCTCCAAACATCAGGGGAGTAAAGTATTGTGAAAGTCTTGCAAATAAGAGAACTGGAGGCAAAAAAAAATCTAACCAATTTAAAACAGCACTTGATCATGTTATGAAAAATTTGCCTGCAATCGCTGGAAATTGGACTCTTTAGGGTCCTAAAAATATGCACTGTTACTGGGATTATAATGAAAACAGTCAACACAAAATGAAAAATTAATTTTAGCAAAGTTAGAAGTACTGAGGAAACAGAATTGTTAAAGAAGAGGAAATGGGAAACAGAAAATACCTAGAACAGTAGGGAAGGAGTATATTACAGACTGGTGTAATAGGAAGACTACATAAAAGTACGAAAATAGTTGAATATAGCCAAAAGGATGAAGAAATGAACTGAACACAGTGCTACAATCTTTCAGGTATGTTACTTACCTCATAGCTGTGAGCAACTAATTTACTCTTTCAAACTTAGTTCTTTGTTAAGCACAAATGGGACTAATGCCTGTTTTACTAGACAGAGATGATGTGAAAAGTAGCTAATGGCTCTAATGTGTCCCATCAGTCTCTAATTTGCTACAGAGAGACTGTAACCCAAATCTCCAGATTTGAAAAGGAAGTCTTAATAGTTCTGAGGTTTTTTAAAAGCTGTTTTTTTTTCCCCCAGAAAAGAGAAATATGGTGGCATTACTAAAACATTAAGCACAATTTAAATCATAAAGATTTCCATGGAAAGAGTCCTGAGTGTTCTACCTCCTAGAAACATGGAAAACACTAACTGCGTCAACTGATATTACTAAGAGCAAGGTAGTACTTGGAAAATGTGAAAGGATGAGCAGGAAAGCTAAGATATTTTTTAAATGTTGCCAGGCTGTATAGGCCTGCAGATGGTGGCATCAGGGAGTCATAAATACACTTCTGAAAACAGATTCAAATGCAGGTGCATGTGTGGTAAAATGAAATCAGAATGGGTGCCTTCGACAGAGTAGTGTGACCCTCATGGACAGTAAGAGTCAATGAGGCTCAATAACAGCTGCTTCACCCAGCACCCCAGGAAACTGCTTACTGATATCAGCAGTCAAGAAACATTTGTATTGCTAATATTAATGAATTTTGGTATGAGGATCAAAATTCTGAGGAACAGTCTATGGATGAAACCTTTGATTCTGGCAGAGATGTGCTTTTATCCATTAAGTTTATTGTTTTAATGCAGTGTGCCTAGGAAACTAGCTAATTAGACTGGTACTTTGTTGTGCTATGTAACAGAGAAAAAAGATGGTCCTGCCTCAAAGAATATAAAGTCCATATTAAGTTTAGGGTTTTTAATCTGTCAAATACAAAGGTCAGTGTTTTATGTTAAATTCCTTTTGTTCCTTTGTAATCTGTCTGCACTGGATTGTGCTCCACACAGTCATCAATTATCATCCACAAATAGTCTTTATTTCATTAAAACAATTTAACTTGAACAAAGAATTAAAGGAGAGTTTTCAGTTACAGCACTTCATACTTATATGAAGTGCTATGAGCATGAAGTGCTATAAGCTTATATGAAGTAATAGCTATAAACAGAATGTGGTTTTGTGCCTCTAAGACTCAATTTCACTGTGAGAACACCACAGACCCACCTGAGGGGGTTGTATCTCAGCAGGTCCCTTCCCATAAAGCCTGCAACGAGCTAGAATTAGTGACACCCTTTGCATCCTCAGTATAATCTGAAAGGTGAGCTACATTAAGAGCAAAAAGTTATTTCTGTGTCCTCATCTTCTTCACCCCCATTAAACAGTACAATAGTTAAGAAAATTCCAAGATCCAGACAAGCTAAGCATGAGTTAAGGTAATATTTTTATGCTGAATAAATGGTAATTCTAGACAGTGGATTATGAACTAAATTGTCAGAGGGGACAAAAAGAGATGCACATATGTGCCCCTCCACATATCCAGTGCCTCTCTTTAGAGCAAGAACACAGCATGGCACACTGCTATGCTTTTCATGATTTCAGATGTCATTTCTGGTTTTAAAGGATTGCTCTTGCAGACAAACCTGCAAATGCAAAATACAAAGACCGTTTCTTCTTTGGATTTCAGAAATATTAGATACAATTTTATGCTACATTTTATTTAGCTTTTTACTGCTTTTTCTTTTGACAAATTCAGCTCTAAGGAATGACTCTGGACAGCTGCCACTGCTATGCATACAGTTCAGAATGTATTCTGCCATGGCCATGTCTGGCTGGCTGAAACGCTTCTCTATGTGCTACTGATTTACACTTATGCTTTCTAGTTCTAGCATTGTCTTACAACAGGCTGTGGGGTTTTCTCTAATACTCATTTGCCATATAGATTAAAACAAATAAATAGATCTTACTGGGTTTAATCTTATAATATTGTCTTAGATATTCTTAAAGGCTTTTTATTGGAAGGGCTTTCTACTGTCCCAGCAGAAGGAGTCAGTTCAAAGCCTTTGTTGACTGCACCCAAGAAAAAAACTATAAATGGTTTGGACTGTGAAAATTGTATCAGGACTGATGGCTTGGCCTTATGCCAACACATAGCATGGCTTACCATGTGATGTTGTATTTAGCCAACAATTTCATACCAAAGCAAAGAAAACATTTTGTACTTATTGGATATCTGAAATGGCCAAACACATCAACTTGCTTGAACCCCAAGCTTATCTTCCCTGTGAAAGAGTCCATTAATAAACAAATAATACTTGGACAGTCACATTATAACTGACAAAACACATAAAATGTCAAATGTTATAACTTCACTCTAGTTATCAAGTTATATGAAAAAAACTTTTTAAAAAAATTTTTCTTTGTTTCTTGTACCCTTCCTACTTACAGTGTCAATAAATGCTTTACTTAGAGTTAGTGAAACTTCGAATATATATAACACAATACATCAGCTTGTGGCAGACCTGCAATGTGGACACAAAGAAGCAAAAAAATTTCACATTCAATAGCCTCGGCTTTCTAATTTGTGGTGCACTAGCAGGTGTCTGTAGCCATACAGACAGAAGTATCACTGAAATGGCCAACGCCTCATCATACTTAACACCTTACAGAACAGGGATCACCCAGAGGAACGTGGGTGCTAAGCTTCATGAGTGAGTCCAAAGGGTAAAGCTCTTTTTGTTCAGAAGATGGCAGGATTGCCACTGAGAAATATATAAAGGATTCAGGACTTGCTTTTCATGCAACCAACATCTGTTAATACCTTACTTTAGATTTCAAGATAGCATTAGAATAGCTCTACTCGGTACTGAGGAGTGTCTAATATATACAGCCTCTTAATGATTTATGCATCATCCTATGGAGATTTTGAACTTTACAAGAAAATCACACACTACATGGAATTTGTATGACTCAAGACACTTGTATTTCCAAAAATATCAGAGAAGAAAACATTTAAAATCTCTAATTAAAACTAACTCACACAAGCGTTAATGAAATTTGGCGGTCAATAATAACAGCATTACAAACCAGTCTCATTTGCCAGGTAACAAGGGAACTTCCAGTGCCATTTGACACTTCAAGGGTGCTTCCTCCAAGGCTTACTTTCCTGAACAGAAGTCTAAATACTGGGAAGTAAAATCTTCTTTCATCTAAAGAACACTTCTAATGCAGTGTATCTCAAATTGATCTTCATGTTTTAAATGCATACAAAATAAGGTTTCATTCAGCAAGATAGATTCAAGGAAAGGAACCTTTCATTTGACACTGACAGGTAGACACTTCAAAAGTAAAATCTTGCAAATGCCAAACAGGACACAGGTATGCTACACACGCTTGCAATGTGAATTCCTAAAACCTATGTTTATTTTTCATTTATCAGTGCTTTTCTTAATACAAGTATATGGAAATAATTAGATATATGGTATCACTGTCCAGTGTGCAGTATGTCTATGTCTTATTAGAATATTTACAGAATGTGGACTGTGTCGTGATGTACACATTATGATTACCTAAAGAGCATCGTATAATGATTACAGATAATTACACTTTTCTAAAAGCCAACAAGGCCACATGACATATTTTAGATCAATTAAGAAACCATTTTAAAATATTATATTATTAATATTATTAATTCATTCAGAAGTTGGGAAATTCTGAATTTCCAAATATCCACAGTGGTATAATAAAAATACGTACCGATGACTTTATTAATGTATTTACTCTGCAGAAATCTTTGAAGTAGAAAATGAAAGCACTTCAATGAGAAATAAAAAAAAAAATCAAGCAAACTAGCATTCTTAAAAGTAAGTACATTGGTGGGCTATCAACAGCATTACATTGCACAAGTAAAAAGATAATTCTTCACCTCTTCTTTTCAGACTCCTGTGCAAAGCAGATAAGAAAGGCTATCACGTAACTTGTTCGTTCTCAAACAAAATGCAAGATAACAGAAAACCAGACTTTCTGAATTACAGTTTGAGTTTAGTTATACAGGACTGTGCTGCAATTCTGGCAATAGGCTACTCAAAGGGATACCTTTTTGTGTTTTTTTCACCTTATCTAAAATCCTGCCTCTCTTACAGCAATTTGCACAAATGCTGATGAATTTAGTGGAGAGAGGACTTCTCTTGCAAAGAAGATCAGTGTTAGTTAAACATCTGTGTACCAAGCTCTCGTGCAAGCGCAGCAAACATTCTGTCTGGCTGTCTCAGCCTCTCATTCGTCTACATAAGAACTCATTTGTTTCCTATTGCCTTTTAGCTTTTCCCAAATCACAGTGTTTTAGAAAAACACATTGGTAACAAATGTATTAGCAGTAAATGGGTCCCGGTAACTAGGGCATTCAGGTAAACTTTTCAGGATGTTTCTGATCCCAGTTTAAAACAATCCTTCCCCTGTCCTCTGGGAGAAGCTATTTTAAATCTAGATCACTTTCATGAACAAGAACAGAGTTATATTTATTAGGTTCTTCCCACAGATCTGCAGTAGCAGATTGACAAATATCCCTTACTGGTACATTTCTTCAAAGGGAATAAACCTACAAATTAAACTCATTTCTCAGTCCTACTTCTGCTAAAGGGAAGACAGGTTTACTCAAGTCCTTTATAATATGCTGTGGGATGTCAGTCTTGCTCAGCAGAATGCCTTATTTCTGCTCATTTTCTCTAACTAAACTGGGAAAGCACCAGACAGACTTTAGGTGGATTACTACCTACAAATATAAATGCTGGAAGGATTACACAGGGAAAGATCTGCTAAGTTTAAACTCCCAAGGCATTTTTTTTATGATTCATACAGCACTTCTTTCAAACAAGTAAGCCTCATGCTTTTTAATCTAGCCAGGGATCAGAAACTATCTCTTTTTTTTTTAATTCCATAACATGTTATCAACTACTGATCATTTGTACAATTTTCACTCCAGCAGCCACAATTCATACACGCAGATACCTTAAAAATGTTAGTAAGCCTTCAGCTTGTTAGGAAATGGAATCTGTTTTTCCTTTACATGTAATCCTTCTGCTTCCCCAGTCATGTGCAAAAGCTCTGTTTGAACAGCAGCCACTACTGCTTGCTGTATAATGCAGCATAGAAAGCAATTAACACTTGAAAGCATAAAGCCATCTCTAATCTGGCAGCTACCTATTTCTGACATTAATCAGAATATCGCATAGCCAGGAAAGTGTGACAATAAAGTCTCCTTTCAGAAAAGGACCCTAAGTAGGAAAACAGCCATTCATCTGTTTAAAGAGGCCTCCTTAGTGTCAGCCACTGTGAAAATTATTCATGGGGGTAACCATTTGCAGTGGTGTGTCCATTAATTTGGATGCTCACTGCCACAGTGGTTTTCAAATACTAGGGCTAACACAGCTAAAGGGTTGAGGCTTCTCAGTGGGCTCACCAGGCAAGCAACTGAAGACCCTGAATAACCACAACTGTGCTTTGTTCCAGGAGAAACAGACTGCCCACAGAGAGGGAAGGAGGACTTTCCCCACTCCAAACTGCTCACGAAATGCAAACAAACTGAAGGAGATTATAGACAAAGGGATTAGAAGGTGGTCAAACAAAGAGAGAGGAACATGTCCCAGCATATTTTATTCAAAAGCATCCAGTAGTCATAAGTGATACTAAAACGAAATTCCTTCTCTGGAGAAATTCTTATTTCTGTCTCAAGAAAATACATTCCATGCATCTCTGTCACATCCTTGCTGAAGAAATTAAACTACAAGCCCAGAGGACCTATGTTTTACCCCTTCAGGTAAGCACTAGGAGGCAAGATGGCTCAAGTATAAATTCTGGGAGTTTCTCTCATGGACAAAATCAGGTAAAAATTGCTTGGAAAGTAAGGACAGTGACATTCATTAAAACAAGATAACAGAGTAACAGAGCATATGTAATAAATTTAATGATAAATGGATATTTTATATACAGGATCCTAGCAAACTGGGCTTAAATTGCAAACTGAACATATATCATAGAATCATAGAATAGTTAGGGTTGGAAAGGACCTTAAGATAATCTAGTTCCAACCCCCTTGCAGGGACACTTCACACTAAACCATATCACGAAAGGCCTCGTCCAACCTGGTCTTGAACACTGACATGGATGAAGCATTCACAACCTCCCTGGGCAACCCATTCCAGTGCCTCACCACCCTAACAGGAAAGAAATTGCTCCTTAGACCCAATCTAAACTTCCCCTGTTTAAGTTTTAGCCCATTACCCCTTGTCCTATCACTACAATCATGACATACCAAGATGTTCGTTTTGTCCTACACAGTGCCTATCTGCTTAGATTCTGAGCAATCCAATCTGGAGACTATGTCACCCTTCATATCTGCATACAGGCATGAACTATAGACCCTTTTGGGTAATGCGTAAGTATAAATATTAAAGGCAAACAGAAAAGATATGTAGGGGACTTTAGCTGGAGGACTATTTGGGCCTCTGCCAAGACCATGTCCACTTGCATTCACATTAAGGATCCTACATTCAGACTGCAGTTTCAAACCAGAAACCTTATCTCAGATACTGTTTCCAGCACACAGCTTGTCAGAGAGTAACTGATCATCTCCTGGAGAATGCCACAACTGATTTAATGGTGTTTCACTGCAGAAAAGGTATCAGGTACTGGATACAAAACAGGACAAAAGTCCACAAACAAACGTTTTATTCATTTTTCAATTTTTTAAGAATAAATATAGTACTGTGATGGGAAAACAGTGCTATGAAGTACAATTGACTTCTGTAACCGTGGATGAGAACCAGCACTGCCTGGCTGCAGCACAGGCAGCAAAGTGAGATGGTTAGGGAAGAAAGGAATTAGAATACGAAATGCAACATATGAGCATCTTCTTTGAGTGAAGATTCAATACCAAGAGCTTTGGTGACAGGGTTTTTCGTACAGAACGTTTTTATCTGTGTCACAAAAAAGCCAGCAGATCAAGCTTTCATGATCTCAGACATGCCACTTGGGTGTTGCTTCCTTTGGCAGGCTGCAAGTTAATTCCCTGTATATTATGGTTTTGTAAAGCTACACCTGCATTAGATGATAGTAACATTCATTTAAAAATCTCTATTTTGATTAAAACATCTTAAGACAAAATCTTAGATCTGTCCTATCCTCTTAATTAAGTCATTTCTTGAGCAAAATCTCCTTAGTTTCACATAGAATTTATTTATATCCTTACCCAGCAGTTACCCAGACCAACATCCAACAACTTCATTGTAAGATCTGCTAGTGAAAGGAGCCTAGGGTTTGGCCTACAAATAGCCATTTGTAGCTGAAAACAAACCCAGAAATAAACACTTGGGTAGGTGGTCAATCAGTTCTTTCAGCTCATAATTTTGTAGAGGTGTACTTTGGCATAGGTGGAAAACAATGTGTTAGTCATTTCTTGCTATTAATGCACTAGCAATTTTGTGGACATTTCCCATAATGAATGCTACAATCTCTACTTCAACAGTTATTATAGAAATGAGTCTTAAAATGTCAATCAAATTGACACATACAAAAAGATAAAGCTTATACAATTCTTTGAGTCAGAATTTGTTGAATGGTGAACTAATCTTATAGGGAAAAGGGATTTTTTTCTAAAAAAAAAGGAAGACGATAATTTATAATTGTGTCTCTCTTAAACAAAAAAAAAAAATACAGCAATACTGTTGACGAAGTTAAAGACTCCTCTTTAGAAATAAAAGTTTAATTCCCTGAACATGCCATATGGACAGCTTCTGTTACCGAAAGAGTTTCATGCTCAAGACATTTGTAGGAGCAGTCACCAAATACTGCATTTAATGTCAAATCAGAATCTGTTTTGCTCTCCTTACTCAAAATAAGCACCTTCTCTCAAAGAAAACCTCTTGAAACTAGGTTGATGCTAACTGGTGAGGCAAATCAAGAATTAGCATCTTATTTATCCTGAGCAAAGGCACCAGGGTTTGGGATGATAACCCACCAGGATTTCATCCCACAGTATCAGGATGATATCCTTAATTTAGAACTGTAACTTGATTTATGTTATCAGTTAGGGGTCAGAAGATCCTGACCACATCTGCTGGCACTTCTCTTGGCTTTTACACTCCCACACCTGAGTACACCAATGCTCACACAGTGAATGTCTTTCCACAGAATATTCTACTAAAAAACCCTGGAATTTCTAGACAATACAAGCAGTGTGCTGCTAGGACAGTCCTTCAAGTCCTGCTAGCCCAGTATAGTACCCTGGTGTGCTCAACACATTCAGTAAGCCCATGTATGATTATATGGCACCATGGGAAAAACAGAATGAGAGCAAATAAGTCAGTTATTTTTAAATACCGTTATGGATTTGTCAGTGTTATTCCCATGTCCCTGAAATTCTCTGCGGAGTTCCCTATCACTCAGAATGGGTCTAAAAGCTTTTCAGGACCCCCTAATGCTGCTGAACATAGTTGGGAGACCTCTCAGATGTTTCTGCATTTTTGCTGTCAGAAAATTTTCTCAGCTATTTTATCCCATATTCCCAGGAACGAATGCCAGAAACTGCACGTTCAAGACTCGGAAGTTATCCAATAACTGAATTTGAAGCCTTCCTGAGCAAAGAGGAAATAGACTGAATCAGCAGTCCACTGAGATGAGTGAGAAAATTCAATGCCCTTTTAATGGTATGCTCTTCCACCTGAAAAATAAACAACACTGCATATCTGCACAGGACTCACATCATTGCTGTAGACAGTATTTTTATTGCATATTTTCCATTTAAAATGAAAAAATAAATAAAATTCAATGAAGCTTAAGAATTAGGAAATTTTCAATATGAGGTATCTTCTTTAATATTTGACAAGCACTGCTATTTTTGCCCTTGGGTTTCAATGGAGTTGAAATAAACATAGCCTTTTCTGTTCTTTTATTGGTAGCTCTCCTTTATTGGCATAACAGAACTTTGGGAACAGGGAGTCTCTTCATTCCTTTTGCCTGACTTTTACCAGGTGCAGTGTCCATGAAGGCAGAAATGACTTTCACAGGGAAGTCATTCAAAAGTCCTCACTGCTATGGAGTCCCAGCAAGCACAGCTGAGAATAATCCCCATGCTCTGTTAACCCTTTCAAACATTCCCTCTGCTGGATGCCTTGGAGGTACCAAAGCAGAAAATACTGAGGGTTTTACCAAAAAAAAAAAAAAAAAAAGAAAGACAATAACTCTTTTGCATTTAAGATTAACATTTAGAATATCATTAATTTCGAATTCATTGGGCATTCCCTACAAAAGTTTTATGTTTTAAGCTTGTATTTTATGAATTTTCAGAAGCAGTTCTCTTTGTAACATGTCAATGTTAGCCAACTCTTTTAAACACTTCAATGATGTTATCTGTACTGTCTGAAGGAGGGTTCCCTAGACCTGTATTTTCAACAGAACAGTTATTTTTCAAGCTACTTGTTCAACAATTGAGGAGTGAAGTACTAGACTGAAGTACTGAGATGTCACGTAATCAGACCCTACCAACTCCAGTCACAACAGCAATCCACTAAAGAATCTGCAGTATTCCTAGGAAGATGCTGTCAAAAAGACATAGCAATTAATAGCTAAAATGCTTATTTAGACAGATCAAACTATATGTTCACACCAGAGTTGCACAGACCTGCTCTGATAGTAGTCCTAGAGAAGAGAATCGTTAAAGAAAAAGATGCTGTCCAGTGTGAGCGAGATCAGTTACAGTTCTTAGAAAGAAGGAAATAGAGTAACAGTGATGTAAAATATATAAAACTCACAAGGCAGATGGAAACTACATTGGTCAAAATGTTCAAAATGATATTTAAATGTTTCTTCATCTAGGACTTAGTTTTAGAATGTTTACCTCTTTCTGAGGTGTCAAAGTACAAGATGTTTATTACTCATCTGCAATCTGCAAACAGGAACAAGTTTATTCTGTTCTGAACAAATACAGGACAAAAATTATGTGCTAGGATTATCTTAAATGCCTGTCCCACATCTGTGGAAAAATAACATCTATTTTCCTTTTCAGATACTTATTCTAAATCCTCACTTATAAAAGCCAAAGTTTAGTGACAGGAACAAATAATATAAATATTATTTTATGGGTTAACTCACTTTATTTAATCACAAGGGGGTGTTATACTTTTTAAAAGAAGATGTATCATAAATAGTTTCAGCTGGAGAGAATGTGAATATATACAGTTATAAAAGGCATGTTAAAAAAGAGCAACAAATAAGACAAACTACTTGAATTAAACCATCCCAAGAAAAATGGCTTTTATTCACATCATGCCTATTCAGACTATAGGACTGTGATGCCATAAAAAGCACGGTCAGTCAAGATCTCACATAAGCAAATGAGGAAAAGATAAAAAGGCATTTTGAATAACCAGTACTTATTTTGGTCACTAGAAGAGAGAGGTAGGAAAAAATGCTTCCCTGAAAATCAAACTAAGATGTGCCTGTAATGTAAAAATTAACAAAATGTACTGTTTCATTCTGGTTGTGATATAATTTAGAAACTCATTCAATAGCTTTAAATCAAATAGAGAAAGTCGGACATTTTCATGTGCAAGCAGCTTCCTTATCATTAAAAAAAATATATAAATCATAAGACGGGAGAGTTCAGCACAGAGTCAAATTGTATTAATAGCCACTTCACAAAATAATTTCCTAACTGCTTCTTTGGTTTTCAGATAATGGAAAAGAGAAGAAAGTATTTTATCTTTAGGCTGTTACACTTCTCAGTCCTATCATTGAAAACATTTTAAAAATGGCATTTTCATTGGCCTGTCTTAAAGAAGAAATATTAAAAATGCTGGGCCACTCTCTCAGTGTTACTAAAGTTCTGTGAAGCACAACCGTTAGTGAGATAAGAAAGTCATGTCATCTATTGTTTCTTATAACCCATCACAGCCTCTAGAAGCAGTCCAGACAGACAGACCAATTCATCTGAAAACCATCAAAGGCCGAACACATTTTGACAAGCAAACGGTAGATTATTAGCATTAGCGGAAGCAGAAGAAACACTTATTTTGAGAGCTCCAGGAGTCTGCAAAGCAATGGGAGCTTAGTGTCAAAGGCTGACTGACTGTGAGTAACTCAGCTCTGGGGAAAATTAGAATTCCTTGATCACAAGTGACAGATGTCCCTCATGCTAGAATGACTTTCACGCCACTTCATTTGAATTTTATTAGAAAAGGACAAAAAACACAGTTACAGAGCAAAAGCAAATCACTTCAAGATTGTGTGTGGTGGGTTTTAAATTAGTCTGCCAGCACCAGGGCTGCTCGTTTCATTCAGCTGGTCCAAAATAAAAATGAATGTAACAGATACAGAATAGACTCTCAATACAGAAAAGGAGACAATGTACCTTCTGGATTTTAACAAGTGTCATTTTTATGCACTTTTTAATTTCCAGTGGTTAACAAACACAATGGGAAAGTGTTTTGCTGAAGCAATGGGTAAGCACGCTTCCTCACCAGCTGCTCTACCCTGCACCCTATGTCCCCACAGACCTGGCTGCAAGCGGCCACAGAGTTCTCATCTTCACAGTTTCTAGTAAACACTAGACCTCATGTCCACAGGATGCCACAGAAGCCAACTTTCCCTGGTTCAAGAGGTGCTAGAGAAAATTATGGAGGAGTAGTCCTGGATGTGGCTATCAGGTGCCACATCCTGCATGCCACTGCAAGAGGATGTGCTTTCATCTTGGAAGAGGTAAAAGTTGGAGGGTATATTACAGAAAAGAGCACTGCAGACTTAACTTTTTCTTACATTGTTTATTAAGCATTGTCTGTTGGACACTGTGAGAGCCAGCATGCTGGACTGGATGGACTTTTGATCTGATCATACATGCTAAAAACACAGTTGAGTTACTGAAAGGAAATACTTGACCCAGAGATGGCACTTCCTCATACCATGAAAGAGGAACTAGAGGAATAACTGCACCATAAAAACAATGGAAATGAACAGAGGAAATTCCCACCAGCTTCCACTGAATCAGCCTGCATTGTAAAATGAATAGTTGTTTATTACTCATCATTTAAAAAAATGCTGCCATTTACTATGCTTCTATCTGTACACTTGAGAATCTAACTTTCCAGATATAGTTGATTCTAATATTGGCTCTGCACTGGTTTAATTTTACTTATTTTCATTTATCTAAATCATACACTGGGACAAATTCCTGCTGGTGCTGTCTAGCTCATCTACCACAAAATTCTCTTCCCCACTGACAAGATGAGGCACTGGCTCAGCATGCACAACCAGTAGAGCTATAAAAAGCTGACACTACCATTTTGCTGGACATTTTACCATTACAGAGTTGGTGTTTCTTGAAAATCTGTATTATATGTTGTGTTTGGAACTTCTTACAATATAAAATTTTCAGAAGATTCTTTTCATCAAACTCAATGTTTAATATTTATATGTTACATTATAGCCTATAATCAAAACTTTTTTTTCCTAATAAAAGGTATTTTGTATCTAAAATTATTGAACAAAACTGTTTAGCACAATAAAAGTAAATTATTTTCCGGAACACATTTTGCCAAACTACTGCAGAATTTGTGGGTTTGATAAAACGGCATGTTCAAAGAGAATACATCCCAGCAGAAAAGATCTGGCCACCCTCAGTAATGCAGTTTTAGGTGCCAACTTTATTCTTAGACAAGTTCTCCAAATTAAAGTGTTCACAGGCCTAACAGTAAGTCAAAGGCCAGTGAACATCCTTATAAAAACTGATTTATTTCAAAGGTGGAAAAGGGATGTTAGTCTGAGCAGGAGAGTGGTAGTACAAGGAAAATACAGCTGCAGAGTATATGGCAGAGAACCAAATAATTTCTTTCATAATTCATTTTCAACTTTCTCACTTACTGCTAAGTCACAGTTTCAGAAAGGTACCACAAGCCAGTGCTGGCAGGGCTCTATCTGTCAATCTGTGCCCTGGGGACACACGGGGTCCCTACAAGAGCAGCCCTGTCTCCTCTAGATCTGCCTAGCACTGATGGTACAGGAGTGGCACCTGAGGAAGACATTAGCCAGGGAAGGAAAACCAGGAGGGTCAGTGCTTGTCTTCCTAATCTAAAAAAGTAAAGCAGCTCTAGCCATCTTACTGTACTCTCAAGAAGACAAGCATTTACATCATGTCACAGGTGGCCTTCTTCACTAATATAGTCAGAAAACACTGTTATTTGGAAAATCTGATTGCATGCAATTGAAGCTCTCCAGTTAAACACAAAAATAGCCCTGAATAAAAATCAGTGTGAAATATGAAAAAACAACAGAATGTTTGTAGAAGTAGAGCAACAGGGCCTAATACTCAGCATCTGAATAGTATCATACTGTAAACAACAAACAATAACAAGAATTCAGCTTCACAGAAAAACTGGAAATCTCAAAATCAGATCATATTCAGCTTTTATGCATCTGAAGAGCTGTATGCATACCAGGAAACCTGATCTAAAGACAGTCATAATTGTGCATATAGACAACTTTGAACGTGCAGAATAATCAAGAAAAAACCCAAAGAATCAGTGCGGATGACTTGATCAATGCAGAAAATAAAATGGAAGGACAGAAGGAGGGAGGAAAGAAAAGCTGGAAGCACAGAAAATAAAATGGAAGGACAGAAGGAGGGAGGAAAGAAAAGCTGGAAGCAAATCATCATCTCCTGCTTTATTCTGGATTAGTTTGCACAATTTGGTTCTTATTCTCCACAGACTTACAGGTGTGTTTAGTTGGAAACTTCTGACAAATTCAGGTAACATCAGTGAGACTGCTTATCTAATAAATGTATTCAATAGTTGCTTACTATTTTGCAGAATAAATTCTTGCATTGTCCACATGTGTCCATTGCATAATGGAGACTGAAATATCAGCCAAGTAAATATGAAAACATTAGAATTATGATGCAGGAGTACAGATAGTGTCAAAAACTGGGACTAAAACTAGAGTCCATGTTCTTTGTGTAGGGAGTTCTTTTGCCTGTTTGGCCCCTACAATAATGGGAACCTGTAAATGCTCAAAGCTCCGAGGTGACATTTCAAAATTAAGAAAACCTTTGCTGTGATATTTGTGCATTGACACACGAAGCTGTGCCTTCACGAAGGTGTACATGCATATTTGCAGGAATTGCCACCTATCACCCAGTCCTCATAGGCCTTACATCAGAAATTTAGGATAGTGTTATAAAGCCAAGTCATTTACTCCAGTGATTCAAATCCCAGTAAATCAAAGCACACAAGTGAGCCTGTGCATAAATGTGACAAGCACTGATCACCCTGAAAGTCAGGACAGATAGTTTTTGCAATTTGCTTCTGGGTGCTGAGTTAAGGTAATACCATGATTTGTGACTTACTCTCATCTGAACACACATCTGGTGTCAAGACTAAATGAAAACTGTTTTGTTATTCTTTCTCACTGCAAACCTGAAACATGATCTAATTTACGTATTGAAGATAAAAGTGCTTTGAAGAAAGGCTGAAAGGTCCTCTGTTCATCTCAACGCCTTTTAAAACGTCTTTGATTTCTTGATGAACCACTGAGATATTTAAACAGCTTCAGAACTGCAGCAGAGTTGTCTGGGTTGCATCCCTTCAGCTGCCATTTAAAGCAAGCAAGTCTGAAAAGTGTTGAGGTTATTGCAGAGTCAGAATTTGCTTTAAAAATAAAGACAAATAGTTTTAAACAGGATGTAATTGCAGTGTGAAGTGAATAGAGGTGTGTGACAGAGAAACATGGAAATACCGAAGCCAGTTACTGCCAACTTTTAAGTAGGGTCATGCTTATAGCCACTGACGTACCTGCCTATTCTACTTGTAAACAAGTGCTGGCAAATAAAACAGAATTCAAAAATGAGCTACATGAGTGACATGAGTCCTGGGAAAATAATACAGCATGCAGTTCCCAAGGCTCAATCTGTTTTTTTAATCCAAGAGATATTAAGGACTTGAGCATGACATAACAGTATTGCCATGTTGCTCCTCTCAAAATCTATGTAAGCAAGACAACCACAACCTCTGAATCTGTGCAACCTTTCTTCTTAGGAAAAAAAAAAAAAGAGGAAATATCTAGCAAAATTCTTCACATGCTGAGCTCCATTTAACTACTCACAAAGCTTCGTTTAACTACTCATTAACTTCAGAAAGTGCTTATAAAAAGGGTGAGTCAGAAGAAAATACCTCTTCAGCTAAATTAACATTCCCAAATGAATTCCCGTGCCTGCAGCAGAACATTTACCTCAGGTCCCCTGTACCTCACCATCAGCCTTTTCTCTCTTATTTACACCCTACTGTTCAAGACAATTTTTCTTCTAACTGCTGGCAGACAAAGGATTTCCTTTACTTCCATTCCCTTTCATCTGCTTATCAAGAAATTCTGAATTGCTACTACAGTGCTAGTACTGATACTTGTTATTCAGGGTCTGACTTTAGGAAAGACAGGGTCATTCTCCCATGTGAGAGTGATATGGGGCCACCACTGATACGAACCATTATGTACTGTAACGACACATGGTACAAACCACAGCAATAACACAAGGATGCACTCAGAGCTGCACAGCCTGATGCTACAGAACAAGCTTCTGAAACTGGAGTTGCTTTCCAAGCTGGCTGTAAAACTTGCCTCTAGCAAGCTCTGCTCCCTGACACCTCTCCTAAGAGCAACCCACAAGCATATAAAACCTGCCCAGGTAAGAGAATGCTTTGTTTGTTTAACTTGTAATTAGATAGGAAAAAAGTTCTAAAACCTCCCCATCAAAACCTTCCTCTTCAAAGTGATTTACAGCAGATTTATGCAGAGCAGAATATGGTCAAAGGGCTATGCATCTACCCCAGGACAGAGGAAGGTGCTCAAGATTGATGGGCAAGTTCCAAGGGAGGAAGAAGCATGGCACAAGCCTCTTTCAATGGAGGAATGATTGTGCTGAAAGGTAGCTGAGAGTAAACACCTCCAAACTTTTCACACAACATTTCCTTTTCATAATTAAAGGCTAGGGTGATTTTGAGGACAGATTCAGAAAAATAAACTCCCCTTGGTTTTAAATAGGTTAAATTCCATCAGTTCATACAAAATGAGAAGTAGTTTGCTTCTTTTGGGGCAACATGCCATTTCCAGGGCAAAATGCAGCAGAAACAAGTTTAGTGGTGCCAAAGAGCAGTGCCCAGTTAGGAGATGAAAACATTGCTGCTGTCAGAAATGGCTATATTTTGAATCATCATAGAATCATGGGATGATTTGGGTTGGAAGACACCTTAAAGACCATCTAGCTCCAACCCCCCTGCCATGGGCAGGAACACCTTCCACCCATCCAACCTGGCCTTCAGCACTTCCAGGGATGGGGAAGCCACAATTTCTTTGGGCAACCTGTGCCAGTCTCTCACCACCCTCACAGTGAAGAGCTTCTTCCTAATGAAGCTAAACTTCCGTATGAAGATAGACTGAGAAAGTTGGGGCTGTTCAACCTGGAGAAGAGAAGGCTGCGTGGAGACCTCATAGCAGCCTTCCAGGATCTGAAGGGGGCCTATAGGGATGCTGGGGGGGGACTCTTCATTAGGGGCTGTAGTGACAGGGCAAGGGGTAATGGGTTAAAATTTAAACAGGGGAAGTTTAGATTGGATATAAGGAGGAAATTCTTTCCTGTTAGGGTGGTGAGGCACTGGAATGGGTTGCCCAGGAAGGTTGTGAATGCTCCATCCCTGGCAGTGCTCAAGACCAGGTTGGATGAAGCCTTGGGTGAGATGGTTTAGTGTGAGGTGTCCCTGCCCATGGCAGGGGGATTGGAACTTGATGATCTTAAGGTCCTTTCCAACCCTAACTATTCTATGATTCTATGATAATATCTAATCTGAACCTACCCTCTTTCAGTTCAAAGCCATTCCCCCTTGTCCTATCACTACCCACCAGTGTAAAAAGTCCCTCTCCAGATTTCTCATAGGCCCCTTTAGGTACTGGAAGATGGTCTAAAGTCTCCCTGGAGCTTTCTCTTCCCCAGGATAAACTCTCTCAGCCTGTCTACATAGTTGAGGTGCTCCAGCCTTCTAAGCATCTTTATGACCCTCCTCTGGATTTGTCCTTCTTACACTGGGGGCCCCAGAGCTGTACACAGTACTCCGAGTCTCACAAGAGCAAAGTAGAGGGGGAGAATTACCTCCCTCAAAATGCTTCACACCAAAAAGCCTTCCCATATTTCAAGGATATGCAATGAGACAAACTCCGTCCACCCTTTGTAAAGGTCCACTCTAGAAGACATGTTCGCACCCAACTCACCTGGTATGCACTGAACTCAACATAGGGCTCACTAGTTAAGGTAGGTCTTTTCTAAAACACTGAGGGAAGAGGCAGTGTGGGAGGACAAGTGCCTATTTAAGTGACTGGAAAGCACTGAAACTGGCATAAGCGATACTTGGTGCCACTTATAGCCCTGGTTCCCTTGAGTGCAGGGTGAGAGATAAGAAACACAGAGGAAAGCAGCATTCTGAAATAGAGAATTAGGCTATAATAAAGTGGCAACATGAACCCTGCTGTGAGAGTCTTTCAGAAAACATACTGAAACCTATTTCCTATTAAATGACTTAATAACTATTACTGTTATATCATAATATAGCTGGAGTGAAATTAATGATTAGATATGGACATTTTGTAGAATTCCTCGCCTTTTTGATTTAAGCACTATTTAACTCTACAGAGCAGAATTTTCTGAATGGCAATGTCACGACTGTTACATCACAGGTAAAGCTTGTAAATAATTTAGGAAAATATTCACTTGGCTGTTTGCAAGGCATAAGTGAGCTTTCCAGAGTACACAGGACTTGCTTCTCTCTGAGTAAATAACCATCTCCCATTGCACACATATACACACATCCCTTTCCAAATCAGTGTTCTTACCTTATCTTTATTTTCAGAGCCAGAATCCTCAAGTTTGGTCCGAATGACAAATGGAGTAGATAATCTTAGGAGAACTCGTTCAAATGTGGCACTGATTTTAGGAGAAACTATGTCAAAGCAGTCTTGGAATTTCAGAGTTTTATGAGTGTCGCATCTGAGCTGCTTCCTAAGACCTTCTCCAAGCTGGAGAAGCAGCATGTTTGGATCAAACATCAGGTGAAAGGGGAAAGCTCTGCAGAAGGTGCTGATGCTAATCCTCAGGTCTAAGGGAGAATGGGAAGTTCCCGGTGGAAGTGCTTTTGTGATATTTGCATTTTCATGTTCTTTGATAAGGAAAGTCAGACAACTGCAGTTACCTGTGTTCGTCCCCTCTGAACACAACTTATCATTTGTGACCTGTTCTACTTCAACTTCCAAGTGGTATATCTTCTTTGCTGCTGCCTTTATCATTCCCATCATTGCAAATCCCACAATCTGATGTGGGTGAAAGTAATGAAGCATGAGATTGCCTTCAGGGAGCTCTTTGCATAGGAAAGAAGGGGACTCCAGGGTGGCCTGTCTTCCAAATGAAGTTCTAATGTGCTCCAGCAAAGCATCAAAGCCATTGAAGAAATCTTGAAGGGTTCCACCTACAGCTCGAAGAACTCTTTCATTCTCATCAAAGCAGATATTGAAGAATTCCTCCCCAAACTTTTCTTGCATTTCCTCAAACTTCAAACCTATAGGACAATAAGACACTGACATTAACAACATAGTATTGCTACTGTATCACATTTTCATAGAATCATAGAGTTGTAGAATGGTTTGGGTTAGAAGGAACCTTAAAAATCATCTAGATTTTTAGATCCATGGGCAGGGACACCTTCCACTAGACCAGGTTTCTCAGAGCCCTGTCCAACCTGGGCTTGAACATTTCCAGGAATGGAGCATTTTTCCTTTGTACTCTGCTTGCACAGTATTCTACCAAGTCAGTGAGAGTCACTTTTTACCGGATACCTACCCATAGGACTTCTGTTTTCTCTGGTGGTTGGAATTAACCATAGGAAGCCATTTTTGCCTGTTAGTTGAAGTACTCATGCTTTCAGTTTGCTGTCCTAGGTGACTACTTGTGGGATTTACACTAGTCTGTCTCCCTTTCCCTACTGAAAGACAAGATACATTACAATTTCCCTGACTTTTGCATGCCGCATGCAGTCCACTGTGTGAAAAGGGGTGCATCCCTTGCATTGTTGACCTAGTCACAAACGAGTCTTTACTTTTATAGCCCCTCTGTTCACTGTGTGTGAAAGATCCAGCTGTCCCCAGCCCGAAGAACAAGCTACTGAAACTCCAGCCTTTGGCTTTCAATAAGCAATGCAAAGCTTTGCAGTCAGATGACAATTTCATAGCTGGGGGAGGGGGGTGGTGTGTGGGGTTGGGTTTTGGTGTGTTTTTTTTTCAAACAAAATACTTTCCTCATTACAGATATTGGGCACTGCCAGAAGATACAAAAGAATAATTACTCTTTTGTTGCCTGTAAAAGAGAGCAAAGCCTTTCCATTTTAGGTTTCTACACTCACCCATCTTTAAAAAAAAACCTGCTTCTTAGAGTGACCCACACTGCTAGTAGATGGGTAGCTCTGTGGTGTCTCACAATGCCACTTCAAGACTCCATCACAGAAATTCAAAAGGTTTGATTTACAGAGGTGATAAGGCTTGTGCTGCTGAAGGAATGAAAAAATATCAGTGATGGAAGCCCTTGGGTACAAATGTGTATCAAATCCTATTCCAGTTTGTTATTTACCATTTTAAGGATAAGCATAAAAATTAACAACTTAGAAAAAGAAATTTTGAGATGGCTGTTAAAAGTTTTCTTCTGTCTTATTTTAGGGAAGACATGCTGTGTTAATTTTCATGCATATATAATCCGTACAACACATAGTAGAATTATAAAATTAAACAGATATGTTTGCATTGTTCTCAGCTGTAATAAAAAAGAAAAATATGAATCAGCTGTATGTGAATTTGTGAATTACAAATATCCAGCAAGAGTTTTCAAATGAAATTAATACAGGAATTTACAACACAGTTCCTTCAGTGTATTGAAATCAAATCAAATTGCAGTTCAGTCATATAGTCAAACAGCTTAAAATTTACCTTTAATTCTAACAGACACGAAGGCAATTTAATTTCCTTAGTGCATAACAGGTACTTTATTTTAATATGTACTCAGTGTGCTTTGTAACACTGATAACATTTCAGTGTATCACTGAACTTCTTATTGTTTGTTTCGATTGCTTGTACACTCTCAAATTTAGAACAGTGTGATTAGTGACTTTCATGCCCAAGAGGTATAACAAGGGACAGAAAAAGTCATGCATCTGTTGTCTGCAGACAATAACCTTTGATCATCTCAAGGCAGCATCTGATCTGCCTGTGCACACGGGCATGGTTATAATTATCAATATTCAGAAGGAATCTGAGCGTTCCACAGCTTCGCAAACTATCTGCAATGATAGTTTTGTTTGGACCTTGAATATGATTAATAGTAGATTAAAATGCATAAAATGACATCTATAAACAGCAAAACATGACAACATGACAAAGCATGTTTTATAAGAGATGTAATAGTTATAATTTGGGAAAGTTCATTCAGATGCCATTACTCATAATCAAATTTGGGCACTAAACTAGGTTATTACAAAAATATTCCCAGGATCTTTTATGACCACAGATGGTCAGATCTGCGGTTAAGCCAAAAGAAAGTACCGCTGGTACACAATGCGCCCTAATACCCTGACTCAGAGGACAGTGTGCCAATTCCTGACTCATTACCTCTATGTCTACATAACATAGTATTGTAATATCTTCCATAAAAATACTCAATATAGCCCAGAAAGAATCAAATTCTAACCCATACCAATAACTATTGTCCAAATAAGACAATAGTCATAGTTGGATAGTAATAGCAAGGAGGCAAGAAATTATATTTGTATGTGTACAAAAACACATATACATACTTTTAAATCTCATTGTTCCATAGAGGGAACTGTGTGTAACTTTAGAAGCCTGTGTGAAAAAGTGAGTAGTCTAGCAAGGGCACCCAAGGCTGTAAGATTGCAGAGGCCCTGAAAGTAGAGGAACTGGACAGTGTCAGAAATCCCTAGGCTGTTCATAGAAATGACCAAATACTGTTACAGAACTATGTAACACCCCACAAAGCTGCCCAAATTGATAGCATAGACAAGCTGTCTTTAAAGGGTATTATAAAATTATGGTAAAGCAGTCAGTTACCCTGGAGCCACTAACTGAAAATAGGGTGTGCAGAACTGATCACTTGTGCACTTTACTGCTACATATGTAAGCACTGTCTCACTATCGGTAATGAGAGCTGTTATCTCAGTATTCAGCCTAAGGTTTTGTGGTTATCTTACATAAGTCTCGCTATCTACTCTGGAGGACTGGCTGTTTGGTGTGGACACAACACACTGACTCCAAGCAACATGAATTATACTACAAAATTCAGGTCAATGACCTGGCTCAAGGACATCCCACTACTTTTAAAAACATTTTAGCTTTGCATTGAGTTTACACAGTACAAACAGAAAATCAGATTAGCTCAGAATATAAAAATAGGTATGCTTGAACAAACTGCTGGTCCATCTTAGCTGAGAATTTTCTCTCTAATAATAGACACCATGAGATAATGATAAAATCAAGCAAAGTGAAACAACTTTCTAAAACAAACAAGTATAACATACCTATCAGAAAAGTTTCTTTCTAAGCCTCATCAAAAAGACGTCAATTTTCACTTGAAGCATGATGGGTTTTCTTTAAATCAAACAACTTTATCACACAATTTTTCCGTATTTCTACAAAGCATTTGCTTTCAGTGACATGCATGTCTGAATTTGCACAACATACTTAATCTGTATTTTAACTGTCTTATTCCTGCCTTTCCTATTTCAAGACATGATGAACAGGATCACATATTTATCTAACACTAGCTCTATGTATTTCATCATAACTTTTTCATTTACTGCCACATAAATGATCCTAATCTTTTTAATATCTTCTCTGGAGTTTCTCTATGCCCCTTTCTCTATGCTTATATCTGTTTAGCTTTCAAGAGACAACAGAAATGACCATCATCATCACAAGGAGAGAAAATGTCAGACTGCATTACATTGCTGTTCAGATGCTCTGAAATCTTGTCTCAGCAGTGACTGGCATCAGATGCTTTAGGAAAACTGTAAAATCTGATGGAAAATCATGAAAACACATGGGTTTGAGAAAGCTTCTCACTAACTGCTACAGTAAATGTTTGGCTTATTCGCTGAAATGGATGGAAGTGCCAGATCAGGAGACAGTTTTACTACATGTAGAAAAACCTGCTTGTTACAAAAATCCCCAGAATTCATTGTCTCTGCCGTGCATACTTTACTACATCTGGAGACCTCCATGGGCTATTTACTATAGTTAAAAATTACATTCAGTATGATTTCAAATTCCAAGAAATTCAGTATTTCCTTCGTGTTTTTTCTTTTGAGGAAAGGACCAATAACATCTTCAAAATAATCTTCTTATAGCCTTCAGGTTACACATATACATAAACAGTCTAATCTTTCCAATCTTGTCTCTTTCTCTGAGTCATACTTCTTTTTTTGTTATTTTGATTTTGCAGTGGGATAATTCCAACTGAATAATTCCAATAATTCCAAATAATTCAAATTCACTGAAAATTTGAGTCAATTTTTAGTCATCAAATCAATGATTTGCTATTCCTTTCTGAAAAGCTGGAACTTCCACTCTTTTTTTTCCCACTGTGGACATGTAATCAAAACTTTCATTCAGTTGCCCATAAAAAAAATAGCATTTGCGATCTGTATGTGTGCCCCGAACTTCCAAATGCAGAGGCCACTGCGTTCCTATATAGCCTCACGTGTGACCTCAATAACCGTAGACAGGCTTCCTAATGGGCACTAACTTGCAATCAGTAGGTAGGAAAAGGTCCTCCTTAGTTCATAGAATCATAGAATAGTTAGGGTTGGAAAGGACCTTAAGATCATCAAGTTCCAACCCACTTGCCATGGGCAGGGACATCTCACACTAAACCATGCCACCCAAGGCTCTGTCCAACCTGGCCCTGAACACCGCCAGAGATGGAGCATTCACAACTTCCCTGGGCAACCCATTCCAGGGCCTCACCATCCTCACAGTAAAGAACTTCCTCCTTATAGCCAATCTAAATTTCCCCTGTTTAAGTTTGAACCTGCTACCCCTTATCCTTTCACTACAGTCCCTAATGAAGAGTCCCTCTCCAGCACCCTTACAGGCCCCTAGTTTCACCAAGACACTTCATTAAACAGTAGTGACACTAAATAAACGAAAATTTATCCCAACACTCTTTGCTGTTGCCCAAGTGAAGTAATTTGTTATTTTGAGCTTCTACTATTTACTGACCTTTTACTAATATACTGAATGAAATTCTAAAAATTCATCAGTCTCAATTTGCTTTCTTCTTGGAAAGTGATCTACTGTGTTCCTACCACTTAATCAACTCCTTTGAGAGGATAAATCACATGTCTTAACTCTAATTAGTTTGGGGGTTTTCCATAGTAGTTTATTTTTGTTGCTTTTTCCTACAATGCTGTTTTTATTGTAGCCCGTACTGGATAGAAATTAAATATGCACATTGTGGAAGGACATAGAGGCAAAGCAACCATAGAATGAAAATACTGCTATGGGCTTCCACTACAAAACACTTTGGAATGTATGACAAAAGTGCTATGTAAGGACAGTTATTATTCTCTGAAAATGTGTCTCAATGACATTTAGAGAAGAGATCCTATACTTATGAGCCAGATTCAAAATTACCAAAGTCTTTAAGCATAGGCTCAAATTGAGTATTTCACTGAAATGGAGCAGAAATAGATGACTTCATTCTGTAATAACATGTTAGTAAAAGGTCTGCCTTCATCTTTTCAGCAGTTCCTGTAAACTGTGAATCCCCCACAAAATGTCAAGGAACTAATACAGTATTTCTAAGAATTTTGTACATTACTAAGTGGAGAAATTAGATAGGAATTTGTTCCCATAAAGAAAATCATAATTCACAGGCTCTTCAGAAACAAACAGAAGATAAAATATGTGATAAAAACCTCAAAGTAAACCATTAACTTGCAGAGCACACAGAAGCAGTTATGAGCTATCCAGGTCTTCCTTCTAGTAAATCCTGGAGGAGATGATTGCAGCGTGGTCAGCATCTGATTCCTTTGGCATAGAAAAATACTTTTTCTGGGATAGCATTAAGTATCTGTAAATGTCAAACATTAAGGGGATGAGACAATTCAATATGCAATTCCAGAACTCATACTGTGGACGGAAGCAGAATTTGCCATCTTCAATTATAGCAAATATCTCTTAAACATTTCTGGATTATCAGATTTCTGGCGCGAATTAGGTCTTTTCTTTACACAGCCTTTTGAACAGAAAGGCAGGTGGCGGTTCAAAGTTCCAAAGCATAGTTTAAGATGGTAGGGAAAGCAATGTTTATTCTCTCAATAAAAAAGGTTTTGATGTGCACAGGCTAATGCTGAAGGTACGTTAGATGAATCATTCGGTTTGTAAGTGAGCCTAGTACCAGTATCTAATTACTGTATAAAAGACTTGGATCTTACTTCATTATGATGGCGAATTTATAGCAACCTGGGAGTATAGATAGTATTTTTGTATTACTCTTTTCAGTGTTTTTTATATACTTACAATAACATTATTTTATACCTTTACATATGGTTTTGACACAACTGTAAAATTTGTACTACGCCTCTCCTATAGTGCCATACAGGGCCTCCATATATTTCAAGATTTCATATGATAAACATGAGAATTACTGTTAAAAAGAATTCTTCGCACTTGTTCACCTATATTACTTGTTTTATCCAATTATAACAAGGTGTTTTCTTTCTTTGTTAAAGCAAGGGTCTCCTCTAACAAATGATGCTTGGAAATATCATTGCAATTACCACCTCTTAGTGAGGACCTGATCACTTGTGCTCAGCATACATGTAAAAGATTCTATTCCAAACTGCTGACACAGGAAACTCAGCTGAGATATTAAGAAAAGGCAATGTTCTTTCACACACACATACATGCCCCTTTCAACTCTTTCAATAGCAGCCAGTTCTTCAGGCAAAGCCAAGCTGTCTGAAGCAAAGCTCTCATCATTTTATGTTGCACATCACATTTCTGGAACCTCACTTCTTAGTTTTGTATAGGGTTTATTAAATGAAAACTGCAATAACTAGGTTGATGATTCTTAAAACTAAGGCAGACCCATTTTGTTTCATGTTCACTCTAGAGATCAAACAGCAATAAGAACAGAGTTTTTTCATTTGCTTTTTTATTAAAATAAGTATGCCGTTAATTGACATAGGGGGCAGAACTTTGCTTTCTGGAAAGAATAAAATTACAGTGAAATTTAAAAACCCATGAAATGCTCTATCATCTCTCATAATTCCTGACATATATAAAGGGCTCAATTCAGATAAGTATAAAAATCTAATTCTACTTGAGTCTTTGTAAGGCATCCAAGACATCTACATTTGCCAAGATATGGGACACAAGGGAGACCTACACATTTGTGAAGGCTTGACAGAGGCCACACAAGATACCCCACAGCACCTAAAATAATGGCAAACACCTACATTTAGTCAATGAATCATGACCAGAATGTCTACTGCTTTATAAATAGACTTCTACAAGATGTTATTGTACATTGTAACTTCAAACTGGTGACTATCTACTGGTAGCTCATCTGCTTTCTAGCAATAAATAGCTCCAATGTGAGAAGAGTGGATGTCAAAGGCCACTTGGTATAAACATTTGTCCTATTCTAATTTAGATTTCAAATCACATGAACTATGTGATTTTTGTTTAGAGTACTCTTATATTGCCAGTGCATTGTAACATCTGCTAAATAATAGGAGTCCTGTGTGTATAGCTTAGACTCCCCAGGATACAGTTTCAAGTATTATTAAAATCCATTAGTATTGCAAGTCCTCTGGGCCATGTAACATTTCCTTTTATGACATTTGTAAACCAACAACTTTAATTATAAATCAGGCCATGTATCCTAAATTAGTTGCGTCCTAATGACTATCTGTAGTTCTTAGCTTAAAGGAAAAGAAAAATGATAGTAATTTACATACCTTCAATATATAAGCATTTATGTAGGGTTTCAGATACTTGCTGAACAGTCAGAGTTCCAAACCCTGTCCATCTTTTTCAGTTGCATCACCTGGTTTAATCTCATTGTAGTCTAAGATCTGTCCTGGCTTCTCCTTTTCAACACATATCCTGCCTCTTAAATTGCAGTATTTCTCATCAGTGATGTGGTATTACTATTTAATAGTTACTAGAATGATCACAAATTTATTCCTTTTTAACTATACAACATGAGTCGAAGCTGAGATTTTCTTACTTTCATGACATAGAATTGTGGAACAGTCCTGCAAGATATATTTAGGCATGAATTACTTTGCTCTATATGGAGTAGCCTACAGCACATAACTTCTTTGGTGGTGACAAGCAAATGTCACCAGATCAAGAGGTCTCTAAACCTCTACACCAGCGATGGATTCCACCTTCTCCTCAGTGTCTTGGGGAGGCTGAATCCAGAGACATGATTGATCTCCCTGACAGGACAGGGCTCTGGGCTGGGATTCCACATAACTTTTTACCGGGATATTTGGGAATCCTTGCTACTGTGCCATATCAGCCTCCAAATGGAAGATGACAAGAAAGATATTCACTTAGAAATGACAAAGAAGCAAAGTCCCCCACACCACTCTCAGAAGCAAAATCAAGAGGACTAGCACTATTATTAACCTGTAAGTTAAGAAAGCCTAACAGAAAAAATTCTTACAATACATCTGAGCCACAGGCAGAGCTGACTTAGCCACTGATGCATGTTGTGCATTTTTAAGGAAAATGAATTAAGTGTAGTAAGGTTTTAGGACCCAATATATTTATAACAGATGAAAAAGGATTCTGTTGTACAAGCTAATTTCTTGAATAAAAAAATGGAAGAGAATGTTTTTCTGTATCTTGCAATGGAAAGTCAGATAGGTGCAATTATTTCTCCTCCTTGTTGAAACAACTATCTAGTATAAATGCATTTGCAACTTTGGGCTGTGTGCCCAAGGTTTTGCAAGCGTTATTTATGCAATATATATAGCATGGCACTGCAGTACATGCAATTTAGATATTGTAGTCTATTATACAAGTAAGCTTTCAAAGACAACATTTCTTCCATGTGGTTCAAGGTTACGTACGAGCACCTATCTCTGCTTTGCAAATTTTTCATTACAGATTTTTTTATAAATGTTTATGAATTTAGGTGACTTTTCATTAGTTTTACTGTTAAAGTTATAATAGATTACAGAGTTCCTTATCAAGATGCAAAAAGGCTCCAAAGGAAATACTGTTTCCATTCAAAGGAAAACAGGTAACTCCCTTCATGAAACTCCCTTTCTTGTTTTCTGTGAAGGATTGAAATAAGAGTGAAAAATACTTGATGTCCACAAAGGATACATTAATTGTGTGCTGTGTTTTAAAAGAATGCTTGGAGGAGGGGAAGTGAAGGCTGTACAGTTTTTATCTAGTTTGTGCATTTGGGATGTGAGAAGCAAAATTTCATATATCAGAAGTATCAGTGGGTTTGAAAAATGGAAACTGGGCACTTGAAGCAATGGCAGATGAAGGAATAGATTACTTCATAAAGCTCAGTAGCACAGACCTGCTTGGAATATCTGACCAAAAGATAAGCAGGAGACAGGTCATGAAGGCTTTATGTCACAAAATAAATTCCTTACAGTAGGAATTACTAACAGAAAAAGTTTGCACCCTTATTTTTTTCTTGCCAAAGTTTTAACATGCAGTTAACTGGAAGCTTTTCCCTTTATTCCGACTATATGTAATTAAGTCTAATATTACTTGAAGTCAAATAATTTCAAACTATGGGGACAAAAGCAGTCCCAAACAGGATTTTCCTGTCATTGCTCAAAATGCTGAATGTACAAATGGTACAAAAACACCTTCCCTTTGAGAAGGTTAAAATCTGAATACAACCGACATGTTTTAAAAGATTAAGAATAAAAAAAACAAACAAAAAAAAAATGTTATCTCCATTATTCAGATAGGAAATTGAGGCACAGAAAGAATAAAAACTTCTCAAGGTCAAATAAGAAGTCTCTTCAAATACTATCTTTCTCTCTAACATACCTCATTATAAATTTACAGTTATTTGGAGAAATATGGTAGTCACCAACATAATATACTTCACCATAGGATGTTTTTTCTTATCATTATATCTAAATTCAGATCAAACTAACACCAACAATCTGCTCTGAACACAGCTTAGTGAGCCAGCTAAAAGCAGTACACATACCAACAGGATAAAAACAGCCAGCATTTAGCCTTTGAAATACTTTATTTCCAACTAGGAACTTTATAAAGACTCCCTGTAGAAACAGATTTCTCTTTTTCCCAACTTCAGTATAATTTCATGTGCTTTTCCTTTGGATGATAGGAACAGGGAAGTGATCGTCCCCCTGTACTCGGCACTGGTGAGGCCACACTTGGAATACTGTATTCAGTTCTGGGCCCCTCACTCCAAGAAAGATATTGAACTGCTGGAGCAGGTCCAGAGAAGGGCAATGAAGCTGGTGAAGGGTCTGGAGCACAAGTGTGATGAGGTACAACTGAGGGAACGGAGGTTGTTTTGCCTGGAGAAAAGGAGGCTCAGGGGGACCTTATCACTGTCTAAAACTACTTAAAAGGAGTTTGTAGCAAGGTGGGGGATCAGTCTTTTCTCCCAAGTAACAAGCGATAGGAAGAGAGGACACGTCCTCAAGTTCACCAGGGAAAATTTAGATTGCATATTAGGGAAAATTTCTTCCCTGAAAGGGGAAGCATTGGAAGCACTGGAACAGGCTTCCCAGGGAAGTGGTTGAGTAACCATCCCTGGAGGTATTAAAAAGATGTGTAGATGTGGCACTTTGAGACACGGTTTAGTGGTGGACATGGCACTGCTGGATCAACAGTTGGACTCAATGATATTAAAGATCCTTTCCAAACTGAAAAAAATCCCATGGCTCTGTGGTTCTATAAGCTTATGAAGGACATTGTAAAAGTGTGTATACACCAATTAAAGAAAACTGAGTCCACAATAAAGCTGTCTGGACTATTTTGGAAAGGATACAAACTTAAATTAAATATTCCAGCCTCAGAAGCTGTCACTGCAAAGGAAAGCTGTGTTATTGATCTGGTATCAGACATAGTTTACAGCAGGTGAACATGATGGACGTGGCTCCCTTAATTACAGTGAACCAAAGCAGGAAGAGTTCTGCTGATGTCTAGACTTGTAGCAGGAGCAACTCAGCAGAGCAACTCAGCAAGGAGACAAGGGAATCAGGTCCTCCCACTTCAGGAAGATGGTGTCACACTTTAGTGATGACTTGACAGGAGGAAAATTCCAGTATTCATACATGATAAATCACATGCATTGAGCTGAGCATACAGCTTGCAGTCAGCACTTTCCTGTGAGCAGTGTAAGCACCAGAACCATGCGGTGAAGCATCTGCTCACAATTTTCCAAGCTTACTAATGATCTCAGCATTTGCTGTCTTCAGATGAATAAGGAATGCCAAATGACTATTTTAGAGTCAGTTAGAGTGTCAGGAGAGGTGAATCATGTTGGCATTATCTAAGGTAAGAGAGCAGGAAGTTGCTTCCAATCACCTTTAAGAAAAGACTTTCTTCCAGCCGTAGACAGCAAGTCCCTGGTACCATTCATATAAATAAACCTGAGAGCCAGATTTGGTTCAACAGTTTCTCTAGCCTCCATCACAGTCAGATTCATTCCTGTCTCCTGTCTTAGCAGTGCCAATTGCTCTGGGTACACAGCCGAGTGGTTACATCCTTCTTGCATAGAAGCAGCTCCCACTAACTCTTATACAACCAGAAAAATAGTTGTGTATGGGAGAATTAATTACACAGCCTCCATTTATTATTTACCTGTTGTGACAGGAGGTGCAATTAAAATTAAGAAGCTGTTTTTACTGCTCATTCCTGTATGCTCTTTTCCCAGATAAGGAGAAGCAACAAAGTACTGCTTTTAAACTGTCTCAGTGTTTTGCTCACACAGGTTTTATCTATTTTTTTGCTAGGAACTAAAATTTCTTATTGAAAAGGTGAGCTTTCCCAAGAGTAAGTCTCTGCAACCTTATTTTCAGTAAAGTTGACTTTAATAATTCCCCAAGACAGTATCCTCCAGACATTATCCCTACACTGTGATCCCAATGGTCTGGTCTGCCTGACACACATGCCCTGCATGGATAACACTGAAAAAGCAGTCTGTTACATTAGTCAGCCATGCTATGGGGCCAAGACTAACATATTGATTTAAAAGCAGTCTGAAGATGAAAAAATATTCATAACTCTAGGACACATATTTTGTATTATGGTGAAATAAGTACTGAATAATTGATTTTTTTAAATAATTTTAATATGGAAATGATAACATGAAAAGTCTTTGCTTTCATGAGTCCTCCCTTAACCAATCATAGCATTTTTTTCTAAGCATTATCATTCAATTATTTTAAAATGCAAACCAAAAAATATGGCAACTAATACTGGGTGCATTTACAATTTAATTTGTTCTAAATTCTCTCCATGACCAAATGTGCCAAGTGCCAACTACAGTCTCTTCCCAGCAGCAGTTAAAGGCAGTCAGAACCTCCCTGACAGCACCTAGCATCTTGCAGAACACAGCACCTGACACCAAAAAAAACCCAAAGCATTTTGAATGTCATTGAAACACAGTGATCTCTCAACTAGAACGTGTTAGCTGTTTCACAGAGCATACCAAGTCTGTTTAACAGTACGAGACAGAAAAGACAGACATGCAATGCATATACCCGCAGAAGGATTTTTAAGTCAGCAGGATACAATGGTCCAGACCGAAGAATATCACCTTACCATATTCCCCTGACATGGAAGGTAAATCATTACCTTTAATTATCATACAAGACCTGATATCAGAGTCGTGCCTCCTGTTGAAGAACATCTCTCTAACTGCATAATCCCATAAAAAAATCACGCTTATATTGTATATTACCAGCTGAAAGGAAACCTTTATTGAAGCAGAATGCCATATTTCATGCCTTCCACCCCAACTTCAGCAGCCTACCAAAACCTCAAATGGAAGAGCAAAGAGGGTTTCAACATTACAAAAAATATAGCCACAAGTGTTATAAGTGCTTTATAAAAGTTTAGAAAGAAAAGCCCAGTACTCAACTAGCAAAAAATGTCACTGTGATATAAACAGCTGATTCATGTTAGCTGGGCCAGAATCAGAGAAGCTGCTGAGAGAATCAGAGCTGAGTTGCCTGGTCGTTAAGGCCAGGTTGTTCATGGTTTTACCCAGCTGGGGTTAGAAACCTCCAAGGACAGAGACCACGCAGAGGTTGCTTCTCTGGGCAAACTGTGCCTCTCCCTGACTGTCCTTATGGGAAAAAAGACCCCATCTGAATGTCTGCTGTTTCAGCTTAGGGCTGCTCCCTCTCCTTGAGGACTTCCCCACAGGCACTGGGGACTGCTGGTAGGTTCTTTCAAAACCATTTCTGCTCCAAGCTGAACAAGCCCAGCTCCTCCAGCCTCTCCCCACAGGGCAGGTACAGTAGTCCCTACCAGCTTGATGGTCTCAACCAAACTTCCTCTGGTTTATCAACTTCTCTATGGTTTTTGCACTCCCAATATCAGATTCAGTAATCCAGATGTGGTCTATCAAGTACTGAGCAGAGGGGGATAATGAATCCCTTCACTGTCCATATAGCCGAGGCTGCTATTGCCACCTTTGCTACCACGACTCACCTCTGGCTCATGTCTCATTTGCTAGCCACCAGGACACTCAGGGCCTTTCCCACAGAGAAACAACTGGAACAACTCTTCATTTGCAAACTCTATGAAAGCAGCAGACAGCAAATGACAGTGCTCCACAGCAGACACTAGACAGCAGCAGGCACACACCTATGCTAGCTCAGCTGCTGTGCTGCAAGCAGTTGAGTTGTGGTTACCTGACTCAGGACTGAGCACAAACACATGTAATACTGGTAAACACACCTCAACCCACATGTCCACGTTAGTATGACTTTCGGCAAAGGCATAATTGCATACGATTAATATATGAGAACACTTCATACCTTAGACCTTACTTAAAGACTTATTGTCAATTGTTACAGTCCTGGAAGTAGAGCTGTGTAACATCAGCTTTGCTACTCTGCAAATGTCTATCATAAATAAATCAGGAATTATCCATTTGAAAAAATTATCTTTGAAAACAGTTACTGCTTTTCCTCCTCACAGTTCCCTGTAAAGTATAGACAATTGCCCCCTGGTTAAAGCTCAATGTGTAAAGTTTACTCTAAACCAAAGTATATGATCAGTTTCATAGAAGTGAAATACTTAACCCCAATCAAAAATTAAGCTCTCAGTGTCAAGCTATGCATTTTTATTTATTTTTTTGTCTTTTTTTGGTAGATTTGTATCAGCAACACAAGTTTGACTGAAAAGCAGTAAAGCTTACTAACACTTAGGAAGGAGAATAAGCTGGATAAATCATATGAATGGATGCAAATAGCCAACTATCTCATTTTGATACCTATTAAGACAGTCGCACTTCAATGGTGAATGACATCATTTTGACATGCAACATTTCTGAAAGTTTATTACAGCAATTATTCTTCAACATGAATGTAAGCTTCCAGAATTTTTTATGTCTCAGGTACATCCTGCTCTGTGTTTCTCACACCCTCTATCCACCAGGAGCATAGATGATAAGAGTATCTCTGGTTCTGTAGAACCCCTATAAAACCACTTCAGATAATTTCAAGACCAAGGCCTGCACAGATGCAAGTCTGTCACAGATATTTGGACTCAAAGCCTTTGAAACTTCTCTAATCACTGAGTATTGCACAATAAATCTCCACTGCAATATCAGGCCAGATTGTCTCAAAGGCACAAAATATATGTATACAAATGTAGTAACAGTGCACAGTGATGTAGCTGCCTACATCCTAAATTTCATTTGTTGGAGCAAGAATTCCTTGGTTCATTAGGACGGTCACTAAACTTTCCTTTCAGCTAAAGGAAGCAAAGTCCCTTGAAAGAGCACATACCAAGTACATTTGCTGTACACTGTAGAATTCCTGAGACATCTTCAGTTTCTTCATTGCCAGAGCAGTCTGTATAGGAGCATCTGTATGATATATTGTGAAAGTTCTTCTCTGCATCCCTGTAACTAGTGAAAAGAAAAAGTTAAAAAGTTGTAGTATCTCCTTATACAAACGTAAGGTCAACAAATGTCTTTCAGAAGCAGTGGTAAAGGGTAACTTTAGCTTCCTTTCTCTCCTCCTTCCTTCCTTCCATTTCCTCCCTTCTATTCATGCATTATCACACATAGATGACCCTGCATTAGTAGCCTGGGTACTTCAAGTATTATACTAGAATCTGGAATATCATCTGTAATGCAAATGAATACATTAGAATAGAATAGTTCCAAAGGGCTGACATATGAGGGAAGGGCATTATACATGTCTGTCCTGGATATATCATTCTGACTGGTGTTTTGTGTGTAACAAAGTTGTACAGTAAACTCTAAGCAAAATGTTTGTGAGGCAGTGGTGAGTATCTAATAAGAATAATAAATCCTTCACACCACATTAGATTAGCACTTCAAGTCTAAAACTTGGCTTTCTCCATGAATGAACTTCTGAAAAGATCTCAGCAGAATTAAGGATGTCAAGCCGCAACTCAATATGCTATCAAGAATAAAGTTTGTGTTATAGCCTGCTTGAGAAAAAGTTAAAAAGAATCCCACCACTGATGAAAGGCACAGAGCAATGGTCCAATCAGCAAGAAAGCAGCTGCCATCTAAATTATTATATTTGACTTGGTTTTGTTGTTTTTCCCTAATTCAACAGAAACAGAACAGAAGCTGAAACTATGTTTAGTTATCATTAGCACCTGCTTTACGAGATGATAATAAGGACAGAAGAGGGAATACAAGTGAAGAAAATATTGCCCCAGAGTGATAATCACTAGGCAAAATATACAATCGATTTACCTCATTACACAGAGAAAAGCTTGACTGATAAGTATTTTATTAACATTTTTGTTATTCTTTCATACTTTGTTTATACTTCCTAAATCATGAATAGCAGTTTTAAGGATTTTACTCTTCATCTGGTTAATGTCTGCATAATCTCAGCACCTGGGTTGCCAGCACCTGTGGAAAAGGACTAGAAAGGCTTCAGAGCTGAACAGCACATTACCCCCAACAGGGAAAATGGTTCTCCAGGGGAGGTAATGTATATTGGGAAGAGTGGGCTCATATTAGACACGGAAAACCCAGTGGTAAGAGCTGGTGCACTCTGCAGTGAGCTGCATGGTCTGCTCTGCTTTCCAAGTCCCCAGTGATGCCAGACCACATACCTGACACACTGCCCAAACTGTCATGGCCCATGGTCACGGCCCAACCCCACCACCATGCCAAGAGGCATGATCTCTTCAGCCAGTGTCACCAACTCCATGAATGACACTACAGCCAATCCTCTCATCTGGAGGTTCTACAAGCCTCAGTGCTGTGTCCTGCACTTGGGTCACAACAATTGACCATACAATGTTACAGGCTTGGGGAAGAGTGAATGAAAAGCTGCCCAGAGGAAAAGGACCTGGGGGTGTTGGTCAACAGCTGGAAGAACATGAGCCAGCTTGCGCCCAAGTGAAAGCCAACAGCATCCTCGCCACACCTAAAATCCTGTGTTCAGTTCTGGGTCCCTCACTACAAGAAAGACATTGAGGTGTTGGAGGGGGTCCAGAGAAGGGAAGTGAAGCTGGTGAAGGGTCTGGAGCACAAGTGTCATGAGGAGCAGCTGAGCTTTCTACAACGGTAGGGGGCTGTAGCAAGGTGGGTGACTGTCTCTTCTCCCAAGTAACAAGTGGTAGGATGAGAGGAAATGCCCTCAAGTTGCACCAGGGAAAACTTAGATCAGATATTAGGAAAAATTTCTTCCCTGAAAGGGTTGCCAAACACTGGAACAGGCTTCCCAGGGAAGTGGTTGAGTCACCATCCCTGGAGGTATTCAAAAGATGTGTAGATGTGGCACTCTGGGACATGGTTTAGTGGTGGACTCCACGGTACTGGATTAACAATTGGACTCAATGATATCAAAGATCTTTTCAAGCTAAGAAATCCCATGATTCTATGATTATATGGTTACATCTTGGCCAGGACAGATCTGATGAACACTTACGTGTTACCAGGTGTCAGTGCCCAGCTGCTGGCAGAGTGGCTGCAGGGGCTGTTGTGAGGAAATATGTGGGCTGCCCCATGCTGAGCACAGCCAGTGCCAGCCGCTGCTTCTGGGGAAATGAAGACAGGGCAAAACATTTCATGGAGGTGTGAGGTGTGAAAGAAACATCCCGGCAGACACCCAGGTCAGTGCAGAAGGAGAGGAGGAGGTGCTCCAGGTGTTGGAGCAGAGATTCCTCTGCAGCCCATGGCGTAGCCCATGGTGAGGTAGGCTGTGCCGCTGCAGCACATAGAGATCCAAGGTGGAGCAGGTGGATGTGTCCTGAAGGAAGCTACAGCCTTTGAAAAGACTGTGCTGGAGCAGGGGAACAGCAGTTTCCTTTCTAAATTGGAGAGACATCAAGTTGATGGATGGACCACTCAGTGGATAAAGAACTGGCTGGATGGCTGCACACAAAGAGTTGTGGTCAATGGCTCAATGTCCAGCTGGAGACCAGTAACGAGTGGTGTCCCTCAGGGATCGGTGTTGGGACCGGTCTTGTTTAACATCTTCGTCGCTGACATGGACAGTGGGATTGAGTGCGCCCTCAGCAAGTTTGCCGATGACACCAAGCTCTGTGGTTCAGTTGATACGCTGGAGGGAAGGAATGCCATGCAGAGGGACCTCGACACACTTGTGAGGTGGGCTGATGCCAACCTCATGAAGTTTAACCATGCCAAGTGCAAGGTCCTACACCTGGGTCGGAGCAATCTCAGGCACAGCTACAGGTTGGGCAGAGAAGAGATTCAGAGCAGCCCTGCCGAGAAGGACTTGGGGGTGTTGGTTGATGAGAAAATGAACATGAGCAGGCAGTGTGCACTCACAGCCCAGAAAGCCAACAGTATCCTGGGCTGCATCAAAAGGAGCGTGACCAGCAGGTCGAAGGAGGTGATCCTGTCCCTCTACTCTGCTCTTGTGAAACCTCACCTGGAGTATTGTGTGCAGTTCTGGTGTCCTCAACATAAAAAGGACATGGAACTGTTGGAACAAGTCCAGAAAAGGGCCACGAGGATGATCAGGGGGATGGAGTTCTCTACAGTGAGCATCGTGAGGCACTGGAACGGGTTGCCCAAAGAAGTTGTGAATGCTCCATCCCTGGCAGTGTTGAAGGCCAGGTTGGACAGAGCCGTGGGTGAGATGGTTTAGGGTGAGGTGCCCCTGCCCATGGCAGGGGGGTTGGAACTAGATGATCTTAAGGTCCTTTCCAACCCAAACTATTCTATTCTATAACAGCATGAGGAGGTTGGAGCAGCAGAGACGAGTTCTTATGGACTGACCACAAGCCCCATCCCCCTGCACCACTCAGGGCAGGAGTCAGGAATGCTTTTATATCAACCCGAAAGCTTTTCTCATCTTATTATATAGGACATCCGCTAGAGACAGATACTACTTTAGCCAGCTCATACTGGTGTTCACAAACTTAGTGTACTGTAAATCACAGGAATTCTAGGTTTTCAGTGTCCCAGTTTTAAAGTTTGTCCATTTAAAAAACTACATCTAAGCCACATGTAGCCATAAATAAAAAGCTGCATTGTAATTGCACACAGGCTTCCCTCAAGGCACTGCATCATCCTCTGAAGTATCCGAATGTGACACTTGAAGCAATTTTTTCAGCAACTGAAAACATTAGCAGCCAGAAGGCTTCTCCCCCTGCCTTCTCCCGTCACAGCTACCTGCCAAGACTGGCTCCCTCACTGCCCCCAGGTGCCACCAGACTGCTAATATTGCAGATATCACCTCCAAGCTACAGCTCCCTGAGAATGTTAACCAAACATTGAGAAACCAGAAAGGACAACTCCCTCCGGTGCACTGAGATCTGAAACTGTGTCATAAACGCTAAAAAGACCCTCATTATAGCTTGAAAATAAACCAAAAAACAAACAAACCACAAAACCTTACATCTGTGTAATTAAATTCAGAGGACAGCATTCTTCATTTGTCATATGGCATAGTCATTGAATGGCTACAGACATACAGCCATTCTATCCTGTCTGTTAGGAAAAGCAAGCTGTGGCAGTAAAATATCATGCAAGTAAGGAAAAGGTTGAAAGGAGATTACTTTAATCTGTAAGGGAATTCCTTAGGTTTTCATGCTGTTAGTTGCTATTACCTTCTTATTCCTCAGTCATCTATTAATTTTCTAAATGAACTCTTAGGAGGTGGCTTTAAGCCCTGTCTCTGCAAAAACCTGGAAGTATGTAACAGTGTATGTGTGTGACAGGCACTGATGCAGGATTTTTAAAGATTTGGATCCTCAAGTCATGGAATAAACAACATTCTCAGCCAGCTCTGTGAAAAGCAAATTGGTATAGATCTTATACTTTTATAGAAAAGATTCCCTATTTTCTTCATATAGGAAACACTGAGTTCTGATGCTCTGAGAATCTGAGAGAAAAAGTAGAAAGCTTGGCATGCAAGGCTGTCACTTGGGAAGTACAGAGCAAAACATTACCACACACCTTGCATTACCTCACATTAACACTTACCCAATAACTTGATGCTCAAAATACTGCAGTGTCCTTTGAAGAGTTTGCCGAATGGTCTGGGGCTATGGAAGAATAATACAAATTGTAAGATTAGGGAAGTATAGTACAGTTTAATTAACAGATATTTTAGCACACTATTTTTCTACAGTTTTACTCCTCTTCCATCTTCTACCTTCCAGAGGCCCACCACAATGATATTATTTTTCAAATGAGGTATTTTTAATCCCTTGTATGTTACTTCACCATTTAAATAGAATGAATTTTGCAATGTGACATAATTAATAGTCCTTACAAGACTAGTTGTGCATAACAAAGGAGCTGCTTCACTATTACCTCTCAAAAACAATCACCCACCAATTATCTCAGTTATTAAAAATAATTATTTTTAAATAGTCTTCAAGAAAACGCTATTACTTTGTGATGAAATTATCATCAGGAAAAGGCATTTGGTTTTTAAACTTTGTATGCTCCTTAGGGCATTTTGTACTAAAGAATATGTCATGGTTTAACCCCAGCCAGCAACTAAGTACCACGCAGCGATGCGCTCAGTCCCTGTACCCCTTTGTGGGACAGGGAGGAGAATCAAAAAAAGGTGAAACCCATGGGTTGAGATCAGAACAGTTTCACAAATTAAATAAAATATTATTATAATTATTATTAAAACAAAGATAAAACCAGAAAGGAATAAACCCCAATAAACACAAGTGAGGCACAGCAACCACAATTGCTCACCACCCAATGACTGATACCCAGCCTGACCCAAGCAGTGATCTGGCCCTTCCAGGTGACTCTCCCAGTTTATATACTGGGCATGACGTGCTGTGGTATGGAATACCCCTCTGGTTAGTTTGGGTCAAGTGTTCTGTCTCTGTTCCCTCTTGGCTTCCCATGCCCCACCTCATTGGCAGAGCATGAGACTGAAAAGTCCTTGATCCAGGTAAGCATTATTTAGCAACAACTAAAACAAACAAACTCAGACTAAAGCCAAAACACAGCATTGCACCAGCTACTAGGAAGAAAATTAACTCTATCTCAGCCCAAACCAGGACAGAATATTATAAAGATACAATTTATTTTGGCTTACATTCCTGACAAGCTGTGACTCTCCAGTAATCTTTTAGATTATTTTATTTTATTTTCCTTACTACTACTGCCAAGGCTATACTTATTATTTTGAATTAATGCACGCGAGATCTCTGAGTAAATAAAGCAAATGTGAAATCCATGTAATTCTATCTTGAATTTTCCAAGTCACTTACGGCAAAAACATCATTCTTTCAAAAAGACTAGTCTGTACAATATCTGAGGTTTTCCACATGTCCATTTTGTTCTGGTGCCAGAGGTTAGACAAAGGTACACAACTGGGATTTATAAGCCTTCCTTTTGTATCAGAGGCCCACAGGGATATTTTGATCAGGTCTGCAGCAGCAGATACTCAAGTATTAGAGATATTTGGTACTTCCCTACTTTTTGGAAAGGATATCTAATTGTTTTGTAAATTAATATCCGAAATGTCCCTGAAACAGACTAGAGGAATTTAGTTCTAAAACTGCCATCATCTTTGACAGTCTCAGATTTTGCTTACTGCTATACAAATGCTGTACAAAACTGTGTAGTTCGGGAGGTGAGCTTTCTACCTGCTCTTGCTTCTGAGTTTGCAGGAGGAGGTATCTGTTTTGATGACAGCAGGAATGAAGAAGTGTACAGTAGGCTGCACTAGGTTTGTACAATAGTAAAAATCTCTTTTTAATACCAAACTATAAGAACATGTCTCCCCTTTTGAATTCAAATGTGTAGAAAGGCATGCATTTAACAAGTGCATGAGCGGACTCAGAAAAAGTTTAGGCCCTTTTTATCATGGCCTGTAATGACAGGAAAAGGGGTAGTGGTTCTAAACTAAAAGAGGGTAGATTTAGACTAGATATAAGAAAGGAATTTTTCACTGTGAGGGTGGTGAGGTGCTTGCACAGGGTGCCCAGAGAAGCTGTGGCTGCCCCATCCCTGGCAGTGTTCAAGGCCAGGTTGGACAGGGCTTGGAGCAACCTGGTCTAGTGGAAAGTGTCCCTGTCTGTGGAGAGGAGCTAGGACTAGACAAACTTTAAAGGCCCCTTCCAACCCAAACCATTCTATAACTATATGAACAAAAATATAAGAAAGAGTTACTGGGTTTTTCTCTAATTCTGTATCAGATAAATACTTCTCTTCCCTGTGGGAGCTAAGTTTCATGTGCTAAAAGGCATTGAAAGTTACACGTTCTCTTGGAAAACACAGTGGAAACACCATATGACTGAAACCATCATGTCTATCTCCCTTCTCAGTGATTCAGGCGGTGTTGAAGCCCTTAGGCCTGCTGGGCTACTAAAAGTGATTCAGCAGCTTTCCTGCTCTCAGCAGGCAGAAAAATCCAGCCTTCACATATAGAAAAGATGCCTCTTCCCTCACTAGCAATGGAGAAAATCCAAATGGCATTAAGCAAAGAGGTCCATAGAGCTGCCATCTCCCATCTCCATACAGCATTTTCCTCAGCCGCACTCTCTACACACAGGACATTAGTACTTCACCAGCAACTCCTCTGACATGAAATAGGTAACGGTAGAAATGTTTGATTGTTAAATTAAATCTCCCTTCCGGCTCTCCCTTTACAGCATGAGTATGGAAGGCAGAAATGCCTGCTACCACAGCAGAGAGAAAATAAATAGCGTTTTATCTTCTCAGGCAGTTTTGGAGCTTACAATACCTGAGAAATCTTCCAAGGACTGTCTTTGCCTTACACACAGATGTTGCACTCCTTACCCAGGGAATAATCGTTTTGATTATCTCAGGATTTGACCATACAAGCAACCCAAACCCTGAGCTTACATCATCAGTAGACCTCCCTTCTCCTGCAGTGCTGAATGAAAGCATAAAAAATACTCCATGTTAACTCCCTCTTCTGAAAGCTAAATCAGCTGCCAGCTGTTTTGAGACAATTTTACCCCATGAACTCATACCCCTTTTCACTGCTATCTCCTATCAAATCTTAGAAACGAAGTGCAGACAAGAAATAGGATTTATGATTAAAACACTGGTCATAAACAGAGCTCTATGCAATGTGCTCTCAGCCAGTATGAAAACTGACCTGAGGAGTCACAAAGTCTTTCTTCACTTCTGACAAGAATTATGACGGCATGTCACTGTGCACAGTTCAAAAGCCACTGCACTCACCTTTTCAGTTTGCTGTATTTCATCTGTGGTGAATGTCATTATGCTGTAGATGCAATTCTGTAACTATGACCATGACTAACCAAAACCGAGACGAGATATGACACCTGCTCATAGCTGCATACAAGAGTAGTTTGCTGTACCACTTCTCCCGTTACTGACTATGCATTGCCCATGAGAGAGAAGGTGAGCAGGAAAACATTTCCACCTCTTTTCTTCATCCAGGGGCAAGACTGGATGGAGGAAAACAGCTAAACCTTTTCCTAGTAGCATGAAACACACAACCTTTCCAAGAAGAATAATTCTGCTGTTCAGGGAGCTAAAAGATAGCTTACAACAGCTTTCCCCCCTGCTATATAAGTGTGCTACACAGGTACCCAGTGGCACTTATTTACTGGAGAGGTTTTAAAGCCTCATGACCACTTCCAGTGAAAGACTTAATATAAATAGAAAATAACAACTGTTGCCTAAACCAGTAAATGTTACCAACTCATTTTGATTATAATGATTTACTAATATTTGGTATGCATTACAAAAGGAATAGTCACATCAGCTCAATGTTTCTAAGGGCAAATCAAATTGTGACATGCCAACATCTTCATCGCTGACATGGACAGTGGGATTGAGTGCGCCCTCAGCAAGTTTGCAGATGACACCAAGCTGTGTGGTTTGGTTGATACACTGGAGGGAAGGAATGCCATCCAGAGGGACCTTGACACGCTTGTGAGGTGGGCTGATGCCAACCTCATGAAGTTTAACCATGCCAAGTGCAAGGTCCTACACCTGGGTCGGAGCAATCCCAGGCACAGCTCCAGCTTGGGCAGAGAAGAGATTCAGAGCAGCCCTGCGGAGAAGGACTTGGGGGTGTTGGTTGATGAGAAAATGAACATGAGCCAGCTTCAGTGTGCGCTCACAGCCCAGAAAGCCAACCGTATCCTGGGCTGCATCAAAAGGAGCGCGACCAGCAGGTCGAAGGAGGTGATCCTGCCCCTTTACTCTGCTCTTGTGAGACCTCACCTGGAGTATTGTGTGCAGTTCTGGTGTCCTCAACATCAAAAGGACATGGAACTGTTGGAACAAGTCCAGAGGAGGGGCACAAGGATGATCAGGGGACTGGAGCACCTCCTGTATGAAGACAGGCTGAGAAAGTTGGGGCTGTTCAGCCTGGAGAAGAGAAGGCTGCTTGGAGACCTCATAGCAGCCTTCCAGTATCTGAAGGGCCTATAGGGATGCTGGGGAGGGACTCTTCATTAGGGACTGTAGTGATAGGACAAGGGGTAACGGGTTAAAACTTAAACAGGGGAAGTTTAGATTGGATATAAGGAGGAAATTCTTTCCTGTTAGGGTGGTGAGGCCCTGGAATGGGCTGCCCAGGGAGGTTGTGAATGCTCCATCCCTGGCACTGTTCAAGACCAGGTTGGACAGAGCTTTGGGTGACATGGTTTAGTGTGAGGTGTCCCTGCCCATGGCAGGGGGGTTAGAACTAGATGATCTTAAGGTCCTTTCCAACCCTAATTATTCTATGATTCTATGAATATTGCTATAGTTAACTGTAAATTAATCCAAGAATTGCTACATCAAATCATATCCAAACTCTGTTTGCAATGATGGTATACAAGGTAGAAGGGAACACTGGAGATATTCAGACTGATCTCTTGCATGGCAGAGGCCATAGGACTTCCCTGAATTAATTCAGAAGCCAGACATTATGCCATGGCTAATCCTAATGTGTCATAATAAATAGTAACACATCACCAAATCAATGAATCATACAGGTTTGATGGAACTTCTGGAGGTCTTTCCTGTGCAATGCAACTCTGCACCTCTGTGAAAAGTCTGGATCCATCTTCTCTACACACCCTGATTAGGTGGGTGTAGATTACATTAAGATACCCCCAAAACTGTATTTTCTTAAAAGCTGAACAGACACAGCACCCCCAGCCTCTCCTCAGATGTCAGGTGCTCCATCCCCTGACCATCCTGGCCATCTTCTGCTGGCACCCGTTAACAATCCCTGAGGCATATGCAGAGGTAACTAGTTGCTAATTCAAACTTTGTGACTCTGATGGCCACCTTTTGAGCCATCAGGTCTAGTCAATATTCTACACACATCACCCCCTTAAGCAGGCCATATCTCACGAATCTGGCTCTAATGACACTATGGGCGACCATGACAGACTTTTCTAGAGTCATGGTAGACAACATCCCTCCATCCACTGAGACAGTTATCTCAAGGTCTCCCCTGGCTGTATCACTGGTGCCCATAATGCATGAGCAGCAGGGGTCATAGTCCAAGAGACAAACAAGCTTTGGCAGCTTCTTCGCAACGCAATGTCTGAGCTCTTGGCAAGCAACAAACCTCCTGAGGCAGCAAGTCAGGCTGGTGAATGAGTGCCTCTGTCTCTTTAGGAGAAAGCTTCTGCTACCTATCACCCTCCTTTTCTTGAAGCCTCTAAGGGTTGAGGCTTAGATGGCTCTGATGCCTCATCGCAAGGGAGGTCACTTCTCCCACTTATTTCCAGGGCAGTGTAACTGGTGAACCACTGGTGGAAAAGGGGCCTTAGTTGTGTTGTCAGAAGTAACGAACTTCCAGCCTTCTCCATCTCAGAAGTTTATACCCTTCACCCTCAAGGGTTATCTCTATTTTTCCCTCCTTCCTTTCAACATGGGGCTCAGGTTCTTGGTTGTGTCTCTGGAAAGACCTGTCCACCCTCCCTGATGTGTACAACCTGCTCACCGTCTACCACAGCTCTTTCACGTGGCACCTCAATGCTGTAAGCAGAGTACGCTGTTGTTGCACACCAGCAGGCAGCATCCCTGACCGTCACAGCCCTGCCATGGCAGTGACTGTTATTCCACCAGCCACTGCTGTTTGCAGGATGCACTCATGGAGAAATCTGCCCTTTTTGTTAGACCTCACTCTGTTCTCCAGTAGTGTGAAACTGGTTTCGAGACCTGAAGCTAGAGGAATAATAGCTCTTCAAAAGCACTTTTATGACTAATTGGAGAAAATCTTTATGAAGATACTTGTCTAAATGAACTAAAAATATTCTTTCTTTTTTTTTTTTTATTCAGACAACTTCCTTTGAAAATGGATTCCAGTTTAAACACTGTGTACAATTTTGGGGATTTTGGGGGATTTGGCTTTGGTTTTTTCTTTAAGTTTAATTTTCCCAACTTTTAACTTCATTGCTGCCAGTTTTAGAGACAAAGAGACGGGGACTTCCACTTTAATTGTGTCCTTTGTTGTAAATGTCTTTCCTAAAGCAATCTAAAGTAAGCTTTCCAATCTTCTCAAAGGACAGAGATTTAAGCCGATTCCCTAGCCATTCTCTGTTGTTTCTGGAATGTCTTTCATTTGATGGCAACTCCTTCAGAAATAAATGGTAGGGCTCATCTGCCCAACTGTAGGCACCCAAAGTGATTCATTTCATACTATGGTTGATATCTAACACATGTCTGAAGACTCAGTCTTTAGAAATACCCATTTCTTTCTTTTGTCTAGAAAATATGTTGAGTGATTGCTTTAGACTTAGACATCTTTTAAATATTTAAGTAAAGACAGACAAAACCCACCCAGAGGTGACAGACCAGCACACAGTGTCCTAGATGACTCAGTCTAAATTTGCATAAATGCAGTTCCAAATATTCCATCCCATTCCTTCTGCATCCTAAGATAACCAAATAGAATTAGAAAACAAGGGGACTATACAGAACAGGAAGGTCTGAGCCAAGAGAGCAGCCAGGTACATAGACAGCTTCTCCTTAACCCTAACAAGGCTTCAAAGACCTTCAAGGAAAGCTAAGTGGCTCCTAGCTGAGCCTCAGAAGTGCTTCAGCAGCCAGGCTCATGAAAAATCGAATGCTTAAAATGTTAAACATGGAAGTCGAAGCACTGAAGAGCGTAATAGGCTCAGCAAGAAACCACTTTGCTTCTGTCACAGTTTCTTTGCAGAAGTCTGTTGGGTCAGGGGGCTCCTCCAGACTCTTGTGCCCTGGGGAGCAGCAAAGTCCTTCCTAGAAGAACCCACACTTCTGCATATGGCAGGCACACATTACCACAGACCTCAGCCATATCAGCACTTTGATGCTGAAAGTTTTACATGTTTCAAACCTGTAGTGTTCAATCACTAACTCGGCAGATGTGCAAGACTTTAATTGCCAGCTTCACTGCTGGTGATCATTCACTAATGAATAACATTATTTTTTCCATATTGCAGAAACAATTTTAGTCAAGTCTTTCTGCACGGGTGATTACAGATCTCTAAGCACACATGAGTAGGTGTGCACCTGGCTCATCCAGAAGAGATAACTGGCAAAAATAGTCATTTTCACATCCAGTCTGAGGTTTTTTAATATTTACCCCATGATCATGAAAGCAGTGGAAAACTGTTCTTCCCCTGTCCTTCTGGTCACCAAAATAATGGTGTTAATGGCTGTAAACAAAGGATCCAGCTGAAGGTAAAGAGTTATCACATTCCCAAATGCCAGGAGTGGGGAGATAAGCACTGAAATTGATACAACTAGGGAAAAGAAGAACTGAAAAGAAAAGAAGGCTCCTTTGGCATCTGAGAATTTTCTGATGATGGAGAAAGAAAGAAGGCTACCTAGCAGATCCTTGCAGACCCTGCACAACCAGGATCCTTCCCTGTGCCCCTCCCAATAGCTGAAGAATGGTATGAAAAGGCACAGACATAAATCAGAAATGCAGAAGCAGATCCCCAAAATAATAAAATGAAAATTACAAAAATCTTTTAAAAAAACTATTTTGGGGTTTAATAGTGCTTTTGATAATATCAGGAAAATAAATGTTTTTTACTCTCTAGTTTCTGAACCTTTAGGGTGCAGTCCTTCTTTTCTCTGTAACTGTATAAGCTAAAAATGTATTTTTCTTCATATAAACCAGCTTCCTGATTCCAGAAGTTTGTGCTTTAGACAAAACCACCAACTGCTTGCAGACCATGACTAGTGCCAGATTTGGGTGAGATGCAGAAGACGCAGAATCCCCAGGAGGGGACTGTCTGGGGATCCAGAGCAGGATGCCTGACAGCTGGAGGCAAAACAGGCTGCCTTGCAACAGCTCACAATGATCCAGACAGGTCCAGGCAAGGGTTTAGTACCTGAGCTCAGCACCACCTAAACCTGAAACCGTTTTGCTCCTCAGTTTAAGTAAACTGGGGTACTCCTCAGAGTATATACTTGTGCACATCACAGAAAATGCCTTAATTTATTAAATAACATTAAAACTAAGAATTTTATCCCATATTATTTTATGGCTAGAACAATGCAAACACTGAAGAAATAAAACAGAACTAAATAATAATTAGAAATTGTAACTCCTGCATCCCCAGATGCCTTTCAATGAGAAGAATCAGACATTATGGATAGAAATTGACTATTACATCATCTAGTCTAACTCATTGAAAGCAATGGATAAATATCTCAGGGTGCTATCCATTATAATACTGGCTGAGATCACTTTGTTCATCTTTGAATTTCACCATGTCTAAAATGGATAGAAGATATTGTCCGCGCTGCAGAAAGAATCTATTCAGTATGTGAGAATATAATAGATGATCTATTGCTAATGCTACCTGTTCATGTTTTGATGCAACTCACATCTACTACATAAAATCATCGGTGCTGCTATAGCAGACAGATAGGAAATGAAAGGCTTTACACGTCAGTCCTTCACAAGGAATTTATTCTTCTGGGATAGAAAATAACCAATTTTCTCAGTATGACTGAACCTAATTTCATATGCAGAGCTGCAAAGTTGCTTATCCCTTGAGACCTATAGACAAACCACAGATTTTTTAATCTTCATTTTGAAACTTACAGTTTGAGAGTTAGCAAGCAGACATGTCTAGAAAGAATTTGGATATGAAATGGAACAATTTTGTTTACTCAAAGCATTTTATAACAGCCTTTAACATTAGCACAAGAGTTAGAAGGAAAGAGAGGGATTTCCTCTGTGTTAACATTACAGTTTCCCCAGGACTATACTGGACCGCTGCAAAGTGGAAACTGTCTTTGCTCAAGCAGCTGCAAATGAAAGACATTCACCCTGACAGTGATGTAGCCATGACTGCACGCTGCTATTAGGGCATATACTGATGATTATAACATTCCCTCCTACTTTACAACGACTTTCTCTACTGTTTGTTCTAAGCACTAAATGTCAAATAAACTCACCTTAAATAAAATTTCATCAGGGTAAATAAAATGGCTGCAGGCTGTTGGGTGCAGCTTAACTCGTTTGTTTAATATTTCATTTGCTGAGGTTAAATGAGATGTCAAACTACCAAACAAGACAAACAATCAAAGCCCACCATAGTGCTCATACTGATAACATTTTCCAGAATTTTCCTGTTTAAGACACCTTAAACAGCTCTGTTCCAAGGTAGGAAACAGCAGATTGACTGTCTGTGGACTGCTTGTGTGACCTTGTGTATAAATGGTTTTTCTCTCTGTTAAGTTGAAAGATACTCAGCAAAAGTCTGATTTTATTATACTTTATCAGCAAGATAGCCAGAAGTTATTCCTACAATAGTAGAACTGACATATACCTGATGGGTTGATGTGAGTCATAAGGAGCTCAGAATACTTGTGCAAAATGTTTATAAAATCTCATGTAAAATCAGTTTGTTACTTCTCTTGCTAGTGGCAACAATTTGTTATGGCTACTAAAAAGAGTAGCTATCCCTCAAGAGTAAGTGGTAGAGGTTTATGATAGAGCCAAGTCCAATCTGAGCTGCTATATTGCAACTTCTCTGCCAAAACCGCACCAGAGCTCACTGGAAAATTCACTTGCAATTAAACAATTTAAAGTTACAGCAGTCCTGTGACATAAATAATAGCTTACCCGGTAACCTAAGTGACTGTCTTCAGGTTCGCTTTTCTTCCACTGTCAGGGAAAAGGTTGTATTCAATAACACAGTTCTTAAATTCAAACTATTTGGCAGCCAGTAGCAGCTTTGTAAATTAAACAGGGGAAAAAATGTTCTTACTTTGTCTCCAACTGGGCCTTTAAAAAATAGCAGGAATAATTCTGAATGAACAGAAAAGTATATCAGAAGCAATTTTCACTTAATGTTTCTAGTTCAAGTGATGAGCTACATAGGCCATTCAGAAAATCAAACGGAAATGTAAGTCAGTTTAACGCTGTGTGATGTTGTAATTCTCTTTCCAGAATGATCAGTACAGCACTCAGGGGGACACAATCTCCTCTGAATGCATGCCCAGTCACTTGCAGCTCCTTCAGGGTAGTCCATGCCCCTTAGATGGGAGCAGAGTATTTGACTGTTCAAATCAGTGACTTTTTTTTCTTTTTTCCCTAATTTTGATTCTATTTTCAGCCTGGTATTGGATACAAGTCAAGATAGAACTGGAGCAAATGTGAAAATTGCTGCAAGACACTAAAGAATAAAACTGTGGCCATAGATGCCAGGATATCATTCCTATACAGTAGAGCTCTTAAAGGCAGAAAAAAATATGCTGATAAGGAATAGCATATACTGTCATCATCTTTAGTTATAATTAATCAAATTTTCTATCACTGTGGGTGTAAAACTCATCCTTTAAAGTGGAACACAACAACAAAGCTGGAATTAAAAGAAAAATTTATCATTAAATTTGCTTGTTATGTACATATAATTATTTTAGTATTTATCTCCAAAAACACTAAACCCAGCCCAGTGAGAAGAGCACCTGTTTATTTTGACAGCAGCAGGATCTAGCTCCAGATTTATTTGATTGAGAACATAACCAAAGACTCTTTGATGGTCTTTCAGATGAAGGAGGACAGAAGGGACATCTGTGCCCAATCAGGAACATGATTTAGGAACATGCTAGAGTGGATAGGAGCTGCCTATGCACTTACAGGCTCAGCTTTGTGGGAACATCACAGGGATGAAGGGCTGTGAGAAGGCAGAGCCAGACATGAGCAATAAGCATGGAGCACCATTGTCTGTGATCTTGTGAGCTAAAGGAGTCACAAGAGCTGAGTGTGTGCAATGCTGGCGTTATGGCACTGAGTAACTAAGTTTGGTGCCACAAAACATTATCTTCACACTCAGATGCCGAGCACACTATGGCTTGGCACAGTGTCCCTGACCCTTTGGACCGCAGCACCTGGCTATGCCCTGCTCCTGGGAGACCCTCAACCCTCCTGCTACCAGTGCTCCTGCTTATTCAGCAAAATGGTACTTCAGGGGCCAATGGGGCAGCAGCTCAATGTGATGTTAAGCATACACATGGTTAGTTTGTTGAGTGTGGCTGTGACTAAGAGTTGCCTCTCTTCTTGCATCACCACTGCTCTGCCTCCCGGCCCAGCACACCCTGCTTCCCTGACCCTCCCCAGCAAACACAAATGCCAGCAGTAGGGTACATGTGGAAGTCTGCTCACCCTCCTCATCATCACATGCTTTTCCACAAAATATGGGGCTGTTTTGGTCGGAGTTGAGCCCTATAGGAACTAGACTTCTGGTTCTGGCTGTTAAGAAAGAGAAGGGTTGGGCTAAGCAAGCTCCAGATGAACAGTGTCCAACCTTCAATCATTCAGTCACATCAGGGAACATTTACAAACCCACAGGAACATAAAATGACCCTGTGCTGATTGAGGATCAGGGCCTGACATCCTCTAATATAACAACTGCAGGAAAAATCTCTAAAGAGGTATTTAAGAGAAAAGCTGGAAAATCATGTGTGCTGGAAAGTGCTAGAAGCTGTTCTCTGCAAGTAAGCAGAAGGGGTTGGATTCAATGCTGCAACACAGCAAGGTTCACTCTTCAGGTTTTGTCCACAGTTCCAGAAAAAGTAATATTTGTGCAAAATACTCACAAAATGCAGTAACTTCTTTTCACTGTTTTAGTATAAGACACCTCAAATACTGCATTACTGCATATTACTCTACAGAATTACTTTTCATTGATGATCAGTACAGTTGTACTAACTCATGAATTCATCGTGCTGAAGACATTAATATTTTCATACATATTTGTGCACTACCACTCATCAGGCCTAGCCTGCTTGCACAGCTTTCTTGCCATTCTGCCCCATGGATGTCTCTCTTGCTCAGTTCCTTCACACTTTGGGCGCTCCTTCTGCTCAGTTCACAGCTCCCCACATCCCTAGAGCAGCTCTTGGTAGCCCCTGCTACCACCACACTGAAACACCACCAGCCCAGATATCTCTCTGCATGCCACAGGAGTGTTAAACACACACACACAGAAATTTTCCTTGGTGAAAACACACAAAAAGTATTTTCATCAGTATTTCAATCCTAGCTGTTGCTGAAGGAAAGCACAAAATTAAGGCTAAAGAACCTGTAGCATCCTTCAACTTTGAAAGTGTTCAGCACTGGGGTGGGGACAAATTGCTGCTGCATTCCTGCCTGCAGCCATTGCAGGCAATATAGGTAGTATATACCTTCACACACACTCCTGTGTACATATATCATGTCTATATAGTTACTGGAGACCTATATCTATAGCATCATAGAATGAAGATATAATTAGAGTTTTTTTGTTCAGAAGGAACATGTCAATGCAACCTTCAGGCTTGCCTTTCAATTTTACAAATAATGGAAATGAGTCCCATTTGACACTAATTTTATAGGCAAAGTATTATTTTTTTTTATTTCCGATTAAAGTTATTTCTGATTTGTATTAGCAGATATGCAAAAAATATCAAAGCACTAGACATATGGTAACTTGACTTGTTGCAAGAAAGCATCTATTCCGTATCACAGAACAGATTCTTAGTAAAAAAAGGATGCACCAAAATAATAATGCACCTGAGCAGTGATTTATCAGAGTGAAAAATGAAAAGACAGCAGACTGATTCTCTTTGTGTAGCAGGACTGTGACAACATGACTTTTAGACTTAATCACATTAATTTATGCCAAAATGTGTAAGATGAGAGTGAAGCACCAGTTACGATGCCAAGATAAAAAGGGAAATTTTAAGCAATATGTATCACATTAAAATTTAAAAAGAACACAGTTGTTCAGCAATAAGGATTGCTATAATTAGCTTCCAAGGAAACCATGGAAGCTGTTGTTTGGGATATCAAAACCAGGCTGGATGAAATTTTTGCATTCTTAAATGGAATTTCTCTGAGAGCAGGGAAGAAAGAGGACTGTAAGAGCTACCAAAGTTTTCCTTGTCTTTTAATTCAAAGAGCATGCTTATTTTGAAAACACATACAACGATCCATCAAAGCTGGAAAACTGTAATTATCTTTTATAGCAACTTAATACAGGTGGTAACAGTCAAAGCTGAGAAAATACAAATACTGAGGTTATCTAAAAATACTGCACTGAGCTACTTCAGAATAATTCTAATATTTTGGGTAACACATGCTCTAATTATACTGTTGCATTATTATAAAATTAAATAGCTTCTTTTTTCTTTTCTTTTGTACTAAAACAAGACGGGTCACCTGAGATATCATCTATTAATACTAGCATTACAAGACCAGATTCCCAGTGGCGAGGGAAAAAAAAAATGGGAAAGAAAAGTCCTCACTAAAGCTGGACGACCATTAGCTATGTAATGCTCTGCTAACTTCTCCCATTAAGCAGCTTGTCTACTCCTACCCAAACAGGTTAAGAAACACCCCAAAAAAGAGATCCTTAAAACCAAAGCAAAGTGACAGCTGATAGTGAGGAGACTCTTAATTTCCAAAGCTGGACAACACCAGGCAAAAAGATGATCCAATGCCACGATAGCAACTTGTTTACAGATCAAGACTACTTGTTGCCGTTAATGTTTTATACCTAAACACATTAAAATATCTCAGAGACCAAAGAAACATTCAGGTGCAGCTGAAACTTTATGAGGAAAATGTAGTGATGGTCATAGAGGCATTTACAGAGGTGTAGCACAATCATAACAGAAAGGCTGGAGAAGGACCTCCTGTTTTACATTAGTCTACCAGAACTCCTGAGCCACTCATTTCAGTCATAGAGTGATACAAGCGTACATTACGGGTCCTACCCAAATTCACTTCTTTCAGAATGCGCAATGCTTCACTGATCCGCAAATACAGGTGTAGCTACCCAGATAACCGTTAATTAACAGATTTCAAACTACATTGTGGATACACTGATCTCTCAGAATGCCAGCACATCTGGGAGGCACAGAGAAATCTGTTGCTGAAATATTTCTGACCAAAAAGTCGAAACTTTTTTTTTCTCCCCCATTGAATACAGAAAAACCCTCCGAATGCAAGAAGTTGACATCTCCCCTGCGCTGAAGGAAGAACGTGCATGCCATGTATCACAGAGATGTAACTTTTTATACGAAAATGTTGCTAGCGCCAGACAGAGATAAGCACTTCATGATTTTACTGCTGTAATTTAGAAACTCGGCGGAAACCATAAACCCAGCTAAACCGGCAGCGCGCGTATTTGTGCCTCCCGACCCGATTTCCAGCACCGGGCTGCCGAGATCGTCACTCCCGCAGGTTCGCGGGGCCGGCCGGCAGGAGGGCGCGGGCACCGCCGCCTCTGCCCCGACGCACACCGGACCCCCGGAGCTGCCGCCGGCAGCAGGGGGGACCGGGACGGAGCCGGGCGCGAGGCACTCACCGCGGGGGCCGTTAGCCGGCGGATGCTCTCGCCCAGCGAGTCCAGGTTGACCCGCCGCCGGCGAAGAGCGCGGCGAGCCCCGGCGCTGGCCGCGGCGGCGGCGGCGGCGGTGGCGGCGGAGGCGAAGGGAGCGTCGGGGTGGCCGGGGGGGCTGCGGCTGCCGTTCCAGCAGAGGCGGGACAGGGGACACTCGCCCTCCTCCTCAGGGCTGGTCTCCGGGCAGTCCGAGCCCAGCGAGCTGAAGGACTCCGAGGAGATCTTGCGCCGGGACATGGTGCCGCGGGGCGGCGGCGGCGGCGGCGGCTCTGCTCAGCGCGGGGCGGCGGGCAGCCGCGGGGGGCAGCTCCGAGCCCTGCGGCCGCAGGGACGGCCGCCTCGCATGGCCGCGGGTGCCCCTGGGCGGGAGGCACAGCCCGCGCCGGGCCCTGGGAGCAGCGGGTGCTGCGCGGCGCCGCGCCGGGAGGATTTAAAGCGGCGGCGGCGGCTGCTGCCCTCCTCTGCCTCGGCCGCCCGCCCTCGCTTCCCCTCCCCCGGCTCCCTCGCTGCTCCGCGGGAATCACGTGTTGTTCGGAGCCCTTTCCCCCTCCTCCTCCTCCCTCCGCCTGCCCCCGCCCCGCTCGCCGCCTGCCACTCTCAGTCCCGCTCCCCGCGGCCCGCAGCCGCCTCCGGGCCCCGCTCCCCGGCGCCGGGGGGTGGGGGAAGCGGCCCCCGGCAGCACCGCCCGGGAGGGCAGACGGCCGAAGCCGGCTGCGGGGAGGGAGGACAGGGCGCTGCGCTCCCCTCTCTGAGCTTTGGAGCCGAGGGAAGGGGAGCGGGGAAGAAGACAGATATCCCCTCCGGCTCCGCGGGGAGCGGTACTGCCCGCGCAGTGCTGGGGCACCCGGGAGTCCTCGAGGTACGGCCGCCCCGGTTCCGGCTGCGCGCTGCTGCCGCCCGTCCCGCGGGGTGCTGGACAGCTCCCTGCCCCTGACGCCGGGAGAAGCCGGTGCTCGTTTCCCGGGCAGTTGTTGCCGCCAGCGAACTTTCCCGGCTGGCGTTTCGAAGCTTAAGTTTAGGAAAAAAACTGGTTTTAAAAGCTGGGAAGTCATGATGCTGCCATCGGTCTTCAGAGGCAAAAGTTCTTATCTTTGTGAGAGCACTGCTCCCACGAAGTCATGTCCAAGAAAGAAACATGGACATGCGGGTCATGTCCAAAAAGGAAAAGAGAAAACTGATTTCCTTCCGCTGTAGCAGCTTTGTGCTACAGCCGTGCAGAAAGAGAAGGGAGGGGGGTAGAGGACACACAGCAGAAGAGCTTGGGTACAGGATGGCACCCTCGAAAACAATGCAAGGTGTCTCCTTCCCAACTTTCCCTACCAATGGAGGTAATTTAAAGACACCTGGGGAGTTTCATGGCAATAATGGAAACCCCACATCGTCCTTTCTCAGGAGAAAGGCTACCAGGAAATGGGATTATAGCTGTAGTGATTTGTCCTACCTTCAGGGAAGACAGCTTGCCATTACCTTTGTTCAAACGAAACTTATTTTAAAGGGCAAAGATTTTAAGATGACTTACCTATCCCCTGTATTATGACATGTTTTACAACCTTATCCTGTTAAATGTCTGAACAAGAACCCACTGGAGAGACTGGGAAGATTTGCACAGGTAGGAAGAAGCTTTTGAGTGCAGCCCTAGGCAGCCCAAACCACGTGTCTCCTTTCAAGAAGGGGCACAGGTCTGTGGCTAAGCATGCTGGTTTTAACAAGGGCACAACATCCCTTTGCCAGGGTATTGCTTTCAATGTTGCCATCCTTGTTTCTCTTGACTCACCCAGTTTCTATTTATTTTCTTTTTTCTTTTTTTTTTCTTATATAAATATATATGGAATAAGATAAGCAGTGAATCTCCTTTCATCTTGCCATACTTTCTAGGGCTTGAAGCCTTTGGCTTGAAAAAATGAATAACAAAGCCAGAGTGGTCCATACTACTTTCTGTTGCTTTATTAAATATTATGACTGGATACAGAGATTTTCTTTCTGCAGTCCTGGTGATGCCCTCAGCAGCCCCAGGACAGGAACCAGACATGACTTCACCTGAAAGTTAATTCACACATGAGCTTCCAGATCCAATGCCTTCCTCTGTCTTTCCTCTTTTAGGGAATAGTACTCGTCAGTGCCTGAGTGCAGAGAGATGAGACAGTTACTCTGCCTTTTCCTTCTTCCCTCTGAAGAAATCATTTTAACAGTTTCTTTGAGACCTGTGCCATAAGCCCCTGCCTGCCCTTCAGCCAAGCTCCTGCTATTGAGGAGATTCAGGAATTAAGGGGTCTGGAAGGTGTCCTTTGGTGTTGAACACTTTCCCTAGCACAGGTACTATGTGTTAAGATGTTATCTCTCTTTACATGCTTCAGTTTCCATTAAACTCCCTTCTCATTGATCATATCATACAGTCCTCAGTGAAGCAAACTTCAACTGGTTTCCTCGCTGATGCAGTGACAGTGACAACTGGGTAAGAGCTACATAGCTTAGCATTGAAAATGCAAATACATATTTATAAGTCTAAACTGCTAAACTACCAAAGTGTCAACTGGTTCCATGTGCAGTACTTCAGCTGTAGGGTAAGCAACTCGCCTGTGGGCATATTTGCATTTTATTCAGCACTAGGGAAAAATGGTTTCGAGATGACAAAACTGACACTTTTTAAGTCTTCAGTTTCCTCTTTATCTTAAAGTAGCATTTTCCAATGCAAGTTATCATTAACGTTTGACAGAACTCTTGAGTTACCCTTGCAGCATTAAAAATTCATGCCCCCATGGCCATATTCATTTTATGCCTGTAATGTATACACCTGAAATAGGAAGGGAAGTTCTTTGCCTCAGTGACTGTCTCTCGGGTCAGGATCATTATAACTGAATGCACTCATATAGCAAACTTACTCTTTTCAAGAATGTAAAAGATATTTTTCTTCAGCATGTAGATGCTGAAGTTCACCATGCAGAGTAAAAAGCGCAATTAGAGGTTCAAGTCTTCTATTGCCTCAGCTGAAGAAGCATTTTGAGTAAACCCAGGCACAGTGTCACTATTCACTGGCTATTCTGCTCAGCTACGATCTTTAAAACTTGTGGAAGCCAACCTGATACCTGCCTGATCTGGTTACAAAGATGTCAGTAGTCTGCATACTGCAACTCTGTTTGGGATTCATGATATAGAATACACAGAGTTGGATAAAGGCCTTAGCTGTAAAAGTACCAAACACCTTCACAAGATGTCTTGAGCTAAATAGGAATGGACAACAGAAGATCCAAGATGATGAAGGTCTGGAGGCCAGTCTTGTGAGCCAACAAGTCATTCAGACCCTCGTTAATTTTCTAATTTTGTTCCCCCTGATCTAGATGCAGCCTTGGCTAAAGCTAAATACCATAGAGGGCTGGCTGCTTCATCTGACAGTCAAATGCCTTTGACAGTACATAGACATAGGCAGTTACAGCACATAAGAGAACAAATGTCCTTCTTTCATATATGTCTCATCAGCCCAATTTTTTAGTTGGCACATTACTGGATGAATAGAAGTGTCTGCAAAATGTATAAAGTTCACCAAAACAGTGCCTATGTAACCTTTCAATCGTTACAACAGAATGCAATGTGTGCATGTATATGCATACTTTGAATTTTTTTACGATCTCGCATAATTGCTCTTCTAAGAAAATTATTTTGAAACATGCAGGGGAAGTTTAGATTGGATATAACGAGGAAGTTCTTTACTGTAAGGGTGGTGAGGCACTGGGATGGGTTGCCCAGGGAAGTTGTGAATGCTCCATCCCTGGCGGTGTTCAAGGCTGGGTTGGACAGATCCTTGGGTGGCATGGTTTAGTGTGAGGTGTCCCTGCCCATGGCAGGGGGGTTGGAACTAGATGGTCTTAAGATCCTTTCCAACCCTAACTATTCTAATATTCTATGATTTTATACATTTTTATCTGTTTCCAAAACTTTGTCTTGGCGCTAGTAAGCAAAACTCACAATACTGAGTTCAGACAGAAAATGCATGGTCTTTACTTGCCATTATTATATTATTATGTTATTTTATTTACAAATGCTGTTGTTCTGCAGTTCATAGAGCCTTGGAAGATTAAAATAACAAAAACAACTTCATCATAGTGCACTGCATTGCCCTGTCTGCACATGTTGAGAAAGTGTTTGTCGCAGAGCTGCCCGAAGAAACTATTTGAATTAAACCCTCTTAGGAATTAGTTGCATATATCTCATACATCACAATATATTTGATATTATTTCACCTATTACATGGCATGGCTTTTTTATAATTATCTTTTTATAGTACTGCTGAACCTATAAGTACTTAATTTTCCTTTAATAGAAAAGATTGTTGTCCCGGGATCAATGTCTCCCACAGAGAAAGTAAACATCTGTTTTGCAAAGCATTTCTAAAGCAGCAGGAGACCATTATCCTGTGACAACATTCTATTACGATTACTTTATTGCAGTCAGGCAAAAAGAGTGATGTGTAGTAAATTTATTCTCTTTTCTCATTCTGCCAAACATTCTTGTTCTTTATCCAGTGACTTCCATCTGGAGTATTGTCTGGAAGGATGGCTGGGGCATTCTGCCATTTGTCATTAATGTTTTGTTGAATTATGATTGGCTTAAGGAGCAGATCAATTTTGTGTTTTATCTGCTCAGACATAAAGTTTATGTGCAAGAGGCAGCAGATTCACACTGCCCAACGTTGATGTTCCAGTAATCAGGTGATGTTTGAGTCCATCGCTTTGCACGATGTATTACTGGAGGAGTAATTAATCTGTTTTGCACTGCAAGATATTATCTAATGAAGGCAGCAGAATCTGGGTCTTAATGCTCAAAAAACCTCTTTAATTTGTGACCTCAGCACACTTTTTAAAGTTTGGTTCTTGTGGATGAGAAAAGCAAAGCAGTGGTGACTGATACCATGATTCTCACATTACATATAGCAGATCAATAGCAGCATCAAGAATTCCTTGTTGCCTAATACAGGTTCAAGACAGCTTTATTCAGAATCAATTGGCTTAAAACATGAATGGCCAGCATCAGATCCATTCATAATTCTAGGGATTTCACTGTATCAACTTCTCAAAGAACAATTGAAATGAGATGTCAAGGCTGTGGAAGGAGATATGTTGTATTGACATCATCACTATTTCACAAACAAACAAACAAAAAAAGGTGGAGGAAGCTTTGCTGAGGGAGTGAAAAAGAATAAACAAAAAATGCCCAAATACCAGTGCTTTGACTCAGATGATTAGGCCAGTTTGAGACTGCAAATCTCAAGAGAACTTCTGACTGCACACAGCTTCAATTGTCTAGAAGGAATGCACAGCTGGCTAAACACTCAGACTTAAAAATTAAACTGTAAAAGGAAATAATATAGCACCACACTCAAAACTTCTTGTTTCCATTGCCCTTGCACAGAGAGGCAGATTTACTGAATTCAGCACTGGGTGAGGTAAATTGAACCTTTTCTTGATGAGCATTTGTTCTGTGTCCTGAGTATTTTACACTGAGGGCAGCAGGTGATGGAGGCCCCAGGTAACAGAGGTACCATGAGGCCTGCCTTAGCTACTTAGAAACCTCACCCAATTCATTTAAAACCAAAACAAAAAGACGTCGATGGGCCTCCTATATGGTCTAGATCTACCACACCACAGCACTCTTTGCAACTCAGTCACTGTTTATAGAAGAACAGCTGTCTACAGAAGCTACTTTGTTTTCACTCTAGCAACCATATATATCCCAGATAGACGTCCTGTCTATGAGCAGTTTCTGCAAGGATATTGATGTCACCAGTAAGGTTAATCCAAAGAAAATACACTGGTAGCTACATACAGGATTCAAGTAAATTTCCTTTCAAGCATTCTCTGTTTTCTCTAGACTTCTGTAGGAGCTCCCTGCACTCTTTATACATCACGAGAATCCAAGATGGCAAGGACTTTAAGAGCACCTTATGTCCTGCACAGGAGGCTGAATTAAACCAGGACCCTTATAGTTCTGAAATGGCTTCTAGGACTGCCTCCTTCCCCAAGGGAAAGCAGATCTGATGCCCATGAGGCAGGGTGCTCCTCATGTCCCTGTGTTCTGGCTTGCTTGTAGAAATTCTATTTGGTGGTCTTTCACATAACATATAGTGGTTTCTAGGCCACCCTGTGGTGTTCACTGGGCTAGGAATGGGCCAGGAAATCACAGAGCAGCACCTAAAATGAAGTCAAGGAGTTAGCAGATATGTCCAGGGAAAAATAGGCTAGTCATGAATTACTGACTAGGTTTTACCAGGTTTGCACCTGACCTTATGGAAGAGTAGTTTGCAAGGCAAGCAGTGCGGCACAGCATCTGGGAGATGACCAGCCTGCAGCAGAAGTTGTATGAGGAGGGTTTTTTCAACCAGCTCATTCAGGACCTATCTGGGAGTGTGGTAGCAGGTTCTACCAAAGGAGGCCAAACCAGTGTGTATAGTACATAGTGCTGTACTGCATTTTCTTCAGTGTCATCTGAGCAAGCTGGTCTTTTCCACAAATACACTTTTACGACAGTTCATCTCTTCACAAATTGACACCTTCTACCCAATGTTTTCCAATTTAAAAACTTCAAAATTTAAATCATTGTCATTAATGTACTTTTGCCAACTGGCCTAAGATTAACACACACTGACATCTTCTCTGATTACCCTTTTCTTCTTTTTTTATCCTTAATGACAGGAAATCCCACAGTAGTTTACCCAGACTTGTTTAAAAGTGAGACCTCATATCATATAATGAATGGGAACACTTATTTTTTAGAAGCTTCTTTGCATCCTATAATGGATGAACTGATTAATAAATTGTCTACAATGACTTGCTCCCATGAAGCGCTAAAAGGAATAAAGAGGTTTTACTTATATACAGTTTCAGAAACAAGAGAGAGAGAGAACACGCTCATGCTTGTGGATGAAGATAATAAGAAACCATTAAGGTAGTACTTGAGCAGATAAAAAATATCTACACTATCTACCTACAGGATATTATTCACAGAACACAGAGTCAGCCAAAATGTCCAAATGAAAGATTCTATTGAGCTTCTAGATAAAATCAATTCTAATAAAATCTACTCTATTTCACCCAAAGACGGCAAATGATCTTGTTGCAAAAACAATATTTCTTCAAGCAGGAGAATGTATTGTACATAGCTCCTACAATGCTGGTACAACTGTCCTGGCCTCTTTCACTAGTTATACCTTCAAGTGAACTTCAGTCTGTCTCTGTTTAGTAGTCCATAGCAGTTTTAATTATGTAGTAGTGTTCAGGAACCTCCCCAGATGTTCAGCTACCTAACTCAGTGATGTTGTGGCTACTTGTGTAAAAAGAATTCTAATATTCTAGAGAAATTTTTACAAGAGTTGCAAAAAATGGTGCCTTTAATTTTTAGCATCAGTTCAGAATCCACTTTTCTGTTTCTTCCATTCTTCTATTGCGTCTTTAGTCCTTGAAAACTTCACTGCTCTTTTTATCTCATTCTTCACTTTCATTTGGCTCCTTATTACAAGGCTACAGGCAAATAACAAAGGTAATTTTTTTCTGTCATTTAGTTCTTGTCATTTTGTTTTGGTGAAGGAATACGCATTTCAAATATGAGCACTTGTGCTACTCAGAGCACTGTCAGTCTTGCTAATGTTACTTAACTTATTTCCAAGGTTTCTTGTGTTCTTTGCAAAACAGATCATTGGTTCCCAGAGGAAGATATCTATGCAGAGAGTAGTGTGAATGCTAATGGGAAAGCTTGCACTGGAAGTGTTTAAAGAAGTATATTTTATAATGGTAACGCAACTAGAAACAAACAAATATAAATACATGTATGTAATTTCAGCTTCAGAATTTGAGTTGGACCCTGTGTACAAAGTTCTATTGAGGGAGAGTAGGAGGAGACAAATATACAAAAAAATGAAAATATAAGGAGAAAAAGCACAATCCTTTTCTTTTTGAAAAACTCCTAATTGATTCTCAAGTGCACTTTCATGTCCAGCAAAGGCAGGTTACTGTGAGGGAAGCACGTATCTGGAGGGGGCTGCAGTGTGTTTGCAGTATTACAAAATATTTCACTTTTGTAGCATGTTTCATTCCAAACTTCTCAAGGCTATTTGCAGGCAATTACAGAACGAATGTCTGTAAGTGAATTAAGCTTGAACAAACAACCGCATTTTCATGGTGGACTTAAAAGCACTATGGGCCAAATCCAGCAAGTTTTGTCCCTACTGATACTGGCTGAGGTGCTTGTCACCTTACAGGAATTCCTCAGGACTTCTCTGATTCAGGCCTTGGGTGAATCAGTCTCAACATTCTTTACAAGAAAATCCGCAGGAAAGGTACATACGGCTGTAGTAGGAATTCAACTGCTGTAGCAATGCAAAAATAAATTCTAGATACCAACAACATTTGCTGTTAAAGGAATAATGTTTTGAAAACTGGTCTCTAGATAAATAAAACAGACATGCAAAGTATTTTTACAGAAAAGTACCATTAAGAGCCTGAAACAATGGAACTAAGCCTTAAGAGAATGGTATTTAACACAAGCTGGTAGGTAAACCATACTTTGGTAATATTCCCCTTGAAAGACAAGGTAGATCAAAGCTGTCACTGCAGTGGTGCAGCCTGGTTTGCAAAGGAAGTGAACATTGCAGTTCAGGTCACTAATAAAGTATTTTATAAAGTGAGGTTTTCACTTCATTCTTCATTTAGCAAAAGCTAAACCACAGAAGTGAAAAATACATTCTGTAAAGCAATGATAATTTGATTTCAAAGAGGTGAAAGTGTTCATATAGCTGGTTTGAACTACTTTTAGTACTAATCTGTGCACAGTGCAAAGTTCCTGTAAAATATCATGCCCTGCTTTTACCATGAATTGAAATGTGTGCCTGCTGTACCATCTCAAACTGTTTTCCCTTCATTCAAGTGGGTTATCTTCAAATAATGTCATACTTTTCATCCACTCGCAATAGTTTAATGCTTTACATGATTAAAAATGAACAAGGTGTCAAAAATGTTAAAAAAGAATTTGTTTGTTGGTTGGATACAAATCAAATGCATGAAAATGCATTCCAGCAGAAAGAAGCAGGTTAACATTGAAAACATCCATACTACCATACTTCCTCAGATTCTGAGAAGCACCTTGAACTCATTGCAGGTGAAAAGTAGGAAGAAGTTCATGGCGTTGCAGAGTTAACCTATGCAGTTCATCATAAAGCAGAATAATTTTCCTTACCACAAAAAATTAAAATGGCTTAATGCATACAAGATTTGAAAATGAAAGAGAAATATGTGAAACCATATTCAGACAAATTAGAGAGACATTAATAAGAAACACTGATTTTATTGCAAATTATGTGAAAATCAAGAATCCGAGTTGTTCTAAAACTAGTATAACCCACAAGCGCCTAAATAAACAACTTTTTAAAAGAAATCCAGAAATAAATAACAGAAGCACTGTGCTACTGTCTATGGTTGCTTCCTCCCTGTCCATCCTTTCCTGTTCTGTTCTGCTTTCCCTTATTTAAAAAAAAGAAAATCAACATATAGGTCATTAAATATTGGAAACAATAACATTTCTATTGAAGCAGACCTGTATAAGTGTACAGATATATAAAATAGAAGCAAAAGCTATTATTCTCCTATTAGTAAGGCAATTGTACCTATTATTATCAAGCAAAGCAGTTTCATCATAATTTGAACACTTGAGATATATATAAACTTTCAGGGTAATTGGGTTTCAAATAATGTGTAGGGTCTTGTGAGGGGTCTCTGTACTGAATAGTTTCAGCTTTGGTGGAATAGAAATACAGGTGTTAGAGACAAAGCAGAGACACAGATTTGACGTTACAAGGGGCATGTTAGAAGTGGAGAGGTAACTATAGATACAAAACTTATCAAAGGAGAAAGTTCTGCCAATTAAAACTTGCCAGTCTTGAGTGAACTTCTCATGTCTTCTGTATTTTATTGGAAGATGCCGAATTCTGACTTTACATGACACAAGAAGCTACTCCAAGGAAATCCCTACTTCCTGTAAACAACCCATCATCTTTTATGGGTCCGACCAGAAGCTGAGTAGCTGTTTGTAAGTCCACATCAAGAAATCTACCAGTATAAAACTTAACTTTGCTAGCAAATTCTGGGAAAGAACTAGGACATGGTAAACTTCGATAAGCATTGCAACTCTTAGGTTCTCCTTCATTTCTTTGACTTAAAATGAGAAGTTGACTTAGAAAGGGCCACAAGATTTGTGTTCTTCATTTCTTCTTCTGAAATGTTTTGGATTCTTTTAAAGCTGTTGATGGGAGAGCAATGTGCATAATGCATGCATAAGACTCTATATTGAAGACAACACTAATAATAGAATTTCATTATTTTAGAGGACTGGAATTTATGAGGTTGGAGTGGGTTATTTCTGGGTAAGAAAATGAAGATGACTAACAGAAGGAAAGCCAGGCTCTACTGGGAACAGCTGAGCCATTAACATGAAAGAAACAGGATTTTAAAAGATGAGGTGATAAACATTTTAATGCTACGGAGGTTTTCATAATCTTGGTGGAAATGAGAAGAGCAACAAGCCACAATGCTTGCAAGGAAAAGTCAGAGGCAGCAATATTCATCTTCAGTCCTGGAGAAGTAGAGTTGGTAGATAAAGGAGATCCCACTCTTGCAGTATCAGGGAGCACCACTGCTCTGCTCACCATCACAGACCAGGGCTGGGGATACAGTTTGGAGCAATGTCTCAGAAGGAGAGGTAGGGCTGTTCCTGCTTTATGTGGCTCCTGGGATGCAAACCCACACATGACTACCACAGCACCCAGCACCTTCCAGCTACCCACCCAGCGCCCTTACATGTGCTGCAGCCTCAGATGTCCTGCTTTATGGTTCACACTGCCAGGCTCAGTGCAGCAGAGAGAAAGGAGGGATACCACTGCAGCTCTAGGGCAGGTAGGGAAAACATCAGGATTCCTCACCATTCCTGCTCATCAGCTCTTCTGCACCTTTGTGGCTCTCAGAAGATTCCACACCCTGTACATTGTAAGGCTCTCCCAGGAGGGCTGCACAACAGTGTGAAACCCACAGCCTTCATGTCTGTATATGATCCTATAATGATAGTGTTACTGATTTCTACAGAGAAAGACATCTTCTTTTCAGACCTCACCTTTCTTTCTGAGAAGAGAAAGAGATTGAAAGCTATATAAGTAAAATGGACCTGTGCTGGCTGGGGAGGGCCAGCTGTGGCACACCCTGGCACACACACATCTATGAAATACATTCCCGCTAAATCCCCTTCCCTCTGCTGTCTCCTTTGTCCTGTTGTATTTAGCACATAGATGAGAGCCCTCAGTAGACAGGAAAAGGACAGCACAAGGGACAGCACAAGGCATAATGTGGCCCATGCCCATAACATTTAAAAGCATATGCCCCTCTAAGCGGGGAGCAGCTAAAATCTAGGTCCAGAGTCAACTCCTAGGTGTTTCAGCAAGGCTAGGATGTAACCTCATCAGTCATCAGGGAGATGAAGATACCCAGACTATAGCAACTGTAAAAAACACTGGAGTAAAATGTGATGTTCTACAATTGACAATATTGACCTTATTGCGTAAACACACCAAGCAGCTCTTCTCTGGCATACATTTTTGTGAACATACATCACATTTAGTGTAATGTACAGGATTCATTCAGGTTCTGAACAGTTTAAGCTTTTATTTTACAATGCACATTTCCATCTCTCCTGGCTGTGAAGATAACCTTCAGGCCTAGCCAACACAGGAGTTCCGAGAGTTCTGAACTCTCCCACTTCCCATTACTCCTACTGGCATACTGCCTTCAAAGTCTCAGTAATATTTTAAGGACTTGTATTAATTATTTCATTGAACAAAATTTCAGTAAATAAAAGAAGACTAGAAATTGCTGCAGAGCAAAAGAAGAGGCATACACCTATAGGAAAGAGAAAAGAGAAACAGAAAATGAAGATATGAAAAGCACAGAAGAAATGGGCGGAAACATTAGTCCTTGGTGTGAGCATCCTTGTGCCCCAGACCCACACACTATAATGTAATGGTCTGAGCCAGTAACAGGTAAAGATAACATCTAAACATCCACTGACTCATTTGGCCAAAAGCCTGCAATGTAGGCATTTACCCTTCCGCTGGTAGCTTCCCTGCTCTTTACAGGGAAATAGGCACTTCTGGGGGAAGGGGATCATGTAATCCTGAAATAGATGGCTACAAATAGGTCAAGTGAGTCACTTCTTGAAAATACTTACATCTCTTGATCAACTCTGAAAGGGACCTAGGGTGACTCGTTTCATTGTATATGCATATACCAGAGATGGCTGTAATTGGATGAAATGATCCTACCTACAACCACTATGCAAAGACAATATCCTTCTCTTTATCTTTATATGCAGCCTTCCTGAGGACAGTGGAAGTTCCTTTGTGGATTTTTATTGCAGGTCACAGTCTGTATTTTCCTCCCCTCCACCAAATAAATAGCATTAAGAATATTTATTAGGTAATAAAAAATTATATTTACTGCAGTCAGAGACTAAATTAGAATCTAAAAAATAGTATAATGCCTGAGAAGATGTTTTAGATCAATGCAAATATAAGTACCCAAGCCTCCATAGTTCACATATGGTTAGTTTAATGTAAGCACTACAAACACGCAGAGAAATATTATGGTCGGTACTAAGAGAGGATAAGATTTGGGGCACAATCATATTTAAAATTTCTCTGTGGATGGAAATGCTGACATTTTGTAAGAAGACTAAACATTTGATCATTGGTAGATGTTGCATTTTGACAGTGACACTCAAACAGAGAGACTGATGAACAATATGAAAGGGAAGGCTGCTGGGGTGCTCCTACTCCCATTAAGTGCATTTTGTGCTTAATGAAGTGTCGAGTCCTCAAATAGCAATAACCCTGCTGTTTTCTACTGTTCTAGCAATTACTGGGAGAGGGGAAGTTGTGTCCAACTACTGCCACTTGGTAAGGACAATACTGCCCATCATTTAAAGCAGATCAATAACAGTTTTGAAGCTGCTTTGTCATTAGATAACATATGGTGACAAGCAGCATCTCTGAAGTAAAATATCTCCATCACCATTCAGCCTTGCAGCCTGGCGTCCACACAGCTTGTTTTGGAAAGGTCAGCATGCCACAGCCAGTTGCCAGGAGAAACTTTTCTGCTGTCTTCTGCTGATTTCATGTGCTCTGAAAGGACGCAGCACAAGTTCCTTCTTGCAGCAAAAAGGAGTTTCCAGGGAGCCTGAGACATCCACATCGTGTTGGTGCTGCTGCCCCTGGCAGCTGCCCAGGGCAGGTGGGCAGGAGGATGGAGAATTACCAGGAGCTGAGGTTGGCCAGACTCCCACTGTGGTGCATGCACTGGGGATACTGGGGACAGCCAGCTGAGGCTGGGATAGCCCCCAGCCCCGTAACCTCCACCACAGCCTGGCAAAAGTGTCCCATCCTCCTACTGTTCTCCCAGGTGTCTCCACATTGTTCTCTGATGTGGCAATGCTCTTTGCTAAGCTTTCCCCTGAGCTGATAAAGAGCCATTTATTGTTTCATCCTAATGACAGAGCATATATCAGGTAATATCAAGTAAGGATACAAGCAAAGGACCAGCAGGCAAAAAGAGGGGAAAAGAAGCATGCCTCTTTCCCTTTCTTCAGTGCAGGTAGATGCCAGCAGCTGAGAGGAGGTGCTGTGTCAGGGAACAGCCATTTTCCTTGGCTCACATTAACCTTCCTGCCAGCTACTTCCCCACACATGAGGGAGCTGCAGAAAAAGAAACAGCCAAAGAAGCAAGTCACAGTTCTTCTAAAGCCTTCATGTTAGTGGGAACAAGGGAATACTTGTAGGCAAGAGGACAACAGCTGACTACGAGAGTATTTGGCTGCATGACAAACTGTGTAAAATTAAATGGATGGAAATGGGTAGCAGGAGAAGGAGAAAAAGAGAGGAAGAATCCCTAGGAAACAGGAACACCATTCCTCAGTAGGAAAGAGAGGTCCTAGTTTCCAAACCAGTGTCAGGGAAGAATCAGAAGTGAAAATACAGCTTCTGACAGACAGTAATACTTTTAATTTCACAGAGTTTCAAGTGAACTGGAAAGGGGAAATATAATTTCCTGGGTTTTTTCCTATAATTTTCTTTTAGGATAGCTATTGTAATTCCCACTCTCGTGCCAGGTAAAGTCCCAAAAAGGCTTTTTTGCCTTGGTATTTTATTGTACAATTACACTTAGGATGACATAAGCACATGACACAAAATCTTTTCTGCTCTAAATTCATTATATTCTCAGATAAAAGCTCAATCATAAATTTATCCAAAGCAAAGATTCCCATGGATTTGAAAGGTCTCCTGGAACAGACTCCATATATATAAACTGAGCTGGGGAAAATAAAGCAATGACAGAGAGAGAAGCATGTCTGCAAAAGGAATCTCATCACAGGAGTGTTGGGAGCATGAAGGTTGAGCACTGGGGTGATTTTGTGTTGTAACTGAAGAGCCACAGAGAAGCAAAGGGGAGGGACATGACAGGGAGGGAGCCACAGGTTTTCTTTTCTCCTCCCACAATCCAGTAACAGGTTTAAAACCTGAGATTTCTGCAGTGTGTATAAAAAAGGAATTAGAATAAGTAAATATTTTGCACCTGTGTATCATGTCTTTCCATTTAAGGTTCCAAGATCAATCTTAGAGCTTCAGATAGAGCTGTGAGTATCGCAGGGTAGTTAAAACCAAACCAAGAAGCCTAAACTTTAGATCTTATTAAAGTAACTAATGAATTATAATGCCATTCTCCAAACGAGCCACTGCCACAAGAAAGACAGAAAGGTACTCAGGGTTTGTTCAGACTGTCATCCCAGCATCATAGGGCACAGTGCAAGTTCCTTCAAGGACAACCAGGGCAAATGGCACAATATCCATATTAATAAATGTGTTTCCTACTTGATGGAATTCCCAGCTACAACTCAAACGTGCTAGGGCCAGACCTGTTTCTATGGTTGTATTGGAGCCACCACATGTTCTGTCATCTTCCTGGGTTGGAGAGCTGCTGGTGTAAGATGCAGTGAGGGCACAGAAGGTGCAGTCATAGTGGTGGAAGATCTTGAGAACTGGTCCCTATCAGGCAGGTTATGTCTTCAGTGTTGGAACATACTAAAGGGATATGACTTTTGAAGGGTTCAGATGACAGCAGCCCATTAACTCCAACCCCTTGGGCATAGATGTCTCACCTTTCCACAGGTGTCAAAGGGGGCAATCTCTCTATAACAGTAGGCTTGCTCTTGTACAATAACAGTGTTAAGAGCAAATTAAACCTATTACATCTATGTTAGAAGGAAGTCAGATTGACTTTTACACTGTAGGATTATGGTGTAAAAAACTAAAAATGTTTTGGTGAAGTTTGTAGGTGTTGTAAAACTGAAGGGTTATTTTTAACTTCATAAAGTCCTGAAACAGAGGCAGAAACTTAATTTGTCCTAGTCAGCTGAGGTTTCCTTGAGGAAATAGGAGGTGTTCTTCACATGTGCCAAAAACCTGCTGTGTTTTCCCCCATGCCTTAGTCAGGCAGATAACACATGCTGGTCTTCAAGAAATGCTCATGTATTTGCTACCTCTTTGGGCAAAGAAGTGCTCCAAAATGCAAGTGATGTCATGGTTGTGGATATCTCTGGCTGACAGAGATCTGACAGACTGCAATTGCATGGAAAATGTGGATACTGTGATATTTTCTTTTCTAGTTAGGCAGTTCCATTCTGTACTGCATCACACAGCCCCATCTGGCACCCCATAAATTGCCATCATCTGTTTGTCCCTGGGTGAGTGTCCCCTGCCCTTGTTTCTGACAGAGCACAGAATACCAACAATGAAACAAACACCTAAAACAGATTGATCTGGCTTTTGCCGGCAGCAGTTAAAAATCAGCAGAGAGCTCTGAGCCCAGCAGCAGCGCAATGAGTAACAGTGAAGTGCCTTGCCGCTGGGAGGAGATACGGCTTTTCCCCCTTTTGTGCTTGGCTGCTTTTTGCATGGCAGCTTTCACCTATATCTGTTTTTTTTTTTGTCACGGATTTGCTAAAACACAGCCAACCAGCCACCACCAGCAATCAGAAAGCTACACTGGCAATGATCTAAGGGCAAATGTACAATATTGAGGGAGATGGAGACAATATTGGTGCAATGGTACAATATCGAAGGAGACATCCTGCTGCTCACAACCATGCATTTAGGCTGATGACACATTTTCTGAGAAAGGGTATGCCAGGTGAAGGCAGAGCTCTTCACCATGTGGTGCATACCGCTGAGTGTGAAAAGCCCCCAGGTAACCTTTAACTATCCACTGGCTTGCTCTGAACATTAAAATACCGTTTGACAGTGTATGAGGCCAAATGGGGCCAGGAGCTGGGGGTCACTGCCCTGCTGCAGGCTGGGTCAGCCCTGCTGGCCACCGAGCGTGAGATGAGATGCTCCTCATTACACTTGTTCCAGTTCCCAGTTTGTGCTGGAGGAATTCTTCTTGCCTGAGCAAAAATTGATGAAATGTTCTCCCCACCTTGGTTTTACCTTCCAGCTCTTTGCTTTTTCCTCCTCTTAACAGTCGGATTCCCCAGGCTCCTCTGTGATCATTTGCTGTTCCTCTCACACCTGCCCTCTCTTCCCACCTCAGACTCCCCCTGCGGTGAGACGCTGCTGCTGCCTGCCCAAAATCCTACTGTCACTCCCCTACCCCCTTGCCATCACCTGAGGCTCTTCTCTGCTGCTTACCAAAGCAGAGTCTGGTGCCAGGGAGGAAGGAGGACTCTGCCTGCCACAGGCTGCAGGGAGGGTGGGAAGCCCGCACGCCACCAAAAGTACTGACAACCTCAGCGAGACAAAGTAATGCCAGTGCCCTTCTTCTGCTAATAGCTTTGGCAAAGGTCCCTCCAGAAGACTGTCAGATGGAAAATGTCTTTTGTGAGTGTCAGGATGGCACCAGGCATCCAAACCTCAGCACTCACCTCTTTTTTACAGAGCCACAGCCATGGACTAGCCTCTAGAATGGCACTTTTCTCTTGTCTCTAGGTGTTTTAAATACCCAACATCTGTTGGTATCTGACTTTTGCGCTGACACATCAACAAAACATGGATTGCAAGGGGGACACACTTCCTCTGCTGAAGGAGAAGCCTCAAACAGGACTACAGGGCTGTGGCTGACATGAGCTCTGGTACCAGTGAGGAAACTGCTCTGCAGCTAATTCAGCCCGCAACAACATTTTATAAAGCAAGTCTTGGGACAGGAGGTGCTTAGAGAGAGGAGTGAAGAAAGCACAGTCCATACCAGTGGTGCAATAAAATGTTACCTGCCCACATGGACTATGGATCTTCAAGAGGATTAATTAAATTAGACTAGAAGGCAGATCCTGTGGATTTCCAAGAAGTTATATATGACTGAAAAATGTCTTACACTCTGATTTGCTGTTTGCTACTTCTGCGAAAACAGGAAAATTGTTTCCGAGCACATTATTTGGCCAAGAGAGAATTTCATCTGGGTTTCCTGAGACAAAAAGTCCCAATGCCTCAAGAGTTCATGCCATGAGCTGTGTTTGAAATAGATGGAAGAGTGAGCAGAGTTGATGTGGGGGCTAGTCTCTCCTTTCAAGTAAATCTTAATAGAAGGCAGGTAGCAGTCCATAGCAAAACACATTAAGAGCAATGAGCTGCCCAGCCATCTCTCACCTTGGGAAACAGACCATGCTGCCGAAATCATTCATTTGAGCACTAAGGAAGAAACAGTCATTGACTAGAATCTTACCTCTGGAAACCCATCCGAGAGCTTTGCTTGTTACAGCATTAGCACTTTGTTAGCCTGACTTTCAAGTAAGGTATGTCATATACTATTGCACTGTCTGCGTGAGAGTGTGAACCTCCCTATGTCTCCCAATAACCTCTGAACCCAGTGGCCAATTTTTGACAGATAGGAAATGGAAAGGTCACAAAGATGTCATGATAAAAGCAGTTTGGCAGAGGAGGGAGACTTTCCTGGTGCCCTGACCAAGGCAATGGGAGCTCTAGGGCTCATGAATTATTACTCACCACAGAATTATAAGTCAGCCTTCCTCTGTCCTTCTGTGCACACTATTACTTGTTTTGATTCTGTGGCTAACCGTAATACACAGTCTATGCCAAAATGCTGCTTTCTCTAATCACCCTTCAGGGCTTTAGTCAACCTTCTGGTCAAGTTGTACTGATACTTTAAATGTATTATATCTGACCAGCATGTTTAGATGATGTCTCTTACAGGTATAAAGTTACTTGTAATGCTGATGTAAGAGCCAGGAATGGCCACATGCTAGGAATATATGGAGACTTATAAGAGGCATGCATGAAGACAGCATGGTAGAACAAACTTCGAACATTATGCGTGAGTTCATGGAAATGGGCTTTGTGCAAAAATATAGCTTTTGTGCTCATGAGGGCTGCACAAAGCTCCTGGAGCTGCTGTCCTGTGTCAGGACAGCTAAATGCTCTGGGGGTAAAGGATGACTTTCATTCTTAGGCAGGCTGGCGTGGCCTATGCCTACAATTATAACCAGCAGTAGGGCCAGAGCTGGTGCAAAGCCTTCCCCAACAACCAGACAAGACCTGCTTGTTTGGAGTCAAAGTTATCTGTGCGCTACCCCTTGCTACAAGGGTAAGGTGAACCTGTCAACATCATGTGGGTGTTTCTGATACCTGAAGTTGTCTAAATTGTCTACATTTAAGGAACAGAATCACAATCAAAATAACTCTATGTCAACCAAATAAAGGCACATAGTACCAGCTGAGATTCATTTAGATGATTTTATCTGAAAAATAATCCATTTTTGAGTGTCTAACCTTACAGTTGTGGTCTAGACTGCTCTCTCCATGCTCACCAGGACCAGTGCATAGCCACAAAGCCCTTCCAGTGGCAATCCCACTTCCCTGAGCTGTCAAAAAAAGCCCAGGCAAACACATATGAGGCTACCACATTACTGCAACTTCAGCCTACCTGACCAGCTGGCTCAGCAACTTCCAGGCACACCTTCCTCATCCCACAAAACTGTAAGCTCCAGAGTCAAGCAGGGAAGGGCATCAGCATGGGGGATAGGAGATTTTCAGGAAGCCAGCTGAGATACATTAAAATTTGTCTTTTTCCATACCCCATAAAAGGATTATTTCCAAGATACAGCCTGAACTGCTGTTCCTGGGCCATTAGCTAAAAGCAGACAAGGCAAATGCTTTGCTGTAGGCACTGCTTCTCCCACTGCTTACATAGACCTTTCCAAACTTTCTTCGTCGCTGACATGGACAGTGGGATTGAGTGCATCCTCAGCAAGTTTGCCGATGACACCAAGCTGTGTGGTTCGGTTGATACCCTGGAGGAAAGGAATGCCATCCAGAGGGACCCTGACATGCTTGTGAGGTGGGCTGATGTCAACCTCTGAAGTTTAACCATGCCACGTGCAAGGTCCTACACCTGCCTACACCCAGGCACGGCTACAGGTTGGACAGAGAAGAGATTCAGAGCAGCCCTGCGGAGAAGGACTTGGGGGTGCTGGTCCATGAGAAAATGAGCATGAGCTGGCAGTGTGCGCTTGCAGCCCAGAAAGCCAACTGTATCCTGGGCTGCATCAAAAGGAGCGTGACCAGCAGGTCAAAGGAGGTGATCCTGCTCCTCTACTCTGCTCTTGTGAGATCTCACCTGGAGTATTGTGTGCAGTTCTGGTGTCCTCAACATAAAAAGGACATGGAACTGTTGGAACAAGGCCAGAGAAGGGCCGCGAGGATGATCAGGGGACTGGAGCACCTCCCATATGAAGATAGGCTGAGAAAGTTGGGGCTGTTCAGCCTGGAGAAGAGAAGGCTGCGTGGAGACCTCATAGCAGCCTTCCAGTATCTGAAGGGGGCCTATAGGGATGCTGGGGAGGGACTCTTCATTAGGGACTGTAGTGACAGGACAAGGGGTAGCGGGTTAAAACTTAAACAGGGGAAGTTTAGATTGGATATAAGGAGGAAATTGTTTCCTGTTAGGGTGGTGAGGCACTGGAATGGGTTGCCCAGGGAGGTTGTGAATGCTCCATCCGTGGCAGTGTTCAAGGCCAGGTTGGACGAGGCCTTGGGTGATATGGTTTAGTGTGAGGTGTCCCTGCCCATGGCAGGGTTGTTGGAACTTGATGATCTTAAGGTCCTTTCCAACCCTAACTATTCTATGATTTCTATGATTTTGTTTGCAAAGTGGGAACAAAAGTGCAGGCTGTAATGGACATACCTCCGTTACTGAGAGAACTGAAATATTACTGTTCTACACTAACATTGTCTTACTTTCTTTGTGCATTACTTATAGAGACTCAGCTGCCAAGAAGTTATAGTTTAAATTCAACAGCAGCAGTTCAATAGCTATTTTGTTCCTTTAACTCTGATTGGCTCCTCACTACAGGCCTTCCCTGCTCTCCTGAGATGCAGAAAGGCCAGCAGAGCTTGGCTGGTTTCTTCATTAGTGATTGATAGAGTGGCTCGGCAAAGGGGGAGTCCCTCCTGCAATTTTAGTAAATGAAGCTTTCTACTGTGGAAGATCTTTTGCAAATGAAACATGATTTGACCTGAATGCACAAACTCTTCAACTAAATCCCACCAGGTTTGCATACACCACCCTACGGGAGCCTCACTCTGAAAACTGAGTGCTAATACAGCATCATAAAGAGTTGTCTTCCCTCTTGATTGTTCTATGTTTATTGACACTTTGAAGGCATAAAGGTTAATGGAAATAGAATACATAGACCATTTCCAAATTAATCTCCAGACTTCCATTAGCCTTTAACTTTAGTTCAAATCAATTGATCAACACTATCCGACTAATGCAGTTAAAGTATTCCTCATTCCTAAGTCATGTCATTGCAACTTTGTAAATTCATGATGGTGCTCCTAGTAAGAACTTTAATACTGTCATCTAAACATGAATAGAAAAATGGTCTTTCTAGGAAAATCCAAGTGTATTTGTTAAGAATTACTGTTAGTCCATTCTAAGAAATGGTGACATGCCTTGTGCCAGGATCAGATTTATTCTCTTCAGTAAATTAAACATTTCTGCACTAATAAAAATCAGCAATAACAAGAATGATGGAGAACGTTGAAGAGAAGTACACGAGATACATGAGACTCAGTTCTCACCTCAGCTGAATATAAGTAACCTTGGAACATCCCTGTGGGAACCAGCTAGGTTATGACAAGGCTGTTTCTGCAGTCCCCAGGCTTCACCTGTATCACAGTATCACAGTATCACAGTATGCTAGAGATTGGAAGGGACCTCGAAAGATCATCTACTCCAATCCCCCTGCCGGAGCAGGAACACCTAGATAATGTTACACAGGAATGCGTCCAGGCGGGTTTTGAATGTCTCCAGGGAAGGAGACTCCACAACCTCCCTGGGCAGCCTGTTCCAGTGTTCTGTCACCCTCACTGAGAAGAAGTTTCTTCTCAAGTTTAAGTGGAAGCTCTTGTGTTCCAGTTTGCACCCATTACCCCTTGTCCTATCATTGTTCGCCACTGAGTAGAGCCTGGCTCCATCCTCGTGACACTCCCCCTTTATATATTTATAGACACTTATAAGGTCACCCCTCAGTCTCCTCTTCTCCAAACTATAGAGACCCAGCTCCCTCAGTCTTTCCTCATAAGGGAGATGCTCCACTCCCTTAATCATCTTTGTTGCCCTTCACTGGACTCTCTCCAGCAGCTCCCTGTCCTTCTTGAACTGAGGGGCCCAGAACTGGACACAATATTCCAGATGGGGTCTCACCAGGGCAGAGTAGAGGGGAAGGAGGACCTCTCTCGACCTACTAACCACCCCCCTTCTAATACACCCCAGGATGCCATTGGCCTTCTTAACCACAAGGGCACAGTGTTGGCTCATGGTCATCCTGTCGTCCACTAGGACCCCCAGGTCCCTCGCCCCTACACTGCTCTCTAACAGGTCGCTTCCCAACCTATACTGGAACCTGGGGTTGTTCCTGCCCAGATGCAGGACTCTACACTTTCCCTTGTTATATTTCATCCAGTTATTCCCTGCCCAACTCTCCAGCCTGTCCAGGTCTCGCTGGATGGCACAGCCTTCTGGTGTGTCAGCCACTCCTCCCAGCTTAGTGTCATCAGCAAACTTGCTGATAGTACACTCAATTCCCTCATCTAAATCGTTGATGAATATATTAAATAATACCGGTCCCAGTACTGACCCTTGAGGCACTCCACTAGTTACAGGCCTCCAACTAGACTCAGCCCCATAGACTACAACTCTCTGGCTTCTCTCCTTCAGCCAGTTCGCAGTCCACCTCACTACCTGATCATCCAGTCCACACTTCCTCAATTTAGCTGTGAGGATGCTGTGGGAGACTGTAGGGTGAAGCAAGCACGGAATGATAAGCAGCATTAGACTGCTCTGCCAGCCTCATTCTCTGTTGTTCTTTTCCTGCAGCCAAGAGCAATTCTGTAGACTCTCTCAGGAGACACATGGCTCGTGGCTGGTGGGTGGAGGGCTGTAAGCCAAGCCAACATCCTTACAGTACTGCATGCAGTGTCTGTATCAGACTTTGGATTTGCAACTAATAATTAGCCTGCCTGCTCTTGGCAGATGACTTCAGTGGAAGTCCTGCAAACTGGAAGTTAAGTAGTCATGCATAACTTGACTGAAGTTCTTCTTAAATTGACCTCTACTGAGTTGTTCACAGAGACAAGGTGAAACTTGTGCTGCAGCAGCTACACTTGAGTGGTTGCAGGATTTGGGACCATGTGAAATCAGAAATTGGTTCAATATTTTCACAACGCTTCAGATTTTTGCACACACAGACGTACATATGCAACCATTATCAACTTCAGAGGATTTAATAGTGGTTTCTTGTCATAGTTATTGGCAAGATAATAACTATAATATAAAAATACCAATATAATTATAGCACAAAAAGTACAAATCTCTGTAGACTATTTTGTCAAACTTTCTTACAACCCTGCATGTTTTATTTGTGTTAAATGTGAAACTTAATTAGCAATCAGAATTCTAGGTCTCTCTTTTTAATTTTAAACTTTCAGTACAAAATATTTTTAATATCTTTTGTTTCCTTCTTTCCAGCATGCAAAATGAGCCATTGAAAATTCAAGCTTATACTTGATAGATCTTTCTTAAAAATATGTTGAAAAGCCTATAATTATTTAGATTTTAGTTCAGAAGTATTTAAATTACTGAGACATAAAAGAATGCAAACTTAATTAATCATATTTTGACTAATAAAATACTGTAAAAGGTGATTTATGATGTCTGCATATAAATGGATATACTGGTAATTTAGGGTAAGTGAATGGTTTGCTATAAGAATCAAGTTTAAGAACAATAAGCAGCTGAGAAAAGGAAAAAGGTTAATACTCTGCAATCACTAACAAGCCCTGCATTAGTCAGGTCTGCAACAAGGGTAGTTCAGCCCATGGGAGTGTTCTTGTACCTGCAGATTGTTCCCATGCAAATCAGGAAACAACAGCACCACGGTTAATAACAGTGTCAGTGTGACCCAATGTGAGCAGCTACACACAGGCTGGAAATCACATCAAGTTCAAAAAATCATAGAATCGTTAGAGTTGGAAAGGACCTTAAGATCATCTAGTTCCAACACCCCTGCCATGGGCAGGGATACCTCACACTAAACCATGTCACCCAAGGCCTCGTCCAACCTGGCCTTGAACACTGCCACGGATGGAGCATTCACAACCTCCCTGGGCAACCCATTCCAGTGCCTCACCACCCTAACAGGAAACAATTTCCTCCTTATATCCAATCTAAACTTCCCCTGTTTAAGTTTTAACCCGCTACCCCTTGTCCTGTCACTACAGTCCCTAATGAAGAGTCCCTCCCCAGCATCCCTATAGGCCCCCTTCAGATACTGGAAGGCTGCTATGAGGTCTCCAAGCAGCCTTCTCTTCTCCAGGCTGAACAGCCCCAACTCCCTCAGCCTGTCTTCATACAGGAGGTGCTCCAGTCCCCTGATCATCCTTGTGGCCCTTCTCTGGACTTGTTCCAGCAGTTCCATGTCCTTTTTATGTTGAGGACACCAGAACTGCACACAATACTCCAGGTGAGATCTCACAAGAGCAGAGTAGAGGGACAGGATCACCTCCTTCAACCTGCTGGTCACGCTCCTTTTGATGCAGTCCAGGATACGGTTGGCTTTCTGGGCTGCAAGCGCACACTGAAGCCGGCTCATGTTCATTTTCTCATCAACCAACAGCCCCAAGTCCTTCTCCACAGGGCTGCTCTGAATCTCTTCTCTGCCCAACCTGCAGCTGTGCCTGGGATTGCTCCCACCCAGGTGTAGGACCTTGCACTTGTCATGGTTAAACTTCATGAGGCTGGCATCAGCCCACCTCACAAGCGTGTCAAGGTCCCTCTGGATGGCATTCCTTTCCTCCAGGGTATCAACCGAACCACACAGCTTGGTGTCATCGGCAAACTCGCTGAGGGCGCACTCGATCCCACTGCCCATGTCAGTGATGAAGATCTTAAAGACCGGTCCCAACTCCGATCCCTGAGGGACACCACTCATTACTGGTCTCCAGCTGGACATTGAGCCATTGACCACAACTCTTTGCGTGCGGCCATCCAGCCAGTTCTTTATCCACTGAGTGGTCCATCCATCAAATTGATGTCCCTCCAATTTAGAGACAAGGATGTCGTGTGGGACAGTGTCGAATGCTCTACACAAGTCCAGGTAGATGACATCAACTGCTCTACCCCTGTCCACCAGTTCTGTAGCCCCATCATAGAAGGCCACCAAATTGGTCAGGCAGGATTTCCCCTTAGTGAAGCCATGCTGGCTGTCACCAAGCACCTTGTTGATTTTCATGTGCCTTAGCATGCCTTCCAGGAGAATCTGCTCCAACATTTTGCCAGGCACAGAGGTGAGACTGACTGGTCTGTAATTCCCCGGGTCATCCATTTTCCCCCTCTTGAAAATGGGGGTTATATTTCCCTTTTTCCAGTCGTTAGGAACTTCATCTCTCTGCCATGATTTCTCAAATATGATGGCCAGTGGCTTCATTTGCCATCTTCTTCAGGACCCGTGGATGGGTTTCATCAGGACCCATGGACTTGTGCACATTCAGATATTCAAAATGGTCTCTAACCAGATCCTCTCCTACAGTGGGCCCAAGGTCTTCATTCTCACAGTCCCTGCGTCTGCCTTTCAAGACTTGGGTGGTGTGGTCAGAGCCTTTGCCAGTGAAGATCGAGGCAAAGAAGTCATTCAGAACCTCAGCTTTCTCCAAATCCTGTGTAGCCAGTTCTCTTAAGAGCTTCCTGAGGGGGCCTACGTTCTCCCTAGTCTGTTTTTTATTTGCTATGTACCTGTAGAATCCCTTCCTGTTATCCTTAATATCCCTAGACAAGTTTAATTCTAACTGGGCCTTGGCTGTCCTAACCTGGTCCCTAGCTTCCCAGACAACATCCCTGTACTCTTCCCAGGCCGCCTGTCCTTGCTTCCACCTCTTATAAGCCTGTTTTTTCATTTGAATTTTCCTCAGCAGCCCCTTATCCATCAAAGGAGGTCTCTTGGCCTTCCTGCTGCACTTTCTTCTAGTTGGGATGCAACACTCCTGAGCTTGTAGCAGGTGATCCTTGAATATCAACCAAGAGTCTTGGGCCCCCCTGCCCTCTAGGGCTATATCCCATGGAACCTTACTAAGCAGGTTGCTGAAAATGCCAAAGTCTGCTCTTTTGAAGTCCAGGGCAGTGAGCTTGCTGCACGCTCTTCTCATTGTCCTGAAGATCTCAAATTTGAGCATCTCGTAATCGCTGCATCCAAGATTGTCCTGAAGCGTCACATTTCCAACGAGCCCTTCCCTGTTGGTGAGCACGAGGTCAAGCATGGCACCTCTCCTTGTCAGCTCCTCTATTACTTGCAGAAGGAAGTTGTCTTCCACACAATCGAGGAACCTCCTGGATTGCTTGTGCCAGGCCATACCGCTGTTCCAACAGATGTCAGGGTGGTTGAAGTCACCCATGAGAGTAACGGCCTGTGAGCGTGAGGCTTTTCTTATCTGTCTATGGAGTGTTTCATCAACAGGTTCTCCTTGATCAGCTGGTCTGTAACAGATCCCCACAGTAATGTCTCCCATAGCTATATTCCCTTTAACCCTGACCCACAAACTCTCTGTTGACTGCTCACCTGTCCCCAGACAGTTCCATACTCTCCAGCCTATCCCTAACATAAATAGAAACTCCCTCTCCCTGCCTTCCAGGCCTGTCTTTTCTAAAGAGCCTGTAACCTTCCATTCCAACACTCCAGTCATGGGAGCCATCCCACCATGTTTCTGTGATGCCTATTATATCATACCCCTGTAGACATGCACACATCTCTAATTCCTCTTGTTTGTTCCCCATGCTACAGGCGTTTATATAGAGGCCTCTGAGCCGAGCTCCAAATGAAGCCAGCTCATTGGCTGGAGTGGCTGGGATATCTCTGCATCGCTGTGAGCATTTATTATAGGTTCTGGCAACTGACTGGGTGTGTTGGGATGGAATGATGCCCCCCACCCCCAACACATCTAGTTTAAAGCTTCCTTGATCAGTCTGGCAAGCCTCCTATCAAAACTGCTCTTTCCCTTCTTTAGACCAGCTCCACCAGCCCCCACTAGACCTGGACTACAAACTTGGGTCCCGTGTTCAAGACACCCAAACCCCTGACTATGACACCACCCTTTTAACCATTTATTAACCTGGCTGATCATCCTAGCTTTATTTAGGTCCTCCCCTGTACCCTGGAGAATTGACAAAAAGACTATCTGAGCTCCAGAGCCCCTAACCATCTCCCCCAGGGCTCGGTAGTCCTTCTTTATGTTCCCCAGGCTACTACTATCAATATCCCTAGCACCCACACGGATCACCAGAAGTGGGTAATAGTCCATGGGACTTACTAGAGCAGGCAGACTCTCTGCAACATCCCTGATCCGTGCCCCTGGATCACCTCCCTTGAGACTGGGTCAGGCCGACAGGCGAGTGTTTCTGTCCCTTTCAATGTAGAGTCCCCTACTACTACGACCCGCTGCTTTTTCCTGCAGCACCAGTAGAGATCTTTACCAGTGCACCAGCCGGCTGTTTCTCTTGCAAGTGCGTTTCCTCATTCGCCCCCTGCAGGACAGCAAAGCGGTTCTGGGTGGGGACAACAGATTTAGGAGGAAGCGCCTTGCTTTTGATTGTCCTTTTCCTCCTTTTTTTTTTTTTTTCTTTTTTTTTTTTTTTTGTTACTGTTTCCCAGCTTCCCGGGTTAACGGCCTCTTTCCTCCATGAGCTCCAATGGACTCTTGAGACCCCTGCACAGTTTGGGCCTGGAGCAAGCATTCCTGCTTCCTCTCAGCTTCCCTGACATCGCGCAGCCTATTAACAGCGTCCCGCAGCTCAGCCCCTGCTGCAGGAGGACCTGCACCAGGGTGCACCGAGTGCAGCCCTGCCCATTGTGCACCCTCCCCTCACCAGACCAGTGCAGGCACTCTCCTCTCTGCCCCCCGAGCTCTGCACTGCAGCCTCCCCTCTCATCGGCTCTGTCTGGTGCCGACGCTGCCACCGCCGGGACAGCCAGAGCAGAGCTCCCGGACCGGGCCCTGCTCATACGACGGGTGCTCACCATCCCGCCCGCCTGCCCGCGCAAACTGCCGCGCAAACTGCCTCGACCAGCTCTGCTCGCCGCGCTCCCGGTCCACTGTAGTTCATGACTACATTAGGGTAAAAATATGTTCTAACCTGCATAAATTCTTGCCTTACACTTTCCTTAGTTATCCTTTCACCTGTGCTTGAATGAGGTGACAGTGATCATGACAGCCAAGCAATTCATTTGGAGTACTCATTTGTTCAGAGAGGAAGATTAGAACACTTTTAAGTGTCATTTTAAAAGACTTATTTACATTCCTGTGTCACAAAGCAATGGCTTGTCAGGGAGCTATGGCTGGAGATCCAGGGCTGGGTGACTGCACGAAGGGCTGTTCCACTATACATGGGGCAGACGGATAGACCCTATTGCTCAAGCAAGGCAAGAAATACCTAACTCAATGTTGTGCAATGGAATAGGCTGTCTACAGAGATTCCAGGGTCTCCCATCAGGAAAGATTTTTAAGGGTAGGTTGGAAGTCTAGCAGCCAGTCAGGGTTTAGGAACAGCTAGACATGCACTGGGGAAGGAGGCTGGAGAAGATGACCTCTTAGCTATCCTTAGAGCAATATTTTTTCTGTGTCACAGTGCTGCTGCTCAGGAAACATGATCGGTGTTGCATCCCACTCAGAAATATCCTACACAGATGTCTAGAGCTCTGCAGGCCCTCGAGGGAACATGAGCAGAAGAGCATCCCTGTGAAATAACAGAAAGGGCTGCTAATAAAATCAGTTGCTACTCTACTTGTAGAAAACCACAGAATCATAGAATGGTTTGGGTTGGAAAGGACCTTAAAGATCATTAAATTTCACCCCTCCCTGCCATGGGCAGGGACACCTTCCACTAGAGCACATTGCTTCAAGCCCCATCCAACCTGGCCTTGAACACTGCAAGGGATGGGGCAGCCACAGCTTCTTTGGGCAGCCTGTGCCACAGCCTCACCACCCTCACAATAAAGAGCTTCCTCCAATACCTAAAGGGGGCCTACAAGAAATCTGGAGAAGAACCTTTTACAAGGGCATGTGGTGACAGGGCAAGAGGAAATGGCTTTAAACTGAAAGAGGGTAGATTTAGATTAGATGTTAGGAAGAAATTCCTTACTATGACGGATAGTGAGGAATGATTGCTTCCCACCCAGCTTCTGTTGCATTTACTAAGAGTTAACATGTTAATATCAGGCTTTATTGCTGGGTTCCTCTGATATCAAAATTGTCTCTTTTTTGTCCTTTTCTTTGAAGGGTACTTGTTCCTCTGCCTAGGCCAAAGGTGTCCCAAACAATTAAATTGTATTGTCCTCCAGACATCTTTCTTGTCTCCTCCTGCCTTCCCCTGTAAAGCAGAGGTCATGCCACCCCTTCTGCTGGTAAGACTCATGTTCCCCATGCACCATCCTCATTCCAGCACTGACACTCCTCACTTCTAACCCACCTTCCTCATAGGCACAACTACAACCAGTGAGTGCACAAAGCAAATTCCACTCTGTCAGAGCAGTAACATAAAACACATTTGTGTGAGAAAAAGATATAAAAGACTGAGCAGTCTATCCAGGTGATGTTTTGTATTTTGGTGTTCTTGTCCTCATATGGTTAAATGCCTGGGAAAAAAAAAATCTATTGCTGCTGCTACTGACATATGATTAATAGTCATTTCCCCAGTGCTCCTCACAAAGGCATTTTGAAAGCGAGATAATGAAAATTCTCCATTAGCTTAAGTGCTGAGGCTGCTCTTATGGGATCTGAAGAACCATTGGTCAACTCTGTCTCGGTAAAAACAAGTTCTTAGTAAAGAAACTCACAAAAGAAAGCTTGAAGACAAGTAAGAGTAACCTATTCAGCACTAAATGCAAGTCATGGCATTATTTTTAGCTCTAGTTTGGCATTCCTGATTATAATCTTCTATCATTATAAGCTTGTGCTAGTCTTTATCTTTGGGGGGAGGGGTGGAAAGGAGGAGGGCTATAAGTAGACTACTTAGCAAAATTGCAGTTTTGTGGTTTCATCAACATAGAATTATATGCAAACTGAGGGTTGGGTGGAATCTTCTTCACATTCCCTTCCCTCTGCATGCATTCTTTTGCTGCAAAAGAGGAAAAATGTTTTGAAAATGTCTATATTTTGGAAATGGCATTTCTAAAATTAATTTCCAAGAGTGTGTAAGTAACTGAACACTATTTGAGATTTAATACCTTTTTTTCTTGGGGGGGGGGGGGGCATGGGGGGAGAAGGTTGGAGGTGGGCGACAAAATTCCTTTTATAATCCCTTTCACAAACACCCTCACATTTCAGGACCTTTGGAATTTAGAATACATGGGAAGTTTGGAATATAATTATGTAAATTCCACACATAACTGATCCAATTCTTTTTTGTTGGCTGAGATTAACACCAGAATTCTTCCTTCATGAATTGTAAGAAACAGCTGGAGTGAGAATCAGCGTTCTGCAGACAGATGTTATGGGATCTTCAACCACAGATGTTATGGGATCTTCTAAATTGTATGTAGATAGATGCCTTAGAATACAGGGTGAACACAAGTTATTATTCCCTTTCCCACTATCTGAGTGCCCTATCTATGAAGTTTAGTGAGTTGGATATTCTGGTTTGTTCTCTGGCCCCAGAAACATTAAAGCACTGACGTGAATTGGAACAGCTTCACCAGGACATATGAGAAAAATCCACCCCCAATTCTGCCATCGAAAACGTTTCTTAAGGATGTGGGTGACCTACACTGCACCTGTGTTCTGGCTCAAACACAAAGGAGTCTTGAGCTCAGGTTTCCTCACTCAAAGCCATGGCCATCCTTGTCATATCAGGGCACTCTGTTCTTACATGATGTATGTTTAAATTTCATTTCCAAATGTTATTTCCAAAACCCCAAGACTTCATAGTATTTAATCTAAGACTGGATGGATGTGAGTGTAGATCTTTGCACCAGGGAATTCTTAGTTTATATTACGTAATTATGCATTTACCCAGTTATGCATAAATAGTAACCAATACCCAGTTACTGGGCAAATTGCACAAACATGCCTTAGTGCAATTAAAAAAAAAGCAACTCAAGACTTCTCTCTATGTTAATGATGCAGCTATTTAGCAATAAAATCTTCCTTATTTTCATACTCTAAGATTTTGATCCAATTAAGCTTCAATGCTCTCCTATAGAGAGGTACACATCTGCAGGGAGCAATGGAAAGTGATTTTCGTAACTGAGCTTGTAGTCTGGTAGTTGGAGCAATCGCCTGTGAAAGGGAAAAGGCAGATTGGATCCCTCTCAGGCATATCCTTTCTGCCTCCACCACCATGAGCAATAGACCTATGTAGAAAACAATGGCTTAAGTGAAAGCTATTTATAGATCCAGAAAGAAATAGTGACTGCTGCTGAATTTTATATAGGATGCAATTCTGATGATCTTCATAGACATGATACTCTTCATTAGGGACTGTAGTGATAGGACAAGGGGTAACAGGTTAAAACTTAAGCAGGGGAAGTTTAGATTGGATATAAGGAGGAAGTTCTTTACTGTGAGAGTGGTGAGGCACTGGAATGGGTTGCCCAGGGAAGTTGTGAATGCTCCATCCCTGGTGGTGTTCAAGGCCAGGCTGGACAGATCCTTGGGTGACATGGTTTAGGTGAGGTGTAACTGCCCATGGCAGGGGGGTTGGAACTAGATGATCTTAAGTTTCTTTCCAACCCTAACTATTCTATGATCTATGATCTGTAACAACGTGGCCGGAAAGTCTTGATAAACCAAGAGTCTTAGGGAAGTCAAGCTAAGGATTTCCCGTATCACTTCTATGCCTGTGCCATTGCTGTACTCATGTTAAGATTCAGGTTTACTTAGGCACTTGGCTTGACTTACTCTCCTCTAGCCCATAGCAGTTGAGTCTCTACCACTTTTTGATAGGAATAAAGGTGGCTTCTGCAGCTCTTCCAACTACCTTTCCACATCACTTTGATAAGCTGTTCCACTTTGCTACCTGCCTACAACTCAACACAGCTCATATTTCCCCCTCAGCACACTTTATACAACTCAATGAGATGACTGGGAGATTTCAGTATCAAGGCTTACCAAGTCTAGCAAATAGAGGTAATCAAGAGAAAGGACTGGCATTTTAAACAGTCACTGAAATGACAAGAGAGAAGGTCCATGTGTTTGGACTTCTTACGGAAGTCAAGATGAGCACACTAAAGACTGCCCTCACACAAGACATCTGTTTCTAAACATCATGCTCTCCCTATAATCAAATAAGATAAAGGCCTGAACATAGATGTCTACTACCATTGCAGATGTCTCAGGATAGGCTGGCATGTGTATTGTAGGTCCTGTGGAACACACATCCTGTTGAATTGTCACATGGAGGCCAAGAAGATTTACTTAGGGTACTTCCAATGGTGCTAGACATCTATTGTGCTCAGTTACACTGAAACTGTAGAAGACTGGTGGCCATTCTTCTCCCTTGACAGTAAAATCAATCTATACCTCAGACTTAGTTGCAGACTCCTGTCCTGTAGAAGTGAACCTCTGATAGATGAATTCCATCCAATATATGGGTTGCCAAGAAAAATACAACATTTAGATCTCTCCCTCTTTACAACTGTCAGATTACATGCTAAGAAGTCAAGAGAAAGTTTCAATCCAAAATCAAAACAGGATACTTAAGCAGCTTCTCTTTGATCTATCCCATATACCATCAGGAAGAAAATACACTGCTTACGAGTGCTTGTGTTTGCCTGTAGTAAGGAGAACAAGATGACTGATAAGTTTCAACCATATGAAGTATTTGGGTGACGTTTCAGACTGTATAATGCCACACTGTTAGTCAAGACAAAACTGAGACCATTTATGTACTTTAGAACACACTTTTAATATGAAAAGGCTCTTTTGAAACTCTTTTTGCAGTGCTTTTAAGAAAGATGTATTAAAAGAAAGGTGTCACTCTACTGGATGAAAGATCATGTTTTCATGCTGAGTCAAAAGCAAATTCCACTGACCTTACTACCAGGAAGTCAGATTTTTTCCTTCAATAGAAACAGACATAAATGTATAGCAAGTATCTCATGGTTAGTATCTCAGAAAGAGGCATGAAAGAAAAAGTGTAGAGGTAGAAGAAGTATCAGAAAGTACATGTAACTGTGGAATAGCTTCCACTGTCTGAATGTCTGCTCATATGTCTGACAAGCAACATTTCAATTTTTCAATATATTGCTGATTTTACACTTTGTCATATACTAAGCCAAGCAGTTCAACCCAAAGGAACTGATCTCGGCCTTTATTATTACAAAGACCACATGTAAAAGGTGCTAGAATTGTTAATCCAGTAGAAATGTAGCTTGCAGCTACTCGCAGAGGGGGAAAGAAAGTTGTATCTCCCTGTTCTTTGTTTTCTATTTCAGAAATTTTCAACCCAGCTTGTACCAATACCTACTTCAGAAAGTGGGATGCTAATTAAGAGAGCTCTTCCTTCTCGCTGCTATGTACCCAATGCAACACATGCTCCCAGTAATTCAAACACACCACCCTTTACCAGCACAGCGTGAGTCAAGGACTGTGATTTCTCTTTCCTTAGGGACCAGTAAGATTCCCCAAACTGAACAGACTGACAGTCAGACTGATAACATCTACTCTATTTTGCCTGTTTTAAATAATTTCCCACTCAATACTACTCTCTATGGGGGAAGAAATCATACACCGATTCATTCACTGCTAGAGCTTCCACAATCACCTTAAAATGTTCCTCAAATCTAACATTTGATGGAATAGGGACTCTCAAATGCTTGCATGCCAGGACTCCACCCATATTTGGTTTTAATCATCTTTTTGACAGTCAATTAGTTTTCCTAGGGCTTTGTAGATTCTTGATGCTAGAAGTTGACAAATGTCCTTGAGACAGGTACCTGGTACTTCTCCAACACACAATGAGGACTAACTCCAGGATGTGGTGTGCAGTGTGGAAGTAAAGAGCAAATAAAGCTAAACTTGAACTCACCCCTTTTCCAGCACCTGACCTGACCTGAAAAAAGTTTATGTTGCCTCACTGTGCATAATTTCTATGTGGCTCTTGCTGTGTAATTACCTGTATGTAAGTTTTCAATGAAAACAAAGTCATTGTCAGAACATGCCCAAAACTGAACTTATTCTCTAATGTGCATCAGCTTATCTTTGTAAAAAGCCACATCTCTTTTCCACTTGACACAATAATAAGTGGTCAAGTAAGGGGTAAGTATGCCTCCTGTTGGTGATGCCAGAGAGTCTCTTAAGCTCAGCTGGTGGACCTTAGTATTTCTAGCAGGGGCCTGAAAGTCTTTAGTTTTGTAAGCATAAATTAACAAAAGAGGAATCCAGAGACATGTCTGAAGCCCAAACTTCCCTGTTTCCTCTACTTCTTAATTTTATATGTGTGTGTATATGTAGAGAGAGAGAGATTAGGCTTATAGAAAGTAAGCTCTGTAAAAGGATCTCTTCATACCAGTATGTTGCTTGGATAGCTTTCTTGCTACAGCTTTCATTGTTATACGTGCCAATGCCAATGTCAATTCATGATGCTCCAAGGACTAGTCTGGTTCCTGAATTTTTTATCATGCGTATCCTCTAGATTCTAACTCACGACTGCAGTTCTCCAAGAGTACATACTATCTCTTTACACATTATTGTACAACAAATGGTACAGATAGGATTCCATTCATAGAAGGCACACTTTCATTTTTGAAAGAAACGTAGTGTATTAACCAATCTTTTAATTAAAAAAAAAAAGATTCTTTTCACTATGGACATAATTTCCATATTTTTATGGCTAATAAATTACATATGTTTTCCTATGTCATTCAATGCCTGCACATCACTCTTAAGGAATCCTTTTATTAATGTCCCAGATCTTTCTTCCTTCCACCTTCAATTTATGTTCAGGTTTTTTCTCCTTTCAGGGTAGGAATGTCCTCATCACAGCCTAGGAAGTTTAAAGGATTAAAGAAAGATTCTTAAAAATACACAGGTGGATTAGATCATTGCTCTGTTGAAAATCCTTGTAATCCTTGTAAACTTAACACTTAAAGTTTGAGGCTCTTGGTTTACGATTTCTTGGTAATGTTAAATGAAGTTTCAGGTCCTAAAAGAGAAAGGAAAGAGAGGCAATTCTTATGTTGTCTTTTAATTACCATCAAGCAGAAGTGTTGATTCTGTAGGTGGCACTATGAACAAATGCTTCCACACAGCATTGGCTACAGTGCCACACAAGAGACCATCCTTCAGAAGAGGTGCATGGATGAGGTCCTGACAACTTTGTGGGTATCAGTAGTCTCAAAGCACTTCCTGCAAGAAGGGAGTTGTTTACACGAGTGAATTTTTCCAAAGTGAATCAGCTGGCATCCACTGGCAGACATCCAAGGGAGTCCAAGCCTCTTGTTCATTTTTTATTGGGTGAACCTTAATCTCTCACATTTTTCTCAGAGCTGAATATGACAAGAACAAGATACGGATTATATATACCCCTTTCATTCACTTTTTACATTGTGCAGATACTAACAAAAGAAGATTTATAAATAAACAGATATGGAAAAAAAAAATTAAGTGGTACAGAAAGTAAGTTTCTTTTTTCTGGCATCTTCAAGTCACAGTGGCTGCTCTTTGCTGTATCTGGAATAGATACTTACACTCTGTTCCCTTGGAGAAGATCACGAAACAAGCTTTTGCAGAGAAGAAGTTTTCTGATTTCTTTGAGTACTGCTTTTGGTTTCTCTGTGACAGGAAAGATCTATAGGGAATACCAAAGGTTACTGGGGTGTCTGTCTGAAATAGTTCTGGCAGTTGACTTTGGAAAAAAAAGGCAAGAAAGTCTGCGTGGTATGAAAAAGCTAAGATTGCTGGGGAATGTCACCTATTCCCACACTGCTTGCTTTTCCACGCATTCTTCTAATATATTTATTTATTTATTTAGCTGCTTGCGTAAGAATGAGGCTGAACCACGGAAGAATTATGCCTGTTTAGTAAAAGAAACTGCTATTTCGTCAGGATTTTGAAGCAAATTCAGACACATTAACCTGGTATATACTAAACAAGCAGATATTTTATAACCAAGCTTTCCAGTGGGAAGGTGCAAGGTGGCCACACATTTCCTTTTGCAGAGTAATGGTTGGCAGTCATGTGCAAATCAAGGATGTTAGAGCAGTTGGTCCTGTTACAGGTAAATAAACAGAAAAAGATGTTGTATCAAACACAGCCTGAGCTGCATTTGGCATGTGTCTACTAGAAAAGTGAAGGCAGATTTAGAAGTCAAAACATATTCACACTGATTTGACTGAGAACTGTCACAGAGACTGAAAATTGAAAACTGCTGCTGTTCTGCTTAGAAAGACCAAGCATTAAAGAAACCGATGCTCCAACCATTCTCAAAGGACTCTGTCTCAATCAGCTGCTTAAAACACATTAAGAAGACACACATTAAGAGTCTACACACACAGCACTAAGGTACCAAAACTGAAGAATTTTCTTAATTCTTGTTATTTTACATTGTTGCATTTTCAGGGGATGGTGTGTGTTCTCCATGGGGTACTTCGCACAGAGGCAAAACCCAGAGAAGGGCTGGCATCTAGCTAGGACCAGCAGGGAAGGGCCAGTGAACTTTGGAGACTGTCCATTTAAGGGGCATTTCCTTAGACAAATGAGCAGGCTACAGTTCAGGGTACAATTTGCTAAGGGTTGGCTTCTCACTGAGTACTCACTTTCTGTTAGGGAGCTGGTCACTTGACAGCCAAATTAAAGGAATCCCCAGCAAATGGTAACTGAGAGGAGCTTCAAGTCATCAAGGAAGCTTGAGCAGGAGAAAAGAGCTGAGGGATTCACTTTTGAAGAAATTAGGTCATTTTCACTGTGGAAGCAGCTCAGGAGGGAGGAGATGGGCTACAAAAGACACATGTGTGACTTGAAGAATAAACGATGTGCAGAAATGCATTGTCTTTCCCAGAGGACTCGTGAACAAGGAGGGAAATGAGGCACTGAGTTGTGTACAGGTGTTTCACAGCTCAGTCTGATCTGCACAACTTTGAGTTAAAAGTGGGGCTGTTTGTTTGAAAGAGCTGACAAAGCTTGGGCATAGTTTGTTCTTATGCAGCTGTCCCTGGAGAGAAAATTGTAAATTCAGACTGCTCATGGTGCAATCTCTTGGAAAAAAAGTTCATTTAAACTTCTGGCAATCTGAAGAGATGGCTTCAATACAGGTGTCTGAGGCTGCTGGGCTGCAAACCCTCATCTCATGAGAAGGAGAAAGGCAAAAAGCCTATTCTGGGCAGAGAAGCCAAAAGGAGCAGGTGAGCCACAGTCCAATAAAATGAGGAAAAACTAAAAATATGGATCCAGTCTGCTATGACCCAAATGCAGCAGCTGAGGAAGATTTCCCCAGGCACAATGATTTTAAAATGCAAAAAACCCCAGCTGATTTTTCAACACCAATAAGTAAATGTTCCTAAGGAATCTGGCCCTTATCTCAGTTAGCAGTTTTGCAAAGCAATCCATATAATCCATTACTCCTGAGTAATTTTTAACTGGCTGATCATCTGTAATGCGTGCCAATAGATTTTTAGACTCTGGTTGACCGTATAGGGCAGGTGATGCCAGCTGTGCTCTCTGCATGACACAAGGGGAGGAGAGCAGTGAATAATGACTAATGGATACAAAAAGTAAATATTCTTGTTCAAAAATAGATTTTCTTATTTTCATACAATATACAAAGGACATATGCAGATATGTTCTTTCAAAGTATGCTACAGCAACTTCTTATTTCTATTTCATGGAAGGGTATAAAGACATAACAGCTTGGACATAATCTGCAGAACTACAATAAAACCCCCCACAGTTATTGTTCTGTTCAATGCAGCTTTATATTAAATAAAAATACAAGAACTTCCACAGTAGGTCAGGTCAAAGTTCCTCCAAGGCAGGTCTAACTAACATGGCAAAAATATTGATATCCATCCAGTGACCCTTATATCCTCTTCTGGCTTTCTGCAGGAGCAGGCTGGAGTATTTCTCTTCTGGATGACAAGTAGTAAACAAAAGTATTGTCTTTTACTGCTAATGAGAATTTTTCACTGAAAGTTTTTACTGGAGAAAGAAAAGGGATGCTTAAGGCAAATATCTTTTTGCTTGGAATAACTTTGACTTTTATTTAGTTCTGAAGAGCCAGACAGCCCATAAATGGTGAGATAAATATTCTGGAATTGCAAGACATGCAAAATAAAACCTGGAACCTTTCTGTTCTGCTTTACTGTTAGAAGAGTTCATAGAAATTTCAGGTGTCAGTGGCTGTTTTCTTGTCATGGGCTATTTTCTACAGGTCATTAAATGTCCAATTTTACTGCTTGAAAGGTAAAGGAAGTGCTCACTAGTATTTGTTTTTTTGCAGTTTCCAAAGAGGATAATACATCTGTACAGACAACACACTTCATTTAACTGTGATGGAAAGAACCTGAAAGTTTTCTTGTACAAAACCTGCAGTGCCTGAAATAAAATAACTTCTTAATTCAGGCCAGTCAAATCCTTACAAGTGATCTCATTTACAACAGACACACACTCACCTGCCACATTCGCCCGGTTTTGATAACTAGCCCCAGTGTGCACCACAGTTCTAGGGTACACATCACAGGCTGCTTCTAATTAATTAATTCAATACAGACTCCTTTTAGCTTTTCATTGAGAAGACCTTGGGTAAGTCAGAAATGTGAACAGTACTAGAAAACACTTTTCAAAGAGACAGGGAATGAGTGTTTCATGTATTGATCTTAACTGTCTAGATTAAAAAGTAATTTTCATAGAACTATAAGGGCAAGCAAATCAAATGTGGGCTGGCACTCAAAGGAAAGCTCTTCCTTGAAAGTCTTTTAGTAGCTGGTCATTAGGAGAAAAAATTGACATCCACAGCTGAAACCTGCTGCATTTATGTTGTATAATCTAAAAATCTGGTCTGCATTCTCTGTTTCATTTTTGCTAAAACACAGTCCAACATCCTTAAACTTCAGAGCTCTGTTGCATTATGCGATCAAATTCTACAATTCCAACTTTTTTAAGCAAAAAGCACACAATACAAATGCTTCAGCTGTCATGGTTTGCTGTGATCTGCCTTAGCAGTTCTATCCAAAGGTGTTTATGAGACATGCCAGTGTGCACAACAAACACAATACTTTCGTGCAAGAACGGTTGAATCCTGAGTGCCGTTGGCCATTTGTTCACTTGTGTTCTTCTATTTTCATCTCTGGAGCAGTTGCCTGTCTCCCAAAGAAATGACCTAATAAAAGATCAAAAAAGACGTTTCAAACCCAAGATTAAATAACTATGGGACAAATTTTGTTCATTCAGAACACTAAACCACCATTTTACTCCCCAGGGCTACACAGTTGAACACAAGAGGAGAATTTAGTGTTAGGTTGGCAACTATAATTACCATTAATTAAGGACTTATTATCACTAATAATTGTATTAAGTGAGAATATACTTACTATTTGGGGGGGTTAAGTACAATTTAATATTGTTGCTGAAAGGTTCTCTATATACAAAGCAAATGCTGTTTAAGAAACATAACTGGCACCCTGTTCACACATCTCAAATCCTTTACAACATTCCTCTGGGTGGAGAAACATTGCCAGATCTGTTTTACGGGAGGAACTTGGTGTTAAACTGGGGATCGATCTTGATTCCAGCTGCATGAGAAGGCTTAAAGCACCTCTGGCCACCTGGCCCAGGGATGCAAACCTGGACTGGCCTCTTGAGACTCCTCTGCAGGGAATGAGGAAGAGAGGAAAGCACCTACAACTGGAATTCAGATACTCCTTTGCAAATGTTATGGTCTAGTCTGAAATAAATTTAACTCCCTCTGTTGCCTCTCTACTGGGGTGCCTAAGGGAGCCTGAGATGCACCCTCAAAACAGACTTCTGCTTCCCAGTTGTCATCTTTCTGCTGGGTACATGACTGCCTCATTCCCTGCTTTTATGCTGAAGGTGATAGAAAAGGCTGGTGGTCAGAGCAATTACCAAGGGAGTGGGAGACATAAATCTGAGCTCTTTTGCCAACAGAGTACCCAAACCCTGGGATGACATCAGGGCTGCCACATCACTTTTTCACTCCTCTTGATGACCTCTGTCCTATTGATTGTCTGGGCAGATTTGAAGAATCTAAAAGTAAATTAACAAAGAGGAGCCCTTGCAGTCCATTAAAGAGGGAAGCGGATACAGAGAGAAACCTGGATGTCAAGACCTTATTCTTGAGATGCTTACCTGGTTTCACCTTAAACTATCAGCAAGTGAAATACAAAATTTAATGTTGGGAACAGTCAAGCGTCAAGCTCTGTATCTAGCAGCAAGAGATACAGCTTCACAGTTTCTGAAACACAAGGAATGAGGAGTCAGAGCACAAGCTGGAGAGCAGGGTGGTCTTGCTGGGGGTGGCAGCAGCAGCACAGAGAAGCAGGCAGCAGCTGGCAGCTCAGATCACCCCTGTTTGCAGAAATTGCTACTGGAATTATTTGCTCAACTCAAGGATCTGGCAAATAATCAGAGATTTTTTTTTTTAAATATTAATTAAATTAACTTGAGAGCTAGGGAGAATACTTCACAAAGCTTAGAGCACTCATTGTGGTTCCTGTATCAAAGAGGACGCTTGAGGGTGACCTAACTACCTAACTGCAGGGATCTTCAGTACCTCGTATCTTCATCTTGCACAGAAAAGAATGTGTTGCAGCAGCTAGATACTGATTTCAGATGCATTTAAATTAGAAATAAGGCATACAATTATCAGAACAAAGATGGTTAACCAACAGAACAAATGACCCAGGAAAATGGTTCTCTCCCCCTTTGTAGTGTCACATGAAGATGGCTTTTTTTAACATTATTTGTGGCAAAATGTTAAGTCCTACTGTGATCAAACGCAAACTGCTGGGTGCAAAGCAGAGTGATGTGTCCTGCAGTATGCGGAAGGTCATACTTGGTATCAGTAGCATTTATTGAACAGCAGCTACTGTTAAGTGCATATGTTATTAAATGTACCTAAGAAGATAACCCCCACTGGCTTCCTTTGTGAGCAAACAGCACACAGCATTGTGCCCTGCTGTTGAAGTCAGGCTTTCTTGGCATGAAAATCAGAGTGCAGGGGTGCCCTTCCCTTGACTGGGATGTGAGGTGCAGTCCAAGCAGAGGCCAGTGTCTGGAAGCTTAAACATAAACACTGAAACTACGAATGTTCATGATACAGTGAATGAGGAGAGCTCAGGAGGCGAGCCCTGATTATTTTTGTGTTTGAATATACCTCTTTGAAAACAAGGAGGAAAACCAAGCAGGTGTTTACACAGGGAATGAGGGCTCCTGTGGAATATTAAGCTCTACATTTGCTTGTTCAGCTTTCATGTGGAAATGTTCTTTCTGTGGGGTGTGTTATGGTCAGTCAGGATACCTGCTGGCTAATCAGAAAAGATGTGCTGAAAACAGCACTAGCAGGGAGAAGTGGTGCCTGAAAAGGGTAACAGTGTGGCAGCTGCAGTCCTCATCAATCCTAGCCACCTTTTTGATAAAGGCTGTGGTACCACAGAGAAAATGATACCGCTGCCTCTTGGGGTTGAGGAGCAGGAGCAGGTTGAGGTTCAGGCCCAATGTTGTACCACAGTGACTCTGGCAACAGCACAGTGCCAGAGCAATCTGAAGGACACGGGAATCCACCCTTACAGGCACAGGGTACTATGCAGCAGCTAGACCCTGAAACAAGCGTTCCAAGATTTGTTATTGCACGTGTGAACAGTGACATCAAAACTGGTGGCAGAAAAAAGAAAGCAAAAGATAGCAAAGGAATATCCCGCATGGGTGTCTTCACAGGAAAAGCAGCACAAAGGAGCCCACTTTGGAGGGGAATGGTTAGCCATGGCTGCCGTGTAAGAAATATATGTTTTCCGTTGAGTATTTGTAACATTTTCTTTGGTTCTTATAAACTAAAAACAATCAGTACATGCAGCAGTTGCTAAAATATAATTCAAGCAATCCACATGGGATATGCTGGCTTCTACCAGTGATGTCTGTTGCTTCTCAGTAAGCAGGAAGAAATAACTCATTATAATATTTACACCCCATTTTACAGTCTGTCTTTATGCTGGTTTCTAGAACGATAAAAAATCCTCAGGCTCTCAAGACAAAACTTCATATCATTACTCTAATTTGCCTTGTTGAGAAATATAATGATGTGTCAACACACTAACACAACTGTAATGCCTGCATTGCATACAAGATAGCTACTTAATGTCACTATCCACAGGGTTTTATACGTAGTTTGAAAAGATAACTTTGCATCCTTGTTGGCAGCTGGTAGTTAAAGTTACGTACATGCTTAGTCTCAGGGGCACATTTTCATCCCACGCTGTACTAGATTAATGCAGATAATACAGACAAGAATATGATGGATAAAATCTATGGCACATACAGTCAGCTTGCAAAGAAAGGGAGGTATTTTTCCTGTGTGCTCAGGGAAGGAACTAATGCAGCCAGCTGTTATTAGCCTCCTCTTGTGCAGGTTGTACTGTGCTAGAGGATTCTGCTGTGGTGGCTGCAGTGTAACCTCCAGCTGGGAGCACCCGGGGAGGATGAGAGAGCTCTCAGTCAGCTGGGGAGGTCTCTCAGGCATCACAGACCATTGGACTTCATTGTGTGTGCAGGAATTCATCTCAGCCAGTGAAGCACAAGGGGTATGGGCCACTTCTCATCTGTTGCAGGTAAACTGAGCTTAAAGAGATTTGAAGCTCCTCTGTGCAAAAGTAAATGAGAAAGACTTAGGAAAAGGCTCAACCAACAGCTACAGAATAGACTGCCTGCTGTCACGGTTGGGTCCAGATCGAGGCAATGAGAGCCCTATGGAAATGTAAGCAGCTTCTCAGCAAGCAAAAAGAAATAGCAACCACTATCTCTAAATCTTTACAGACCCTGGAAATGTCTGGTTATGGTATTCTCCTGAATGGGGCATGCAAAGAGAGTTTACTATGTTTGTATTCATCTACACAGAGAGAAACCAAGTGACCCAATATGCAAAAATCTCTCATTGGATATGAAAGTACCAGCTTGAGCCTCCACAGAGAAGGAAAACACACTAGTGAGGTCTTGTACAATCTCGTGTGTTTTATGTGCTCTGCAGTAGATGTGCCTCACAACAGCTAATGGCATGGTCACTCATGTCAGACCAGGATGCACCAGTGACCTTACCCACTGCCTGTGAGCTCAGCTGTACCTGGCATGAGCATCTTCCCATTGGAGCTGAACAGCTCAGGGAGGGATCTCTCACTCTTCCCATTCCCAGTGTCCTGCAGGTCATGGGGCTGACAGCTGGCCAGCCCTCCTGCAGTGGGCTTCCTTCCAAAGCATCACCACCTGAGTCACAGCTGGAATTCTGCTGTTTCTGGCACTTCTGACTTGCCCAGGCAATAGCACAGGTGAGCTACAGGTCTAAGGATTTGCTCCCAACCAACACTTGCCATCTGATCTTCTGAGCAGAATGTGTCATTTAGGGGGTAAATTAATCATACTGCGGCAGGACAAAAAGAACGCAAAGACAGACCTGCTCACTACTTGTTAGCTCCCAGATGGAGTTAGTTAAAATCCCCCAGCTCCAGCATAAGCTGAAACTATCAGTGGCTGATAGGCCACAATTGTCATCAGATCTACAGTCTGCATTTGGTGATGGGTTTTTTGTCTTTGCAGAGTTCGACCACTGACTGCTCTGGAGTAAAGAGTGTGACTGAAGTAAGTCCCTGCTCAGCATCCCTTGGGTTTTTAATTAGGAAAAGCAAAGCTTTTCTGGAATCATTTCATTTCTTTAAAACCTCTTTTGTCAATATTATTCTCCTGCCTTTCTATCCTATAATAAATCAAATTGGTCACCTGTATTTGATGCCTGTGCTGTCCTTTGCCCAGGTAGTGAGACTGAAAACCTTTTCTGCATCCGCACAATGAAGTTGATACAAAAGCAAACCAGACAAACTCTCTCCTGACGGTGCTTTGTGACACCTCTCATTCATGTCTTTGACCCTCACACAAAGCAGACCAAACCCTGTACTCACATAAGCTCATGTAAGTTTGACTACACTTGATGCTGTTCTCCAATGCATGATCATGGCTGAGCAATTGGCCTACCTTGGAGGAACTGTTTCTATTTCTGTGGCTAGAGGTTTTTTCCCCAGTCTAATAACTAAGACTGCTTTTTGCCCCAGTGACAAACACCCTGTAAATAGGAAATAGAAGCATTTGTCCTCTTGAAATGGGAAAGAGAGGTCATACTAACTTAACAGGTTCTAAATAATGGCCTCAGAAAAGGTGTTAGTTGGAAATTAGTTTCCATTTCTACTGATCTGGATGAATTTCAAAGTGCTGCGTTCTTCATAGCAGCCTCCATATGCTCACCCATAGCTTGAGCTATTCAGTCCTCTTTGAGTATTGATTTTTGGTCCTAGAATATTTCTGTTCCTCACAAACATGTTATCCAGCAACTGTTCAGTACAGTGAACTTTCATTCTTGATTCAAATGCTGAATTTTGTAACAAATTTTGGAAACATTTAAATCAGAGGGATGGACCTTATATAATTGCAAATATCTCCCTTTACGTGGGTTTGGGTTTTTTTTTGCCATTTTTCAGGTTTCTTCCTCCTCCTGGTTTTTCTTAAGACAAGTGTTTCACATCTGAGCCTTGGCAGGTTTGTGGGCTATGCTAGTACAGTAAGGAACACTTTTTCTCCTTGAAATGCAGCAAGCAGGAAAGAAAATACTGCCAGCAGCTATGGACCCCCAAAGGAGGCTTAAGTACCATTGTGGGTAATTTTGCCTGGAGAAATTTACTGAGAAGCAAAGGCAATGCCTAAATATCATTTTATTTGTATGTTGCTCATTTGAATAACATCAGTGTAAACACCCCTTTTACTTGAGCTTCTTTGTCTCTGCTGAGAGATAGATGGGGGTTTTGGGAGAGGCAGGGGGAGCACCATGTTGTGGTACACTGTGCAACATTCAGGCACACCAAGAGACCTTTTTCTCTTGGCACAGTATGTAGCAAAAAACACCACTATAATCATCATTGGGAAGTGAATAAGATAGAGCTGCCTTAGTCAGATCTTCAAAGTCTGCATCCCCCACAATGGGCTAGTGGGAATCTCACAGCACAAACAGTGTTTTCCTGAGCAGACTGCTGGTGCTGAGCACACAGCAGGAGAGCACTTTCTAGGCACAAAGCTGGGCTGCCGCAGTATGCTTGATGCTTACGTCCATCAAAGCCTTCCCAGGTTGACATAAGAAGCAAATAGATTTGGAAGAGTTTCCTTCTCTCTGTGAACCCAGTATCTTCAGCTATGCCTGGAAGTTTCACACCCCCTGCCTTTTCCATTAAATCCCATGGAACACAGCATCTCTTTGTTCCTAGAAAGGTTGTTACCATGCAGGGGGCAAAACCCAACACTGCTGCACTCATTCTTTGCCACTGTTAGCAGCAGCAATCATCTCCCACTGTAATCTTTTCATTTTTTCCAGATGCAAAAGGAGCCCAATCCTGCAAGGCAGCAACAAAGAGTGTCCTTAGAGGGCTTGAGCACTCCCATTATTCATCCAGCTCATATAGGAAGACTTTTTTATATTTCACTAAAAATAAAAAGCCAATTACTGTCATTCAGCTGCGAGGATTCTCTCTGATGCCGGTGCAAATAATATGTTCAAACAAGGGCTTTCTCACATACGGCCAGATTCTTATGATCTCACCTTGTAAAGAAATCATAATCCTTTGTTACACTGACTGGTCTGCTCCCGTGGTAGCTATAACAATGTGCATTTTACTCACTAATAACAAAAAGCAACCTTCAGTAAAACTCAGAGGAGTGAAAGATGCCTCCACTGTTGGAGGAGGAAAAGACATGGCACAGACTCCTTCTCAGAGAGGTCACGTTACTGCAGCATCTGTTTGACTCTGGAAGGTAAGGGATGAAATGGATGAAGTTAGAGGGATTGGGAATTTGCCAAAAAAAGAGGCTTTTAGGAAAAGAGGCTGCTTCTGTGTTGTGTAAATCATCATTATCTCTCAGCATAATAACTGTGAGATCAATAGCGCCATAGAAACCAGCAATGGGTAGTGCTCATGCTGAAGCTCATTAAATGCTCTTAAGGTGTGTCCACACCAGTGCTTTGTTTCCAACCAAGAACACACACTGCAGTTGCCCCTTTTCCTGCACTTTGGTTTACATCATAAAGTGGGTCTCAGTGGATGTGAACTGGAGCCAAATAAAGGATCACAAGTCCATGCCTCTTCTTTCCACCATTCCCAGTGCCTAAAGGACCAACACTGTCTTCTGAGAGCACCACCAGAGTCCCTAAGTGTCCTTAGCCTGCCAATGGGAGCAGAGAAGTGGGACTGCAATTGTATTTCCCTCCCACAGTAACTGGAATTAAAGGGTACTCCAATAAGCACACAGAGGGTGGGATTGTCCTTTGTCATAGGCCACAGTAGGGAAAGGTTTCTAAAGCTACTAACAAGTACAATGTCTGTATCAGGAAGAAACAAGTTACACATTCTTTTTCTGCCCTTGGACTATAGGAGAAACTATGGACTGACTCACATATGAATACCTAAAAGTAGGCCAGATAATTTCTATCTTTTATGGTCAGACGTGCAGAGACCAGAAGACAAACTGATTTGCCTTAATATTTAGCAGCATCTATGAATAAAATGTTTTCCTGGCAGAGAGCACAGGGACAACTACAGCCATGGAGCCAATGCAGCTGAAGGTGCTCAGGACCCCTGAAAACCTGGGGGTCCCTGAATCACAAGATGGGTAATGCCCATAGCAACCTCAGTCCTGACTCGGATGTTGTCTAAGAAGGTGTATGGGGTACTCCAGCTGCAGGCTGACAGTAACTATGAGCAGGCGGTTACTAGCAGGAACAGGCTTTAATGCATTGCAAACAAGTTCTGTTGACTGGAAGGGGCAGATTGCTTCATGGCAGTTTTGAAAAGTATGTATTTCATGGTGAAGTTAGCACTTACATTGTTAGCTGGGCTCTATCTTGCCTCAAGTCATTAGGCAAAATAGGCTTGATTTAAAAAATAGCATTGTAGTTCAGCAAACCCTTTGTGCTACTGGGCAGAATGGGAGCTTGTGTTAAGAAAATGACTGCCTTTCCAGCCCCTCAGGCAGAGCACCCTAGGAATGCTCCCTTAGAATTCTGTGTTGGTTAGGATGACACGCTTAAATAGCAGAAAATAGAGTGTTTTCATTCAAAGAAAGCTGTGAGCATCTGCCACAAACCCTCCCAGCAATGCAGCACCACTCGGAAATGGCAAGTTTACTCCTGGAGGAACTGGAGCAACTGTCTCCCCTTTCTGAATGCATTCGTTTTCAATGTGTTGCTGCTGGTCCAGGCTCACCTGCCCCACTGCAGATTGTACCCACACTGGTGTCTCAGGCTTCCCTCCTGACTGAAGGACCATGAGGTGAGGGAGGTCTGGGCAGCTGGAGTGGCGGCTGACGAAGCTGCCTGCATGGGGACAGGGCAGAGCATCACTTCTGCCGTGGACTGCATTTACATGGTCGAGTGTATCAGACAGTCGTTTATTTTTCACCTCATGCTATCACGTACTTGGTTCCAGGTCACCGGCGTCCCACTCCACCTGATTCTTCTCATCAGAGGAGAGAGCTGAGGAATTCTGCTGTGATTAATAACTGCATCTATCCCCCTGGGCTCAGTTTTTTCCCCCCATTTTTAATTTTGCGTTCTGCTTACCAGCTGTTCTTGTTCATTAAAAAAACAAACCTTCCCTAGTTCTCATTAGCACCATATGTCTTCTGGTTATTTGAGAAATGAATGCAAAATATACTTAAAGTATTAGTCAAATCATGATGGGCAAAAAGATTGAAAGGTAAAGCTGGTGTATCTTCTCACTGCTACTCATGCTGTCCACAGCTAAACCCAAAACCACATCCCACCACAGTCCTCCCTCCCTGCTCCATTAGTGCCTCCACAGCTGCAATGAAATCACAGTGATGTCTTTGGCTCTCACCTATTCACCAGCAGAGATTTTTTTCTCCTCACTCCTTGTTCAGGCAAGTTACCACTGACCTGAAACCAGCTTTCAAATGTGAGCCCAGAGCTAGAGCTAATTGGAGACAGTTGTTTCTAAAACACTTGCAGAGTTTCACAGGGCTGTTAAGAGCATTCAGAAACCTGTGCAGCACAAAACACAGCAGGCTGCTGTTTAGTGCTTTCCTCCTTACAACCCTCAGCATGTGATGTTTGAAGCACATTTTCCCTAAAATCTCTCTATCATTCCACATTGAAACATAGTTATTTCATTTAATCTGTGAACACAGAAAATCAGTTTTCTTTGGAACATAATAAGGCAAAATGTCTAACCTATTTCTTTTCTCCAAGAGCTTCTGTCATGCAACAAATCCTATTCCAGTATTTATGTATTCAGTCCCCATCCTGACATCCTGATTGGTAAAGGAGACTATAAACAGCCCAGAATTTGGCTTAACGCCTCTGCACTTCTTCTGAGAGTGTGACATGTCATCTGATGTGCATTACCTCCAGCAGCACACAATCCCTTGGCAAAATGAACGTGTCCAGATTTCTTAGCCAATGTATTACCATCAGACCCAGGAGCAACAGAGATGCTGACTGACACTTTTACAGCACTGGCATTGAAATTCATTGTTTAATGCAGCTCTGCAAATGGCTATGCTGACAGGAATGGAATTCAATATATTTATATATCAATATATAGAGAAATTTTCACATGAGAATCTATGTATTTCCTCTGGTAACTGAACTTAGATTATGAACATCATTGTTGATGATGGTTCTTTGTTTGTTTGTTTGTTGTTTTTCCATAGGGAAAAAAATAGCAAGCCATTAATACTCTGAGAAGAGATTTCCTGCCCAGAGGATACAGGGAACAAGAACAGATCTAAGTGGATCTTCCACAGCAGAAAATCTTGTTTAGAGTAATAACAAAAACTTGCAGTTTCTCCTGAGAGGCTGAGCATATGCTGGAGGTGGGTTATTTTCATTTTCCCCTGAAGCACACCTGGAAAAAAAATGAAGCACATGAGTCACGAAAGATAATGCATGAAAATGTTGAAAAGGCAGGAAAAAATCCAATTCTTCTGATCACTCACTCAGCATGCTGCACAGAGGGCTTCTTACAATCCATTACAGGAAATTTAAGCAATAGATGGATTGCAATAATTTAGAGGACTGGACAAAAACAGTAAGGTAGAAATGGCTTACAGTGGGTGCAGCATTATTAATAAGGTGCTCATACTAGGCATGGGGGGAAATGCATTATAATATTTGGATTTAGTGGTTTATATCATCGAATCTTCCAAAGGTTCCCATAAAAAGTTTTTAATAGCTGGCTTGTGAGGGATATGAAGGAAAGCTCCAAGTGCAATTTAATTGTATTCAAATTATTTCAGACCATACAGTTAATTTCTGAGGTACACAATTTCTTCTTTATTGCTCTATTAGTCTCAGCAAGATTTCACTACCCCTGCTCCAGCCCAAGTGTGTGGGTAGGGACCTGACTCCTGCAGCTGGCAATGTGTGCAGGAGCAGGAGCTGTATGGACTTAGATCTACACCAGGCTCCCCCTCAACACTGCACCAGGGCCAGGTTTGCCTGGGGCAGGCCCAGGAAGCAGCAGGAGCCTCAGGGCTGTGCTGCACATCCAATCACTCACCCCTGCTCCTGCCTCCCTCCTGGGCCTGGGGCTCCCTGTGCATCCTGGGGAGCCAAATCCACCTGAACATCAGGCTCACCAGTGTGAGCCCCAGCATCACCCATGGACACAGCACTGCTCTGTGCATGCTCTGGGCTAGCTAATATTTTCATCACAGGCAGCAAGGACATGTATACTTTGCCTAATTACTCCTCTTGGTAAAAGGATTGTTGCTTGCAGGAGGGACAGCAGCTGTAAGTGATGATGGTAATTGGTTTATTAAAATCAACATATTTGGGCTTAAGTTGTAGAGATTTTAATTTGATCTATTTAGGGGGGATTGATAGTAATTTGAAGAATGTGCTGGATAACTACAGCATCAATAACAGGTGTGGTTAACTTATGGAGATCTGCCTGCCCTCTGTTGCTTTCAAAAGTGCATCTGATGGTTCTCCCCTGGGAAAACTGTGATGCAAAAGGAAGTCTGAGTTCTAATTTTTTTGTTTCCCAAATTAGACTTTCAGGCCTGGATTCTCAAGGATGTCCAGGAATGACCAATTCCCTTCCGGATCAATGTGGACAGGGACTTTGCATGGCCGTGGCTCAATATTTCATGAGCAGTCTAAGTTCCTGAGCAGTTGTCAATTCAAGGGACTTCCCTTCAGCTTCCCTTCCCTTCCCAAAGCATTTCCTACAATACATTTATTCAGCATTTCCCAAAGCACAAAGTTGTTGGAAAATACAAAGCTTTTGAGATGAACATTTCACTCTCCCAGGAGAATGATGGTGCATTTCCAGACAGTCAAGGATCAGATAAACTATTCCATTGACTCTGAAAAACGGAGGGTGGTTAGGATAAAATTAGCAATGAAAGGCACCAAGTGTACCAAAGCAGTAGAAATCTTATATCAGAACCATGATTAAATACCACTATTAGCATGTGTCAACCGATATTACAGGAGTTTGTAAATTAAGCTGCTGTAGCTGTAATTACTGCAGAACTGTTCTGTCTTAAAACATTCTTTCAAACTGACACAAACCCACTTGGAAATAAGATTCAATACCAAAAGCCTGCATCAGCACTGGCTGCTGTACTAAGAGGTAGTTTGGGGTCTTGGTTAAAAACCACTGTCCTCCCATATGCCAAGAGTGAGGATTTAGTGCAGATTTCTCCTGTGATTCTTACACAATGGAAAGCATCCAAGCAAGACTGCAAGATGCTGTTGTGACTCTGTTTGTAGGACACTGATGGAGAGAGGGCATTATCATGTGAAATCATTCACTCTCTGTGTAACTGATGAGCAGAGTGCTTCTTGGCATCCATACCAATAAGCCAGTTAAACACAACACTGGCAGTTTATTTTCTGACCTTGTGGCTTGGGTCACCCAAAATCCTTAGTTGATTTTCTCGATAAAACAAGCAGAAAACTTAGCTTTACTCCACAGAATGCCAGCATCATTTGCATCAGCTGCATGCTAAAAACATGTTGTATTCATGTCCCAGAGAACAGCTGTTTACCTCTGATCAGTCTGCCCTATTTTCTTCACTGCCACTCAAACCATTTCTTGATACGAGCAGGTATTTGGTGGGTGAGTGTTTGTAAAAGGCACATGATGGTGATTTTTACTGGAAAATGGCAGCTCTGACAGCAAGTTTCCCTCCTGAAAAGCTGGACCCATCTGTCTATTGACACTTCAGTAGGGCTCATTTAACTTAATGACTAGATTTTGCATTTCTGTAACTCCTGTAGGGGTCCAGCTCAGCGCAGTGACAGGCAGTGTATCTTACCAGCCTTTTTGCATGTCCCTCTCTTGATTCATATGTCTAAATTAGAGAGTTTAAAAAAACAATCAATCACTGCCGCAAGACGAAATGAGATCCTAATCCTTTTGGTCACTGATCCAGAGAGTTTAAGCCCGTTAGGGAACAGCAGGCTCCTTCACCTCTCCACAGGTGTCACAGGTACTACATGATATTCTTGTATTCATCCTTAAGCCTAACAATCTGTGCTTGACCAGACAGAAGTGTCCTCCTGTTGCTGGGAGCCCACCTCTTCCCTGACTGCCTACTCCAATAGCTACCCATGCCAAGTTCAGATTAGCAACTCATTTTAATTCACTCATTGTCCATCTTCAGCATCCAGCCATTGGGTCTCATTATGCCTTCCTCTGCCCTGAGCTTAATGAGCCATTTGCTAACTGACATTTTCTTCCTGTCTTTCCAGGATATTTTCTTCCTCCAGGTCACTATCAGATGATGAATGCCAGTTTGGAGAGGGCCTTAAGCAATCTCATATCATGGGAGTTGTCTCTGCCCATGGAAGGGGAGTTGGAACTAGATGATCTTAAGGTCCTTTCCAATCCTAACTATTCTATGATTCTATGATGTTTCATTTTTATTTCCAGTAGTATGAACATACCAAAATCTTTGAAGGTCACCAATTTCAGTGCTCACTCTAAATATTATGCCCTTTTTGTGGGTCTTTTCTGTGTTTTCAGCAGCCTTTCTACTTTTATAAAGGCCATGTTAGGATGCAACATGTCACTCCCCAAAAGCACCTCCAGTGACTCAAAGGAAAGAAGGAGAGCCTAGCTCAGATGCTTCTAATCACCTGAATCCTTTCCCTGAGCCATTCCCAGGTCCTCAATGTGGTCTCCCAATGCCATGCATACACAGAGAAAATCATCGGCCCAGTCTTACTTGTTAACCCCCTTCTTCAGGCTCACAGAAAATGCCTTTTTTCTCAGTGTCAGAGAGGGCTGACCCTGCACCCATGCTCACCATAACCTCTTCTCAAGTTCCTTATTTCTAGGGCACAGCCCCCCATCCTGCAGGTTTGGTGTGAAAACCTTGGCCCCACTCAGCTGATCAGTACTCAAATGCACCACTCATCTCCCTTCTTTTCTTCATAGACAGCCCTAATAGCAGTTAAATGCTGGTTGCCTGCAGATCCTCTCTGCTCCTGCAGCACCTCAGCAAAGGTTTTTTCTTGGTGGGACCTTGTGTGAAGAGCCCCAAGTCATCCACCGGCTCAGCAGCATCTACATGACATTGCCTTTATGCACACTTCACCATTCAGGAGGCAGACAGGACTCCCCACTCAGCGAATGTTCCCCAGTCCTTCCCATGACACTCCAAGCACCCACAGCTACCTCAGCCATGTGGGCTGGCTGTACTTTTGGCCAGCCTCAAAAGGCCAGTCCTGCACAGGACAAGGTAAATCACTGTCTAGATTTTTCTGAATGGCTGCACAGCTCTTAGCTCTGCCAGATATTGCACCAGCATCATTTGCAACTTTTCTATTATGAGCGGTTTTAGACTCACTTTGAGAACACTGGCAAAAACGTTGTGGCATGCTGGGTGCCGCACGGATCCATGGAGCATCCCACCAGACACAGCCCACACTGTGACCACGTCCCATTCCCTGCTGCTCCTTGCAGCCTGCCAGTAAGTTGGTACTTCATCCATTTAATGCACACATTCTTCATGAACACTGTTTAACCTTCATGCTGCAGACAGAATATCACAGATCCCTGAAACACTATATAAGAGTTTTCTATATACATGCAGTTAACATTTTTTTTGAGCCAAACTTAGTTTAAAACAAGATGATGACATTTGCTTAACAGGAGAAATTAAACACTGAGCTGTTAAAGTCCACATGTAAGTACGTGCTATTTCAATCTGTGGACAGGGTAATGGCTGGTAAAATAACCCATGACTGAGAAGCAGAGATGTAAAATACAGGCAGAGCATCATAGAATATTTTGATTGCTCCACATACTCATCTCTGATATGAGGCCTTGATGTCCGATTGACAGCAGGGCTTTTCTTGTTTGCCTCAGTGTACAGGGAGGTCTGAGTAGAGTAGGTTGCACAAAAGAGCAAAGGTGAAGAGTGACAGCCATGCAGGTGGGTGACATGGCAGTGGGGCAAGAGAGGAGTCTCCTCGCGGAGCAGCAGCAAGGTGAAGCAGTCAGAGCTTGCTGGAAGAGCAAGAGAGGGGTACGGACATGGTTGTACATTCAGTGGAGACTGACAACACATACCAAGTGTCAACGCAGCTCTCCCTTGCTAGTGTTTTCAGCTAGAATGACCAGAAGGGAAGCTTGATCTTCATTAAAGGGAGAAAGGGCTGTGAGGTGCAGCACAGAGCAGAGCACTCTGCATACAAATGAGAGGTAAGCCACAGTGCATTTTGAAGAGCTAGGCAAAGACCATAGTCTGTAAAATCCTTTCTTAGTGCCAATCAGGCCTGATCATGTCCGAATCAGGCATTGCCATACAATTTCCATTCCTTCAACTTTTCTGCTCCAGTCATATCTTATAGGCCTATTTCACATCATCAGCCTTCTGCAAAGGAGCTCTGTATTGGTAGCCAGGCAGTGATAATGATCTGCAGCGTGTCACCACTGATCAGAATAGCTGCTGAATTGAACTGATGGTTTCATCAGTTAATGCCCTGTTTGCTTCACATTTCACCCTGGGCACACATATGTTCCTGTCCTGCATATGTTCCATTGTATTACGTGTTCTTGTTGTGACTGTACATTAGTAGCACTGGAGATTCTTAGCAGGGTGGGGACAACACAGCCCAGACTGCTGCATCACTCAAACACCATGTAAAGGGCATGTGGATACACAAAGAGAAATAAAAAGCTGTTGTTTGTCTTTACCTAATATGATAAACCAAAATACAAAAGAAATAGTACCTAAGGGAGCATATTTCTTGAGAAGAGATGCTAGCACATACTAAGACTGGCTTTTGGATGGGACAGAATTCAGCAATCCTCTAAATATAGACACATGAAATGACCCTGCAGCTGCCAGTCGTATAAATCATGTTTGTAGCCAATATTCAGAAGAATTTGTTTCAATACTTCTTTGGTATTGTTGAACTAGTGAGCCTGGCAGGATCACTGCTTGCAGGGGTTATGTGCTATGTAAATCGTCAGTGCCTGTTTTGTTCTTCATGCTCTCAGATAAACCAAAGCAAACTGATTCAAGACAAGGCAGGGATTTTGAACCATGCTCTGTTTGTTCACAGTGTTTGTACATCCTCTTTCAGGATCCCCTATCCCCAGCTGGAAGGAAAATAGAGAGGAGTCTCACTGTGGGCTGGGAAGTTGCTAGAAGATACTTGCTGCTTCTCTCCTGTCAATTTAAATAGCCAGTGTTCACACATTGACAAGGCAGCTCATAGGTCACAACTGTGCTCCGGCAGTCAGAGTCACTGCTGACAAATGAATCACAGCTGCCGGTATAAGTGATCCAATGCTCCTGTTTTCAAAATGCCAGTGCGTGGGGTGGAGGCAACAACCTGGCAGAATTATCACATCACACAGATGCTCCTGCAGATAAGGTTGATTTTCAGGAGGGGTTTTTCCTCTTTCCCAGCAACACATTCTTCTTCCCAGCAATTGCATGCAGAAAGTTTGGAGACTTTTTGCCTTTGTAGTACCTGGGTGAGTATACATGTATCTTACAGCCCCTGTGCTCTATATGGTGACTAATGGCACACAGCAATTGTCTTGATAATTCAGGGCTCTGAGGGAGAGTAAAGAGGGTACAGGGTGAGTGAGCCAATGGATAGTATATCTCAAACTCCAGCTATGGGCAAATGATTCCTTTTCTGTGAGTGAGTGCTTAAAAGGACTGGGAATACAGTTAGCAGAGTTTCTTTTGTAGATCACCTGGAAGTGATTTTCAGGATCTACAGGAGAAAAATGTTATAGAAAAGCTTTGCTGAATTTGGCACAGGACTTAGTGCCCTGATGGTGATTAACAGAAAGAGCTCAAGGAATCTGCTGAAAAGTATCCAAGAAAGTATCCAAGCTTCAAATCTTCCCCAAACTAAGCTTTAATCTAAAGCTAGTTCTTGTCTCACAGGCAGTTAGAGAAAGAACCTTGATGCCAAATTAAAAATTGGTCATAAAAGCAATATTCACTTCAAGCCACAACATGGTAAATAGTCATCTAGGCTGCCTGGATATAGCTCTGAACATGTCTTTCACAAGATGTTTAACTTCTAGAGGCCTTTTCCTTTAAGATAAATAGAGACTGGGGTTCTTTGTGCTTGTCATTGCTAAAGAGAAGGAAAGCATATATCCTTAGTGCTCTGGAAGTACTTGATATGTGTGCCCCAGTGTCTAAGGGGTTTTAAGGGAGCTGGAAAGTACTGCAGGCAGTGACAGGTCTGTTTTGATCTCAGCAGTTGGGACAGTAATTTTCCTTTCTAAGGTGGATCAAGAATTTCCCTTTTCACTTCTGAAGGTCTGACCAGCACCTCTCTCCAGATCTTGAAAGTCCTGTGATAGGAGAGCTGGTGGCAGTGCCTCACCTCCAGATGAGATGAAGTGTCAGCCAGCTTTGGCCATTTGGATCAGCTGAAGGATGAGATCTAAACTACAGCTTACTCTGATTAATAGCTTTTTCTCAGGAGGTAGCTCAAAAACTCAGGAGAGAGTCAGTGGCATTTGCGTTTCAGCCTGCATGCCTCTGGTCTTTAGCAAGGATTTAAGTGCTGCATATGGAGTTTGTTGATGTTTTTTCCTTTCTTTCACATCCCAGGAGGTGGCATGTTCTTGCAGTGATGCTAGAGAAGCACTTTATTTCTGCTGAGCTTTCTGTTCCTTGTTTAATTTGGATACCTATTCCACACGACAGTGGCTCCTCTTATTTAATGCTGTGTAGCAGAAATTGAGGTAAAGGTTCATAAGGCTGTGTCCCTGAGACATACTTTTTATCGGACATCTCACAAAGCAGCCACAGTCCCTGGCTGTGGCCTGCACTTAGCTGTATTCAGAGACGATGCTGGCAGGCAGTGCAGTCTCACCAGCCTGTTGCATGTCTCTAGGAGCAGCAGAGAGCCTGACTGTCTTTATCAATACCAGTTTGCTGCTGCTCCTGCAGAATCTCTCCCAGTGTTGAAATCAAGGACACAGATTTCAGGGCTAATGGAAACAGGATACTTGTTATGTTTCTATGTGAAATATATATATATTGTGCATCATACTACATGATGTACTACATATTATTATGTAATATACTATATAAATTACATCATTGTACTACTGTTCTTTATTCATCTCTTGAAGCCTAGTCCCTCAAAGGACAATTACAATGCAGATTGCATGTTATAAATACTGATGTGAAAAGAACTTAAGCTGTCCTTGGGAAAAACATGGGTAATCAGGGAGTTTAAATTATAGTTGCCTGGTTTGCCTTCAGGAGGATACAGCTTTTATGCCATAATTTCTTCCACCAATTTGCTGGATACCATCAAACAAATTACCTCACTCCCATCACTGGTCCATGGTTTCCTGTATTGACTCTAGGCTATTAGAGATCATGATGGTTTCCCACAGTGGGAGCATCTACAATGGTTCCTTCAAGATGCCTGTAACTTACGAAGTTGGAGCCAGGTTAGCTTCATATTAGGGAAGTCCAGTGCTACTAGGAGCAAAGCCACAGCAGCAGGAAGCTCACCAGAAGTGGCAAAAATCACTTAAGAATCTCACGACACCTCAGACATGTTTCCCCTCAGCCTACCTCCAAAGCTGGGCAAACACTTGGCTCTCCAGACTTTGCCAAGAAGGAAAATTGACTGCTGGGATATTTCGATACGTCTACAGCTGGTTGGGCTAAAGCAGACCCAAGCTCAACTAGGATCTGCTCCACTTCTAGCACAAAGCAGCAGCTTTGGCATATGCATGCCAGTTCAGTGTCCATGACAAAATACTGCTTTGTCTGGGTGAGATATTTGTCAAACTCTGATCTAATGTCAGGATCTCTAATTGTTGTTGACATTTTGAATAATCACATAAATTAAATGCTCTGAACATGATCTCAACAGGCGTCAAGCTGCCGTTGTGCAGTGGAGGTTGACTCATCACACACATTATGGGACAATGTTTTTCTATGTGTACTTCACCCTTGTGAACTTCTTTGTCCTGTCAGTAGAACTGAGGCAATTTTAATTATTATTTTACAGCTGCATTTTATTTTTATATAAAGAGAATTTTAAACCCAGGCCAGATACTTGATGGTGTCTGTTGATGTTTGCCTATTTTCCTTTCATGGTTATTCCTTCAACTGGAGGCAGGTAATATATTCATATTTATTATATCAAGGAAGAGAGATTGACAGCTCACCTACAGCTGTATTAAATATGGAAAACACTTTTCTCTCTTCTTGCTATGGAGATTTATGTGGCTGTATTTTTTTTCCACTGTTTCCTCTGCAATTAGTTAATGAATGACTTGGTTTTTAAAAAGCCTAACTCTTCACTCTGTTGACCACAAAGAAAAGGAAGCAGATCCTTTTTGTTCTTTGCCAAGACATCAATGGGAATTTTACATAAAGAAATATCTCGGAAAGCTGCAATAGGTTGCAAGGTAATGGAATACTTCGATGTAATAATACCACCATGGACCTTGGAGTACATCAGTTTCTGCTTTGACTTGTTATGTGATCAAGGGCTAATGACTTTGACTCAGGCCATTGGAAACATTCAGATGCCTACCTTTCGCCAACAGAAATACAATGGAGGAAGAAATGTGTGGATGCTCCAGGCATGCCCACGTGTCAGTTTGCAGAGCTTCTGACTATCACATGCTTGGAAGACAGCACCTAATAGTTGTCTTTCACAGAGAGTGATTTCTGCATCCAGGCAGGCATGGGGTGGGGACAGGGAAGGGAGTCTGTCTGACAGAGGGCTAGCATCACTAAGCTAATTGGCTTAAATTCATTAATGGCAGTTTTCAACTTCTGGCACTGGTAGTCAAAAATGCCTATTGTCTGCTGTCAAGAGACAGCTGTAATGGCAAAACTTTGTATTATTGCCCAGACCTAATTCCCTTTGTTCTTCACTCCTGCTCCCTTTCTTCCCCATCCAGTAGCATGACTGGCATTAACGTAGTTCGTTGCTGGTGTTGAATTCTCAGGCTGACCTTTAAAACAACACTTCCATGTAATGAACATGAAACCAATGAGATGGGTCAGCCATACCCCTCAGAGTTGTTAGATGATTTTGATAGGCGGCCTGGGAGTTAGGTAACACTTTCTATGTCTTTACAACCACAATAGACATTTGTCTCTTTTTCTCTCTTTAACAGAAATCTATGATTTTATTGCACCTGAATGTCATGTGTGACACATAAAGAGATTATACCAATCAAATAGATTTACAACTTGTAGTCTGCATGCACGACCATCTCCTTCCTCCTGCCTTAACAAGATATTTCACAGAAAACACAAACTCCTTTGGATCTGCATGTGAATTCTGGGTTGGGTAATGGGGATTAAAATAGTGAAGTTCTTGAGCTGTTGATTGTCTGGGATGTGTTTTCCTGAGGTGATGACTGCTGACATGGGGGTGACATCTCACAGTGAGTTACTGTCTGCTGCATCACTTTACTTTTGCCAGAACATATCAGTTGCAGTGACATCCAAATGTTTTCTCCTTTAGCCTTACAAGTAATCCAGAAGCTTTGTAATTATTAACTATAGATTATTCAAACTTAAACAGGGGAAGTTCAGGATAGATATAAGGAAGAAATTCTTTACTATGAGGGTGGTGAGGCACTGGAACAGGTTGCCAAAACAAGCGATAAATGCTCCATTCCTGGTAGTGCTCAAGGCCAGGTTCGACAGAGCCTTGGGTGACATGGTCTAGTGTGAGGCAACCCTGTCTATAGCAAGGGGGTTGGAACTAGATGATCTTAAGGTCCTTTCCAACCCAAACCATTCTATGATTCTATCGTTCCTCATTCAGAATAAGAAATGCGCATTTTGAGAAATAAGACTGAAGGGAAAGGTATTTTAGGATTTCAGGGTAAAACTACCTATTAGTCTTAGCTCCTTCCCTTCCCTGTATTTTCTAAGAACCACTGGGCTGGCTGCTCAAAAGGACCCTCTCCATCTTTCCAGAAGGAAATGTTTACTTCCAGGCTCAACTTTTATGAGCCAGTTCATTCAGATTGGGAAAATATTCTGAATTCACAAGATCATAATTCCAGCTCCTCTAGATTGGTATTGATAGGTATTGGCAACTGATATTACAGAACTGATATTACAGAATTTTTGAATCCACTGAACTGAGGTTAGCTTGTGCGCTTTAGGGTTGCTTAAAATAATGTTTAAAATATTGTAACTATTTTTACAACTCAAAATCAAGAGAAATCAGTTCCACATAGCTCTTATGGCTTTATATCCAGAATAGTAAATCACAGAGCTACTTGAAGGAGTTAAATTTCTATTGGCAATAAAAGGAACAATAATAACAGGCTGTGTACACCTACAAGGTAACAATACACATAGAAAAGGATATACATATAGCAAGCATATACATACAAAGGATATACATACATAGAAGCAAGAGTTAGCCAGAGCCTCGAGACAGGTAGTAGAAGAAAGCTAAACAAGGTAAAGTTGAGGTAAAATACAAGGGGGTTTGCTTTTCATAAGAACAAATAAGCAGAAGAGCAAGTTTTCTGACAGCAGGTAAGAGTTCAGTCATCATGATAAAGGGTTATTTGCACTCTAAGATTTTCATGGCACTTGAAGTCCATTGTGAGGTCTCACTATAAATAGACAAGTCATCTTTTGTCTCTAAATTGCAGAGACATCAGTTTGATAGGTGAACCACTTGGTGAATAAAGAACTGGCTGGATGGCCACACGCAAAGAGTTGTGGTCAATGGCTCAATGTCCAGCTGGAGACCAATAACGAGTGGTGTCCCTCAGGGGTCGGTGTTGGGACCGGTCTTGTTCAACATCTTTGTCCCTGACATGGACAGTGGGATTGAGTGCGCCCTCAGCAAGTTGTTTGCCGATGACACCAAGCTGTGTGGTTTGGTTGATACGCTGGAGGGAAGGAATGCCATCCAGGGGGACCTTGACACACTTGTGAGGTGGGCTGATGCCAACCTCATGAAGTTTAACCATGCCAAGTGCAAGGTCCTACACCTGGGTGGGAGCAATCCCAGGCACAGCTACAGGCTGGGCAGAGAAGAGATTCAGAGCAGCCCTGTGGAGAAGGACTTGGGGCTGTTGGTTGATGAGAAAATGAACATGAGCTGGCTTCAGTGTGCGCTTGCAGCCCTGAAAACCAACTGTATCCTGGGCTGCATCAAAAGGAGTGTGACCAGCAGGTTGAAGGAGGAGATCCTGCCCCTCTACTCTGCTCTTGTGAGACCTCACCTGGAGTATTGTGTGCAGTTCTGGTGTCCTCAACATAAAAAGGACATGGAACTGTTGGAACAAGTCCAGAGAAGGGCCATGAGGATGATCAGGGGACTGGAGCACCTCCCGTATGAAGACAGGCTGAGAAAGTTGGGGCTGTTCAGCCTGGAGAAGAGAAGGCTGCGTGGAGACCTCATAGCAGCCTTCCAGTATCTGAAGGGGGCCTATAGGGATGCTGGAGAGGGACTCTTCATTAGGGACTGTAGTGATAGGACAAGGGGTAATGGGTTAAAACTTAAACAGGGGAAGTTTAGATTGGATATAAGGAAGAAGTTCTTTACTGTGAGGGTGGTGAGGCACTGGAATGGGTTGCCCAAAGAAGTTGTGAATGCTCCATCGCTGGCAGTGTTCAAGGCCAGGTTGGACAGGGCCTTGGGTGACATGGTTTAGTGTGAGGTGTCCCTGCCCATGGCAGGCAGGGTTGGAACTAGATGATCTTAAGGTCCTTTCCAATCCTAACTATTCTATGATTCTATGATCTTTCCATTGACTGAGGAGAGTAGGTTTTATTTAGGTAAGTGCCATGTTCACACTCTGTTTCTCATTGGAGTCCAAAGTTCCCTCTCCTAAAAGACCCCACATCCTCCTTCCATGGCCCACCCAGCCAGCAATGGACCCCCTGGTGTCCACCTGCACTGCAGCTTCTGTGAAACAGCAGCTACCTCATGTGGCTTCCATTATACCTTACACAAAACTAATTGTACTTCAAGAATTGCCAACATGATAAAGCCCTCAGGGACATGGTTTGGTGGTGGTCTTGACAGTCCTGGGGTAATGGTTGGACCTCATGATCTGAAAAGTCTTTTACAACCTAGTTGATTCTATAATTCTATAGCAAGCAATTAGTGTTCCCTAGGCACTGCTCTAGGGAGATAGCAGTAATGGGAACAGTCTCATAGCTAGGCTCCTCATGGACATTCTAAAAAGTACAGGCTAATCCTGTCTCAGTTAAATGCTCTTCTCACTGCACTTAATAAAAGAAGTCTGTTTTCAAATAAAAAGATGCTCATGTGTTCTTGTCATTGACTTCTAGCAGGCCTGAGCACCCAGCCAAAGCAGTGTTCCTGCTCAAAATTGGAAATACCATAAACCTCCAGACTAGCAATGACACGGTTACTACATGCTTCTGCAGACAACACCAGCTTCAACATTTATTGGCCTTACATATTTGCAGATGATCTGTGAAAACTCCTCTATTGGGTATGAATTCTGCAGCTGAAGCCTTCTCGTGATAGATCAGTTAACTAGTATGCAGGGACTCAATGGAAAACATACAGAAGTATAAGGAGGACGGGAAGACTTTATGACAAATGGTTCAGGATCTCAAGGTTCAGTCAAACTGCCTTGCTACATAAGATTCAAAATACAGAAAATTAACTCTATCCCAACCAAAACCAGCCCCCAGGGAAATAGGATTCCAGAAAATGTTTGAATGCTGCAAGGCAATTTTGTGATGCCGGATTCAAACTTATTTTGCCCCACGTGAGAAACTTGTCTGGGTGACAACTGTGGCATTCTTTTTGGCAGCATAAAAAATGATTTGATTATGCACCACATATTTTCCAGGTCTGTGAAAGCCTTTGGGATTATGCTGGAGGAAAGATTTACTTAAGTTTCTATGGAAACCATAACACTTATATAAAAGCCTGTTTAACAAGCCAGAGTGTGACACTGTATCTCATTCAAGGTGAGCCCCCTCCAAGATAACTCATTGATAAACTTCCAACTGGGTTTTAAAGTCTGGGAGGACACCACTGGATTTCTTACACCTCTAATTAATAGGAGTGAGACTCAGCAGGTGCTGCTGGGTAACTACTTAACACCATAGCATAGGTGTGACAATCCCACTTGGAAAAGTTGCAGTCATTTGGCTAGACTTGAAAGGAAGTTTTTCGTCAGATAGATCATACAGTAATGATTTCATAAGTTTATGTCTTTCTCACTTACTCCCTATTTTATACACGTGTAACTTCACTGACTGCAGTGTGACACCCGGAGAAGATACACAGTTATGTTTTTTTCATAAACACTAAGGTGCTCCCAGCTGTTTGTTTGCAAACACCTAGAAATAGAAGTGGTATTTTCTTCACTTAGTTACTGCTATCCCTGAGATGAAAGTGTCCTTTGAAATCAAGATGCGCTTTGTCCCCTCAACACTGTTCTTCCCAGGAAGCACACAGAAGCTGCTGTTGCAGTGAAGCACAAACTCTGCAGCAGGCAGCAGTCATAATTTATTTTTGTCTTTTCTCTTCAGAAAAAAAAAGTTCAAATCAACTTTTAGAATTTATTTCATGTTTTCCCATTGACAGCACTCCCAGTGATGTTGCGGATCCTACAGCAGTAAACTAGAAATAGCAGAGCGGGTCTTATTTGATAACCACAGTATTGGCAAAAGCTGAGAAGGAAAGTTGCTTTCTAAATTACTTTTGGTTATCTCACCACAAAAAGTTCACTGATATGAAAACGGAGCTGGAGCAAGGATTGAAAGGCATTCCAGATACAGCATCAGATTGCGGGATTAATTTTTCAATCTACCACTATTTGAAAAAGTGCAATGGCTTAAAATACTTTTGGTAGCATTGAGAGACATTGTCCTTTAGGGCATGAGTGACTCTTTCTGGATTTCAACAAAGCCTGTCACATATATTTTTGTCAATGCACTAAGTTATTCACAAAACAGCTGCTTTCTCCCCCTGAGAAAAGAGAACAGCAGGAATACAAAGGAGATACCTCAGGTCAGGGTCTGATCCTGAAAAGACTCCTGCAGTAACCGAACCTCTCATGCTGTCATGTACCTTCAGAAACATTCTTTTCCACAGATGAAGTTAATGAGATCATGCAAGTTTTCTTGCAGCACTTTCACTTGTTTTCCCAGCTACACAGCCATTAACGGGGCCACTGATGTCCACTGTGGTAGTTTACGTTCTTCAAATAATGCGCCAAACTGCCACTGCTCCATTGCTGCCATTGAACTGATTTTGAGGGATCAAACAGAAATGGTTATTTTGTGCTGGAGAGGCCCAGTTGTTAGTGCAGCCTAATGTCATCCAGCTAGCTGAACTGTTGCAGAAGCCACCTTAGCAAAGCTGCACAGAGTCAGTCTGTGTTGTAATGTGCTGTGCAGTGACTGAGGTTTACCGACTTTTGTTCTGCCAGGATATAGAAAGCACAGGAAATATGCACCACAAGCAAAAATCTCTAAGAAAGGTTACACATTATCTGCTCAGAAGCATGGGTCTTAAAACATCTGGTCTGAACTGCCAGACAGCTCACTCATTCTCCCCAGGTTCCACTGAGCCAGAGAGGTACTTTCTACCCCCACTTCCTGCCAGGGCAAGTTTCTAACACCACTTGCTAGAGCCCAGACTACCTTGGGTGAGCTCCATTTCTGCAGAGACAGAGACAATGCAGGCAGGTACAAGCCATGCAACAACCTCTCAGAAAAAAGTTAGGATTTAATCACAATACTGTAGATATGTAGTCCAGTGGGATAGGGGCTTGCCCACAAGCTCAGTGCTGTGGAGGAGGATGCAAGCCAGAATTCAGTCGTTCGTGAATTACCTCTCCAAAGCCCTGCTGTTTTAATTTCCATGACCCATAGGTTAATATTTTCTGCTGCTTACATTCTATTACAACGTTTCCAAATAATTATACTCAGAAAATTCTAAAATAGATGTTTTGAGTTGTTTCATCACTGGCAAACATGCTAGTTAATTAGGGTTGGTTTTAAGGACTAGCAAAGATAACTGTGCCAGATTGAGCACAAGCTGCATGGTGCACATCTCCATCATGTAAAGCATTAATAATCATAGAGGACGTAGCTAAAACGTCCTCTGTGCCTCACAAAATCTAGTAACTTAAGCTTCAGAACACCTGTGATGAATGGAATCTTTATTTTCCTCATGCAGCAGGAGCAACGCAGCTATAAAGGGTAAGATTTCAAAGGTCAGCTTTCTAGAAGCAGTCTCAAAGCTTGGTTCACTGGGGCACCAATAACAGCAGGTTTGCTCTGGATCTGATTCAGCCTTATTCAATAGAATCGGCTTTTAAATATCACTTCTGAAAAGTTACAGACCTGCTGCTTGTGTTGGCCTCCCTGGTAGCTGTGCCACATGTGCATGGATGGGTGGAAAACTCCTCTTTGCCTTTCCCAAGCCTACTAGTACTCCAGCCCCAAAATTGCCACGTTATCAATAGATGCAGGGATAATTCTTGCTTGGTCTTGCCACTGGTCCCAGTGTCATCCCAAAGAAGTGTCTGTCAGTTCTTTGGCAGTGTGTTACTGACTCCTAGATGTTCCAGGGACACACAGTGACTTTCTTGAAGTCATGCAGATGTAGCTACTCACACTTTCCAGCTGTGTGCAGTTTCAGCCACATCAGTTCCAGCATACATCAGTGGAGCTTTTACATTTTTGCTTCAGTTGAATGTTTTGATTCCTCCATCCCGAGTGCAATAAATGCCTGAGACCTGTTCTAAATGGCAGACCCACCTTTTCTGTATATGAGCCATGTTTTGCAAGTGGACCACCAAAGGAAGCCCAGATGGAGGTATTCCATCAGTATTCAGATAGCAAAAAACATCCCTATTTGATTATTAAGTTGGTGAAATACACGAGAGAGTATGTGATGAGGAGGCAGTATTCTGTTTTCTGAACGTTACTTGGAACAGCTCTTGAATGTTTCTATTCACACACCAATATGAAGCTATGTTACACGTGGCACAAGAGGGAAGCATAAAAGGTCAGTTTTTCTGATGATGCAAATGATTCTTCCTCAGTGCAGCCTCAAAATTTAACTGAATCATTCATTTGCAGAGAAGCAGCAGATGTTCAGAGTCTTCCAGCCTGGCCTACCCTCTGGAGAAGAAATGTGCGATATGAAGTTCAAGTTTTTCAGTTGTCTAAGTACACACACACATACATATAAGAAAACAAGAACTGCTTCTTGACTAAAAGTCACTCAAAAGGAATTAAATTCCTTCTTTTAGGCACTTCACCTCAGCAATAATGGCCATTTCAAGAATTAACTCTCTTAGAAACCAGCTCTACCTGGAGAACAGAGAAACCACCAAACCTCTTTCCCCATGCATAGATGGTTGCATTCACAACTTAGATTCACACAGCTTACTCACATGCTGAGCAAAAAGCACATGCAATGTCATATTGCTGCATTTTATGGTGACACTGATCATAAACCCTTTTATCTAAAATACATACCATGTTTGTTCTATTCTTTTGCCTGCTATATTCTATTTCTGTTAGAAGAGAATACTGATATTATTCAAGTATTATTCAAGGTAAGTGACAGGAAGACATTTTCACATGGATGAAAAGCCAGTGGTAATGGCTGCAGTGTATGTGGAAAGCAGGGGACGCCAACTGGCAGAAGGAACCTCCATTCATCAGCTCTGTGCTGCTCCATATGGCTGTCGCCCTGGACATGACACCCCCACAGGCCAAACGGTGACCTAGAGAATGACAACACCATGCCCCTACCTTGATTCAAGTACATGAAGAATTCTTTGCTTTGGGGGAAAGGCAACAGCTACACTTCCTAAGAGCTGCTCAAAGAGGCAATGACTTTTCTTGAACTCTTGCCACAGAGGCCCTGTGGCTCAAACATCAAGGTACAATAATGATCTCCAGGCACGATATTTCCCTAAATCAAGAGTACATTCTTTACATCTAGCCCATTAGGACAAGATAATAACTTCAAGCGTATCCAGAAAATTGGATCATAAAAAAATGGATGAATGACATGAACTTTATTTTTAGTTTGGATTATCCCCATTCTATTTAGGACATAAAGACCAGAAGCAACAAACAAAAAACAAGGCCGGCGAAAATGAGTTTTGCATTAACAGCTAGGAGGGCCAGTGGAGCACACTACAAAGAAGGAACAAGGGAGATTTAGGGTGCTACAGCCCAGCCAGATGGCACCATAGCTACACTTAGGTGAATGCTCAGTGTGAGCATACATTCCAGCCATGTTTCCTAAGGCAGGAGCACAGGTACGAGACAAAAGATTGCTTGTAAAAAACATGTACAAGACTTGAAGCAATTAAAATTAGGAGTGGGTGATGATACCAAACCTTTGATGCTTCTTGTGAGTCCATCCAAATTTCCTTTTCATCCCATTTAGTTCTCATTGATCATTTTCTTTTTGGTCAGAAATCCCAGGTAGACTGAGATTAACACTCCTTCTTCCTTGTCTGTCATGTCAACAGGTTAAATATCATTTCAAACAAGAGAAACATGGGCAGAGCAAACCTGAAAGAAACTCACCAGTGAAAGAAAAAAAGAAGTGGAGAAATCTGTTCCTCAGCTCTGAGCAGCTGTCAGAAATCAGGAATTTTCGGTTATCTGCCAGCAGTTAGATGGCATGATGATTCTTGTGAACATAATACACTTCAATAACTGTGAGAAGTTATGCTAACGTACTGGTAGGTGTTAAAGACATCATCATTTGAGGCATTAGCAGGCTCAGCAAGATGCAAGAAATCAAACGTCACAGGTATGTCCCAGTGTAAAGCTAAAGCCAAGCTTTACTCATGTTTCCTTAGCTGTGGGATATGGGATGTGTAGGCAGTGATGAAGATGAAGCTAGTGCTCATTTACAGCAGAAAAACTTCACATTCTTGAGTACTGTGTCATTCTGCCACCTTGTTAGGGCTCTACCTTGGTCTGCAAACCACATATATTGCAGATTTTGCTCCATTTTCTAGGCTAAGTTTTCCAGAAGACTCATATTTTTGTGTACAGAGTGCCATAGTCAGGAAGAGGAAAACCGCTGCAGAAAGCCCTCAGACTCTGGACAAGACCATCCTGGGAGGTGGAGAGCTGTGGACCAAGGCACAGGGACAAGAAATTCTGGGAAATAGGGAGAATTTTACCTTCAGCTCCATTGGCATAGCCGTAGTGGCAAAATTGCTGACTCCCCCAGTTTGCCCCAGTGGCCTCCATTGTGCACAGTGAGGACGGAGGTGTGCTCCTGTTCCCCTGTGCCTGGGATGCAGAGAGGAACAGGATGAGGGTAGCTGGCATGAGGAGCTTCATCTCTTGCACTCTGCATCTGCTGAAAGAGAACTGGCATATAGACAGGGGAATTTATACCCTGCTAAGGCAGCTTGCCTTTCTCAATAGTCCACTGACAAACACCATAGGAACAGTAATTTCCACCCAGGCAGTGACAGAGCACTTGCTGACCCACTCACAGTGCCCAAGAGGAGCTACCTTGGGAGTTCAACAGCTGACATGAAGCACATGCTGTAGCTGCAGGCATATGCACCATTGCTGAAGGGCTATAGCAAGACCTATGTGTTCCAAGCTGTGCTTATGGCAGAGGCTTAATATGGATTCCTGCTTCTACCTGTGCAGTCACTTGGCCATGGGGATGTTTCTTATAATATGAAATCTTCTTTCTGAGCTAAAAAGAGAGAATTTGCATCTTAGATTGAAGTCCAGGGACTACACCTGCTCATAGACCATCTGTTAAGCTGCCAGCAGGTCCTCTGGGCTAAAGAGGTGAAAGCAACTTCTGGTAAATTAATTTTCTCTACAAGTGAATAAAACCTGAAGGAAACTCAGGTGGATTGAAAACTGGATGAACATTTGAGCCCACAGAGTGGTGATCCATCTCTGGGCCCAGAGATAAAGCTTAGCTGGAAGCATACAACTTGCAGTGTACCCAAAGGGTCAGTACTGGGTGCAGTCCTGCTCAATATTGTCATTAATGACCTGGGTGATGTGTCAGAGTGTGCCTTCAGCAACTTTGCTGACAACACAAAACTGGGAGGAGTCCAGAGGAGTGTGCTGCCATACAGAGGGACCTCAACTGGCTGGAGAAATGGGCTGACAGGAACTTCATGAAGTTCAACAAGGAGCAGTGTAAAGCCCTGAGCTGCGGAGGAGCAACTCCAGGCACCAACATATGCTGTGGGAAACCCAGCTGAAAGCAGCTTTGCATGAAAGGACCTGGCGGTGTTGGTGGACACCAGCTTGATCATGAACCAGCAATGTGCCCTTGCAGCAAAGAAGGCAAATGGAATCCTGGGTTGCATCAGACAACGCATTGCAGCAGGTCAGGAGAGGTGATCATTCCCCTATACTCAGCACTGGTGAGGCCACACCTGGAGTGCTGTGTCCAGTTGGGGCTTCTCAGCACAAGGGACGTGGGCAACTCAGTACAAGGGACACTCTGAAGAAAGTCCAATAAAGGGTGACGAAGATGATTAAGAGACTGGAACAACTCTTCTATGAGAAAAGCCCAAGAGCTGGGACTGTTTATCCTGGAAAAGAGAAGGGTCAGAGGGGTTATCAAAATCTGTAAATACCTGAAGTGAGTTTGCAAAGAGCATGGAGCCAGGTGTTTTTCAGTGGTGCCCAGTGACAGGACCAGAGGCAATGGGCACCAACTGACACACAGGAGCTTCCATCTAAACATCAGGAAACACTTTTTTGCAATGAGGATGACTGAGCAGTGGCACAGGCTCCCAGAGACACTGCGGAGTCTCCATCCTTGGAGATATTCAAAAGCCATTCGGCCATGGTGCTGGACAATCAGCTCTAGGACCCTGCTTAAGCAGGGTTGGACCAGACAATCTCTCTTCAACCTCAGATATTCTCTGACCCTTTGATTCTGTTAACTGGAAGAGAGAAGTCGACAGAAACAATATGGCAGAATAAATGCCCATGAAGATATTCTCAGCGATGTGTTTTGAGTGACTCATAGAAAAGTTGAAGGCAGCAAGTGCCCAGGAATTAAGTAGAGGTGTGGAGGTAGATGGCATCTACCAAAGAAGTTGAAAAGTACAGAGGGACAGTTTGGGCTGAATGACTGTGTGTTTCTGTGTGCTCCAAGCCATTTTATACTCTTCCCACTTTGTTACCAAGAGACTGGTTGCCACTAATCAGCTCTCAATAGCCATGCTCCTCAGCATATCTAATGTCAAAACTGGCCATTACAATTAGGTGCAAAGCACACAATCTGGCTCTGTTAAACCTCCCTCATCTGCAGGTTAGGATGAAGATGGGACACTCACAGGTAACTGCTTCCTGCAAAAGTTTGTCTCGTGAAAACAGTACATCAACAACCCCAGAAATCACACCTATTGCCAAAGAAACATGAAAGTGCATTAAATAATCTATTATAAGCAGAGGGTTGTATTATTTAGAAACAAGAGGTGTGATTCTTAATGAATGTAGACATCTACCACGAAGATAACTTCATCTCAAATAATCACCATGGGCTCCCTTTATAGCTGCTGAGAGAGACAATATGACGACAATAGAGAGAAACAGATACCTTCACATGAACCTTTCCCTAAAAATACCCATTCATCTCTGCTGACTACAAGGAGGCATGATCCCATCTGGACTAGTCTTATAACCTCAGTCTCTTTTTAGACTTTAGTAGGCTAAAAACAATAGTGCTGAATTAGAATTAGTGTTCAGTAATATGGGCAAATGTTTAAGAGAACATATTCAGTTATGTGCTGTCTGGTCCTCATTTTCTCATTTGCAAAATTGACTCAGATTAATAGAAAATAGAACAGGAGGAAAAATGCAAGTGAGAGACGTCAGAAGTGAGACAAGACCCAGGATTTTCTAGATGCATGAGCAGAGAAAAAAGCTTTATAGCAGACAACAGACTAAGTATAGCTATTTCTCAGATGTAGGAGGAGACAGTTTCGCATTAGTGATGGCGTATAAAGAAGACCCCACTCTGAGGTGGTGTTCTTCTTGCTGTGAACTTGTTTTACTTGTTTTCAGGCAGTTTCCTGCTTGTCCATGACCTCCATCTTTCACATAAAACTTTTCCTCGGAAACATAAGACAACTTAGTTACCTACTAGGCTTAGCATCATTATTGCTTTTCAACACATAAATCACAATCTTTACAGTTTCTCATATTTTTATTTCTGTATTAACAATAGAACTAACTTACTTTATTTAGGAATTATGCATGTCTTCTTTCTATAGCTTTATTCTTTACTGGCTCATTGTAATTCTTGTTTACAATGAATAATACTGTTTTAACACAGTCTTGTGAAAACCTAATTGCCCTGCAGTGGGAGTTTTCAGTTTCTTTTGGTCCCCAATTCCTGAATGGGAGTCAGCATGCCAAAACTCTTTATTTTTGCCAGGCAATGCCACAAACCAATCCTGTCTATAAATGAAGCAAAGACAAAGAACCTGAAGAAACGTAACAAGACAGCTCATCTATGCGTGCAGCCCTAAGGCAGGATCAGTCTACACCTAAGCATTCCTGAAGGATGAAAGGTGATTGTCCAACCTGTGCTTAAAAACTTTCAGGGATGAACACATCACAGATCATGAAGCAAGATAGTCTAGTGCTCAGCTGTCCTTACTATTGGACTGGCTCTCCTAACATCTGCTGAAATGTAAGACTACTCTTTTATCTTGCTCATAATAATAGTTTATTCATGTCTTCCTTTCACAACCATTTACACACATGAAGACATCCCTCTTCAGTCTTGTCTACTACTAAATAATCCCAGTTCTTTCAGTCCTACTGCTTACATCATTTTGTAGGTATGGTGTTTCTGGGGGTGGTTTGGGGATATTATTTTGCTCTTCTCTATATGCAGCTTCCTTGAATTTCATTGTCCAGAACTGTACCCAGCATTCTAGCTAAGATAAACCAAAAATGCCAAGGTCTGAAAAAGGATTATTCGGCATGGTTGGACATTTCTGTTTAGGCATTCCAATACAGCTTACATCATTTTCACAATAGTGAGACATGGTTGTGTTACACTCAGGTCATGATCTGCTACACTCAGAGTTGTTACAGAGGATCCATACCCTTTTCCTTCATACTAAATTAATGTCAGAATTACTTGCTGTCCATCACACCCACACAAGAATAGAAAACACATAAAGAGGCCACTTGTCATTAAGAGCTCATTGTGATTTCCACCTGCATAGGATGGTCAGCAAGTAGCTCAAATATCATTAAGAAACCTGTCAAGTAGAAAGAGAGTCAGAAACCACTGCTAGTAATGAAGAAATTGTTTTGCTCTTGTCTTATGGCTGTTTATACTCTGTGAATTGAGACATTAATTTCTTTTCCATTAAGGGCCATAATCGGCTGGAAAGGAGGTTAACAAATCAGGATCAGAGAATGGTAGCTAAAAAAGTAGGAATATCTGCTCCAGCAGGATTGTACAATGGGAGCCAGGGATGGAGAGGGGTGCTGTCTGGCAGGTATGCTCAAAGGAGATGGGGGGAAGCTGCAAATAGAACAGCTGGGTCTTGTAGATAAAGCCACAGCAGGCAGCTCAGTCCATTTCTACCCAGGGTACAGGACACCACTGGGTGACAGAGAAACCAAGGCATCGTCTCCTTCGGCACTGACACTTGACTCTGAAGGCTTAATCCTGCATACAGTGTTTTCTAGACCTCTCATCATTTTTGCTGATCTCATCTGCTCACACCTGTTTGGAACAGCATTTCAACAGAGACCTTACCATGGCAGCACAACACTTGAAAGGTGGAAGTTTCTACTTGCTTAGTTAAAATGCCCCACTAGGTAGAAGGGAGGGATCAACACCTCTCTTCCTGTAGAGCTGCTGCCTCTCTCTCTACTCTTTGAAGGTGGCTATTCTCACATCAGTGTAACACTTTGCTTATTTTGAATTCTATCCCCATCTCCTAGTGTCTTCAGCATCTCCCACGCTGATGCCATCTATAAATTTAATAAGCAAACTTTCTATAAATTTAATAAGCAAACTCTCTTCTGCTGTGAAGTCATTAATAAAAATATTGAGTAATTCCAGACCCAGAACAGTCTCCTGTGGAACACAGCTCAATAAATGTTGCTACAACTGGGTCCACCTTTGGAGATTTTTTACCATTGATTCAAATTGCTAATTATAAAAAATAAAGAAAGAAAGGAACAGACAGACCCTCCTGTAGTGAAGATTTACTGACAGCCAGAGACCAGATGTCAATTTACACCTACTGCAAATCCATGACTGTATCTTCAAGTAAAGATCACTTCACATACAAAAACTCTAGCAACTAATTCTGAAAATACATCGGGAAAAGTTCTCAGGATTAGCTTTAACCTCAAAGCCTTACCTCAAAGGCAGGTGCCAGGAGGATGCTGCCAGACTTTTTTCAGTGGTGCTCAGCGACAGGAGGAGAAGCAATGGCCATAAACTAAAGCACAGGAAATTTCACCTCAACATGAGGAAGAACAACTTTACACTGAGGGTGGCAGAGCACTGGAACAGGCTGTCCAGGGAGGTTGTGGAGGCTCCCCCTCTGGAGACATCCAGAACTTTCCTGGACATGTTCCTGTGTAACCTGCTCTAGGTGGCCCTGCCTTGGCAGGGGGGTTGGACTAGATGATCTCCAGAGGTCCCTTGCAACCCTAATGATTCAGTGATTCTGTGATCAGCGTAAGGTGTCCCTGCCCACAGCAGGGGGGTTGGAACTAGATGATCTTAAGGTCCTTTCCAACCCTAATGATTCTATGATTCCATGATCCTAACATGAAGACTCATGGGAGAGAGTTCACGTTTTTACAGGAAATCCACATGTGGAATTACAATCCCCTTCCATTCTGGAATGGGGCAAAAATACTTCATGGTCATTAGGAATTACCATGGGCAGTTACTGCTGGCCACTGCACTCTGAACGTTAGCACTGATGGGACAACTCAAACAAAAGACCTCTCTCTCAAGAGCTTTTCACAGGCAGTCATGGTGATCCAGAGAATTTACTGTGAAACAGACCCTGTCATTGACAGCCATCCACCTCTGGAACTGATGCTACAAGATATATTGATCCAGCAAAGCCTTTAAGCACAGCATTAATCTCCTGGACTTCATTTATATTCTTAAAGTTCAGCAAGTGCTAAAGGGCTTTGCTGTACTTGAGCCTGTGGCACCTTAGAAGCTCATACCTTCAGGTATCAGCCTTCAAATCAAGGTCCCAAAGCCCTCACTGCACACCAGTGGACAACTGAGATGGGAGACAGCCCTGATCTTGACAGTGTTTCAGTTCTCTTTTGTCATGAAAAGGTGTGAACCACAATGGGCTGGACCCAAAAGCTTTGCTTGGGATCTGGACTCACACCATGTGGGAAGCTCTGGACTAACTGGAAGATAAATTATACATGATCAGCAACTTCCCTGAGGAGTTGCTCTGGAGTCTCTGCCAGGAGCAGATAACAGGGGAAATGCTGGTCAGGCCCAGATTAACCACAGATATCCTATACCTGGGTGTAGTTTGAATAAAAAACATGGAGGTATTCCTTCCTAGTTAATAATAGGCATTTCTTCCATGGTCTTAAACCTATCTGGTTGGCTTCAACTTCTGCAAATGCATTGGTCCAAAACTCCATCACTTGCCTCACCTCTGTCATAGACATCAAGAGCAAGAATTGGTCATAACCTGCAAACAATGGTAGCTGTTTGGGGCATGATCTGCTTATTATTTACACCCTGTTAAAACCCTAATCTGGAAAGGTCTAGTTATTTGCTTTGGGAGTCTCCATAGTGTTCTTCACTGAGAAGGGCTCCACAAACATTAGTTGTTCTTGTGAAAAGGTGGAATGACATTTCTCCATGTATTAGTCTAAGCACCAAAGTGAGTGGACTGCAGACAGAAGAATCCATTCACTCTGAGTGACAGATTACCTTGAATAGATTTCAAGGTTTCAGGTATTACATATATATATATGTAATATATATATGTAATATATATATATGCAAAATAAATCCAAGGCAGAGCTACAACTGCTTGTAGAAAAACTCCATTCCACAGCTGAGACACTCATGACTCAGAACAAACAACTCAGAAAATAACCAGTAATTAGGAAACCATCTATGAATGACTGAAGTGACCTGCCTTGAATGACCAGAGACAGGACAGAGGTGCCCTAGCCAGCATTCACATTCACAGAGCTCAGGCTTCAGTCCCCAGGCCCTGTTTTGCTGCTCAGTCATCCCAGACTGACCGTATCTAGACCCTTGCTCCCTGCATGTGCCAAGATCCAGCCCCCCTTGCAACATTTTCTGCTTTTTCCCTTGCCCAAAGACTTGGAAATAAAAGGAAAAGAGGAACAACCACATCATTAAAAGGGTAGCACTAAACGGGGCCACCTCCCAGAACATAATTTTCATATCTAGATTTCTCTCTGCAGGTCCTGTAATTTTGTGCATCTGAAATATGGGTTTTATCCATAGATATTCCTCCAGAAAATCTTTCACAAAAATAATCCTGTCCATGAAGGCATGAACCCTCTGAACTTCCTATACAAATACCCTAGCTGTCAGCTTCTCAAATGCTCTATTCCTGTCATCTTTACCCACCCCTCAAAGTAGGATTGCACTTGGTCTTTGAAGTGCTTTGAACATGACAAATGTAACTACACATGTCACTTGAGTAACACCTGCTTTGGGGAATTTCCTCAGTGTTTTGATCCTTTCGTCACTTCCTCACCCATGGCCACGTATGGAAAGGCAAAGCCCCTGTTTCTTGAAATACAGGCCCAGACATACAGGCCATAATAGCTTTAGCAGTGGGGCTGAGGTCTTCTTCATTTTAGATGTGTGCCTACATGAGATACAGTTCTACAAGCCCAAAAGATATTAAAAGAAAAATAAATAAAAGGATTAAAAGGAGACCTTTTTTCCCCTCCAAACTGGGACAAGCCACCGTGGTAAAATACTCTATTAACAGCGTGTGCCTCTTCTAAGGGCACATCTGCACAATTTTATCATGTAATTAGACCTTGGCTCCTGCCAGTGAGGGACCTATTAGCTAAAAGCTCCTCAGACAAAGGGAAAGCTTAGTGCATAAATCAATGCAAATCAAGCCTGGGCTCTCCCCTCACATGCTGCTTGGAGCTGTTACGGTCTCTCTGTTGCTGCAAGAAATGAATGTACTGCTGGCATCCAGGGACAAGCTGATGAAAGCGGAGACAAGGGCAAGGCACCACCCTCATTTTTATCAGATGAGGTCCAGGACCTCAGCTTTGCAGCCTGGATGAGAAGGAAATGCTCAGGAAAGAGTTGGCTTTGTGGATGGGTGTTAAAACCATGCGGTGTGTCAGCATCAGTTTTAATGGATTTTTTTAGAGAAACACGCAATCAAAACATACAGAATTTTATTGAACCCCTGGATAACACTGAGGTGACGTTTTCCTTTTCCTCAGTCTCCTGTCACTACATCTTTGCTTCCTCCCAGGTGGAGTCTGCCAAAAGTAGAGGAGGTGACACAGCCCTGAAAAGCACCCTTCTTTACTGTGCAGGTATCAAAGCCATTGAGCCATTGCTGTGGGCCACAGTTTGTTTTCTTCCCTCCTGCCATGCAGCAGCTCAAGTACAGTCATGGCCTTGTACATGTGAGTGGTGCAGCTTCTCTGCAAGGGTGGACAACCCTCATCTCTCCAGGGGAGAAAAAGAGGTTGAGTTCTTCAGGAAAGCAGTGGGAGGAAAAGCAGGAGGAGAGTTTGCACCAGCAAAGAAGCAGGCTGGGTTACCTGGAGGACAAGAAAAGCACTTGGGGATGGTGCTATAGGAGTGCAAGAGAGGAAAACATGAAAATGTACCTACTGTAGTTCTGTGTCCCTGGGCTAAGTGATGTTTGCAGGGCAGTGCTGCCTCTGCTCTCTTGTTTTCACCTCCAGCCAGAGAGATCTTGCTTATACTATCAGGATTTATCCACGGAGGAGGTTTGTTGTCTCAACAAGCAGAACACAGCTGCCAATGCAGAGCTATCAATGCACCTGGCATTGGATGGGCCTCAGGGAAAATGATGTCTGCAGAGGCTCCGCAGAACATCTTTCCCAGCAGGTGAGTAATGGCTGGCTGAGACCATGTCAGGAAGGTCTCATCTGAGACCATCCCATGGGATGGCTGAGGAGGAAAGGGCTGGGGACAGGAAGGTGTAGGAGGAAAATCTGAGGCTTCAGCATCAACCACAGTATACCTTGTGCAGGGTATTTCAAGGCATTCAGTTTCACCTGGAGCTAACACAGAACTCAAATGTTAGTCCCTGAAAATGCCTTCTTCAGATATATCAGAACAATGAAAAATGAGAGAAGGCAGCAAGAAAGAAAGAATAAGCATAGTCACAGACACACTTCAGATGCGATGCTGTGATGCTTGGTCTGATACATTAAAGAGCTTGGCTTCAGAAATCTTTCACCAGGTGTTGAAAACATCTTTCCTAGACAAGTTGTGATAATAAACTATAATAATAAATCGTCCTTGGGTTTTACCCCTTTTCAGGAAATCAACATGCATTGATAAGACGTATCAGAGATGACTCAAATCTCCTCAGCAACACAGCAAAGTTCAACTCTGAGACCCCAAGGAGGAGGATATAGTATGCTTTGATGTTTACAATGGGAAAAGAAGACTAGCAGGAAGAGGCAGAGCTGGGAGAGAGAGGAATAGATGAAGGTTTGTTATTCTTGCTGGTGCAAAGGTTAGATGGACACTTGGGAACATTGACAGGGGCCACACTTTTCCCCACACTAATTGTCACTTTCCTGTACCTTGCTGCTGGCAAAACATGACAGGATGGGACAGGCATGGGGCAATACAGTTCTGCGCTTGTTGCCAGAGAGGATGGGAAAGATGGAGGTAGTAACAACCGAAAGATCTTTCCCCAGCAGCAGCCACCATCCAGCCATCCTACTCTTCCCTCTGCAACAACCACTGTGATCCCAGGCTGGGGCCACAACCATCTTGCCCATCATGGCTCTTGATGATGACTTATTCTGCTTTTACCTGGCATGTCCAGCAACAAGTTCCTGTGCAGATAGCTGTGGGTGGCAAACTATCCCGTGTTCAAAGTACTGGCAGACTCCTTGTTCTTGCCTACAAGGTCTGAAGAAGCTTTTCCGCATTAGCTCTCTGGGTTTAGAGCAGCCTCACCAAATAAGACGCGCAAGTCCTTGCAGTTGGTGGCAGCACAAGGATTTCCCTGGAGGCTCAGTATTACTTGGCACTTACATGGTCCAAACTGGAAAATCCACCACCTCATTAGAGGAGAGCAGTGGAGATGAGCTGCCACGACACTGGCTGCTACTGCTGCTTTGCAGGTTTGCTGCCCCTGCTCCCATGCTGGTTTTCGCCGCTGCTGCACCACCAGGCACAGAGTGGGGAGGCCTTCCAGTCCCGCAGAACAGCCACACAAAAGTGAACATTCTCCAGTTCACACAAACAGTGCAAGCCCTGTGCCTTCATTTAATTACTCCAGATCTGGCAATGGCAGAGACACTCAGCCCAAGTAAACCACCATTTCTACTCTTTTCCTGTTGTCCCTGAATGTCCTTTCAGTTCCCATCCCTACCTTAGAGAAGAGTTGATGCCAGTTTGAGAGAGTGTTTCCTAATCACAACCCAGGCCAGACCTGTGCCAGAGCTCAAGCAGGCACATGTGGGCTAACCCAACTCCATGAGCAATGCAGTAGCTGGAGAGAAGTGCCAAGTTTCCCTAGAAAATTGGCTCTGCGGTACTTCTTGCATGTCAGTGCTATGCAGGATTTATTTCCTTGTTTGTTTTCTTCACTGCTGCTTGGGGAATATTTACCCTTTGCTAGGCTCACATTATTGGTCAGGGAAAGGACTCCCCAGGCAGCAGGAATTTGATGTCCAACAGTTTCTTATCTGCAACTCTCATCCAGCTTGTATTAATAAAGGTTCAAGATTATTTAGTACTTCCATTCTGCTGGCAAGTTGCAGAGGAGCTGGGAAATTTGATTCAGTACAGGCTTACAGTAACAGTAAAACATAAGGCATGTAATAATACATGATCTAATCAATGTTTTCGTACCCTTAATCTAACAAATGCCGTAGTGCATATATGACCCTGGTTACTTACATTCCCCATCAACAGTTTGTGTAAACAGTTAGATCCCAGCTGTCCAACAGCCTTTGCTCATATTCTTTTTTTCCCCCAATTTTACCCTGCAACTACAAAGAAAATAAACACATTATAGCAAAGCTTTTGGCAGCAGCCTTCACCCATTTGCTGGTGTGAAGGTACCACAAATGCGTATCACTTGCCATTTCACACTCCTCTTTGTGGCACTGATGGAGGCTGTGCTGCCTGGGAGCACAGCAGCGCAGGGAGCAAGGCAGGCAGCCAGGCAAGGCCCCAGAGAAAGCTGTTCCCAGCAGGCTTGCAGACAAATATGCCTTGATCATGCATGGCTGGAAGGGAGAACTGGCATATCCCTCCCACCCCAGTCCATTCGCTCACACCTTCAGCAACTAATGCTTCAGCCAAGAGCCTCTCACTGCAGAGTCCCTGTGATGAGCATGGACAGCACACTGGGTCAGGGAGCAGAGCCATATCTAGGATAGCTGCTCTGCTCCCCACGAGGCTCTTCTCTCATGCTGTTCTCTTCTGGGTCCCACATGCAGCCTGCAGAGAAGCAAGCAGCTCCTGGGGCACTGCTCCTGCTCACCAGCTGAAGGTCAGGATGCGTTCCCTGTTCTGAGCCACTTGACTTGCACAAAAATCAGTCAGAGCAAAGGGGTCTGGAAAGATGCTCAGGAGGTCTTGTAGTGCATTCCTACCCCAAAGCAGTCATTGCACTCTAATCACCCCTGATGCACATTTCCTCAAGCATCACCAGAAATCCTCCAGTGATGGAGATCTTACAACCTACCTAGGTATAACAGTTATTATCAAGTGCACCCCAGTGTCCAATCTCCACCTGCTGCAATGTTCATCCATTGATCTTTCTCTTGGCCAGACAGAGACAGGGTCATTCACTTCCTCTGTGCATCAATATTTTGTACTGTTGCAGGTTCTTATCCTGCTTCCCCCCCATAGTGACCAAGAGCTGTTTGTAACAACCGGCACAGGGACTTGCTGCTCTTCTCATACTCTGCAGACCCCAGGTGACAGCACTCGTACTTCAGTCCCTGAAGCAATGCCTACCTCCCCAACATACGCCTTATACCTCTTGAACAGGGGTTCCCATACAGCCACGAGAGCCCTCCATCCCTATACTGACCCTCCTCAGCCCCCCTCGGCACCCAGTCTGGCTCTACATGGCAGGAAGGCAGCCCAGTAAAGAAGGAGACAGGAAAACCTGGGATAGATTTTCTCCCATTGCTCCCTGCTCTACCCTTCACACACCCTCCCATAGCAACACTGGCTGCAGACCCTTAACTGACTGCTCTTCCCACGACTCCCTCTCCTCAGTCCTCCCATCTCTCACTTATATGCTCCCAGCTCTCATGCTCATCCCTCACAGGTCACGTATTCCACACTGCTGACCATTTCTGTTGCTTTCTGTTGGACTCTGTCCAGCTGGGCCACATCCTTCTTGGAAGTTCAGTGCCCTCAGCTGAGCAGAGCATCGCTGCCAGGGGCTCGCACATGCTGAGAACAAAATTCACTCCATTTGTCTTGCAGGCTGTAATTCAGTCCATATATCTTGGCATGGAGACGATCTGACGCCGCTGACTCATGTTTTGCCTTTGATCCATTGTGACCCCCAGGCCCCGCTCTGCAGAGCAACATTAATGCACGTTATCCTCATGCACTGCTTATTTCTGCATAAGGTGGGAGCTCACACGTGTCCCTGCAGAACTGCATCCTATTCTTCTCAAATTGCTTCTCCAATTTGACAAGACCATTTGTCAAGCTCAGGCTGTGTCCTCCAAAGTACCTGCAGCCTATTCTAGCTTGCTGTGATCTGCAAAGTTAATAAGCTTGTTATTTATTTCATAGCCAGTCATTAATAATGACCTGGCCTGGCATTTCCCTGCAACTGACTTTCTCTCCAGAAGTTACCTTGGTCATTCTTCATCAAGCTTTTCTGTAGAAATTAGACTTGGTCAGGGTAAGAGAATTCATGATAAGAACAGAACAATAAATGAGACAAAGCAAGAGATACAAAGAAACAAAGCCAAACCGGGGTTATTACTTGTTTCCCACGTGAGGACAAAAAAAATCAGTGACACGTAATACATGTCATCTGCTTCATCTTAGTGGCCCTAGCCAGCTGCAAGTCAGAAATTAGTGTCCTTATACCACAGGCATTTCCCATACCCACCAAATAAAGGTCACCTTTCATGTACCGGTGTGTTCCAGACAGATGCTGAAAGATGGAAGAGGCTGGTGCATGCAGTGGCTAGTGGAGCCCACACAAAAGGGGATACTGCTGACATCAGGGGACAGGAGGAAAGAGCCATCAGTCCAGAAAAGAGAAAAGCTCTCTGGCCACACCTTTGCTTGGCCAAGCAAGGACCTACTTTACACTCAGTCTATGCCCAGTTCTCCTATCAGTGAACTTCAAGAAGGTGCCCAACTGTCCCAGTTCATTCCCAGCAAACATGGCCAGTTTTCCTGTCTTGCTGTTATACTGAGCAGTGGCTCCCGTCACCCTGACAGCTGCTGTCAGATGGCACACAGCAGAAAGCAGCGATGGTTATAAAGATTGTATCACCCTATGTTGCTGGAGTATGAATTGCTGGGAGCTACCCAGCAACTACCCCTTCAGTAGGCTCAAGATGAACAGCCATCATGCAACCCTCCTGCAGCTGCCTCTGCCTGCTCTCCTTGTCAGGACAAAGGGCTCAACAGCACAGCTCTGTCCCTGCTGTGCCCATGGAGGTTCCTGGGGAACAATACCCCCTTCAAGAGGGATTATGCATTGTTCCTTCTGTTGCTATACCAAGGGATACACATTCACAGTAAAAAAGCTCTCCTTTTCCATGATCTCCCTTTTGCCCTTGTACTTTCAATATCCAGTCTCACAAGAAGAATTCCTTTGTGCTTGATGTATTTTCATTGTTGGTTTTCTTTTCTTCCACTTGTTTGCAATCAGCAAACAGGCTCTTGTAAATTAGCTTAAAGAATACCTAAAACTCAGATTTGAGACTGGAGGAATGTTATTAAAGAAGAATTTAGAGACTGCAGACAACACTTACGGGGGGTTAGTTCTTCAAATGTCCAAAGTCAAATATCAGAAGGAGGTGCAAATGAAGAGCTCAAAAGGATAAATCTGTGTAGTGTAAGGAAAGGAAAGGATGAGATAGTGTCTGGAAACTGATGCAAGTAGAGAAGTCACTGGGTAAACTGGAAAGAAGAGCATAAATCAGGAGAGAAATGTGTTCAGAATTAACTTAGAGGACAAGTCAAGAGAAGAGTTTTGCCATTGCAGTTAGGTCAGTAACGCTGTAATATATCTGGTTTTATACCAGTTCAATCCCAGACAACATCTCAGCAGGCAGCTTTTTCGCAGAACCTGAGCACCCTGCTCAAAGGAGAGCCAACTTCAAAGAAAGATCAAGTTTCCCATGGTCATATCCAGGAAAGGTTTTAAGGATTTTTTCCCCAGGAAAAATTCATCAAATTTGTGTGTTTTCACTCTTCAAAGTGAGCAAGAGCTGGCAGCAATACATAGTGCCAGGATAGCTATGGCTTTGCTTGGTATGAAATACCAGCAAAACTCAGCTAGTCATGAAGTCCCCAGGGCTCACCACCTGCAAAGCATTTCTGAGCAGATTTCATACACAAAGAGAAGCCCTTAATTCCCAGTTAATTTCAATTCACTTTGGCACCCTCCCCTCTCTTCAGATCTTCAGTTCTCTGCAGGGGCATCTCTCCCTGCCCAGCTGCAGCCAGGATTTCTGCTCATGGATCAGTTGGGAACAGCTGGGTAAGAGGCAGACAAGTCCCCAGGAAAGCTGCTGACCTGTCTTCCTGCTTCCCCAGGCAGCAGCTGAAACTGCGTTGTGACGTTCCTCAGCGGCATGTTATTTCTTAAAGATATTCTGAGTAATCTAATAGAAAGTAGTAGAGACTTTGGTTGGCCCAAGGCAGGCTCACAGCTGCAGGATGCACATCTGTCTCTGCCATCTCAGGGCTGAGGTGATGCTGCAGGTCTCAGTCACCAAGTCCTCAGGAGTGCTCAGAAGACCTATTGGCTCTCTGTCCCTTGCCCACAAACGAACCATGGACACAGACCCTGCAGAGGGTCCTTCTCCATTCTTCCTGACAAAAGGCAGTCTGCAAAGGAAACACTAGAGTACATGACCATACAGCTTATGAACAAGAACTTGAGGAAGGGTAAAAGGAAATATGCAGTGTTAAACCATAAGGTAACAGGAGACTGCAGAACACACTGAAAGCTGAAGTCGTGGCCAAATGGAAAAAAATAGAAATAACATATCTGGTGGCAGATTGCATGTAAAAACACAGCAGGATAAAAAGCACTTTGAGGAACAAATGGCAAGGAGAATTAACACTAATAATGTTTCTTCACATCAAAGATTCAGAAGCCTGTCAGAAAATCTGCAGGGCCATCTGACTGTACAAAAGAATATCACAGCAGATGTGGCCATTTTAAAATTATTTATTTACATCAGTGCTCATAGTGGAATAAAATCTGTGCTCAGATGGTTCCAACCACTCTTGGGGGTTGGGAATCTTAGGAAAGGTTAGGTAAAAGTCAAGATTACTTTAGAAGAGATATGAAAAAGAAATCGGAGTGTATTAGCAGTAAATAACTAGAACTGATAATAAGTATTCAAGAGGTCTAAACAATGTCTGTAAACTGGAAGTGCTGAGGTCATAGCAGTGATGGATAACATGCCATTTAAATTTACTGGAAGACCATATTTCTGATTATCTTCAGCACCTGCATTGTTTTCAAAGACTTTTTTATCATTGTCACTTGCAGTACTTTTTTATCATAGTGAGGAGGATTCAGTTGTCAAAAAATTAACAGTTAATTCTTTTTTGTTTATATGTTTGCAAAAATACAGAACCGGTCTTTGTTCTACACTAGCCATCATGGCTTCACTTCTGCCGAGTCTAAGGCTATCCTGCCTTCCAATAAAAGATATGTCACATAACATGACCCTACAACTGCCTGTCAAAGCCAGCCAGCTAAGAAGTTGCCAGACTCACCGAGAAGTTCAAACTCCAACTTTCCAATCTAACATAATGAAAAACTCATTCTGGGTTTGCAAGCTGGTACCTTCCCTGGCTGACTGAAGGACTGTATGTTAACAGAAGAGAAAAAGAAGCAGGGGGTGAAGAGAAAGAGCTTTCAGAGATGAGAAAATGATCATTAACAAGGATGCTGGAGACATCACTGGATACTCAGGGAAGTTCAGTGTATGAGTGTATTTATGCAAAAGTACTCATTGGCCTTGCACCCCAGCAATACAAATTTAACTGCTGGTACTGATCCCAACATTTTCATTCCAGTCCATGCCTTAGTCCTAATGCTGGGAAGGTTTTCTTTGACTCAAGAAATAGGTTCATCACTCCGTAAGGGTTAAAAGTTAATAAGAGGCAGGAGAGGGAAACATAAAGCTGAGATTAGTTCCTTGTTTGTTTTCTAGCTCCCCAGTCTGAAGTTAGAGAAACACAGAAGGCTTCTGCTTCCTCCCCCAGGCAGAGTTAATTACGAGTGTGAATTGTTTTCACTGCTTCCTGCTGGAATATCACCGGACCACTGACCTGGTGCCACTGCCTCTGCTGCTGCATTCTCAGGCAGCCAAAAGGAAGCAACAAAAACATCAGCTGAACAGTTTTTTTGCAGCCAGGATCCACCTTCTCTTACCTGCAGTGTCAGGATATCTGGGGCTAGAGCTCAGACTGATGGACAGAGAGGAAACAGGAGGAGCTGTGAATGTTCAAGACAGAAAACATACCCAAGATTCAGCTCTGTGGATATACCTATGCACTGTAAAGCATCAGCCCCTCTACACCCTCTTCACTTCTATGATTGCTGCCACTCTTATGAGGAAATCCAGTTAACACCTCAAGCTTAGAAAGTCCTGTCTTACCAAGACTGGCCAATTATCCATGAACTATCCACTCTCCAGACCAGGAGACCACACAGCCCCTCATCCCTGATGACTTCTTTCTACCAGGTTCCTGCTGCCTATGAGATACAACAACAGCTTTATTCTAATTATCTCCTGTTGGGTGCTGTGAGTAATTGGGAATCTTGATAATTTACCCAAGGGGTAACATCATTCCAGCTGAAAGCAACACTTCCTCCCTCACCTGCACCTGATTGAGTCAGAGAAGTGCCAATGCAGTGACACTGTAGTGAAGAAGTGCAACAGGGAATACCCTCAAGCTAAAATCTTTGTTGAGGGAACAGGTAGTAAAGGCAATTCAATGGTGCCATTTACACTCCAGTCAGTGAAGTACAAACCATGAAGGTCTCCACAGAGCTTAGACATGCACCAACTGGAAACATTTCCTTGAGTGCAGTGGCACATTTTCCATGGATATCCAGCCATGAGCTAGCTCTGCTGTTGTGGTTAACAGGGCATTGAGCCTGAATCCACAGCCATTACCTCCCAGCAGTGTCACCAGCCAGCACCACATTCATCACAGCTGCCCAGTACCCAGTCCAGAGCAGAGGCAGCACTATTTTCATACCTGTCCAGAGCAAGTCTACAAAGACATAGACCTACTTTTGCCCTCAACCCTCACTCTCTACTCTCAGCACTGCTTTGCCACTGCTCCCACACTTCTACACTAGATTTTTGTGCAGAACTTTCTACTTTGATCCTCTTTCTGTGCTATATGCAGTATAATGCCTGCTGTCTCTCAAACCTCTCATTCACAAAGTGCAGGGCCACATGGAGAACAAGAGTATGGCTATGACAGCTGCTTAGAGCAGCATTTATACTTTATTATTTCAGTCTGATAGCACATGCACTATTAAGGGAGCTCTGTCTCCTTTTAACTGTCTATTCTGGTGACAGAAACCCAGTAACGGACCAGGACCCTTGTGGCACTTGACACTGTGCAACCAAGGAGCGGAAGGACATTCCATGCTCTAATCTGTTGCAATTCAAGCACACACATTTGCAGGCATCGTTTTCACATGCTAAGTGAGGTGACAGTGCACTTAGAAGTCATAGGTCTGTCTCCCAGCCGGGTGTAACAACACCTGCGACACCCTTCCTGGAGTGAGAGAATAAATACAAGTCATAAAACCAAGCAGGACAGAAAACATCTTGCAAATTTTCCTAGTGCTTCTCCAGAGAGTACTGAAAGAAGACACAGATCATTTCGATCTTCCCCATTTTCATTCCAAGGTTTGGCTCCCCCTGTGCATTAGCAGCCTTGGACATCGCTGCCACATAATACATGTGGTAGGAGCCATATTGCAGACTCTGAAATCAGTGGCTTTAAATCTGCCTATAGATCATATAAACTGAAATAATTAATACTAATCTGGAAAATAGCAGTCTTCAAAGCTTTGCAAAATATGCATGTCAGCATGAACTCATCTCTAGGCACTGGGCATTTCAAACTATATCCATGACAGCAGTCAGCCCCAAAACTGCCTTCTTGTTTCCCCCTTAAAAGTAGCAAGTGTTGGATTTCAGATTAAACTGGAAAATAAGCCTCACTGGGAGACATTGCAGCCTGGAAGCAATCTTGTGCTTATCAGCATTCTCATCCTCTGAGCCCACTACATTCCCTTCAGAAAAACTATAATGCATCTCCAGCGGCAAAAGTTTGAACTTGGCTCCACATTGAGTGAATGTCCCTGAAGTTCAGAGTTCTTCCAAGTCTGCTCATTTCCTCTGAGACAGCTTTAATGAAGTATTTACTTACATTTTCCTTGAAGTAGAAATACTGTATCTGATGTTATCTGTTATTTTTTATTTTGGTAGGAGATTTGTTTTTGCTTCCACCATTGTGTCTTTGACCTGTAATAAAATCTGTACTGAAGTAATGGCTAATCTGAACAAGCAAGTAATTATTCCAGTAAATCCAAGGGAGGGTACAAACAGCTACATCTCTCTGACCTGTCTGTGCCCCTTTGCAGAAACAAACGTGTACTTTGAGCAATAGAACAAAATTTCTTGTCTTGTGGCTCTATGGGGTCATCACAGTGCTGTCTATATCCGCGTAATTAGAAGGGAGGCTAATGCACATTTCCAGTGGACAAGCAGATAGAAAGCATATTTAAGTGGGCTGAACAGTTTATTAAATGAGATTATAATAGACACTTTTCCCCTTGTCAAGTGTCATTTCAAGACACATAATTCTTATTCAAGACAAGTAATTTACCTCAGGGAAGTTCATTAGTTAAAACAGGGCTGTAATCTCTACTGATGCAAACCAGCGTTGTCTCTCATTTCTTCTGGTGTAAATATTTTCTCTGTTCTTCTTTTCTATTCTTTACCTTTTCTGTTCCTTTCATACCTTACCTTGGGTTTTCTAGCAAAAGTAGAGGTCAGCCTCAGCTGGGACTTCAGATCCATGCTCTCTAGCACTCATTGATGTATTGGAGGTTTCCTTCTTTTGCCCTTCTTCACCAACCACAGGGTTTGCAGGGATATTTCCATGGAGTGCAGCTGCCTTCCCTGGGCAGGATTCAGAAGCTGATTTAGGGATACTCAGACTCTTATGTAGCTTTCAAACACTGCCGTCCTTAGGAAAGAAGAGTGGAGGGACATCACACCATCCATGCCACTCTGCCAACGCCTGGAGCAGGTTGTTTTGTATGTGTGTGAAGGAGCTGATCCCTGCCAAGGTCTGGAGGTGGCTTTACTGAAGGAGATGAAAGGACATGTTTCTAGGGAGGCTACCTGCTCACTGGCTTGTGGAGAGACACACTCCAGCACTGCTGCTCTTTACAGCCGTTCAATAACACATTTTAACCAGAATATTTTAGCCAAGCAGTTTTTCTATCTAAGCTGTGATGTGTATGCATCTGGTGGTGCTGGGGGAGGATGGGGTTTCCTTTTGCCATTTCAGGGGATAAGGATACCTTTAGTAAGCTTCCCAGTACCAACTGCAGTAGTAGTATTGTTGCAGGAGAATCCTAATGGAAGAACAAAGCATCACAAGGCTCATTCTTCTCTTTGGCATGATTTTTAAGTATATTAAAAGAAATAGAAAATTGATTGTATCAAGAAAGCAGACAGCACCATTTGCTGTTCTCACTGTGCTTCCAAGCCTCACATTCATGGAAGTAACATCTGGTTTTACAAGAACAGGACGCCAAGAAAGTGCTACAATTTCATCCTCTTGCTAAAATCTGTGTCTCAACTGCAGTTGTAGTACATATCCCAAAGTCTCATTATGCAGCTATTTTTTTTCCCAGCTCACTGCAAAGGCCTGTCAAAAAACAACTACTGTCTGATCACTCAATTCCCCTTCTCTAAATATTTTTTGTCTGCTCATACAGATTTGTCTACATGCACTTCTGTCATGTCTAATAAGGTAACAGGCCTAAATATTATTTAGTGTCATCTTGCATCTTCCACTTAGGTACAGAAGATGTTTTAAACCTAAACCGATGCCTTTATTACACCTCTTTTTGCTCCTTGTAGCACTTTCAGATACCATCTCCCAGTGACTGCAATAGGGAGAAAGAACATAAACCCCTTCTGATGCTAGCGTCATTGTCTTGGGCTGAAAAATCCCGATGCAAAGTTCAGGGTCAATATCTCCACCTAATCTGCCATTTGTATTTCCTGTACTAATTAAACAGCCCATAGAATTCCACACTATGCAGTCTGGGGAGCTGGTGTCCAGGCTGGATTGCCTGGAGCCCAGATAATGAAGCAGCCCTGCTGGCATGACACATTCATTAATCACTGTAGTTAGTGTGATGAAGCTAAGAGAAAAAAAAAAAGCAATAAAACCATGGCCTGACAGGAGAGAAAAGCAGGACAAATTACCAGAATATGTGTCACTGAGGTAATCCATTGCCCTGAACAAGACAACAAGGTCCCTGTGCTCCTCCGGTGGGGCCAGCCAGGGCCCTCTCACAGCTGCCCAGTGCTGGCATGCCTCTCCCACTCTCTTCCTCCTCTGCTCATATGGATTTGAATATGATATCCCTGGAGACATGCCCTTTTCCTTATCTAGAGCAACCTCCCAGCAAACTGTCAGTTTCTAATCCCAGTGTGCTCATCTGTCCCACCTTATAGTGTACTGCCTGTCTGGTTTTTGTGCAAACGGATGTTGACTTACGTCAGTTTTATATACATCCTGAAAGATCCGGAATGCAGACTGATTTCGCTGTCCAGTAAGCATGAAACCCCCAGTCAGTTTACACATTTCTTATTGAGAAACTCAGTTTAAAACAAAAATGAATCAAAACTCTTCACTATTCACTTACCTCAAACTGTGCTCGTTTTGCTTATACCTGTTAGGACCACTTATATCAAGCCTTTCTTGTAATGGGGATTAAAGACCATTACTTCACTATTTGTACACCAACAGAACGATAGCAAAAAAGATACAAGCACCTGGAATTGCTCCAGGTTATCAAGAAAATTCTACAGTTGAGCAAAGAGGGTTTGGCCTGGTACCCACAAAACTCAGTTTTCCCCTAGCTCTTTCTTTATTTTATGCCTTTTTTTCTTTAGTGTATGCCTCTCTTTCTTTGGGCTGTAAGATGTCCAGGCAAGGCACAGTCTCATTATGCATCTAGTGTAGGAAGTTACCTAGAGCCTCGAACTACATCAAGCAGCTGTGGGGCTTCCGCTCTTGTCTCCCTCCCCAAGGCTTTTCATGTGAACTCCAATAGCTATGAGAAGAAATGTTATGTCTCATGAGAGCTTACGTTTGACTAAAGCATCTGCATCTTTTTTGACTCCTGGATAACTTTTCTAACCAACATTCTGTCGTGGTTTAAACCCAGTCAGGTAACTTGTTCACTCACTCACAGTGAGTGGTGCCGAGCTGACAACAATCGAGGCCCGTGTCCGTCCCCCCCGCCCCGCACCGGGGCTCTCCCCTTCCCCGCTCCCGGAGGAATGGGGAGGAGGATCGAAAAAGTGCAACTCCCACGGGTTGAGACAAGAACAGTCCAGCAACCAATGTACAAGACAAATCACCACCGCTACTATCAACTACAACAATGATAAGGGAAAATAACAAGGGAAGAGAATACGATACCACCGGCCAAGAAAGCGAGTTCCACCCGGAAGCCCGTGTCCTTACGGGTAACTCCCAGTTACCCCTCACCCCGGGCATGACGTGCTGTGGTATGGAATACCTCCCTGGCTAGCCCGGGTCAGGCGCCCCGTCCCTGCTTCCTCACAGCTTCCCCTCCTCCCTGGCAGAGCATGAGCCTCACAAAGTCCTTGGTCAGGGTAAACATCACTTAGCAATAACTGAAAACATCGACTTCACCAACACTGTTCTCAAGCTGGAAGTCAAAACACAGCACTGCACCAGCTAACACAAAGGAAAAACATGACTGCTACTGCTGAACCCAGGACATTATAACTCCTCAGGTTTTCAAAAAGCTCCTACAAGCACCAGCTATCTCACTCACTCACTCGCTGCTGCAGTCTGCTAAGCGGAACTCATCTGTGGATCAGATGGCCTGGCACATCAGTCCCACAGAAGTATAAGGCTCTAGTAGATACCGGTGCACAGTGTACCCTGATGCCATCAAGCTGTCAAGGGGTGGAACCCATCTATATTTCTGGAGTAACAGGAGGATCCCAAGAGTTGACTGTGCTGGAGGCTGAAATCAGCCTGACTGGGAGGGAGTGGCAAAAGCACCCTATTGTGACTGGTCCAGAGGCTCCATGCATTCTCGGCATAGACTACCTCAAGAGAGGGTACTTCAAAGACCCAAAAGGGTACCGGTGGGCTTTTGGTATTGCTGCTTTGGAGACTGAGGAAATTGAGCAGCTGTCCACCTTGCCTGGTCTCTCAGAAGATCCCTCTGCTGTGGGGTTGCTGAAAGTTGAAGAACAACAAGTGCCAATTGCGACCACAACAGTGCACCGGCGGCAATATCGCACCAACCGAGACTCCCTGATTCCCATCTATCAGCTGATCCGTAGACTGGAGAGTCAGGGGGTGATCAGCAGGACCCGCTCACCCTTTAATAGCCCCATATGGCCAGTGCGAAAGTCTAATGGAGAATGGAGACTAACAGTAGACTATCGTGGCCTGAATGAAGTCACACCACCATCGAGTACTGCCGTACCGGACATGCTAGAACTTCAGTATGAACTAGAGTCAAAGGCAGCCAAGTGGTATGCCACGATTGATATTGCCAATGCATTTTTCTCAATTCCTTTGGCAGCAGAGTGCAGGCCACAGTTTGCTTTTACTTGGAGGGGTGTCCAGTTCACTTGGAACCGACTGCCCCAGGCATGGAAACACAGCCCTACCATTTGCCATGGGCTGATCCAGACTGCACTGGAACAGGGGCAAGCTCCAGAACACCTGCAATACATTGATGACATTATTGTGTGGGGCAATACAGCGGAAGAAGTCTTTGAGAAAGGGAGGAAAATAATCCAAATCCTGCTGAAAGCCGGTTTTGCCATAAAACGGAGTAAGGTCAAGGGACCTGCACAGGAGATTCAATTTTTGGGAATAAAATGGCAAGATGGACATAGACAGATCCCCACAGATGTGATCAACAAGATAACAGCAATGTCTCCACCAACTAATAAGAAAGAAACGCAAGCTTTCTTGGGTGCAGTGGGGTTCTGGAGAATGCACATCCCAAATTACAGTTCGATTGTAAGCCCTCTCTATCACGTGACCCGGAAGAAGAATGATTTTATAATGTCCTGGGTTCAGCAGTAGTAGTCATGTTTTTCCTTTGTGTTAACTGGTGCAGTGCTGTGTTTTGACTTCCAGCTTGAGAACAGTGTTGGGCCCCACATTGGGCGCCAAAAAGAACTGTCGTGGTTTAAACCCAGTCAGGTAACTTGTTCACTCACTCACAGCGAGTGGTGCCGAGCTGACAACAATCAAGGTCCATGTCCGTCCGTCCCCCCCCCCCCGCACCGGGGCTCTCCCCTTCCCTGCTCCCGGAGGAACGGGGAGGAGGATCGAGAGAGTGCAACTCCCACGGGTTGAGACAAGAACAGTCCAGCAACCAATGTACAACTCAAATCACCACCGCTACTATCAACTACAACAATGATAAGGGAAAATAACAAGGGAAGAGAATACGATACCACCGGCCAAGAAAACGAGTCCCACCCGGAAGCCCGTGTCCTTACGGGTAACTCCCAGTTACCCCCCACCCTGGGCATGACGTGCTGTGGTATGGAATACCTCCCTGGCTAGCCCGGGTCAGGCGCCCCATCTCTGCTTCCTCACAGCTTCCCCTCCTCCCTGGCAGAGCATGAGCCTCACAAAGTCCCTGGTCAGGGTAAACATCACTTAGCAACAACCGAAAACATCGGCTTCACCAACACTGTTCTCAGGCTGGAAGTCAAAACACAGCACTGTACCAGCTAACACAAAGGAAAAACATGACTGCTACTGCTGAACCCAGGACAAGGTTGAACATCAGGTTGATGCAATTTTCAACAAGCTAGTTGGAAATACCTCCAAAATACGAGATTGATAATAGCAGTGAACCAGTGACCACAAAAATAGCCACAGAGCAGCCATTAGGAGTCATGGGCCTCCAGCATTAATTTTCATGCAGTAATTTATTTTAAGCTGCCACAATAGCTACAAAAACCTAAGTTAATCCTTTGCACAGATCAAGATGTGCTGAAGCTTCTTAATATAAAAACATAACTGATAGATTACTGTAAGTCCTTGTTAGGTGATGTAGTCCTGAACAGCATGGAAAAAGTAAATTGAGAGCTAGTATTGTCTATGGACTTGCCAGGAAACCTTTATTGCTGGGCTGCAGCCTCTGTATTGGGCAACCCACAGCAGCTTGGTTAAAAGACTGGTAGAAAACAGTCACCTCCAGCTCCTTTGGCTGAATGTGTCAGTTATTTCTTTAAGCAGTCTTCAGTTAAGGGTCTAAAGAAACTCCTTGTGGTTCAGTTCCACAAAGAAAGGTTGTCCAAATGAGATTTTCAAAAAGAAAATGAGATTTGATTTTCTTGCAGAAAATCACATTGAAGAAGCTAGAGCGTATTCCCTGCCAGGGAAAAGCAGCCTTTGCTGTACCCAACCCCACTGTTAAAATCACTAATTGGTGGAGAAAGAGCATTTCAGAGGCACTATGATCCATAGGTCCAGATTAATTAAGATAACACTTTATTCAATGCTAATACATGCCACCTTTGAAACCAAAAGCATCAAAAACGGGAGTTCACAAGCTCAGCAACCACCACAAACGCATGTCCTTCTGCTTGTAGTAAGGCAGCAAACAATGCAATTGCAGTTTTCTCTGCAAGGCCTAAAGCCACCTCAGTTAGGCACACTGATTCCCAGAAGCAAACCCCCAAGAGGAGAGAGGACTCTGCAGAAGAATGTTTCACCTCAAATTAGAAGAAATGACAGGCCTGTTCAAAACTCTTCTGTCTCTTCTAATTTTCATACAGATTAGGAGTGAAACTAAAAGGGAAAGCATTCACCCTCAGCTCCATCTCTGAATTGCTCTTCCAGTTTTCCCTTTTCCTTCTCATTTCCACACACCATTTTTGTACTTTCTCTGTACAAGCTCACCCTGCATGTTTTCAGGGCCCTCAGAGGTGCTCCTTTGTCCCCTCTGATTAGCTTTCCCAGCACTCTGAGACCAGCTTCATCTTTTTGCCGTGCCTCTCTTTTGGGATTAACTTCCCTTTGGGTTGGCAGGACCTCCTATCACAGAAGCAATATCACCACCAAAACTATTCATCTTTGCTCTACCACAGGTAGGAGCACACCTTAGGCTGTAACTAGAGGCAGTCAGAAAAACAAGGTTATTTTACTAAGCAGGTTTCAGCTAAAGGCTGGGCATCACTCGACTGGATAATTACAACAATTCTTTATGGCTTTCAAATTACACGTTGTAAACCAGCATTGTCTGGTCCAGCAGCACTGTGGGAAGGGCATGATAATGGAACATACCTGAAAATGGTGGCCTTTCCCTTTATGTGGTTCTGGCTGTATCACCATGCATCACTCAGCTCTGCCTTAAACCTTACAGGTTTATTGCTTCTCCTGCTTGGCATCTACAGCAGTACCCCCAGAACTTTCCACTCATTTATCCTCAACTGTGAGTCAGGTGGTGCTGAAGCTGTGGATGACAGAAGTTTCAATCACTGGAAACCCCATGGTACATTTTGCCCTGAGCCTAATCCCGTGCCATGGAGCAGAGTCATTATGAAAGTGATGGCAATGAGATCTGTTGTCATAAAACCGAGACCCCCACATAGGAGCTTTGTAATTAAGGAATAAACAGAGGCAATGAGTCATTGCATGTGGTGCTGTGGGAGCTCTAGGAAAGCGTGTTTTCTGAAACTCAGGGAAATAACACACGACCTTTGACATGACTTTGTTTTTTTGTTTTATTGTTAGCAGATGTCACTGCAGTCAAGGAAAGCAGGATACCATATGGCCACTGTTTTAAGAGAGTCATTTAATTAAGTCCATGCCTTTGATACCCTATACTTGGAGCCTTCTGGAATGTCAGTCAGCTACAAAGTAGTCTTCAAATATCTCAGATGCTTGAAGGTTTGGCCAGTAGCAGGGCTGAAAGTGTATCCCAGGCACACACAGAGGACGCTGACACAGGCTGTCATGCAGAATGCCACAGACAACAGCATCACCACAACCACCAACAGTGGTCACACACACGCACGGATTGCTCAATCCCATCCATCCTCTCTGGCTCATCAGGATTGAAGCCTGCCAATGAGAACACACATGCTTTGACTGCCATTCACAGATCCCTCAGATGTCAGCACAGCTCCTGAGTCCACCTGAGTCCATGCCTGAGCCTGGCCCCCCTACCATACACAGGACTCTTCCTACCCATCAGCTCATCCGGGCTGCTGCTATTAGCAAAACAGACACACACACTCACACATCTCACAGGTACCCTACACCCACTGACCCCTGAAGAATCAGCACAGACTCTCAGTCTACTTGACACTCAAGCACAGACCCCATGACCCTTACCCAGTCCCCAGCTCAGACCTCGAGTCTCCTCCAGCTAGTCCAGTTCGAAGTTTGGTGACAAATATAAGCATGTATGGACACGGGATTAAATTCACTATGGTAATATTAACACACTCAGGCTTTTCCAGTTACTGTCATGTTTTTTTCTCATACACAAGGTGTTTCCAGTTGATGACAGCTAAACCCCTAGGACCTGGGACCCACAGTCCCTTCTCCAGCTGCTGGTGCTTGGACCTTGCAGCTCTGACACACAGCATGATGAGGTGGTTCAGGAAAGGATTTAACATGAATATAGGATAGATGTAGTGGTCAGGGACAGGGCTCAGCCCAGCCTGTAACTGGGGAAAAAAAAGCCACAAAAGGGTATGCTGCTTTTCCCATGCTGTTTTTCATTAAGGGCAGGGGGACAAGGAGAAGAAGGATGTGACTGTTTCTGGCCAATCCTTCATTATTTTCTATCACTTCTAATATGTCACCATGGTTTTATGTGAAAGAAGGCAGAACTACCTTCCAGTAGCATCACATGTTGCTACCCACAGTGCCTCATCCCATCTTGAGCAAAATGGTCCTTTGAGGTCCTTTGTCTTGACTGAGGATTTGAACACAAGTTGAAAACAACTTCCTTTCTGCCAAAGTTACCTCCTTGCTGTTCTTCACTTTTTCAGGTTTGTTTTAAGGCTTTACATATCATGTATCCTAAACCTAACAACCATGTGACATTTAATAGCATCATAGGAATCTGGATTCCACTACTATATAAGACCAAAGAGATGGATTGAATAATGGAATGAACCAACTTTTTCAGGTTTTCATTATCCTCATCGGTTGTATATGGAAGTTACAGAATCATTAAAATTCCACACATATCTATTGCTTTCTCTGCAGGCCATTCAAAGAAAAAAATAGTCTTGAGAAACTTCAAAAATCCTTTGGGTGTTTTTCCTTACCCATGTATATCACCCTTAAATGCTTACTTGCTTTCTTTCCAGTTCCAAGGTACAGGTTAGAAGACTGTAGGTCCCTGGTTTCTCTTCAGTCTGCTTTTTGAAACATTTTCTTCTTCAAGTCCTTGGGATGTTGCCCAATGCCTTTGACTTCTGAAATATAACCACTGCTTTATATGAACACTTACCCTCAAGTTAGTAGGGGCTGGCCTCATTTAAGATCCTGCACCTTCAGAAAGAGGAGCCCTTGGTTCTCCCCGCAGTCCCCATCCCTCATTAGAACATTAAACCATATCAATAAACATTAAACATTCAATACATAAAACATATTAAACTTCCCCATCTTTAAGAAGACACAATTTGGCCAGTAACTTAGAACAAGAAATTCAGTCCTATTCAGATGCCTGTTACAAGACTCATGGTGGTAAAGTTCTATTCTATAGGATATAGCTCCTATATAGCAGAATAAAATCATTATTATATTTTTCTGCATGGAAATACAGGTTACAATCCAGCCTTTGTGGATTTGAATTTCTACAATGCAGATGTCTACATGTAAGGAAGGTTTCCAAGCTCTCATTACAGCCCATGGAGAGCCAGTCAGGACACAGCTTAGAGTCCACTGACTCATCCCAAAAATACCACGTGCACTCAGTGGGCTGAATCACTCTCTTGACTCTGCTCACTGTACCGATTGTAACAGGCAGACACCTTCTCTATACTAGTGCTAAGTCACCCCCCTAAATTTAAGGTGACATCTCACCACTGAGCAGTGAAAAGCCTAGACTTTTTGCTGCTTTTCTTAGGGAAACTGCAGAATTCATTTCCAAAAAAATTCTGGAAGTTATAGAAGAAACAAAGGCTGAGGGTTACTTACCAGCACAGGTAACATTGTCTTCAGCGGCCTTGCAGAGAAGGAAAGGTAAATTGTTTGTCATAAAAACTAGGCTCAAGAGGTGTCTTGTCTGAAATGCACCTCCCATCCACAAATGCACACCAGGTTCTCTTCCAGAGGATGATGATGAGCATTTGAAACAAGTTTCCTTCCACGTATGGACAGTGTATGTACAAAGTTTCAAGCAGCTCTGTCATTTAGTGGGGAACAAACATACACACCTACTGAGTTATCCAGGCCTGCACTATCTGTCACTGATTCCTGCCTTGGAAAGAATACATACATTATTTCAGTACTGAAGCAACTTCCCCTCTCAGAGGGCTTGTCCCAGCAGAAGGAACATGCTTGAAGATGCAGACACAGAACCGCAGCTCAGGTTTTTCTGAATTCCCAAGGACCATTTTTCTGTGATACTCCAAAGCTTGTCAAAGGTGACAAGGCAGCCCTGTAGGACTCCTGTCTGCCTGCGGGAGCTGCTCAGCATAAACTGTCACAGGTAGATTGATGTGGGAGCACTGTGGAAGGAAAGAGAAGAAAATCATAAAAGCACAAATTTATTTGAATATATCCTTTTGGAAACCTGGATTACTTGATTACAGGGAGAGGGCACACAGATGACTTTCAGGATCTGAGTGTTTTGCTTCTGCAGATAAGTGATTGACCTACTCCAGGGAATTTAGGACTAAAAAAGGAGCCTCATGGCCACAAGAGGGTGCAAAATTACCCAGCACAAAGCGCAGGTTTTGTGCATGTCAGAACAACCTTTCTCCTGCCCAAATCACATGGAGGTCAGTGAAAATTACACCCCTTTTCTGGCAGTAAAGCTCCATCTGGACATATTTTTGTATGAATTTTCCTCTGCTCTGTGTTGTTGTTGGGTTTTTTTGGCTAGAGCTTGAACTCTTTATGACATGGGTGGCCCAGTTATGTGACTGGGCAATAGCCAGCACAACAGCCAGTCCGGTCTGCACTGTGCTGATAGCAATACAATATCGTAAATTCTAAACCATAATATATTTGTTGCATTTGAGAAACAGTTTCAGAATCCCAATGCCAATACTATTAATTTCCCATTACAATGAGTAGAAAACCATATCAGAGACCTGTGACAGTATTTTTCTGTTAACAGTTTTCAGTCTTCACTACAAGCTGCCGATATCCAACTCTTCTAAGCAACCAAAAATTCTGAAGTTCAAACACCGAGTATTTGCCAACTTCAAAATTCAAGACCAGCTTGATCAAATCTAAAAGATTCTTTCCCAAGCTCCATCACACATCTTTGCATTCCCTGTTTTAAGTAATAAGCCATCAGGAAGACATCCTTCATAAGGATCAACCCCTTCATTATGACAAATTGTGTCACTGGCCATTCATGGCTGCTAGAGAGAAATACAGTCAACTTTGGCTAGTACAAGCAATAAGGTGGAAGCAGGTCTTCAAATACAGGGAGATCAGGGATCTGCACCCCAGCATGGCAATAGGAAGGAGTTTGCATGACTGCTCATTACCTTCACCACAAAAGAGGTATCTCCACACCAGTGACTATCAGTGGGGAGTATGAGTCAGTGGGAGAGTCAGACTTTGATTATCTCCAAACAAAATAAAACTCTGAATTAATTTCTTCAATCAAAGAATTGAAAGGAATTGAAATTTTCTGCCAGGCATGCTGTCAAACTGACAAAGTGACTCAGCAAGCAAAATAATTGGTCTGTAATGTGATTATATTTGGGGATTCAGGTTGGGGTTTAGACGTGCTGTTAAAGGCTGAACTGAAATAACAGATTTAACACGAAGTTGTCAGGCCTGAAGTTTTAAAAGGTCCTGCTGTCACTAAACAAGCAGGAACTTGGTGCAAAAAATAATTGGCTGCTGTGTAACCACACTAGGTCTTCGTTAGTAAATATCCTTAATAAGCTGATCCAGATGTGGAGCACGCTCCCTAAGAAGGTGAGTAATCGTGTTTAGATTATTTGCAAGACCTGTTCTCTTTCATAATGCTCTTCTCTGAGAAGAGGATCAATAACCACAAATCCAGTCTCCAATAAGCCGGCCCTGTCCCTAAGACCCCCACCTATTAAGGAAAGGGAACAGTACAAGGTCTCCAACGATACCCCAGGAACAGGCAGTGCCAGTCTACTTCACTAAGTGGAATCCACATATAGAGATGCAAACCATTGTACCAAGCAGAAGCATTCTTAGTGGCACCCTCAAATTAGAAAATGTACTGCAGGCAACGTGCCCCCTGGAATTGGTGACAAAAATACCCCTTTCCTAATCCTATGCTCCTGACAAAGTAACTGAACTGTCAAGCAAAAGAGGTGCACAAATTCCCTAAAAACCATGGGCCATGGGGGACTCAGTAATGTGCACTCCACTGCTCCAAAACAGTCATCCCACTCATACCATTCCCAAACAGTGTTCCTCAGCCTATTCTGAAAGCCTCCAGATCCTGGAGCTGTGGAGCCCAGAGAGTCCAGTCTTTCCAGCACTGCTGTTTTGTTAGGTAGGGACTCACTGACCTTTTAAAGGTTAATTATTTAAGACAGCAGAATCATATTACTGTTCTCATCTACCTGTATTCCTGTTTGATTTGTACAGAAATGTTCCAATGAAGACAACTGCAGTTTAACTACAAGACTGAACTTGCTTTTCATTAGTGGAGAGGAAGACAACAAAATTATCACAGACCGCAGCTCACACCAAGATTTGATTTGGAAGCTAAAAAGACTTCGCAGTCATAAATCATTTAAAACAGTGTTCGTCGACAAGGAGCACTTCAAAGTGGATGTGATCAGCTAAAGTGAATGGGATCTCAGTGGTGGTCATGGAGCTGGGATCCCAGAGGACCTTCTGGGCACTCTCGGCAACCCAAAGCCCAAGCACTGGGTTGGAGCAGGGGACGTGCCCAGGTCTGAAGACAAATTCACTTGGTTCAAAGCAGAGGCAGTTTTGCAGCTGTCAGAGGGAGCCGTGTTGGTCAAAGCCTTCAGATATAAGAAATTAATGTTTGCAAAGAGCTGTGAAGATGAAAGTCCTGAGGATTAAGATTTCCTTGGAGGGCTTCGCTCTTTTTCAGTTTTAACCAAAAGCCTTAAAAGGTTTTGCATTCAGTAGGAAATGTAAAATGCCATTTATCCACAGTCTTCCAGACAGCCACATAGAGAGACAAGAACAATTCACACAGATGTGAGGTGAATTCTGTATCATCTGTTTCTGGCTTGCTCTAAAAGGAAAATAACCCAAACGCTTCCCACAAGAGACTGCGCATCAGGAAAAGTGGAGAGCCGGTTCAAAGAAATCTCTCAAGAAGCATGTGCTGTTTGTAAAAGAGAACAGCCAAATTCTCTACTCTCTGCTTTCACAAGTGTAGTAACTTATTTACGGCTTTTAAAATCCTGAATCTATGATGTAATTACAGATAACATTCCCCCACCCCGAGTTCTCAGGAACTGCCAGCAGTATATAGCTTTAAATTCAACCAACCTGACTGCAAATCATTGCAAGTATTCACTGTGCATAATTTCAACCAAGTCTCTCAAAACTGCTGCTGCTTGTGGTGGTCCTCTCACTGTTTGCCAAGAGCAAGGGGCAGAGAAAGTAGGTAACTTGCCCCAAGACCAGCATGGGCCAAGCTAGGACCTAACCTCAAGCATTCCAGATCTGCTTTACATGGGCAGCTGTTTAGCACTCACTCTAAATGCAACTGGCTAAAAATATTAAATAGGGGAGTACCACACTAATTTTCAACACACAATAAGCAAAGAACTGTTAAGAACATCGGCCACAAAAATTAATTCAGTAAGTTGTTTCAATAAAGCTGAGCTATTTCACTGAAATACACTGATTTTGACCAAGTTTTCTTTGCTGGCTGACTAAAGTTCAGTGCTCTGATCCCTTCCAATTAGAAACGAAAACCCAAGCAAAAGAAACCTCTGATTTCTGACTGTAAAATCACCATTCAACACAAAGGTACCTCTCAACATTTGAGAGATTCCTTGCATCCACATGGAACAAAGACAAATACAATATAGGGATAGCCATGTTGATGGCTAAACCTCCATCAAGCACTTCCCTCAGCCAAATTTAGACTGTTTTTACATACTCGAATTAATAATAGTAGGTATTGGTCTCTAACCAACACAGTGACTAGACCCTAGTGAATTATTCAGTTAACCTATCAGGTCATCTACTGTAGCATAAGAGGAATCACTACCTAAAGCTCCATTTACTCTATTGACTAGGCCAACACAGAATATTACGTGAATGTTATGCACCAGAGCCATTTCAGGCCACCGGCTGCACACAGACCACACGTACAAAGGCACATACAGCCTGAGCACTGGGGAACGAATGATTTACATCTACCCACGCATCAAGAGCTCAGACTGTGCTTTCTCTAACGTAACCAACATACTCATTCCGTGCTGCATGATGTGCCTCTGAGCTCTCCGTGTACAGCGCTTAGGTCACACCCAAGAGGCAGGACACCAAGGAAGGTGATGATGTTTGTAGTTGAAGATATCCTGCAACCACAAAGTACTTTTAAATTATAGCTTTAGTACTTCACAGACACTTTATCATAAGTCTCAGAACAACCAGAGGTAGCAGGCACATTGTGCAGGACTGCTCACCAAGCAGGACACAGTGTTCAAAACTACAAATTCATCAGCTTCTACAATGACAGACAACTCTTTTCCAAAGATTTCCCTTGGGCAGTCTTGGGATTGCATTATTGGCTTTGCAACCTGGGACACAAGAAAAGCTTAAATGTTCTTTTAGAACCAACTTCTCAGTAAAGGGGTGTAGCAGCATGACTTTCCTGAAGGAAGCATATTACCCTTCCTTCGCACTTCTAACAACATAAACAAATGCAACATCTAAAAAACTAATGTTATCACACAGCTACGTCAATATGCACTTGAGAATTGCGACGCCAGCAAGCTTGGATGTTCCTTCATACTGGATTAGACCGTCTTGATTTGTGAGGGTTAAAAATGGCACTTTTAGCTAGGATACTAACAATCTTGCTTCCAAACAGCAGTATCTTTTCATCCAGCAATCCAGAAAGAGAAAACACAACTCAATGATAAAAATACAGATGCAGAAGATAGGAAATGCTGAAGAAATTTCAGCTGAAGACAGAACCCTTTAAGGGACCCATCAAAATATTTCTTCTTTCATAGACTGCAAGAGATTTGTGATCTCTTGCCATTAGAGTTTCTGTTTATTTTAACTTATTTTCCAATCAAAACTTGTATGAAATTTAAACCAAGTTACTTTAACTCAATATGTAAAATCCCATTAAATCACATTTGATTACGACTCCGGGAATAATTCACTGTTTAGATTCATGACCAATCTGAGAATAACCAGCCGAAATAAACCTAAGATTGAATGTTGCTATTTTCATTTTATAGCAAAGGAACAAAAATCCACATTGTTCTCTGCCAGGTATTTTAACAAGTACAAAGCAACAATCCAACACTGTTACACCAAAACTGCACTAAATGCAGCACCTCAGAGTCTTATGTCAAAGGAAAACACAAAAGAAGAGAAAAGCCGGTGGAGTTATGTACAAAGGGTAAGAGCTTTAAACTAGAAGAGGGTAGACTTAGATTAGGTATTAGGAAGTTCTTTACTGTGAGGGTGGTGAGACACTGGCACAAGTTGCCCAGAGAAGCTGTGGCTGCCCCATCCCTGGCAGTGTTCAAGGCCAGGCTGGACAGGTCTTTGAGTAACCTGGCCTAGTGGGAGGTGTCCCTGCCTGTGGCAGCAGGGCTGGAACTGGTTGGGCTCTAAGGTCCCTCCCAACCCAAACCATTCTATGACTCTACTATAAATGAGAGCTACCTGTCTGAAGAACACCAGCAACTAGCAGAACGTCTTACTTTAAGAATATAATAAAGATACGGTGGCAGCTTTTGCACTTACTTAATTTTTTAGCTAATGTAGTGGTGTTTCCTTCAATTTAAGCAAAAATAACAACTTCAAAATGTGGGTCCTTAATATGAAAACAGCTGCCTCATGCTTCAGGCAGTTTTTTACAGCAATCACATGAGCCTTGGGAATATGAGATTGAACAGAACAGCCTGAGAAAAAGCAAACAAGTGAACATCTCACAGGAGCCTGTTTAGCTCATTTTCCCCAAGAAAAACCCAGGCTGGGAATCTTCAAGTTATCAGGGCCTGAGGCAGATGACCCACTTGACTATAGCATCCATCCTGGCTCTCTCTAGAGAACCTGATGGCAAACATAATTGACTAAAATGCTCTAGAGTCTAAGTTCCTACTCAGACCTCACCCAGGCTTTGATGGACCAGCAGTAATGGTGCTACGCTGGTGCAGTAGCACACCCTCCCTGAAACCGGTGCCAGACTCAGCAGTTACTATTTCATGTCCTATTTGCTCTGTAGTTTCCCCAGTATCCTAAGGAAGATCAAAACTTACTGGAGAACAGTAGAACCGGCCCTTTTATCCACGGCTTGTTGGTAAAAAATAGTATAAATCAGATATTAAATCACTGATATTATCATGATAGCTTATTTTTAAGTTATTTCTCTTGCACTGACACAAATTTACAAAGCATCTTACAAAAGATGCTACAGAAAACAATTCACAGCATGGTAGATTTCTATCTCTACCAGACTTATTTGCCAAAAATGGAGAGAAAAAAAGAAGAAAAAAGAAAGTACTGTCTCTTCAGGAAAGTTGTAAAAGGGACTAGAAATGAACACTTATTGAACCACGTAATATTTAGTGTTCCACTTCTTAATCTGAGCAGTTTGCAGTAGTTAACAGCTGTACAGAGCAATGGTTCATCAGGATGCACATTGAGACACTTACACAATTTCTTAACTTCTCCTATGCTACAGGCCTGCCACTTGCCATCTGGAGGCTCTCCCTGTAGCACTGCAGTGCTTTGTTCTCAAGTCTGCACCCTCTCCCTTATGCACTGGGAGGACACTGTGGCAATGTTTTCATCTGTGTCCTTCTGTCCTTGTCCTTTTCTCCCAGCTCTGCACCTGCAAAGCCTGAAGCTGCTATGTCTGGTTTCCCACCGAAGTGATTAACACTGATGCAAGAAATCATCCTTCTTACCCTCATGCTTCTCTACCCCCATTTGCTAACTTTTAGACAGAAGAAAAAGAAAAGCCTAGTGAATAACACGGTAGACAGTAGTCCCTTAACAATGGACAGGCATTTCCCAGTGATATCCATGCACAAAGCTTAACAATCAATTAACAGGCAACTCTTGCCTTTGATGAAAGACTGCTCCAATCAGTGCTAAGAGCATCACAAACAGGAAGACTCAGCAGAGAGTTTGAGCAGGTCCTGATGAAAACAATATAGTTATTGGAAAAGTATTATGGTGGACCACCTGCCACACTGGAGGGTAAGCCTGGGGTAGAAGAGTCACCTGGGGAAATCCCTGGGATTATTTTCTTTGCAGGACATCGGAGAGTTTTCCATTAATGTTCTTCCACTCTCTTTTTTTTTATTTTTTATTGTCATCAAAAATAAATGTTACCATTAAAGCTGTCATTTGCCACAATTAGGGACTGTCTTATCATCCTCTGAGCAACAGACAAGCTTGAAAAATACTACTTCATATTGAAAGTACAAAATACTGCATTCATTCTTGTCCAGGGGGCAGCAGCAGGTATATCAACCGCATCCTATGTGAATGTATTACTCCAATGACCTCAACTTAAAGAATACAAGGACTCAAAATCAAAAAAAGTGTTTCTGTTCAGCTTCATTCTGCAACAATGTATTTGTATGAATCAAAATATTTGTAAAATATACACCATTTTCTACAAAAGGACATTGATAATTGAGCACTGGTTCTATGCTGAATACAATATAGAAAAAAAAACAGTTGCCTCAAAGATTGTAAAACTCCAAAACCAGAATCTTCCTTCTGGCCACATGGATTTTATTCTTTTGGCTCAGCTAAAAAATGAAAAACTAAAACCACTGTACAATTATGGTTTGTCAGGCTTGCAGGTTGATGAGACCCACAGTGTCCAGTGTCCAAATCAGGAACAGGTAATCAGCAGTTAAACAATATCCTGTTTTAAAATATATTAGCAATACATAACACACTGGTGTTATTCTTAACATATGTTAACATATGTTATTCTTAACATATAATTCATAACATTTATGGCTTATATACAGTCCTTGACTGCAGGGATGCATTCATTCTTTCTTCTTGGTAAAGTCATATGGTTTCCACCACTGTGCAAACTGCAACACCTTCTTGCTCTGATCCTCAAAGTTCTGTCTGACTCCTTTTCTCCAGAGCCGTGGCTCCAAGTCCAACATGCCACCAATAATTTCCTTCACAAGTAGAAGAAAGAGAATGATAAATACAAAATTAGAATATTACTTAATGCTATTTTACCATTGAGTAAAGAAATATGAGTTTTCAAAATGTGAGATTATTTTTCATTGTTTTCTTCATGTGCTGGTTATTATAAATCGAAATTCTGAAAAAAATACCTATTAAAATATTAGGACTGTAGTTGTTAGACAGTTGTCTCAGCAAAACTCTTGTAAGTAGAGCAGAGCAATGCACTGAATAAATATCCTAACATTGCAAGACTGCTAATGTATTAGTACAGTTGTAAGAAAAGTTCAGAAAAAAGCTGCCCACTTTGCTCTTAACTCTTGAAGTTATATTTCCCCCCAATTACTCTTCATGTTTTTGCAATATTAATTCTGTCAATAAATTACTGCTGTGACATAATAAAGGAAGAATTTATTGCAGCTCTTCTTGTATATACTATACTCTCTATACCACGTGGAGTAATTTAACCACACAAATATTTTACTAGGAGCTGTCCATGAGTCTATGTGTGTAGGCACCCTAATTCAGACAAGCAGGAACCAGTTCATGAGAACACTATGGCCACAAAAACTGTTAAACAGGTGCGAGTATTTTCCATTTATCAGATTACTCCTTTACTCATCAATGAGCAAAGTTATAATGACTTAACAAGAAAAGCCAGCTAATGAACTAGGATAAGATATGTCAAAGTGACTGTTCTGGCAGCATCTGCTTTAACTAAAGTTAACAAAACAGAGTATAATTGGTAAATTGATCTTCTACATGACAATACCTTTCCAAAGTAATGAGGGAAACTATGTTGATCTTCAATGACATGAGCAAATCCTCCTTGAAGACCAAAGTCCACAGAGAAGTATGGTAAACCTTTAGGAACCTATACATGCAAAACCACATTTTTAGACACTTGAAGACTGTAAATATTTAGTTAACCCCCACAACTTAATGAATTTGAAAGTGGTTTTACAGTATCACATTTTCTTTTAAAACATCTTTCAAACAAAGGACATGCAATATAAAATTGCAAGAGAGAAACAAAAACCAAGCAGGTAAGGGGAAAGAACACACAGAAACTAGGTGAAAAGGCACTAAACTGAGAAGATGATTACAAGGTGGCAAAACCTCCAGAGGCCACCACTGCGGCACCAGGTAAGAGACAGGGAAGGACCAGATAGCAGCATGCACACTGAGTAAATGCCTTCCTGACTTCACACTCCTATAATGAATGGGTTGAATAGAAATTTTAAGACAACCACCAGCAAGTTGCATTTATTAAAGTGTTCTGTGGTAACAGGAAATATTTACCCAGGGGAAGCACTGACACTCAGGGAAGGAAAAACACCACTACATGACTGGAAGTTATCATTAACTTGCCAAATAAGATAATTCAATAATTCAGTAGGTCTACAGAGGAGATGCTGGTTATCCTGCCACAACAAAAGACCCTTCAGTCTGACAGAGTGAGAAGTGGATTAGTTTATTGCTACATATTTTAAGTAATTCCTGCTTTTCACTGCAACATTATTTTCCACTCTTTTAATTGTTAAGGATGTTCCCAATAAGATTTACAAAGTCACAAATTCATAACCAATTCCTCTGCTACAGTCCAATTTTCAAAAGACATGTTCGATATACTGCTTGAAAATTCACTCTAAAAATAATTCAGATTTAACACAGAGGGGCGATGTAGCAAGGCAAGAAACATAAAACACTTTAAATGAACTAAAAAAGAATCATAAATAAGGAAAAATGGGTCAGCAGCTGACACCTTAAGAAATATGTCAGCTTTATCTGTGTCTAGCAGTGTCAGGTCTGGCTGGGATAGTTCATTTTCGTCATAGCAGCCCATATGGCGCTGAGATTTGGACTGGTGACTAAACCAGTGTTGATAACTTGCCAGTGTTGTGGCTGTCACTGAACAATGCTTGCTGCCAGGTCAGCTCTCCTGGCTGTGTCCCCTCTCCCAGCCCATTGCCCAGTTCCCTCACTGCAGGGAGGAGAGGGAGAAGCAGAGGGACTTGATGCTGTGCAAGGGTCCAATGCTTAGGCTCTGCTTCTGGACACCACAGTCTCAATTTCTGCACACAATCCACCCATTAGATGACATCTCAGCCTCGTCTGACCCTTCTTCTATGCACCCCCATATCCCAATACAACTATCCAAACTTCCCAAACCTTATCTCCGTCACTTAAGCTATACTCATATCTTCCTGAAGGCTACAGGGATTTCTTTTACCCTAAAAAAATGTTAAAATCACACAAATGTATAACAATTTACACTCAGATGCATTTAAAGATGCAATTTAAAGAAACTGTCGCATCTTAATCTTCATGTGGTTTACCACCAAATGGCAATGCAGTAGTCACATTATGTATAGCTAAGAAACTTCTAGATATCAAATGTCTTGATGCCCTACTATGTGCCAAAAAATTATACCTTATTTTGTGACAGATGTTGGCTTTCCCTGTTTTGAAACACCAATGAGAAAAAGATACTCAAACCTTACTATTTTATGTTTACATCCACCTTAAGTTTAAAGTGTTCCCTAAGTCCTTGCTACATATTAACTGAATTCCTTGTTGTCTGCACCCAATAGTGCTAGAGAACAATTAAGTACTATCTTCTTTAAAACAACCTCCTATATACAGAAAGCTACTATCACATCCCATTTCAGTCTTTTCTTTCCTAGTCTGCACTAACCCCTAAACCAGCTTCTTCAGTTTTATAACCTCTACTCTCCTTCTTTAAGCATCTTAAAATAGTGAGCCCAAAACCACACCTGAATTTTCCAGCTGAAGCCTCACCACTTTGAACAAGGTGACCCGTAACTGACTCCCATTACATTTATATGACATTCAGCTTATGTGGCAGAAGAAATTGTCTTTTTGCTACATTTGCTACCACTGTCAGTTTAGTTCAAGACTCACCACAGTATGCAAAACCCCTCCTGTTATACAGCCACTATGTAGTAATACTATACAGCCACCCAATCCCTTACCCTTTAGCATCTAGTCTCCCTCTTTGTCATACTAAGCTTCACGTCTCATAGCTAAACCCATCTCCTCTTTCTTCTAAGCTAGGATTTCTTAGTGCAAAGGTGCTGTATTTACTAAAAGACTCTTTCAAAAATTAAGTATTATTGCTACATAGTAGTAAACTACTTGTGGTAAAGCCTACATACCACACATCTTTCACTTTAGTGTTAAAAATACGGAACAGTTTCAGCACTAGACCTTTAACATTTGCATATACATAGATGTTTCAGTTTAGTACCCCGGAGACAGAGCTCTGTTCTCTTGTTTTAGAAAAAAAAGACTCATAATGCTATTTATATTTTTGCTTCTTAGACTTAGCAACACAAAACGCTGTTTTAGGTCAATGAAAAAGATACATCAATGGGGTGCTTTTTTTCCAGGAAAGTAATTTGCAGATCTTTGATCTACCTTAATTCTTAATCAAGAAAATTATGCTGGTACAAGTCCTCAAGGTGCCAGCTTTGTTCCTAACCAATGCTTGCAGCTCCGTCCATCAACTGTTGAAATGAATGGGATTATTTTCCCTAATGTCAGTTAGGAGTTCAGTCAGACTCTTAACTCTCATCATACCTATGCTATCTCCTGATGCACTAATTTAATTGTGTTCCCTTTCTTCTCTCTTTGAAACAGTTAACAATGAAAAAAGATTAAAAGAATTTGCTGAGAAATTCAGTGTTCAATACATTTCTTTACTTACAGATTTCCGAATGTCTTTTGAAGAAAGATCAATTAACTTCTTGTTCATGGACCACTCCTCATCAGATTCCATTATAGCTTTCTGTAAAATCATTTTATCTAAATGTGAAAATAGTCCTTTATACAGCAAGCAAAGAACTAACTTCTTGATGTAGTCAAGTCCTTTGCACTGCAAGTACCAATTATCTCTTAACAAAGTAACTTTATTTCTGGAAACCTTTCTAATTTCCACAACTTAAAAAGGCATCATATAGTATCTTCAAACTCACTTAATTCTGCTCCTTTTTTTTTCCTGAAAATTAACTCTTGCCTGACATAAATTATTTCCAAAAAGTTCCAACTAAAAGGTCACATTCTCTTTTTTCTAAGCTCATACAAATCCTCCTGTGAATTCATTACACAATATTAGTCTTTTTTATTTTCCTTTTTTAAATACCAAAAGGAGAATCCAGCTTAGAAGCCTGCACTTAAAAACCTTCAAAGTCTGCCTCTGTATTCTCCATAGTATGGGAAGTGGGTTTAGTGTAGCTATCTTTTAAATTTCATTTTCTCTGTATTTTAATGGTGGACACTTCTGAAATAAACTTTTACACAAATGGAATTGCATTAAGTCTTGTACTTTGTCCTTCCTTTAGGAAAACAAGAGTTTTACCAGTGCTTGAAGCATAGCAATGACATCTACCAGCTGGAGGGTTTCAAATATGGTAAAAGTTACTACACTGATGTTCATACTGACTGCTCCACTTCATCAAAAATCACATCATTTCCAGAAAACAAAAATAATATTTCAAAGAACCAGTAAAATAATTTACTTATAAAAGGCTAATCAGGATCCAGCTGCTGAAAGCCAATAGGCCTCAGTTCCAGCAAAAGCTTTCATGTAACCTTTCCCTACAGAGTCAAGGGCAAGAGACCAGAAAAACTTTAGAAAAGATATCTACCATGCTGTTTAATGGTCACTGGAGACCTAAGACACATGTAACACGTGGGCTTAGTGAAATCAAATGAGGGTGGAACATTATATATTGGTATTTCTTAAAACAGTCGACATCATTTTCTCATTTTATGCTTGCCTAGGCACATGTATGGTGGTTTTAGTTTATATTACAGGACTTAAGTGAGAAGTACTGCAATGCTTACAACACCTCAAGAAACTACTATCCTCTTATCTTCCTCACCTATTTGTCAGTGCAGTCAGACTGGAGACAATTGCACAGAAACATACAGCTCTTCCACTGACTAAGTGAAAAACTTGGGAAACAGAATCACCTCACAGGGCTTGTTTTAAGATCAAGAAATGGGATCTATCTTTTCAGATAGAAAGAATCTATCTTTTCAAAAAAAGTATTCGAATATCAAGAAGTTTTCCAGAAATAGATGAATTATGATACATACATTCAAATGACCTAAGAAAAAATGTTTGCACATACCTTGAAGTAGATTGGAGCCATATCTCCTACTTCTTTTGGAAGAGGAATGCATTCATATACCATGTGATACCGTTTCTTCAGACTCAGGTTTGTTTCTAGGAACACACAGTCCAAGTCTTTAGCTTCAAACATCTTCACCAATGCATTTCGGAACATCTGTTTAAAGAAGAAAAAAAAATCATTTGAATTAACTTTTCAAAGCTTTCAGGTATAATATTTTATATTAATTCATAGACTCATAGAATGGTTTGGGTTGGGAGCGACCTTACAGATCACCTAGTTCTATCCCTCCTGCCATGGGCAGGGACACCTTCCATTCGAGCAGGTTGTTCAAAGCCCCGTCCAACCTGGCCTTGAACACTGCCAGGGACAGGGCAGCCACAGCTTCTCTGGGAAACCTCACAGTAAAAAAATTGGTAATATCTAAATATACCCTCTGCTAGTTTTAAGCCATTCCCCCTGATCTGGGTTCAGCAGTACCAGTCATTTTTATTTCTTCTTAGTAGCTGGTGCAGCGCTGTGGTTTTGACTTTCGGCCTGGGAACAGAGCTGATAACACCGATGTTTTTAGTTACTGCTCAAACGTTTAGACTGGGCATAGGACTTTGTGAGGCTCATGCTCCGCCAGGGAGGAGGGGAAGCCAGGAGGAAGCAGAGACAGGACACCTGACCCAAGCTAGCCAAAGAGGTTTTCCATACCACAGCACATCATGCCCAGGGAGGAAACTGGGAGTTACCCAGAAGGGCACTCTCTTCTCGGTCGGGTTCGTTTCGGCAGGGGGTATCTTATTCTCTTCCCTTATTTCCCTTATCATTATTATTACTGGTGGCAGCAGCAGTGGTTTGTGTTATACCTTAGTTACTGGACGGTTCTTATCTCAACCCGTGGGAGTTACATACTTTCCATTCTCCTCCCCATCCCTCCAGGAACTGGGGCGGGAGGGAGGAAAGAAAGAGTAGGAGGAGTAGAAACTGTGTGGCTGACTGGGTTTAAACCACGACACCCATTGTCCTATCACTACATACCTTTGTAAAAGCTCCCCTTAGGTACTGCAAGGCTATCCTAAGATCTCTCTGAAGCCTTCTCCAGGCTGAACAACCCCTCTCAACCTCTCTTCACAGCAGAGAGGTCATTTAAGCTCTCCAAAGCCCTTGTGCCATGAATTTTTCCTCACAAATAAGGTGCTCTATGTCACAGCATAGACACTACCACCATCCACCTAACACAACTGATGAAACACAGCTGGAAGATACTGCCTAGTTCATATATCACTGTACCACAACTAACATAGGACTTAACTGCACAAAGTGACAGACAACTCTGAATTAATATCTCTGGGGCCCCTCAAACCTGGCCCCCAGAACTCTACATCTGAAATACAAGGAAGCAAACACCTGTGGTGAGATAAGAGAAACAATAAACCAAAGGCTGGGAAAGACAGTTGCTACCCTGTAATATCAACTGAAATTCAAAGCCATTGAAATGCCTAGAATATCTGCAGATGTTAGCTAACGTTTCCCAGATTGCATTTTGCTGTTTTTAAAAAAAATCGCACTTTCCTCCAAATTCTGAGTGGGCCAAATGGAAACAACAAAATCATTCATAGGAGCAAATATGAGTGTTTGGATCATGCTCAGATGCACACACTGATACATGTAACAGTTCAGTCAATACAGAATATGTAAAGATTTATCTTTTCATATTAAAAATTTACATGCATATTTACTTTGGCAAGTGAGCACAAGTCTAAACCACACAAATGTTACATTCAAGCGCTTGAAGGCACACAATATATAGTAACCCTTCTTGCTTTATTCCAACCTATCTTAAAAAAAATCCCAGCAAAAATAGTTAGCTAAAAGATCTGCTCAATACAACATTTTATATTTGAAGTGTGATAATTTTTTCCCCTCAACAGCAATATCAAATATGGCTCTGGCATCAGAATGTTAATTCGTCACTGAATAACTGTATACTTATAGTCTGTCTGAATGCTAAAGCCTTCCAGACTCCTCCTACTGAAATAAATATAAGCAAAAAAAAAAAAAAAAAAGAAAAAAAAGAAATTTGTGTCCATCAGCTTCCAAATTATTCTGTTGCAAAGAAATGCTTAAACTGTCACAGCATCAATGGATACTGGTTGTACCAACTAGCTGCATTTTTTAGCAAGGAAAAGACTAGTGCTGAATACAGAAACTGCATTTGCTTAGCTTTTCTTTATGCTATTTTCTTTCTCATACAGATTTAGAAAAACTATCATTTATTTACTTAAAAGAAGTTGGGATAAATAGAAGCTGTAGATAAAACATGTTCATCACTTTTTCCCATGCTCTGTTGCTCCTCTTGATCCCACCTGTTGGACTTAACTTGCTTCTTATCCAACTTTCTCAGACATTTCTGTCATATACAAAAGTATTCCTCTCCCCTCCTGCTTGGGTGAAGCATAATTTACTAGGAAACAATGGATAAAAATTACATCTGCCATGAGAATTAATGTGGGGAACAAACCTGGAAAGTCAGAGAATCCATCTGCCAGTCCTGAGGCAAGACCAACATTACTTAAATAATTTCAAACTCAAGAATTACTCTGTTTTTTAATCTAAGCAACTGCAACCAACAACGTCTTTCTGTAGTCTGAAGTAGTCCCCAACATTTTGATATAAAAGGTTGCAAGTTGTTTTCCCCTTGCAATAATTCTGATTGGGGGAAAAGAAGATTGACAATCACAATCTCCTAGGCAGAAGTTTGTTACATGCCTCCCTTGATTTTCCTCAATAATTTCAAACTGCCTTCATAAGAGAGTTTGAAAGCATGACCCATCATTCTTGGCACTTCATTCTAAGATTTCTTTTCAAAAAAGTTAGGACAATCTCACTGATTTGAGGAAGAATTAAGAGTTTTTTCTCAACTGACATCCAGCCAAACCCAAGATTAGCTTAAAAAGCCTGAAGCTTCATAAACAAAAGACCTCCAACTTGTGTTACATTATAAGTGATCTTTCTGTCCTGATAATCCTTTTCCCAAGGAAATCTTAACTGTTAAGCCAGTTATTCCACTTTCTGTAAGGGAACAGCTCTATCTACATCATCTCTGGTAGATATTCCTCTAACCTGGTTTCAAAGGCCTCCAGTGACAGAGGTTCTGCAGCATTCCAGGCAACTTTTTATAGTGTTTATAAATGGGAACTTCTGTGTTTACCCTGTGTCTTCCCTTTTCAGTATCTGTCCACTGATTTCCATCCATAATGCAAGAATGGAATTCAAGAAGAGTGGAATTCAAGAGGAGCTGCCAGGCTGGAATTTGTTAAAATAGATGCTGATGACAAGTCTATTATTATTTAAAATAACATTATTTTACAAAACTGTTAGAACATGAGACAGTTTCTGAGCTCACCTGGATTTCATCCCAGATGTCTTCATCCAAAAGAGTGGCTGCAGTATGGTGCTGTAGAGGGGCTATCAGGCAGTGACCTTCAGTAAGGGACTGGTTGCTTGGCAGAGACAAGTATACCTATGAAAAGTGAACAAAAAACTGAAGTGTTCATTTCTCTAGCATAAAAACCTTCCCATTGCTGAGGTACATCATTTGCTAAATTCAAACCAATAGAAGTTATTACCTTCTAATTATAACATGGTATTAGTAATTTCAGTGTTTTTAAAAAGATCCAATCATCCTTCAGTAGCTCCAGTGAACTAGTAGTATCCAGAGGCAACACCAAGGCAGTAATATCAGCCCCATAGACCAACTGGTATCCTAGCTATTATGAAATCATACTGTTTAATCCACTACAATAATTTCTGAATTTAGATGTACATCCAATGTATTTTTAATGAAATACATACACACAGATATAGCTGTGTTGTGGTTTAACCTGGCAGGCAGCTGAACACCACACAGCTACCATTTACTCACTCTCCCCCGCAACCAGAGGGATAGGGGATAAAACCTAGAAAAAAGTAGAAGTTTTGGGATGAAATAAAGTCAGTTTGATGGTACAGAAAAGAAAGGGAATATAAATTAATGATGATGATGATAATAATAGTATTAGAATACACAAAACAAGTGATGCACAATGCAACTGCTCACCACCTGCTGACCGATGCACAGCCAACTCCCAGCCCTTGGCCAGTTCTCCCCCCAGATTTTATACTGAGCATGATGTCATATGATATGTGATATCCCTTTGGGCACTGGAGGTCAGCTGTCCTACCTGTGCTCCCTCCCAAGTTCTTGTGCTCCTCCAGCCTGCCTGGCAGGGCAGTGTGAGAAGCTGAAGAGTCCCTGAGCACTGCTTAGCAACCACTGGTGTGTTATCAACATAATTCTCAGCCTAAACCCAAACCACAGCACTGAACCAGCTACTAAGAAGAAAATTAACTCTATCACAGCCAAAATCAGGACACTCTGAATATACAGATATAGATATTAGATATATAAATACATATAAATACACAAATTAGTGGTAGAATTGGCAGTCCTGGGGTAAAGGTTGGACTTGATGATCTTAAAGGTCTTTTCCAACCTAGTTGGTTCTATAATTATACATATACACATACATAGAGACAGATATACATCTATACACATTATACATATCATCTATCTATATAAAAATACAAACGCAGTGCATTATAATATGTATCTATGCATTCAATTTCTTGGCCTATAAAAAGTCAAATGAAAAACATCAATGATAAAGGAAAATTTTGGAGAAACAAAGACAAAAAAAACTACACTGAAGCATTTCAGATGTTGTAAATCCAAATTCTTATGGAACTTTTAAAAGCATTCACAGAAACAGGAAGGTTCCCCAAAGCAAACTTCTGTTTCAATGGATTTTAGGCTTAAAAATTGAATTCTCCACTTAATTTTCTCTGATATCATTAAGATACAGTTCTTCACCAGTTCAAATTTCCTCCAGTGCAGTGTGATTTAGTCTCCCACAAATCCACCTACAGTTTAATCTCTGAACTCAGATCTTTCATTATTGCTCCTGTCTTCCACAGATCCACAAGTGTGAAGTTCTGATATCAAAGATTACCTTTAGAACTCATGACAGATTTATATCTTTTTCTCCCTCACCCTTGAGGAATTTGTGAAATCAACTGGAAGGGCAAGGAAAAGAAGGTGAGGAAAAATAAATCATTTCATTCTTAACGTTAGGCACTCCAGCACCAACACTGCCTTCCTTTATTTCTTTCTTTATTTTTACATTTGTGCTAAATTGCTATTTTCTTACCTTTGTGCCAATTGCAACAATAAGATGTTTAGAAAGTTCATTACTATCATAGCAGTATGGGCACTTTTCCATGCGTGCAGCAAGCTGCTGGTGCTCACGTATTGCTTTTCTTCTTTGTATTTCTTCCTCTTCCCCACTGCGCACTCTTTTGGCTGCTTTGGAAACAAACATGTCATCCAGAGTGTAGTACTCCCTGTCAGTTTTATCCATGAGCTGAAAAGATACACAGAAAAATTACGTGGATATGAAAATAAGCAAGAAAAAATAATTAGCTCTTTGCAGTATCCTTTACTGAGACAAGCATGAAATACGTAAGCAGTAGGATTGTTTCCTTCCATATGGCATCTGTAGCATATGCAGTCATCAGGTATCTCTCCTGAGAGCAGTCATACACAATCTCAGACAGCATACATATTAAAATATAGATGTCTGACAGCAGTGAGAAAAGTAATTACTATGTTCCATATCAAGTTAAGGGCCAGACATTTCAATATTATCTTGGCATAACTTCAGCTTTAAACAGATGCACCATTTTTTAAATCAGAGATTATCATATATTTTCAGTCTTCCCCCTCCTCCTTCTCTCCTATTATCACTATCCATTAAATCATCTCTTGTGAAAGAACTAGACCCTGACTCTGCACCTCATTCATATTCTGTGAAAACAGGCCAACAGCTACTCTTACCAAGTGAACAAAACTAAGCCATTTTGTGAAGAAAACATTCTTTGTCTCCAGTATTTAGTCTTTCTTCAATGCACCTGTTGCTACATATGGGTAATGAACACAATTAGCACATTACCAGACACAAGGCTGAATGATCCAAAGGTTTTTTTTGTTAATTGCTACATTTTAATTAATTGTGCCACATTTAAACTATGAAAATACCAGATTTCTTATGATGACAAGCTTGAGAGTCAGTGGTATCTTACAGGATCTTAACAGTGGAAATCTACACAAACTGTCTAAGTCTCACCTGGACAATATTTAGGAGGGATGAAGTCAGTAGACAGGAACTGGAGGAACTGAAGGTGACGCAAGGTGACAGAGGACATTGTAAGAAGGCTTACAGCAATAGCAGCAAGAGATATTGAATAGAAAGCAAGAAAAGTATGGGGGTCACAGGACACATGCAAATATCAGTAGATTTCACTAAGCTTCATTAACTCATAGAAAACATATATATGAGTGTATATATATATATATATATATATATATATATATATATATTGCATTAGGCTTTATCAATCTTTCAGCTTTATGAGAAACAAACCCCATGACATTTTGTCTAAATAAAGACTTCACAAGTCATGGTTGCAAAGATTAACTTTTAAAGGACTTAAGAAAGCATTTCTCCATTTCCTGCTTTGGTTGCTCTACATGACTTTAAACTTATGTCACTAATACCCTAAACATTCAATACATACAGCTAAAGCAAATGCAAAAAGCATTCAGAAGGGCTTTTTTCAGGTTTTTATCCTGAAATGAAATCCCACTGCTGCAATACTTTTATGATATATTTGACTGTAATTTCCCTTGAATAGTTTCAGTAATCTCTTTACTAAAATGATGGGGGGGGGAAGCTAGTGCTATACAGATTTCTTGATATTAGAGGTGCTGGTCCTTTAGAGTCTTGGCAGATTCATGTGCGAGTAGTTTTGGTCCAAGAACTGTTAAGGAAATGGCAGAGGAGCCTTCACAGCAAATCCTAACGTATTTTAGAATACTGACCGGGGTAGCTCTAGCAAAGGACTAATGTCAGCTGAAGGCATCTGGAAGACATATTAGCATAATTGAAGCACAGTCTCAAAGTAAAATAAAACCTTCCCAATATCCCAGGCACAGTTTGTGTAGAAAATCTCATTTTTTTTATTAAGCAACACATTATTTTGTAGGACAGATAAGTAACTTCGCCTCTCCAAAACCACAAACAGCTCTTGCTTTTCCTGGATACTGCAATCTTCTAACACAGACCAACAGCTTATTTTGAATATCCTTGGTACTTTCATTAACAAACAACTGAGAAGCAGCCTCCTTAATATTACTTTATGTAGCTATAATACACTTAACTGCTTATGCATTTCCTACTGGAAGCCACTGCAGACTAAAATCAACAGTTCAATAGTTCAACTCCATTCTTGTTCTGTTTTATTGTAATACTGTAATTCTATATTTAAAATAAACAGGATTCCTGAGCTTTAGAAAAAATATTTAGTGGTTTGGGTGCCAAAAATAAAGTCTCTGCTCTCTTGCCATATAAACATAAGAAAGGTAAAATTAGAGCTTTGGTAGAAAAAACACATATAAGACTACCTAGAGAATGGCACCACTTTGTTATTACCAGAAGCAAAGGTTTACTATTTGCTTTGGGTTTGCTTTTGGGTTTTTTTTTTAATAAAAAGTCCGCAAATACACATGAAAGAAGACAGCTAGCAGACTACAAACAAACGAAGGAGTGAAATTCAAAACACCTTGGTTAACGGGACTATCATGTGCAGCACAGAATGTCATTACTATTTTGCTCCACTGGCACTTAGAACTAGTCAGGGAAATTCCTGGTTTGTTACCCATGGCCTCTTTTAAATAATAGTACTTTTCAAAACACTCTAAAGTTTCTCTTACTGTGATGAAATAAGTACTCATCTTATTAAACAGGCTGGATTATGCCTTTCTTCAACACTGGGTAAAATGCTGTATACTATTAGACATTTGGGACAAAACTCAGAATGCTCATCACAAAAGCAGTAAACTTTAATAAAGGAAGTGCTGTCTAAAGACCAGATTTGGTTTCTCATGGTACAGTCATGACCAACAGAAGATCACTACATTTCAAATGGTAATTCAGTAAGACCAAAAAGAAATTATGTTGCTGTTCTTCAGGAGTCATACTGTTCTGCATCGTATTTGACACAATGTGAAAAGATACTCATAATTCAATGACTCAAATTTAAGAATAGGTCAGAAGATCCAATACATGATTTGAGTCCTCTAAGAGTGAGGCTTAAAAAACCAATCTACAAATGCAACAAAAAAAAGGAAAAGGAAAGAAAAACAGACAACCAGCTACTGGCAAAAGTTGGAGTCACCCAAAAGAATGATGAAAAAGATTCCCCAGATGCACCAGTATTTTCCTAGTGCTTCTTGGAAATCCAATGGTAGTATTTCAGAATTCAAAATTAAAAGTTCTCAAAAGCAAAGGAAAACAGTAGAAAAAAATAAATAACACCTTTACTTCTAATATTACTAAACAGGCTATATACATGAGTGTAATCATGTGCATAAACTGCCCTTTCAATTTAAACTCTTAACGGAGCCTGGATCCCACCTAAGGTATGTGCATCAGGCTACAGAAGTCAGTGGAAATTATCACACAAAGATGTGTACAAGATTTCTTCATACAGCTATAGTTCATGGCAGTCAGACAACACTGCACTTCTGGTTTAAGATATATGATGGTCAACAGAATCAGATGAAGCACACTGGGGAGGGAAGTAAAATAAACGTAAGATTATTGGCAGAAGTAAAGAAAGAAGAAAAAGGTAGGCAGCAGTGCAGCATTTGGGGGAGAGAAGCCATAGTAAAGAGACATTTAGAGAAGGAGTATTCACAGATGAGGTTTAGGTTACCTCTACCATAGAGTCTCTACAAGCACAAAAATTATAGATCCTATTGCAATACCAACAAAACCCAGAAGTTAATAGGGAATGCAAGACCGTTCAAGAAAACAACACCCCAGGTTCAAAAACATTAAATAAGTGCTTGAAATAAGCAGGGTCTAAGAAAAAAAATAAATAAAAAAAACCAAAAAAGTAATTATTTTAAGCATTTCAACCTGCTTGTGCAATAAAAAAGCCTAGTCATTTATAATCCATGCCCAGTTGGATGTTCTTCAAGTTCCATATCTTTCCTCTGCTGAAGAAAAATGAGGGATTATTCCTTCCCCCCTTTTTATACCTTTAAGGAGAAGTTTACGAGACTTTTATTCAAGTTGTAGAGTCTAACGCATCAGTGCGCAGGGCCATTATACTGCAGTTCTGAGACAAAGAGATCAAGTTACAGATGGTCACCCCATCCCTGAATCTTCATTTCATGCCATGTATTATCACATCTTTTAGATGATATTAAAAAAGTGTTAAAACAGGAGTGTTAAATTCAGCTCTATTAACAACAGCTATGAAAGGAGTAAGAATTTTATTGCAACTCTCCTATTACCACAGTGTCCTTCCAACATACCTCAAGACAGTTCAGGAATACAGAAACCTAAGAACAGACAAAAATATCATCCAGCAAGAATTGAGTGTTCCTACTGAAATAAGATATGATACGAATGTAACTAAGTGGGAAAATCCACTTACCAATGTTTTCTGTCTTAAAAAAAAACAACAACAAAAAACCCACTAATGACATTTAATATGCAATATTGGAATAGTAGCAATGAATATCACTAATACGTTCCTTGTCAGTAGCAATGCAAAAAAGTTGGAGGTTTTTTTAAGGCCATAATTCCTTGATTAAGATTATCCCTTGAATCCTACAAATGCCAAACACCAGTGTGTCAGAACTGAAATAAAACACAATGTAGCTGCTACAATGGCAGACTAGAGAACACTCATCAAGCGCTACTCTAAACATTGACCTTTTTGAAAAGTTATTTGGGAAGAAAATGGACATTCCCTTTCAAAAAATTATATTCTTTTACAGTAAGGTGCCCAGCGTATTCTGCCAATTGCATTATTTGGCTATAATGAAATTTCTCAAAAAAAGTTAAAGAAAAATTGAAAGAACAAGAAGAAAGTATTAGCCAAAAAGCCAGAAGGAAAGCAAATAATCACTTCAAAACTGATTTGTTTCACACATATCATTCTCTATACAAAAGACAGAGCTAGTACAAAACCAAAGATGGAACTATATTAATCTATTAGAGTTGCTGGAAAGCTGCTGTTCTTCATCAGCTGAAGCCTCACAGCTGTTATATGTGGAAGCCAATGCATTCTGGAAGTTGTGTATTTAGTTCCCTTATCATGCTCGATATTGCCCAGTATTGCCCTCACTGTATTGCAAGTGCTGCAGAGATCAGAAAGAAGCAAGAAGTCACTTTGATCAATCAGTTTTAAGTTGCTATATCCTACAAAACATCACTGAATTTTCCTAACACAGGAAATTCAGACATCTATAAAGGCAATGGACCTCAAGTCCTTGTTTCTACCAGACACTGGCCAAAATGAAGAGCTGACCTAAGCTGGTGTACTACTAAGACAGATCATCTCCGCAGTCCCCTTCTCTTCCCACTTAACTTTTTTGTTCTGGGCTCATCTGCCACATTCTTCCTTTGTATGCACCCTCTATTTTCTAACTTTCCCTTTTCTTCTGGCAAGCACCAATTAACCAGAGAACACGCAGGTGGCTTCAGGACTCAAAGCACCAGGCAAAATTAAAAATTACATAGCCTCCTACACCTCAGTGTAATTGTGCAACTGTGAAATTTCCACCATCCATCTGACAGGGACCATATTTTCCACAACCAGGATGCAGTTGTGGTTTAACTAATAGAGACAGCATCACAATTTTGCTTGCTCTGGCCAAGACAGGCCTGAAATACACAAGCATTTAAAGAGCAGTCAGGGAAGGCATCCAAGCTTCTCTCAAGAGCAGATAAAAATCAGCCTTTGGGCTCTCATGTGGACAGATCAAATACAGTGCAATTGTGGCAAAACCCCAGGAAAGGAGAGCGATCTCTAACCATTCAGCACAGGAATCCAGAAAGAGATGAGCATCTGACTATGCATAAACGAGAATGATTTGAGAGAGGGAAAAATTACAATGTTGTATTTGCCAATTAAATCCTTAACATGATAATTACCATGAATAACATGAATATATTACATAAATAATTTAATGATATAACATTTTATTCAAATAATAAGGGGGGGGGTGTAATTTTTTTTTTTCCATTACTGAAGCCATCAGGCACCTTGGCACAGGGCTACCTCCTAAGTGAACCTTGTAGATCTGTGCAAGGCACACTCCAGGGTCACCCTCATTCTTCCGTCAACACGTGTGCAGATCACTGGAACTGTGTCTCATGGCTGAATTTTAAACCAATTCTGGTTTTCTTATTCCAAAGTAAAACCCCTGGAGTCTTATACATCACTGGATGCCTACACACTCCATCTGAAGTGTGCTGTGTGCTGTATCTCTTATCTCTCCCTCAGCTGCTATTACTTGCTCTTTTGGTGTGCCCTTTGGAAAGGAAGCCCTACTAAAGAATTTAATATCATTGTAATACTTACAGGAAACCTCAAGAAACAGAACTCCTAATCATCAGGGATTAGTACAATGTAATAATACCCTGAGTATACTTTTCCCCTCTCTTCAAATTTTCTCTGAAATTTGGGGATGAAACAGGAAATTCCATTATGCACAATTAGCCCAGTAGCAAAACATACCTGCATCTTTCTAGCGTGGGTTATTTTCAGCTTTTTTGTATGTTTACTTTTCTGTTTAATTTCTTATTCCATTTTGTATGCAACTATTGAACTTCTGCTTTTCCTGTTTTCTCGCTAACGCAATCATAGCTGAAGTTACTTCCACATAAGCTAATAAAAGTGCATCTGCTTGGCAAATTTGTGAAAACAAAAAGTCTATAGATTTTATAAAACGTATCAGTTTGGTTTTAAATTGTCATGGCAACACTGACGTCTTCAACTTGAAATGACACTGTTAATATTTGTGGAATGTTGTACTCATAATATATTTTGGGAAGCTGCAATAAAGAAGAATAAATATTATTTTAGAATATGAACCTGGGCGACATGAATACATCTCATCACATTTAAATTTATTTAGCATTTAGCACCTAGAGTTTACAACAAAAATCACCTCAGAAAAGAGTCTTTCTGATCTCAAATATCATTTGCTTAAGCCAAAACAAGGCAGAATTTTATCATGCTAGCTTTATGGTAACTCCAATCTCTGTATGAGCACAGACATCTGAATTTGTAGGTTTAATTCAACATAACATTCAGCATATAGGCATTTCCCAAGCCTACCATCACAGTGAAATAAATAATATTTTGAACATATAGTACGAATCCACAAAATGCTTTAAGGCCTATGGCACTGAGAGGTAAACATGATGAATCATGTTGACGAGCAAGGTAGTTCAGGACTACCTTTGAGCAGCCGAAGTCAAGCAACAAATTTAGAGCAGAGTACTGCTCAATGGTTAGGGACCAATCTCCTTTTTGTTTCAGTTATTTGAAATGAAGGCTGTAGATTTTGCTATATTTAGTTATTAGGACAGACAAAACTTTACCTGTAGGTCAATGAAATGCACGCCAAACAAAACACCTTCAGTCACAGAGTTCTGCTATTAAAGCTCTCATTAGCATTTAACTTTAAAGTTATTCCTGGCCATAACTTTAATGCTTAGAAAAGCCTGTCCAGCACAAATATTAATTTGTAACTTCTCTTGTAATTTTAACACAATTCAGGAAGAATGCCAAATGCTCATGCAGTCATTTGTTACGGGCTGCATCTGTACAGTTTCTCCTGTTCCAAGGTTTTCTTGCCTAATCCAGCTGTCACTGCTGTTGATTTATTTCTACATGCAGGAAGAGCTTTAACTTTGTGTCCACACAATATACACAGAAAGGTGTTTTGTGCATTGAACTGAAATGTAGCAGAAGGCAGAACAAAAACTTTAGAATTATTTTTATCTTGGGTTTTCATATTTTTTCACAGCAACAGAGCACTAGAGCTTTGTTAGAGTTTTATCACATTTATTACACACTGTGCTAGAACAGCTTCACCATGTGAAAAAATAAAAAAGGTTCATTACATAATAGGAGCAGCTGCAACATGCTGCATTTTTCACTTTAGTTTCTAAATGCTTCTAGACTATTATTTTGGGTTATGGTGATGGAAATCCAAAGATGGAGAGGGCCTCTTCATCACGGATTGTAGTGATAGGACAACGGGTAATGGGTTTAAACTTAAACAGGGGAGGTCCATGTTGGATATACGGAAGAAGTTCTTTATTGTAAGGATGGTGAAGCGCTGGAACAGGTTATCCAAAGAAGTGGTAAATGCCCTATCCCTGGCAGTGTTCAAGGCCAGGTTGGACAGAACACTGGGAGATATGCTTTAGGGTGAAGCACCCTTGACCACGACAGCGGAGTGGTAAGTAGATGATCTTACGGTCCTTTCCAATCCTAACTTTCTATGATGTAACAGGTAGGTTTGCACAGCAAATAAAAATGATTAAGGCTTAAAACAACCTTCCATTTTACAGCCTTCAAAATCAAAGAAAGGCAACATGCAAATCTGCTTTTTGCAAACTTACAATACCAGCGTATCTCTTTACTAAATCCATAAATGAAGGTCAGCATTACTAGCATAGTTCTGTATTTTTTCACTGCTTAAATTCATGTTATGGATGACTTCAGAGATTCTTAAATAAAAGCAGTTTATGTACAAAATTTAAATGGCCTGATGAACAACACCAATTAGTCTTTCTTGCTTTCTTTTAGTGAAATGTACTCAACAAGAAGAAAAAAAGCCTTAGTAAAATTTATCCGTACAAATAGAAGGTAATTTCTATTGAAGTAATGTTCTAGAAATCAGTCTTTGTACACCCACAAGCATCTATTGACATAAGTAAAAGGATTACCTAAGTCTTAACAGCACGGATTTGGGAAAATTGAACTACTTACAACAGTCAAGGGCAGAAGGAATTACAGACAGGGTACTTAAAGCTATCAGTAGTGATAACCTAAGATTTCACACTCATTCTGTACTCTAAAATTGTCAGGAAAAAAAATACCAGTTTTCAAATATTTTGTTGACTTTTCTTGTATCCTATAGTCATGCTTCTGCAGCACTGATTTCAAGCTGAAGAAAGTAAAAAGTAAAATGCAGTCACTTCAAAAAGGTGGATTTTTTTTTTCTTTAAGCGTAACAGTGAAGTGAAAGAATCAGATTTAAGGCCTGGGTTTTATTCCTCATATGTTAAAAAGATTAGTGTTGGGCTTTTAATATTTTCTTTAAACAAGGAAAAAAAAAATCTTTTTCACCAGTGAAAATGAAAGATTTGGTGCTTTTTCATGAGTCATGAATTTGACAAAATAGCATGCATAGGATGCCTGTTGGAGAGGCTGTATTTCAGACTCTCCAAGAAAACTGACATCCACATCAACATGCTTTGAACAGAAGCCAAAAGTAACAGGACTCAAGAACGTCAAGTACCACAAGGTTGTGTTAGAACCACAACTAGAAAAAGAACAATGAGCAACAGGGGAATGGTAAATCTGAACTTGCATTTCATATAAATTTAAAACATTGGCTCAAAAGGTAAACAAATAGCTAAGAGGTGGCACAGTGCCTCCATCTGATCTCCTGGAGCTCTTGAGAAAAGGAAATTTTACAAACTGGAAAAAGACTTCTAAGGATGAGAATGGCTTGACCACAACAGAAGTTTAGTCTGTGAAACAGAAAGGGAGTCAGGCATGAGGTAACATTATACAGACCTTCATTGGCCAATACAATTCGACAGAGGTTTCATGGATAGAGATTTTGGGTCTACGTACCGACATTTCCTCCAAGTCCCATTTAAGAAAATAATTTTTTTTCTGAATTCTATCTTCCTATTTCAATATCCCCACCTTGATACTGTCCCACACAACATCCTTGTCTCTAAGTTGAAGAGACATGAATGTGATGGATGGACTACCTGCTGGATAAGGAATTGGCTGGAGGGCAACACACAGAGAGCTGTAGTCAAAGGTTCAATGTCCATGTTGAGACCAGTGATCAGTGGTGTTTCTCAGAGATCAGTGCTGGGACTGATCCTGTGGTGCAGCTGACATGCCAATGACACCAAGCTGTGTAGCCTGGTTGATACGCTGGAGGGAAGAGATGTCATCCAGAGGGACCTTGACACTCTGGACAGATGGGGCCGATGCCAACTTCACGAAGTTCAACAAAGCCAAACGTAAGGTCCCGCACCTGGGTCGGGGCAATCCCATGCACAGCTACAGGTTGGGCAGAGAATGGATTGAGAGCAGCCCTGCAGAGAAGGACTTGGGGGTGCTGACTGACAAGAAGCTCAACATGAGCCTGCACTGTGCACTCGCAGCCCAGAAAGCCAACCGTATCCTGGGCCGCATCAAAAGGAACGTGACCAGCAGGTCAAGGGAGCTGATTTTCCCTTCTACTTCGCCCTCATGAGACCCCACCTGGTGTACTGTATTCAGCTCTGGGCCCCCAAAATAAGGATGTGGACCCCTTGTAGCGAGTCCAGAGGAGGCCACAAAGATGATCAGAGGGCTGGAGTACCTCTCCTAACAGAGACTGAGAGAGTTGGGTCTGTTGAGTCTGTAGTAGAGAAGGCTTAGGGGAGACCTCATAGCAGCCTCCCAGTATCTGAAGGGGGCCTACAAGAATGCAGAGAGACAGTATTCATAAGGGACTGTGGTGACAGGATAAGAGACAATGGGTTCAAACTTAAACAGGAGATTTTGGTTAGATATAAGGAAGAAATTCTTCATGAGGGTGCTGAGGCACTGGCACAGGTTGCCCCATTGCTGTTGTTGCCCCATCCCTGGCAATGTTCAAGGGCAGGCTGCACAGGGTTTAGGGCAAGCCGGTCTAGTGCGAGGTGCCCCTGCCCCACGGCAGCAGGGTTGGAACAAGATGATCTTAAGTCCTTTCCAACCCAAACCATTCTATGATGTCCCTTTACAAAACTGCAACTTTGTAAAATTCTTCAGAGATTCATGACAACTAGCCTTTATATAATTTAAAATAGCATTAAAATGCAAAATATTGGGAAAGTATCATTCACATGTAGCTCAGCATTTGGCTGCATAAAAGCCAGAAAACCTGTTGGTCCATCTTTCTCCTTCCATTCCCATTTGGGAGAGCAGTGTAATTTCCTCCATCCTCAACAGCTATGTTTCTGGAATCTTCTTTTTGGCATAGCTGGGAAAGTGATAAAGCCCTGGGTAAATCCATGAAGGAAATAACAGTGCTGTAGTCTATACGCTTAGTGGCAACCACAGCCACAACTGCGTGGGGAATTACACTGCTGGCTGGCACAGAAGAAGCAACCCCATCACCCAAGACCGAGGTGATGAAGGCAGAGAGGATTTAGGATCCTCTGTTCAAATTGATGGATTCATATTGGATTAAACGTGGCAAGAAAGGGTGATGACACTGCACAACCAAAGAGCTGTAAGTACTGGAGAGCCACCTTGCTGACAAATGCTGAACACTCACTGGACTGAACAAGATACAGCCAGTACGGAAAAATATCATCTGACCATAAGAGAGATGCTCTAAGACAAAAACACAGACATATTTGACTATATTATGACAGCAGAAGCTCCTTAAATTTTTAGTCTAACTCTTCTTTTTACTTGACTGAGCAGTCAGCAATTTTAAGAAAAATAACAAATACAATGGATTTTAAAAAAGAATACTATTTTCAGCAATTCAAACAAATTTTATTTTGGTTTCCGTTAAGCTGAAAAGAGGCATCCAACTGAACCTAAGGATGAGCCACCCATTGAATATCTGTTTTCCCACAAATTATGTTGCCACCAGATTTGACATTAGAATTCAGGGAAGCAAAACCACCACTGTAACAAAAAGTATTAGTGCAGTAGAGATCCTTACGGGAAGACTGTGGTAAAAAATATACCCTAAATTTTATTCATCAAAAGCAACTCCCTCATCTGCAGTAGATAACTTCTATCCCAGTAGCCACTCCCAGGAAATCATAACAAGCACTCAACAAAATCAGTTCAGACTGATAAAATAAATTAAATTATTCAACAGAATTTAAGGGATAGGGTCTCCCTTCTCCTATCCTGGGTAGGATATCATTTACAGACGTCCAGCAGTTTTCTCCCAAAGCTCTTCTGAAAGATGGCAGATTCATTTTTTGTGGATATTTTTTCCACTTCTCAAATGAATATACAAAGAGAAAGTAATTCATCTGTGTCAAATTTGTGTACTGTTATCCCAGTAAAACTGACAAAAGAGGTTTGGTTCTAATAAAATAATGTAATGGAACACAAAAAAAAGAACACAAAAAGAAAAACAGTACATATGGTACACAGTATCTGACCCAAAGTTTACTGAAGTCAGTAGGAACCTTCAGAGCCTTCCCAAACTACAATATAAAGCAGTTGCATAAGCCAGGAAACACAATACACTCTTGTAACATTAATAAGAAATTTTATCCTTAAATAAAACAATACCAAAACCAAACAAAGGAAAGCCTCTAGAATACAACATAACTAAATTCAGCTGCTCACTCCAACCACTGTGATCATTTTATGTTACAAAATCAATCTCCAGCAATGGCTAAAACGTATGGGGGAAAGCATAAACAAAGCACATAGAACTGACACTTCTGTTACATACTTGCAGCTCTCAGCACTTCACTGTGGAAATCCTGCACCAAAAGCCTGTCTAGATCTCCTTACTTAATATTTACCAATGAAACTGTACTTCACAGTCAGTGTATCTTTTTTTCTTTCCACCTCACAATTCAGGCCTCCTCAGCATCTCATGCTTTAGCTACAGTGCAAGTTCTACAATTTCCTCCTTCAGTGAAAAATACCCCAAACCCTTCATGTTAAACTCTGCCCTGGGAACACTTCACATATGAGAAACAAAAATAGTCACATAACTTATTATGGTAATTGTGTTCTAGTGTACCAGCAGTCATTCCCCCCTCCCAGGCTGAAGAAATGTTGCTTAGTTAGGTTTACTTCAAATTGCCACCATTCTATGACAGAGTATGCTTTACAGGCTTGGCTAGCACTGAGGCTATGGGTACCATATGTTTCAGGTTGGTCCTAAATTTCCTTTTGCCACAATCTCCAAAATTCTGTTTCTCCTTTTAATTACACCAGCACTGAGATACCGTTTGCAGACTTGCAATGACTCTCAAAACAAGCAGTAACAGCCTCTTGTGGCAGATACACAGCTATGGCTTCACTCGGCTTCATGATTACCATCATTCTGCATTTATTTGACCCTGTCTTTCACCTGAATTTATTGCCTCGATACCTATGGTGGGATCTCTTTCTCCTTATCTGAAAGGTCTATAGCATAATCTCCTGCGTCTGAGCTAGATATCTTAATAACTTTTATACCCATAATGTCTTTCAGACGGCATTCAAAATAGGACAGATGACTCATACCACTAAAATACGTACGTGTGTCCAGCAACCCTCTAAAGTACGCCTTAAGAATCAATTCAGATAAAAGTTTCATAGTGTTAGAAAAATCCCAGCTTTCTATTCTGAAATTCTACAATTTAGAATGACCTCTGTGTCTGACAGCCCTGAATAATTATGTTATTAACCCACTGGCAACCCTCTTTTTAAAATAAAAAATAACTATTTACTTCTGCCCTCTGTTTTCTTCTTAAAGATTGCCATTACACTTGCCATCTTCTGTTCCTCAGGATGAATAAAGATTATATTCAGCAGTTCATGTCACACCCGACTTCTTTCAGACAACTTAAGGAGGAGGACCATTCAGTTTTAGACATCTGCTATTGTTCATCCCAAATTCAAGTTTCTTTTTAAGCTAATGGATTTCTGTAAGTCTGGGCTAAAATTCATTTTACTGACACTGTTAACTTGAGATAGTTTTTTACTTATTCCCTGTAAATAATTGCTCATGCAAAAGAATCTCTCTGACCTCATTTATAGAGGACATTAATACAAACAGTTCATTAGTTCTTCTTGTATGCACATATTTTTCCTAAACGCTCTAATTATGCCTTGATCAGGTTTTTTCAACACTACATTCCTGGAGGCTTTTTGCTTCCAATGAGTTTAGCTCCTAGTTCTATGCTTTTAGCAAACTCAAAATAATTACTTAAAGCGATTCTCTCCAGATCATTTTTCTTATGAAAGCTTACTTCTAGGCCTGCAAAGCTCAAACTCTTTTCCATTCTCCTTACTTGGATAAGACAAGTACTTTTTAAATAATGTCTGGGTTCTGGACTTGATTTTTCTTTTAACCTCCAGAAATTCTTTATTCTTCTGTTCACTCACCCTTCAATTTATTTTTAATTAATTAAATATAATTTTAGCCTGTTTTGGGAGGGTGTCCACCCCCTTAGAATGTTTTCCCCAGAGTCATACATGTGCAATTAGCACTGAGCACTGAACATGCTCAAAAAGTCAAACATTATTTCCAGTTTGAAGCTTGGAATCAGCAAATACATGAACACACAAATAATACTTTTTCACAAAGTTTAGAAATTTCAGGGGCAAGCCAAGCACATAAATGCACACACATTTCTCAGAAAAGCCCCAATGGCCTTTCATTTCAGTTTGAAAAATCCAAGCAAAAAAATAGTTCTCTTTTTGAGAGCACTCTCCACTGTGTATTCATAGGGGCACAGCAAACATTTACTATTGCCAAATTCATGAGCCTCAAATAAGCCTGGTTTTATTTTCACGTCTCTGAAAAGAATCAGAGCACAAAAAGCAATCCGTAAACTGCTCATTGGAAGTAGTCACATGAAAACATCAGACCAAACACAGGACTGATTAAGCACATTAATACCGATTTCAGAAAGACACATTAATATCGTGTCCTTATATTTTCATTTACTTGTAAATGTTTCCATGGCAGATATGCTAGTTAATTCTAGTTAATAGTTTGCACTATTACACGTCTTGAAGCAAAGTTTTATGTGCTTGCGCATTTTTTTTTGAAGGGAAGGTAAATCAGGAAATCAAATACTGCCAAGAAGATGTGTTTATTTAATTTGATCCCCAAGGGCATCATTTTTTTGAGTATGCCAGTGAATAAGAACATCTCCCAGAAGCAGCTGAATTAAAATGCATAAACCACACTAAATTCTGATAATCTCTACAGAAGGATTTCCTGCCACATGGTTTATAGCATCAGATTAAATATTTTTTACTGGGCACTGTCGTGGTCTTCCCGATTGTTCTAAGTATTGGCTAAGGGAGGAGATTTTTAAAAGGAAAACAAACAAACCAACCAAAATCTACTTTCTAGGACCCTGTCTGCCTTCTAAATAAATGGAAGAAGCTAATTCTGTCTGTGATGATACTCATTCCATGCTAATAAGCTTTTTCAAAACCTGCTCAACAGTGCACAAAATACTGGAGCAGCAAACCCAGTAAAATCTGAAGCATGCTAGAGAAAGTGTGTCGTAGCTACTGGAAATCACCTCTGTCAAACACTTCAATACCAAGCACAGAAAGCGTATTTTTATTACTCACTTTGGATGACAGAAATTAACAGTTCCATTTGCATTGCACTATCTGTGAGTTGGACCCTCTTTTAAGTAGAATCACTCATGGAACCATGGTGTATAAATCTGTGTGGCCTGTGAGCGTAAATTATCTCATTAACCAGGATGTCCTGATGGAATTTTAGTTTTCTGCAAATCTCATTGATTCTTATAACTCCTAGATGGAAGAGTTATGCTACACACTAAGAAAATGCTTCTTGTATTTGTAACTAATTAGGGGAAAACCTGCTTTGTTGGGCACAAGTAACCTATTGATATACAACACTCTAAGAGTAGTCACCTCAAAAGTGTCGAATTTTACAGGCAGAACAACATAATCACCTCTATGAAGGTGCATGCAGGTTGCCACCACTGATAACATTTACCAGGACCATCTTACAATAGACTTGATTATTACTCAAGACAGAGTTCTCAACCAAAAGCAACATACCTAGAGCACTGAGGCCTCAGGTCCTCCCTGACATTTCAAATAATAAAATATTTAATTAAAAAGCCAAACACACAACACCTTACCTTTGATGCCATACGCATGAACAGTGAGTTTTGATCCTCTGCTGTCCTCATCTTCTCATTTTTGACCAAATCCTTCAGGTTCATACTATCATCATCCTGAAAATACCTTACTCTTTCTTTATCTACATGAGTAGGGATCTAGAAGCAAACATATTGAAAATAAATATTAAACTAGTGAGAATGATCAACTATAAAATTCAGATCCTACTAATTTCAGGAAGTTTAAAGAATCATGAATCAAGCTAAGCACATCTGAAACAACTGGGCTTGCTGCTTCATTTCACTTAAGGAAAAGAGCATTTCCCACTTTCTTCAGTTGCATCAGTACACTGAAATAAAAATATAGCCTCTTCCTACAATTGCTATATCTATCATATCCTTAAGCTACCAGAGCTACAATATTACCATTCAGGAAAGATGAAAACAAAGAAAGAAAAGTGAAACAGTAGATCAGCTCACAAAAAACAGACTATTCCAAAAAGTAATCTTCATTATTTACAGAAGCTTTTGAACTGTCAAGTCACAGACACTACTGAAACACAGCAATCACAGTACTGAAAACTTGATAAATGTGGTACCTGTGCTGGGAAATGTTGCCATCTTAGAGTGTACAAAAGAACAGAGATTGTCCTTTAGAGCAGGACTAAATTAAATCCTGAAGGAGTATAGGGAATGCTCATTAACATAAAACAAGATCATATTTTTCCAAAGTAGAAAACAATAGGAGGATGGCAAGCTACTCCTCACCCTCTTGTGCCTTTCACTCCTCCATAGCAGTGTTACAAACGGATCTGTCCTACTAATCAAGAACATGCTTGCTAGAAATGTAAGTATTGTTATCTCCTCTTACAGCAAAAAGATCAAAATATTAGGTTATTCACTGTTGCAAGCAAACAGTGTTCCAGTTTCCAAACTTCTCACTGTTCCTCCTCAAAACCACTGTTGCAAAGATTAGGTAATAATTTTTATTATCAGCAGTAGCAGTATTTTTGATCAGAATCAAATAAAAGCAGAAGAAAATTAGCCCCTGAGACTTGAATATCTCAATAAAATCATATTTTGGAAATGTTCACCTCTGCTAATCTTCATTATTTACATAACTTTACGTAATAGAAACTCCTTGGAGAAGAGACTGTGAGAACTTGAAAAACTTACTTTTTCTTGAATGTGTATTTAAATACATCCTAAAGTCATCCCTAGGGAAACACAGCCTGAAAATAAACTTAATCTATGCTTAATAAATACATACTCTAACACTTAATTACAATCATCTTCTGACAGGAACGTTTTAACTACCTATTGACATTCTGGTAAGACACTCATATTACTCATCATAAAACTATAAAATCATTTTAGAATTACACTTTAATACATTTGTAAAACTTACCATCTGTCGCTTTCTCCTTCCTCCTTTGGACTCCTGTGGTTCATCTGGTGCGGTCACAGGCCATGCCCTTCCACTTTGATCTGTTCTGACAAGGACCACTTGTTCTGCTTCTTGATGTCTTGAAGGCTGTGTCAGGTTTTAAAACATATTTTAAAAGAGTTGACACAGACAAAACCAAAAGAAACACCTAATCCACACTAAATTAAATATTTCAAATTCTAAACAGTAAATAACATTCTTGTGTTATAAATTTTGTGTGTTCATTACAATTCAAAGCAGACACTATTACCTCACACAAGGTTCCTTTTCCACTTTCAAAAAGAACAGAATATTAAACATATATTCAGCTAGTTAAGTGCAGAGTTAACAAATCTTTTCCTAAAAGAACCAAGTTTGTATTCTTGGTACTTTCCCATAAAGCCTTATCCCCAGAAGAAATACAATGCTTCTGAAGACTCAAATAGATAATATTGAATTAATATACACTGCCACCATTATAACAGGATATTCCCGAAAATCATTGGAAATTTCAGCAAGTTACCACTTCTGGGCTTTTTGTGGTCTGTGGGTGTTGTGTTGTGTTTTGTGTGGTTTAGTGTATTTTTTTCTTTCCAAAACTCAGCTAACAAAAAAACATTAGCTATAGATTTTCAACAGATTCCATTAGATCTGACTTTTCCTATACTGCACCTACCACTGATACAGATTGCTTTCATCACAGTGTAATAATGATAATATTTTAATCTTGATTATAGGGTATGCAGAAGAGGAAATACAAACAGCTCAACAAGTACCTCTCTCTATGGTGAAGAGAGATGAGTAGATGTGCACTGGTTATTTAGGTTGTATTAAATTATAGACTGAGGCAGAAGTAACAACATTTAAATCATCTGTTGATGTGCCAAAATATACAGAAAGAAAAACAAGCGTTTACCTGATATAGAATCATAGAACAGTTAGGGTTGGAAAGGACCTTAAGATCATCTAGTTCCAACCCCCCTGCCATGGGCAGGGACACCTCACATATATGTCAAATAAGTCATTTAAATGCCTCTGGATGGCAAACATATTCAGTCTCACATAAATTTCCTTCATACATAGTTACTGCTTCTACATACCAAAAAGAAATTTTGGAATTATGAGGAATTATCTTCTACCCTGACTAAACCAAACTCTTGAGGTTCTGGAGATGTAAGAGGCATACTCAGGACATAGCAACAAGGAAACCTTTCACACACCAATCTTTGGTCCTCATGGTAGAATAGAACCACCAGTTCATCTGCCAGAAGAGCAGCACAGTAGGGCACAAGCAACCCAGATTTTGCATGTATTGAGGGCAAGTACTGATACAAATGCTGACAAACTTGGCTAGGAGTGTTGCTCTACCAGATCTTCCACTAAGAAATTTTAAAAACCAGCCTAATCAGGCTCACGGAAGTCAGCAGCTGCCTTGGCTGCAGCAACCAAGAGATAGTGGAGCTTAAGATTCTAAGGGAAGTGAGAAAGGCAAGTAACAGGGCAAAGAAAACAAAGGTGCCCAAGAGAGCTGGCTGATCTTCAAGGACAAATAATAATGAAGCTCAAAACCAAAATGGAAGCTTCCAGAAGGTGGAACCTGAGACAAGTCACCCAGGAGGACCACAGAAGCACTTTAATGAGACAGCACTAAATGTACATTTTACCATCTTACAACTGGTGTAAGAGTTCAAAAACTCTAAGTAGGAGCCACCTGATCTAGAAATAGTGCAATCAGTCAATGGAATCCTTTGTCTGAGATACATCTTTTATTTAAACTGAATAAAGCCTAAGAGGAAATTAATGATAAATGGTGTTATTTTCCTTATTTTCCTTTCATTATCCCTGTCAGCATTTTGAACATAATTTTGGGGGATTTTTTTGCAATACTGGAGATCACAAAGCACCACATTCCAGCACCCAAACTACACAGAAGACAGGACCCAGAACTAGTCTTCTGCTTTGAGTTTTTTAAACTTTCATTTCAAACTTGATTTCAAGCATATTGTTAACTGAAGAGGTATCACAAGATCCATGTCACAACTTATATAAAAAAGTGCGTGTCCATTCTGCATTACGCTCCTAATCTCTACTTCAGTTGAAGGGTGAGGAAGAAAAACACACACACAAAAACCCCCTGATAGCTATGACTGACAGTTCCTCTGAGATGATATTACAAAGATGAAAAACAGAGCAGCTGTGAACATATTAAAAGCTGGATATCAGAAAGAAAGAAGTTCACAGTATGGTCCTTACCAGTAGACAGAGATACAAAAGGTCAATATGAAAACTCCTGGTAATGCTGATTTTTCTTTATCAGAACCCAAGAAGCAAGCTGCCAATTGCTTGGCTTCAGATCAATCTGTCAGCCAGTGACACATGAATGGATAGTAAAATCATCATCACTTATCTGAGCACAGAGAAGATCCCTCAATTTCCTTGTACAATGGCATGCTGGGCTAAGTACCCTTATCCCTTCATTTTATCCCTGGTTGACTTCATTCATATCCAGGGCTCATTAACACTCTTGAATTTGTTAAAAAGGGCTGCAATCACAGATTCATTTCAGAAAAATATACCCTTTTGTAAAAATAATCTGGAGGAATATCATCCACTCATTTAACTTCACTGCAGCTCAGGAAGATTACAAGACTATCTCCCGTGACTTCTCTAGCCATCAAGCAGAGAAAGCAGGAACAGCCTGGAACAGCTGTACAGCAGGAGTGAAGAATAGACATGGAGGACTCATTAAGCCAGACAGAATTTATCAGCATGTATGAAAATAGAGCATTATCATATAGCTCAGTGATGAAGGCACTCTCATGGATTACAATCCTTCAGACAAAACACGAGGGAGTAGAATTAATATATCCATCTCCCAAATGACTCCTTGAATACTTCATTAAACCTTACATCTCAACTATTGCAAACTCCATTTCTAGGTTGTCCTGGGTTCAGCAGTAGCAGTCATTTTTTCCCCTTCTTGGTAGCTGGTGCAGTGCTGTGTTTTTGACTTTTGGTCTGTGAACGGTGCTGATAGCACCGATGTTTTTAGTTACTGCTCAAATATTTGGTCTGGCCAAGGACTTTCTGAGCCTCATGCTCTGCCAGGGAGGCGGGAAAGCCAGGAGGAAGCAGAGACAGGCCACTGACCCAAACTAGCCAAAGGGGTATTCCATACCACAGCACGTCATGCCCAGTATGTAACTGAGTTACCCAGAAGGGCACGGGCTCTCTTTTGGGGTCGGACTCGTTTCAGTGGGTGGTATTGTATTCTCTTCCCTTGTTATTTTCTATTATCATTATTATTATTGGTGGCAGCAGCAGTGGTTTGTGTTATACCTTAGTTACTGGACTGCTCTTATCTCAACCCATGGGAGTTAAATTCTTTCGATTCTCCTCCCCATTCCTCCGGGAGCAGGGAAGGGAGAAAAGAAAGAAAGAGGGAGGAAGGGGGGGGGGTGGTGGTGAGTGAATGAGCTGTGTGGCTGGGTTTAAACCACAACAGTTTAAAACTCACAGTTGCAGCTTACAAAATTGTTACCAGTGAAGTACTCATGTCCCACGTGCTGTTCCATATCGCTCCCTTTTATGTGCCCAGCCCTCATTCATCAGCAGATGAAGGTATGCTTCAGGGCATACCATCCCACCAACTACCTTCTCATTTGGAATGGAATTTACCACCTTTCAGCTTTCAAGCTGACAGACATCCATTCAGATGATGGATGTCCTGTCAAGAGCCAGGTCAGCTCAGCTCCTTCCAAAACAGGGACAACAGTACATTCCCACTTATTCTCAGACTTAAATAAGGATATATGCATATGCCCTGACCTCCCCCCAAATAATACTTTAAAAAGGCAGAAATTCTTCACCAGAAAAAAATAAGTATTTAACTTTTTAAAAGCATATCTATAAAAAAAAAAGAAAAACCTTTAAAAAGCCAGAGAGCTTCTTGATTGCACTATCAGATTTGTCAGATCTTATAAACAACTTTATTAACCTCAATTTGAAGCTATTTTCCAACAAACAACTGATGTCTGCTTTACATCTGTTACCCTTGCCTAATGAAAGCTTGTCCCAAAAACCCCAGTGAAGTCTGAGAATTCTGTAGATATTGAAATATGCTAGCTTCAACAGCTTAACTATATTTTTCCATGAAAAGTCATCACATGAAGGCAGTAGTTATGGACCGAAAAGCTGTCTAGGTAAGCCAAACTTCTCTCTTCTGTATCACCAAAGGCAACTCTCTTTTTACAAAGGAAACCAAGATGTTCAACACTGGTCTGGCTCCAATAACAACAATGGTATTTTCAGAGAATTCACATACAACACTACTTACTTTTTCTGCAGCCACCTGATATGTGACTCAGATGTTAGTTTTGTACAAGATAAGGTGTTTTCTCTCTACTGAGAGCGGGTGCAGAGGTAATTCATTGCAACATGAGAAAAAAGCTGTATGCTTCTGCCCCACTCTTGCTACGTGCTAAAGGTCAAACCTGGCTAGAGATGCAGACTGCCAGAGGGGGGCACGACTGGGTTTTCGTGTTATCACTGTGCTGCTCAGACAGGTGTGAGACCTAGTTATCATTACAGCATTAAAAGCACTATTAACCTGAAAACATAACAACAAAAAAAAAACAATCAGCATTAGATGAAAAAGAGGATAACAGGTTACAGAAAAAAAATATACTAGGAGCAAAAAAGACTGTACAGCATGTTTTTAAATGGGATATAAATGCAAATGGAGTATTCTGGATATATTAACAAAGAGGTAACCAATGCAGGTTGCTAAGGAATTCGTTATTTATTTTGGCATATGAAAAAAAAAACAACCAACCAGAATAGGTAGACTTTTGTGAAACTGTTATGCTTAAACAACCTGTGACTTAGCAAGGCTCAGTACTGCGACAGACAGTAGAAACAATTTTAAAGGTTGAAGGAGATGGGGAAGAGGAAAGCCAAAGAAGCTGCAAAGTGCTTCCATTTCTCCACATGCAAGACTTCAGTTGGCCTTACATCCTATTTGGGGCATTACACTTCAAGAAAGATGTAACGTAACAGAAGAGAAACTGGAAAAAAGCAAGAATTACTAGAGGTCACATAAAAAGTTAGAAGAGAATGAAGACAAAATTAGGGAACACACGCTGGTAGGCTGAAAAAAATGAAGAGGTTTTGTCAAAATATAGTATGTGATGAATAGGAGGAAAACAAAAAGGGTTAAATTGCAAAAGAAATGCAAGTTGCATATTAGAAAGGCTCTTGAACATTAACGACTGTTGAACAACAATACAGTTGCCTATGAAGAATATGGAATCATCATCATGGGGGGGATTGAGGTTTGGTTTTTGGTTTTGTTGGGTTTTGGGTTGGGTTTTTTTTTCTAGCCAAGATGGAGTAAAAGAACCACGGATGTGTACAATGGAACTATAGAGGAAAATAGTAATAGAAAGTTCTAATGAGGGATTTCAGCAGGCTCTCAGTTACTCAACATGGAATCACACAGAATAAAACATCTGGATACAATACATATTAAACTCTTTGAGTCAGAGCCCTACAAGGGTTTTATGAGTTTTGTGAGGGTTTGGGGTTTTTTCCTAATTTCAAAGCGTCCAAAGTCCTGGCATGAGGCATATGAGAGTGACCATAACATATTTAGATTTAATATTCCAGAGAAAAGGAAAAGGAAAAAAAAAATCATAGTAATATTTAGCTTTAGAAGACAAAGTGCAAAAAAGGAAGTGGTCTATCAAAGCGAAAGTAAAAAGGGCAGATAAAAGGATAAAATAATGGATTACAGACAGCATGAAGACTAATGTTGAAGGCATACTAGAGACTAAAAGTAAATGAATACTGCAAACCAAAATGAATCCAATGGACCAAACGATTCAGGCATGATTATTCAGATTAAAGGTGTTATTAGAGGTAATGCCATCTTTCAGAAGTAAAAATCCTGACTAAATATAACTGAATGTAACACAGCATAAATATAGAAAGTTAAATGTATTCACATAAAAGGGCAAGACAAAAGTTGATTTTGAGGAGGATCTCACTAACAATAATTACTGAAGCTATTTCTAAACACATCAGATGCAGAGAGCTTTCTAGTAGAAAAAACAAAACAAAACAACCCATGCTCAAATGGTTACAGCAGTATCAGAAGATGACATTTGAATAATAAATTATTTTCATTCCAAATATAAGCTTTTCCTATTCAACAACTTCCCCCTCCCCCCCTTCTTTAAAAAAATAATAAACTTTAGGAATCTTCTTTAAATTGAAACATCAGTAAAAAGAGTTTTCAAGCAAACTGCCATGAGAGATGATCTTCACTAGAGCTCCCAAAAAAGAATTCCAATACATCATGTCCAAATCCTTCAGCATGCAATGTATCATTTAAATAGGTCTCATTACAAAAACAATGGAGGGTTGCAATTACAACAGAAACCTTTAACATATGCCAAAGGCTGATTCTGGGAATTACAGTGCAATGGAGCATCTAAAATTTGTAATGGACAAGCTCACACAAGTGTAATAAAGACCAGTATTCTTCCATACCTGAACAAATGTGGCACACTGGGCAAGAACCTTTGCAGGGAAAAGCCATGACTGACAGAAACATTAAACTTTTCTGAAGGATTTTCAGGGATTGGTGTTGGGACCGGTCTTGTTCAACATCTTCATCGCTGACATGGACAGTGGGATTGAGCGCACCCTCAGCAAGTTTGCCAATGACACCAAGCTGTGTGGTTCGGCTGAAACACTGGAGGGAAGGAATGCCATCCAGAGGGACCTTGACACGCTTGTGAGGTGGGCTGATGCCAACCTCACGAAGTTTAACCATGCCAAGTGCAAGGTCCTACACCTGGGTGGGAGCAATCCCAGGCACAGCTACAGGTTGGGCAGAGAAGAGATTCACAGCAGCCCTGAAGAGAAGGACTTGGGGGTGTTGGTTGATGAGAAAATGAACATGAGCCAGCTTCAGTGTGCGCTTGCAGCCCAGAAAGCCAACCGTATTCTGGGCTGCATCAAAAGGAACGTGACCAGCAGGTCGAAGGAGGTGATCCTGCCCCTCTACTCTGCTCTTGTGAGACCTCACCTGGAGTACTGTGTGCAGTTCTGGTGTCCTCAACATAAAAAGGACATGGAACTGTTGGAACAAGTCCAGAGAAGGGCCACAAGGATGATCAGGGGACTGGAGCACCTCCTGTATGAAGACAGGTTGGGAAAGTTGGGGCTGCTCAGCCTGGAGAAGAGAAGGCTGTGTGGAGACCTCATAGCAGCCTTCCAGTATCTGAAGGGGGCCTATAGGGATGCTGGGGAGGGACTCTTCATTAGGGACTGTAGTGATAGGACGAGGTGTAATGGGTTAAAACTTAAACAGGGGAAGTTTAGATTGGATATAAGGAAGAAGTTCTTTACTGTAAGGGTGGTCAGGCACTGGAATGGGTTGCCCAAGGAAGCTGTGAATGCTCCATCCCTGGCAGTGTTCAAGGCCAGGGTGGACAGAGACTTGGGTGGCACAGTTTAGTGTGAGGTGTCCCTGCTGATGGCAGGGGGGTTGGAACTAGATGATCTTAAGGTCCTTTCTAACCCTAACTATTCTATGATTCTATGATTTAGAGGATCATGGATACCAATCTAACTGAAAGAGTGTACTTAAAAGTCATGTTTTATCTGTTGATATTTTCTTTACACAAGAATGGAGTAACTACTTTATTTACTACTACCAAACTGTGTAACTGCCCAGGGAAGCTTTACAAATATTCCAGGAACTGTTATAATCTTTCATAAAAGAGGCAATAATAATCTTTTTCTGTTTATGTAGAGATTCACTTGAACCTGACTTTTTTCTTCTGTTTTAGCTTGGTTTTAATAACTGGAGAATGCAGTATTTCTTCATGCAGTAGCATGGCATTACATAGCTTACTTTAAACAAGTTTCTGAATTAATGACATCGTATAAATATTATTAAATATTAAACATACTAAGCTATCTTATAAACAGAAATATTGGTGATAGTCATCTAATTATTCATTAATAAATATAATCAGATAAATATTATCTCTGCTTCTGTAAGTGCAACATAGGTATGAAAATGTACTTTAAATATGATATATATTATTAAATATTGAAACTGGAGAAAAGGTTCAATAATCTTGTGATGACTGCTACACAAACTGTAATTTACAGTCTGAAACAAACAAAGATGGTGTGTATTTACAGAATGACAGGGGAATTGTTTGTTGCCATTACTTAAGTAACACGAATTTTTACTTCAGGCCAATTAGATATGCAAAGTACACAGTTGTTCTCACCAAACATACAAACCACTACACAGCAATTAACACCCAACTGAACAAAAGCAAGCAGACAAGTCTGGTTTTAAAAGATAAATGTTTTAAATTAAATACATAAATAAATAAAATGCAGTTCTGAAAAAGATTTTTGAACTCTCCAGAGATGATGCCTGTTCCATAATCCAGCAGGAGGAAATGGAAAAGCTCTGCCACCAGGTGCACAGCTTAATTTGAGGAACAGACACTGGAGTAGCTGAACACAGGGAGTAAGCAGGCCAAACATCTGAGGTAGGATCTACTCAATTGGAACTGGGTTTTAGTGTTAATAGCTAAAGAGAATAAAATATTTTTAAGAGTCAGTATATTGTGGGACAGCAACTAGAGCTAATAGAAACAAACATGTCTTTTTTAATTACTGAGCCAACAGAAAGCTGCAGGCCACGCGAGTCGAGAGCTGTCTGCAAACGTTTAGTGACAGCTTCATCAAAGTGGTATAAGCTAATGAAGGAGTAACAAAGCTCTGCAACTGTCTTCAGCAAGGAACAAACTTCTACAACCAAATACCAGCTATGGACAAATTAAGATGCTGGACCAGGCATACTGCCTGCTTACTTTCTCTTACAGTCTATGGCAAATGGAAATGCTTGGAATACTGACTTATCCTCTACTGGAGAAGTCCACCCTTATAACATCAAGTAAGTGCCTAGAAGACATCTAGCACTTCTCAGAGTGTCACACATTGTTATTTCCTACATTCACTATCTCCTGTTCTCTTCCATTATTCTTTCTTCTCCCATTTTTGTTACCCTTCTGGTAGGTTCTCAGGTTGCATTTACACATGATCACCACCATTATCAAAAGGATGAGTCAATTTCACCTAGAAAGAGCAGTCTGCCTCCTTCAGTGCTGATATAAGGGCATGTCTCACAATTGAGGAATCAGTGTAGTCAGTATCTGGAGTCCCCATGTAACATCATCTTCAAAGCATCTAAGATATACTTCAGGTTCTGCCCTTTGTTGTGAATAATGGAACTGTAAACCTTGAGGTAATGCTTATAAAATCAGTAGGTAGACCATTCTCTATAACAAGACCAAGGGCTAGCTCTCACAGCAAGATGAAGTTAAAACGGTCACAAGTCTGTAGCAGCAATCCGTTGTATAAAACTCATATTCTTTGATTTGCAATGAAAATTAAGAGAAATAGCATGTGGAAGGAAAGCAAGAGTAAACTTCTGTCTAGGTTAAAATTTGAGTATTTCCAGACTCAGTAAACATAGTAATAAGCATCACTATTACAACATCAAAACATATTAAAATAACAAAAATGGGATTAAAAAAAGGTTTTACAGGATCAGAAGGTTGGTCTGCCATAATCATGACCTTGTGCTTAAAAGTGAGGAGAAGCATTAGAAAATCTAATGCAGCCTGTAACACAGAAATGAACTAGTTTACATAAGAGTATCTTCATCAGGTAGTGCTAGGTTTATCTATAAAGCATGAGACTAAAGAAAAAAAAAGACACCGAAAAAAAAACCACATTAGTTACTTAGACAACCACTCGTCGTTTAGGTTCTATCCTTTCTTTCCCCAGGTCAGTGAGTGACACAGGTTAGTAATATGTTATGTAAATAATTTTGTCTTATCATTATAAAACTGGTTGCCCTTTAAATTCAACATTTTTTTTCCCTTGTATTACAAAAAAAAGGTTATTTAGCTAAACTGCTTATTATTCAGAATACCTGGCTTTCTTATTCATCTCCTCTTTATACTGGATACCTTCAATCATCCTGCACTCAAAAATCCTTCTTAGAGCATCTCTGAGACAGGGTGATCAGAATAGCATCCTGAGAGTAGAACGGCCACACACAAAAACCTGAGATCAAATTCACTAAGAGTTGTATTGCCAGCATGTGGAATTAAGACTGGAACTGGTAATGTGTAACTTACAGGAGCTTGCAATGTGTCCAGTGATCTGCCTAGTAATGGGAAAAGTCTAACAATAATAATATTGGATGTCAAGAAGCCACATAACTTTGCAATTACAACTTTAAAAAAAGGTCTAAACATGCAGTTTGATATTTTAAGTTGTCAGCTACACTTCAAAATGGATAGTCACTTAACCAGATCACCAATGAGCCATGTAGGCATGGGGTGTAAGAAAATCTGTTAAATGAGATCACCAAATAGTTTGTTTATCTAGCAAGAACATCTGATACACAACATATATACTCAGACCACAAAAAAAAGAAAAGATTGCAGCATGCTGGTTCTTAAGTCCACAAATTCCTATTTCATCTTATCCAAGACAGAAATGTAACATAAAACCCAGAGGGTAGTAAGAAGCAGCTCTGGTATATAAAGTGTTTTCAGAGACAGTAGTATCAGAAAAACTGAAAGCAACAGATTAACCCAAATAAAAATAATAATTCAGACACATGAGGGAGCTGTACTTTTATCAGAAAGAGAAGCAGTCCAGCCTGAAAAAAAATATTATTAAAGGAGCATATGTAAAAAAGGGTTAAAGAAAAAAAAAGCAGAGGAAGAATGAGTACAATTAGATGTTGCATCCTTTTGAGCTTCTACTCACATATATCCACACCCTCAAGCCATTATCATTCCTATGTATTTTGTGAGACATCAGAAGAAAGTGAGAGACTTAAAAAAGCAAGAAGCCTATAACATCTTCCTACCTAGACAGGCAGAACAGAATGACAAATTTAATACTGATGTTAGTAGTGGCACTTTCATTTCACACACCAGTGGAGAGCCCCCACTCTCCACAGCTGTCAGTGCAGAACCGATGAAGAACCTCTAAAAATCCCATACGTGCAACCTCACAAACCATATCTCATTATCCAGATGTGCTGGCCCAAAACCAAATACTTTATTCCTTTTGAAGGATGGGTGCATAGTTTAAGTGCTCCTCTTAAACAACCTATTTCTATAAAATACTTCTGCTTTACATTGGTAGCAACAGCTAACGAGACCTAACATGTAATTACACTAAAGACCAGGTGGTCCCAATAGTCATTGGTTGATCAAATTCTCCTTTCAAAACCTAATTTTGAACACAATAACTGTGTTTCATTGCTTACACATACAAAAAAAAATTGTTAATTTAGGGTTCACACTTTTATAAATGGCTTTACATGTAAACTATTTTAAGTCCATAAATGTTTAATACCGTTTATTTAGCAAGGCTGTGCCAAGATCAGGAGAAGAATCAGTGAGGTTCTAACCTTCCGTTTCAGATTGGAAGATTCCACTGCACCAGAAAGGCTTTCCAGAAAGGTTTTTGCTTTGGCTTTTTCTTGGGTTTGGGGAGGTGTCAAATTTGTTAGGAAAACCAAAATTTACTCTGAGGAAACACAGTGAAAGGGTAGATACAGCAGTAAAAATACACAGAAATTCAACAAAGTATTAGGAGAAAAATAGAGCTAGAGAAAATGGCACCACCAGCTACAAGTGCTGCATGGCACTTTGATATGGCTTTTGCTTCTACTGTCAAAGCATACTCCAAAGTTTTTATCAGTTTGAACTCTAAGAAGCTTTATCCACTCTGTCCTTTTATACTGTTATATATACTGAAACCAGGAAGATATTTAACGGCATCTAGTTACTGATACAATTTCTCCAGTACTTTTTAAATTGTGAAAACCAATTTCTTATAAATTACATTAAGGAAGTTAAGCCACTTTGTCTTAATATGTGTTTGTCTTATAAATAATTCTTACTGTTCTCTTACTGACAGCAACAAAAGTTTGCACTGATGATATTAAAGCTGTTCTGCAAAAGTATACCCACTTTATTATTCCCTGTTCCTGTCACAGCTAGTCAACTCTTTGTATGGAAAACATGCTTTGCAGAAGAAAGAATGGTGCAACCATTCCTCAGACAAGATTCAAGTGTGATGGAACAGCCGGAATTAAGAAATTATGATGAGCTGAAAACAGCTGAGAGTAAACAGGCCATCTGTTGCTGTATCTCCCCACCATCTGAAGTTCCAAATGAAAGCACAGATTTTTATTGTGCATTTAGCGAGGATCATTAATTCTCAGCATTCTATTTTTCATACAAATGTCTCAGCTGTATTTTCCTGAGAAGCGGTTTTAAATAATCTTTATTATTCTTTATATATCAGGTCTAAAGGTCTAAAAACATTACTACAACTGCAGTGGGTATGTCTGTGAAAGGCAACCCAACCATGTGTTATTAATATATATTACACGTAAATTTCAAAAGCCAAATATTTTTATTGCAGAAAAATATCTGTGTTTATAATCTCAGCTCCCAAACCTAAAACTGAACATGTTGGAACACCTGCGATTTTGAATGTTAATTTTCAGGGTCATTTGGTATTCTGTGATGTTGGGCATGGGTTTTGTAAATAAAAACAAAACCAAATATATATATATATATATATCAGAAGCACTGATTATTTTTCTTCTTTCTTTCACTTCCTAATCCAAAGTGTTAATCACTATCTAAATTTTAGCGTAAGGTGTCCCTGCCCACGGCAGGGGAGGTTGGAACTAGATGATCTTAATGTCCTTTCCAACCCTAACGATTCTATGATTCTATGATTCTAAATTTTACATGCACACATACATCACCACATATGCACACACATACACACCACTTTACCTTCAGGTAACTGGCTCTTTCTCCAAGAAATCACTGTCATTTTTAAGCTGTTTTTGAAAAGGCAAATCATGAAAACATGATAAATATCCTCATTTTTCCCTATTATCATTATTGGAACCAATAGAACATTATTTCAGGTTTGTTCCACAGTAGATTCCTCTCAACTACTCTTCATGTCATGTGGTTTACTTGTCTCAGGTAATAACTGTGCTGCAAATACTTCCTCTAGATAAAGATGCAGCATGTTCCATCCTATCTCTCTTAATGCAGAACTATATAGAATGGAATGCAATGAATGATATTTTATCATAAATAGGATATGAGGCATAAGCCAAGCCACTGGATTCAGTTTCCTTTCTGAAAAACGGTTAGCATTACTTCTTCAAAAAAGAAAAAACAATTTATACTGAGCTTGTTCTCTAAGAATTCTCTCTCAGTCTGGACTGTAATGCATCTTAGGGATCCAAATTAAATATCCGACCTTCAATACATTAAAATTTGTGTTCAGATGTAGTTTGTAAGAGGAGGTGTTGGAAACCTAATCAACATTATTATTTATACTCAGGAAGAATAACTAAATAAAACAGAAACATTTGAAGTACATGAAACACTTGATATTACCAAGGTTTTCACTAAAAGATGAGCCCTACTTATACCATAAAACTAGCTAAATTGTATTTTCCTTGCATTAGAAATCTTCTCCACCCATGATGCACAAGCAATGGATTGAAGAGTATTACTCTTACAGCTGGAACAAGTAACCTAGAAAAAGTTTTCTCCTTTGAAGCAGCACCACGTCAGTCAGATGCCTACTATAAAGTGAAATACAATGCCTGCCAAAATTGAATACTATTGCACTACAGGTATCTTTCATGACCAAGAGGCTTCACAGAAGCACTACATACCCTTCAGGTGATTTTGCTCTGATTTTTTTGCTCTACACTGAGGAATGTATAGATCCTGTAGAATATATATTATTTTTCTTTTTATTTTTTGTATATATATATGTATCACAATCACTGTTTTATTCCTTATGTTTCAAACACATTTATTAAATTAATCAGACTGAATGCTGATGAACTTTTATAGAGAATTCAGTTATTCATATGAAGATTTGCTATGCTGAAATCATTCTTGTGTGCCTTGCAATTTCTCAAATGCAGGACATTTTTTACTTTTTCAGAACTTTGCTCTCTTCTTTTAAATACCCTATGACAATATATCCTCTACCATGTTATTGTGTTTAAAGTACTACCTTCTACCTTTCATTCAATTTGGTATTGACTTTTTATTTTAAACACAATTCATCATTATTAAGAACTGTCTCTATCAATTTCTTGGCAGAGACTACTTTCTGTTTCCTGCAGGCAGATTAATTGCTATGGAAAATGGTAACAAGCTTAGTGTTGAGAAGTTTTTTTCTTATAGGTCATACTTCATTTGAAACTGAAAACAGTTTTAAAAGATGCATACACTTCATTTATCCACCACTATTGACTGAGCGTAGATTTACCTAATTTTGCATCATGTCAATATACTTCCTGATTAAAAAAATAAACACAATTAAGTCAGTTTGTAGCAACACAAAAGCAAACTCTTTTTCATTTAGCAGATTTGACTCTAATTCTTATGCAAGGACCGTACTAAATGAAGCATAAGACGAACGAAATTCTGGGGAAAAAAAAAGAAAAAGCAAAGCACACAAATAATGCACATCATAAATTATTTAGAACTGACACAAAGAACACTTTCTACATGCAGATTAAAACATAAAAGCAGTTATACTGGATCAAACCAAAATCCAACATGTCTTTTCCAGTAGCAACCAAAGGTGAATGCCTAATGAAGAGTACAAAAAGAAAGGATGCCTCCAAGCATTTGTAACTCAGCAATTAAAAGCCAGACATCATTTCTGTGCAATTCTCAAGGAATTTGTTTTTCATAAACACTGTCCAATCTCTCTTTGAACCTATTTAGGCTCTCATCATCCATAACTTCCTGGAGCAACAATTCTGTGAAGAATCACCTTTTCTTCCACTTGTTTTCAATCTGCCTTTTCAATTTGGACTAAATGGCTGTCGGACTAGATGATCATTAAAGGTCCTTTCTAACTTAAATATTATATATTCTGCCTCTTACTCATTTAAATTGTACCTCCCATCTTTTGTACCTCTAAAAACCACTGCAAATGATGGGCCTCAAAGGACTATTAATGTTCACGATATATTCAGTTAAGTAATAATACACAATAAAAACATAAATTACATCAGTTATGACTGGTACTGACAATGGTAGAGGTGACATCCTCATAACCAATGCACTCATATCCAGAGTTGTGTAACACTTTCAGATAAGAGAAACACAAACTGTACTTAGAGGTAAGCCATGAACACATGGAAGTTTTTTTAAATGCTGAAATCTCCACAATTTTCTGTCTCCTTAAATTCATTAAATACTCATTTTCATCACCTATCCTAAATCAGAAACCCTGTGGTACAGCAGCCAACTCTTACACAGCTTCACTAGGGCTCAAAGTGTAACTTCACTTTTCTCAAAATGCCCATGACATAAGCATCTGAAGATCACGTACTCCTATCTATAAAAATATTTAATTCCGGTTTGGGCCTTTCATGCAGCCCAGATGCCTCTTTTGCATATTCACCCATTTTTTTTTCATTTCAGTAGACTCTGAAGGTTGTCTCCTGCCTAAGCGTAAAGGCAAAACAAGCACAATCTAGATATTAATTCACCCTTGTGACAACATACAACTCAAGTGTGTAGGTAGAGTAGCCATTAGGGCCCCAAATTTCACTTAACAGACAATATAACCATAATCATATTAAAATTCATAGGACTACATGCTTAAGGTAACCTGCAGTGAACAACAAGGAGGTCTACCCAAGCTGAGACATCCAGGCAGCGTGCAGCAGGCATACCATGTCGGTTAACTTCTGTCTGTGGACTTTGTCAGGATGGTACATTCAGACAAGCTGATGTCTTTCACTAGAGCTGAGCACACAAAACCAGCTGAGACACCCGTGCATTTGCATTAGTGCCTTTAGTCACAGACTTTCCATTTACAACACAAAGATGGCCTCTAACAATCCAATGTGCCGTAAGTCAGGCTTGTTCAGTGTCTAGAGCACTTAAACTGTTGTTCCAATCTAATTTCATGTTTCAATCTAGAGACATTAGAATCAAAATGTTTACTTAATAATACAGAAAATAATTTATGACGCGCTTAAGGACATCAAATATTGAAACATTTAGAGCTGTGAAGAAATATTAATAACTACCTCGTGGCCCCAGTTATCTTCTTGTTTAGTCTTGTGCTCTGTTTCACAAAGCCTTGTTGTTGAGGGCCTTTCCCTCAATAGGGAAAAACTTAGGGTAGCCTGATACATACTGTGGTGTCCTCCCACTGTCCTTCTGCTTACTGTAGAGCAGAAAATTTCTATCTCCTTAGGCATTATGCCTGATAACAGCAATGCTTCTTAGCTTTCCTAGCACAATTAACTAAGAAAATACTTACAATAGCACACCAGTTCAGAGGCTATTAAAAATCACTTCTATTTAGGTTTCATGTATATGTGCGTATATATATACACATATACATATATATATATCTATACATACACACCTGTATTTATTTATAGATATTTTATTTAAAAAATAGCTACAGTAAATAAGTAGGAAAAAGTACAATTGAGAATTTAAATATTTTAGATGATCTGGAAATTGGGGGAGGGGGAGGGAAATAATGTGGAAAAACTTCAGTGAGCTAATATCCCCAAACAATATTCCACAGTACTTCTTGTGAAATACCAAAAAAACAAGATACCTTCAAGAGGAATTTATATAAAAACTCTCTTCAAAAAGATTTAAAACTAACCTCTTCAAAAAATCCCACCCAAAATTTACTAAAAAATTCATCTCTCAATTCATGCAAGAGTTCCATTTATGAAGCTACTCAAAAGCTGCAAACAAGTTAAGCACAGCTAATAAATTTTCATCTTTTCTGCACTTTGGACACACAGAAGGCCAGCAAATCAAATGTTAGACAGGCAAAATGGTTTGTAATGCATAAAATAAACACTTCAATACCACTGAAAATGGTTCGAGGCTAAAAAGTTACTATTTTCTTTCAGTATCAAGAGAATCCAAACATCCTTTAGCCTGCACGGAATTTTAATCCGGGATACCTTCATACACAGAAAACCTGTAACACTATTAGTCATAGATGTTCACTTCATTTAATAGAAATATGAGCCTAACTACTAAGAACAAAGAAAAAAATCAAAATAAAAAAGAAAACAACTTTTCCTCAAGGAAAATTTTTGCTATAAAATTACCCAGTGGGGCTTACTCACAACACAGCTATGGACTTCTGCTTCAGTGTCTTTTACAATTTTCTTGTATTCTAGGTTCAGAAAGATGCATACATCATGCTTTTTGGATTCTTTCATCTTAAAATACCTGCTTGCAACATCTAAATGCATCACAAACCACAGGTCTTCAAACCACAGATAACTTTAGCCAAAATGTAAACTAGTAACAAAGTGCTCTTACCAGGATCTGTAACTGGTGAAATACATCATCTGATCAATGTGCGGTTTTTAAAAATCAAACATCAGTATCTGAAAAGCTGTACTTAAAAACAACATTTTTCAGCTTCGTTGTTTTAGAATTCTTGCCTAAATCAAACTAACTATAAAAGCTAGATTTGCCTCTGTTCTCATTTACAAACAAACAAATAAATAAAACCAGGATTTAAGCTACCACTTGACAGTCCCTTCATCTGTAGTTTCTTCATCACTTTAACACAAAATAAACCAGCACTGATGTCAAACGAATTGATCCTGTCTCCTCTGTACAAGCCCCAGCCATACATGCACACCCCCTTATACTAGCATGAGTCTTCATTCAGTCACAACATGAACTGAATTGGGAAATTGATCCATGCTCAATTAGTCAAGAAGGAAAAAAACCTTCCTAGGGAGATGTATTCAGAATTGTCTCCATGCTTCCTGATTTATCTCCCCAGTTCTCCCAACAGAAGCGAAAATAAAGCAAAGCCACATTTCAGGACCTTTCATAACACAACACTGGCCATGCTGCTACAAGGTACTAGAGATAGACCTGCCTGAGACAAAATGCTTCCTATTTGTTATTCGTAGCAGAGGTAAAGCTATCAAACTTCGGGATCAGTGAGACATCCATTTGGAAAACCACTTCCGTGGGAACTGTTCCAAGTATTTTACTGGCAACACATCTGGCTGAACTGACTGAGGCTATCACTTGGGGGGGGGGGGGTGTCAATGTTATAGAAAGACTCAATCGTATAGTATCAACTACATCTGCATAAATCAGCCCCTGGTGTTACAAGATGGTTTCGGAACATCTACGTTGTTCAGATACACGGTGTTATATAATTGACCCTTAATACACATTCTGCTTGTGTCCCAGTACTGCAAACTCAATTTGATGCTGTAAAACCAGTAGGACTGCCCTGGCAACTATCACAGGATAGGATATCACATAATACAGGCTAGAAGTAGCCATGAAACAGGCACAGACAAAGCATATTCATAAAAGCCAGCAAGCCGCAAAAATATACAGGAAGACCCGCACCCTCTGGAAAGCAAGCCCTAGCAGTAATTAAAACCCAAATGACTTCAAATAGAATTCAAGGATTCCACCATGGTTTGGTGAAAGCCTAGGAAGTTAGAGCAACTTTACAGCAAGTTGTGAAGAGGTTGATATTGTTCTGCATGATGCAGTTCAAGAGCCCAACCTTCACAGAATTACAAACATAAACAACACCGCTGTATCTGTAAGGGAATCATAGAATCATAAAATGGTTCAGGTTGGAAGGGACCTTAAAGGTTCCAACCCCTCTGCCACAGTCAGGGGCACCTTCCACTGGACTATTTGAATTGGCAAACCATGGAAAGTCCAAAACAGCAGGACTGGCAACAGTCCTGGTTCTCACAAACTAAAGATTGTTAAAACTTTAGGTTTTGCCTTAAAGTCTCTTCTCCATCTTGAGGACAGAGTTCATAAATGAAGATATTAACCCTGTTTCCTTGTAGCTATATCAAAGTTGGTATGGAAGAAGATCACATTCCTTGAATACCACTCTTCAAAAAGAACAATACTTGAAGCACCAACTTCTTCAGAAACATCAGAGTTATGTAACAGCCAGCGCTGTCAACATGGCACATACAAGGTTTATTTTTAATGGAAGATATATCATTACTTACAAAATACTACCAGTAAAAATATTCCTATGGAAGTTGCTAAAGAACAATGGAGAAGGTTTTGTTTACCACCAAAAAGTACAATTCAATTTGAAAAGTAACTCACCTAAAATCACACCTTGTAATTTTCCTAAGTACATTTAGTGTTCTCTGTAATTTGGCTGCTACCTGTACTATACCGTTGTGTAGCACAAAGAAAAGAAGAATATTTTCCCCTTACCTCTCTGCCAGAATTTGCTGGAATCTGCCCTTGAGTTTCTCTCAATTTGCGAGCGTTCTGAAGTTCTTCTTGAAGTTCTGAAGCTAACTCCTTCAAAGAAGTGGTAGTACTCCATTAGTTTAACCATTTAAAATTTATAGAAACCTTGTATCTGAATTAACTACTCATTCCATTTCTTCATGGTTTGGTTATATTTTTTAAACTGTAATGACACAAAAGACTAAAGAAAGCATCTCAATATATTTCACACAATTCTTTACTGGACATAAAATAAAAAATAATGTTCATAATGGAAGCATTTAAAGTACAGAAACATACACTGTCATAAAAATACCCACCAAAATTATGCTTCAACATTATTCAGTTATACTAACAAATGCTTTGTACAGCTAAGCTTAGGTGTATAGGAAGCAAAACAAGGAAGCCTGAACACATCAAGTCAATACCTTTACAGGCTATTCTACATATTCCTTTGTAATGAGACTAAGGAAATATCCCTCAGACATTTTTGCTATACAGCTTCCTATCTCTTGACCCCACATGCTCAACTTTGGCACTTAAAACCTTACTTTTGGCACTAAAATGGACAAGAGGTAGAAAACAAGAACTGTTTACAGTCTTGTGTAAATTGTTTTTCATTCATCTGTTTATCAAGTAAATAAAATCATTTTAGAATACGCTGGTTTGCTAAGAATTGCTAAGTCACAACTTATCAGCCTATACAAAACACAACCATTTATACTCTGACCACTTTGCCGTTTCATTGATTGGACTCCAACAATCAAGCCAATACTTGCTGCCCCAAAATTAAATCATTTGATCAACACCAAGCAGTAAGTCAGTAACAAAAGTAGATTCAGAATTAATTTGTCCTACATGGTCAACCATAATCTCTGGCCACCAGGACATGCTGTTACATCACCATCTATTCTAGTGTGTGTGGATGAACTTGTTTAAACAAGCTGCATTTTCAATTTGGTCAAAGAAAGGCCATGAAAAAATTATTTAAAGAGCAACAAGGCACAGATTAGTTAATTTATTATGTATGCTATGACTGGCGTTTGTGAGGTTTTGTTTGGGGTTTTGCTTGCTTTTATTTTTTTTTACATAGGCTAATTCAGAGTGCATATTTTGAAAAACTGCATATATAAAACTAACAGTATTATTAACCATTGTTCTCATTGCAGAGCTGGATGTAATGGCCTTTGTGATTACTTTCAGTTTTTGCATTTCCATATCATAATTAGTAACCATACTTATACAGCAGATCTACGGACCACAAACATCTACTTGTGACAAAGCTGATGAAACAACAAAAGCTCCAGACACTGTCTATGTTGTGACACAGACTGGGAGCTTTGTAGTTTTCACCTGCTACCTGCTTAATACATTAAATACTATAACAAAACCACAGAACAACTGGGTTTGGTTATGCTGCCTAGTTTACAAAACCTGGCAACCTGAACCTCTACTCTAGTCCAAGAACCACTGCATTTAAAACAGAAGTTACAGTAAAAGCAGTACCTTCAAGTCCTAACTGATAAAGTTTGCAGGACTTTATTTGCTTGAATACTTTTTTTCTTTAAACAACTAAATCACTATCAGCTTTCAAGAAAAATTGCAGTAAATCATTAAATTTTTTCATAGGCATTACCATGTCTCCCATGAGTTCTGCCTTCACAATCCTTGCTCCCAGTTTGTTCATCTCCTCTTCAGTAAGGATCCGAGGTGGCTCATCATTTGATGTGTTTCTGTAAAACACCAGCAGCACTAAACCCACAGAAAAACAGTCATATTTACCTGTGTAATCAAATATTATATGCCTACTGTACTGATATATATGCCCCATCTCTGCAAGTCCAGGTTGGATGGGGCTTTGAGCAACCTGGTCTAGTGAAGGTGACCCTGCCCATGGCTCAAAGCCCCATCCAACCTAGCCTTGAACACTTCCAGATATCATCCTCCTTACATACTCCAACCAAGAATATTTACTTATCCAGCTTTCCCAAGCAACTAAATAACACCATCCTAACTATAAAATACTTTTGCACATGCCTACCTATTGTTGGGAAGATCTGAAGGAAAACATTCACAGTAATAATCCCACTGTTCATATCACTGGAAGAACCAGCAAGCTGGTAATACTGGAAAACATGAGTCCTTGAGTAGACAAAAGCTCAGTTCTCTACCACTTACTTTCTTGACAACCCCTCCTTACCACTCTTGGTTGTATTTCCTACCACTTACTAGTTTGCATTTCCCTTTCCACTCCTATTAATCTTCCCTCTTTTCCACAGAAATGCACTTTTGTAGTCAATACCTTCTACTATTTTTCAAATGCTACTACTTTAGCATATGAGTTCATATCACAGGTGGCAAACCTATCCCTGCTGCATTAATTATTTCAGGTTATAGTCAGTATTTTCTTACATTTCAAGTTCAATTTTATAAATTCAACAACAGTTAAGACATCAGTTTGTAGGCTTTTTTACCTAAGAGATTAATTTACTGCAGCATGAAGGAAGCAGAAAATAACCAATCATTAGCAATTCTCAAATATGCTGAGACAAGTTAAGTAGGGGTCCATCACTTCTACAGTGGTCCATTTTAGCTGTCTCAGCTGGAAGGCTAGCCTCTTCCTAACTAAAAAGATCTCATTTAATCAGATCTAATACTGTCATAAAGAAGACAGAGTTTCTGGTACATTTTGCCATGAAAAATACAGCAAAGACAAGTAAAGATGTTTGTCAAATACCTAGAACCGGATGCTTTACTGTCAGATAATGTTTGTTTCTTCCCAGAGATATTGCTTGGGTACTCCTGATGCAACTTCTCTTTTACATTACTTGGAGTTCTTTCCCTATTATTGTCATGAACTTGTTCCTTAGTACCTGATGATTTTTGATCAGACATTAATTTCTCATTGTTATCTTCTCTGTGCGTTTTATTAAACAGTGCAGTATCCTCACTAGGTTTTTGGAAACGGCTACTCAAAGAGCTATGAACTGTCAGTTTGGAAGAGGACTGCTGTGACTCGTGGACTCTAGGTGAAGATGATAAATCATCTTCAGAGGGTTTCAGAAATCTGTGTTTCATGTTGCTTAGAGATGAACTCTTTCCCTGACTTCGTTTTTCATGGGAATATTGTTCTGCTTTGGAGCCTCTCAATACTGAGTCTGTGCTACTGTGTCCACGTTCTTGGTCTTCTCTTGGCGTATCTCTTTTGTGATCTTTGTCTTCTTGCGCCCATCCCTTGCCATACTTCTCCCTAGTATAGCTGCCAAAAGTGTTCCTGTTCCTACCATCTTCATCTCGTGTCTCCTTTTTCATATACCATTCTTTCTTCTCTTTCTCACTTTCTGAATAGTAAGGTTTCTTCCACCTTCCACTTCCATAGTAATTTTCCTTTCTCGATGCAATCTTTTCAGCTTCATCTAATCGTGACTGAAATATCTCCATTGACTGCAACAAAGAATAGAAGAACAGTCATACTGCTTTTCAGGTCATGGGGTGTTGTGAAGCTTCCTACAAAGTATTACAAGCAAGGCACCATTCTGTAAAAATGAATCACAGTGCAATGGGCAAGGCATGGAGTGGAAAGGAAGACCAGCATGAAAAAGGGAGTTTAGAACCTCATGTCTAAGATACTCTGCTGGGAAGGCTTTCTGATTGGACGATTTCTAACTTCCATCCCGTGGCTCTAAAGTGCTAAAGCCCTCCTGAGAACAGGGACCAGGGCCCCAGAACTGTCTCCTCCTGGCAAGCTGGAAACCTGAGGCTTGAGCAGGGAGAAAGGCCTCCTCTTTCTTACTCATAAACGTTGCACTTATGCTCACCAGATGCTCAGATTCTACAGAAGCAATGGTTATTCCCACTGAACCACTTTACAATCTAGTTTAACTGTTAAAAACAGAGGAGAGTCGGTGCAAAATCTTTAGCTTCAGTCTTTGAACAACTGTCTCTGGCTTTCTGGATAAATATTCTATCCATTAGGCAATTATACAAAATAGGGACTGTTCCTCTTCCCTCTTTTGAGCTGAAAATCCACCAATTATTTTTTTTCCCCTCAAAACATTACAAACCAAAGCAAGTCAGACAGGGATCTCTTTTGATCACTGTCCTGCACTTCAGCAGCCAGAGCAGTTCACACTGTTTGAACTCTAGCTTCTTGAGAAAGATTCTTAACATTAAAATTCTTTTCAAGCACTGGTATTGAATAATTTCTACCAGCACTGACTATGTTAGGTTCATCACTCAGGAGTGACTACAATTCAGTTTGAAGACAGTAGTATGGAGTCATAGCGTCTTACCCAGCATTTCCACAACCAACCTAGCCTTACCAAAAAGCCCACAGAAAACTCAGATGTAACACCATGGCCAAAATTCAACACCTCACACCTTCAATGAATGCTTTAAAAAACAATAATATAATATGTAGGAGGGGCAAGTTTGAAGACTTAATATTGTTATTGCAGACTGCTTTATTAAAAATAAATTTTGAAAACTTTTAAGCCCTTCAGAAGCAAGCAGCTTTTTCTGTATATCTGGACTGAGCAGAACACAAGTGGCCAGAAGAATCATATTCAGTAAAATTTGACACAGCTCTCCAAATTATCCTGGCATTATTGTTATTCTCAATGTGCATTATTATCTGGTAGGTGCACAAGAACAAAATATGTTTTCTAGCATATATAATAATTTTGGAAGCACTCAGGTACTTTGTAACTGGGATCATTTGAACCTCCTAATATAGAAGACACGCGTTTTAAATTTGGTGTAGGATCCCATACATTAAAAAATATTTAACAAAAAAGATAAAAAAGGCTGGGTAGCTTTAAACTCTTCATCACTCAAGAGAAGCTTTAGAGGCTCCTTTTTCCTACTCCTTTCCATATGTGTTGTACTACATGTTAAGTATTTGTGCCTTTAGATGAAAGCAACCTTTTCCAAGCATTTAACAGTATGAAAAAGATTTAGCTGAAGATTCTTACCCCGTATCTCTCAACTACAATTTCCTCAACATTTCGTTTCTCTCTCTCAGCCTGCTCCTTCATCCTTTGGTATGATTTTTGTAACCAACTTAATCCAGCATCTTCTACCACAGTAACTAAAGTAGAAAACAATGAGAGGTTGTAGCGTTAGATCTCCATAGTTACTTCTATTTAACCTTTCTCTGTACAAAACATTAAGCCTTAATTTAATGTAAAAATTGAAGGGATGCAAAAGAAAAATAAGAAGAATATAGTAATACAATTACATGTTTATATACGTTAATGCTGGATTTACTTCAGCAATACACTGATTTAATTTAAGCCAATGCTGGATAGACATTAGTAGTACACTGATTTAATTTAAGCTTCTCCATTTTATCACAGAATGCAACAAGCAGTTTCCAAGACAGGAGTGGCATATGAGAAGTTCTGAGGGCTTTCTTCCATCCGTTCTTTGGCTTACCCCTCACTTACAAACATGTGCATTCCATTTGAGAAGCTAGCAAAGATCTTAACACTGGAACACAGATTCACTGATACCTGTCACCTCTTACAGATCACTGATCTCTCTGACTCCTAGAAGCGGGCATGAGGCTAATAGATTGCAGGACAGCCTATCCGCAAGAAAAGGCTCCCAAAGAGAGAAAATCCAGGGACCCCACTGTTCCCTGTTGACAGAATACAAGCACCCTTCTTATCGCATACTAAACACTTCATGACATTATAGAAAATATTTTTCTAACTGCTCTTGCTGGCAATAGGCAGAATAGCCCCAGGGTAAGGAAAAAACTGAAAAGGTCACAGAAATTACATTTTTCACAAACTGAATCTGTAATATACTTCATTTTAATGTGACTCAGACTTCTGTGGATGAATATCTTAAAATTATAATTTGTGTAATGGAATGAAAGGAACCAAATGAGATGACAACAATTTATCTTGTCTTGGTTAAATCATATTTTCCTTTAATTAGTTCAAAATGGAGAATTTCTGTAAAGATGTTGAAGGTCAAACCACTCAAGACTAAAATGCAGTGAAAAGTAATTCTGCAAAACAGCATACTATGATATTAACCCCAATATTCACTATGGAATTTTCACCCAGATTTTATTTTATTACACATTATTATAATTCCTTTACATTAAGATTAGTAGTAACCTGTTAGCAACACAGAGATTGGAGATAAAAATTTAATATTCATAATAAAAGTTGCTGTTTACCTTTCTTAACTGAAGTTGCCTCATCCTTCGCTGGTGGCAAACCTGTACCACCATCTTTCCAATAGGGATTGAGTTCTCTCTCAGACAGCATGGCCTAAACAGAAATAATTTTAATGTGTGCATAGCATGTGGTTTGTATTTTCTAGAATATTTGATAAATATTTGTAAGAGACAAGTGTGGGAATAGTACAGCTTACTCATATCTTCTGCTATCTGAAGTCAGTGGAAATAAACCTAATTCTCCATCCTGAGTCAAAGTTCTCAAACATGTGCTTAGTTGGTACCTATTAAGATACACAGAAGTAGTTTTACTGTTTGACAGCACTGCCAGTGTAGCACTTGTATCTGAAGGACCACTGTTTGGGGCTCTTAGTTTTATCTCAGTTCCTGCTTTTCACCCTCAAACAAGTTTGCTTATTGTGATTCGGTCAACTGATTTCTCTGGAACCAGGCAAGAAAGTCCACTGAAGAAAAGGCAGTGGATTAGGATTAGGCATTCCAGCACTAAATTCTGTATTTGTTTATGGTCTATCTTCAATTCATCACCACTGCTGGCATGCTGCATGCATTTGTTCTCCACATTGTTTTGGGTATTAAAAAAAAAAAAAAGACAGACATTCTGGTGAAGAAAGCACAGAAGTATAAACCTGCATGGAGAACAAGTAGTTGGGTGGGAGAGTCTACAAAAATCATATTCTTCCAGGATGAAGAATACATATAAATTGTCATTAACCATATAATACATGCTGACATTTCTGTGATTTAATATCTCCACATTCTTTCATCTTTCAACAATTCAGACAAAGTGCTCAGCAAAAACTTATGTGAGGAAATAAACCCAAATAGATTAATCCATTCTCAAGAGACAATAGCGCTGCATACTATACACACTAAGTCAGTCTGGTTCCTAGCCACAACAGAACTAACTGGAAAACCTAAGAGCAACAAATGGCCTACTATAAGATGTGAGGACAAGTAACTATTACTGATCAGCAACTATGTTTTCCTATCAGACTGCATTGCATTTAAGGAGCTGAATGAGCAAATGAAGCAGCCAGGAACTGTATGTAAACAGAACTAATTTAGTGACAGCAACCACTTCCCCATCCAGACCCTGATCTCCCCATGTGTTCACAACTGCAGCATGAAAGGTAAGCAACTGCTCTGAATTCTTTTTTCAGAAAAAAACAAGCTGCAGCACCCTACACTTTAACACAGTAAATTAGGTTTACCTGCAGTAGGAAAGATGGCTTACAGCAGAGTACAGGCATGCTGATCAGGCTGCAGGCTGCCTTTCAGCATTTGGATTAACCATGACAAGTGCAAGGTCCTACACCTGGGTCGGAGCAATCCCAGGCACAGCTACAGGTTGGGCAGAGAAGAGATTCAGAGCAGCCCTGCCGAGAAGAACGTGGGGGTGTTGGTTGATAAGAAAATGAACATGAGCCGGCAGTGTGCGCTTGCAGCCCAGAAAGCCAACCGTATCCTGGGCTGCATCAAAAGGAGTGTGACCAGCAGGTCGAGGGAGGTGATCCTGCCCCTCTACTCTGCTCTTGTGAGACCTCACCTGGAGTATTGTGTGCAGTTCTGGTGTCCTCAACATAAAAAGGACATGGAACTGTTGGAACAAGTCCACAGGAGGGCCACGAGGATGATCAGGGGACTGGAGGCACCTCCCGTATGAAGACAGGCTGAGAAAGTTGGGGCTGTTCAGCCTGGAGAAGAGAAGGCTGCGTGGAGACCTCATAGCAGCCTTCCAGGATCTGAAGGGGGCCTATAGGGATGCTGAGAGACTCTTCATTAGGGACTGTAGTGATAGGACAAGGGGTAATGGGTTAAAACTTAAACAGGGGAAGTTTAGATTGGATATAAGAAGGAAATTCTTTCCTGTTAGGGTGGTGAGGCACTGGAATGGGTTGCCCAGGGAGGTTGCGAATGCTCCATCCCTGGCAGTGTTCAAGGCCAGGTTGGACGAGGCCTTGGGTGATATGATTTAGTGTAAGGTGTCCCTGCCCATGGCAGGGGGGTTGGAACTTGATGATCTTAAGGCCCTTTCCAACCCTAATGATTCTATGATTCTATGAGGTAAGCTTTACAACACAGAAGAATGGTGCTCCTTCCACACACAACACGGAGATAAGGCCAGACCAGCAGTCTGTCACTGTTATTAAGTAAAAACATCCTAAAAGCCCTTCTAATATCACAGAACTTAGTAGTAACAAAATCATCTTTCTCCTGACCCAGAAGACAGCTCAAAGGCTTTTCTCCACAAGATAAGCCTGCTTTATGAACCCCTCCTATCCCAAACAGAACAAATAACTGACAAATTAAATTAAAAATCATTATCACACAATGCATCAGGCATTTGTTCAGAAACTATACAAAGACTTACATATTTGATTCAACTCATTGGTTCATTCATCACACAAAATTTAGAAAGATGCAGAAAAAAGTTGCTCTATTAATTCCTCCTACCTGCTCAAGTTCTTGAGTTTTCTGCCGTTCCAAGATCTTTTCTTTGTGCCGTTCACTTCTGACAGCTGCGGATGAAGTGGTTTTCAACAACATGAAGTCTAAATTCATCCATTCTTCTCTCTTTAAAATAAACACAAAGAATCAGTGTTCATACTTCTAACAAAAAACATGGCTTCAGTACAACTCAAACCAGTGCAACTACTCACAAACATTACTTAAAGTAAACAGCATAGGTTTTACAAACATATATTAAATACTTCAATGAAAAGCAAACATGATTTTAGGAAGCCAAATCTTTATTTTTTTTAATATTCACTTACACAAATTTCATAAATGTCTTTCTGTAATTTGAAATACATCTTCACAATGAATTTAAGATACCAGTAAACAAGCAAACCATCTAAAAGCTTACTATTTGCCTAAACAGTGTACATCTAGATCAATTCCCTTTCATCTCGCTAATTCTGAGTTCATGACCTCTTCCACCCTTCTAGCATATACAAAATCTACAATCAGTAATTGAGCATAGTTCATACCTCAAGCATCTAGGCCTTAACTGCACCCTCAATTACACATCTAAATTCTGTGAACTGTACCCATAATAACAGGTACAAAACTGCATTTACAAAACCAATGATAGTTTAAAAATGAGGACCACTCTCTGAAGAAAAGCAACATATAAAAAGCTTAGATATTCCTACTACCTTTATGCACACAAAACCTGAAGCCTCAAAAGAAAGCAGTGACATACACACTATAAACAACTACTATACAAAAATAAGTATTTGGAACAATTCAGTGGACAGTAAAGCAATCAAAATGGCAAGATTTCATCTATTTTGAAATATGTCCTTGCAGAAGACTCTTCGTATCTTCAGTAGCATTCAAATCTGAGTCGTCAATCCAAACAGATGCTATATGTCGAATTCTCTGTTATTTAAAAATTGTATTAGGCAAACACCAGAGATTTTCAGACGTGAAACACAACATTCCACTTCTCAGCTGTCCTCTGAGAAGGAACTGAAAAATAATCTATCTTCAAGTGATTCAATAGTGTCTATGCCCACACGAGTAAGCAACGTGGATCAACAGAAGTGGATGTGCATGGACCTCTTGAGGTCATCTGGCCAAACTCCCCAGCTCAAACAGGGCCACCTAGAGGCAGTTGCCCAGCACCATGACCAGACAGCCTGTAAAAATATCCAGGGCTGAAGATTCTACAAGCTCTCCTGGCAATCTGTGCCAGTGCCTAGTCACCCTCACAGTAAAAACCTGTTTCCTGATGTTCAGGAAGAAACTCCTGAGTTTCTGCCTATTGCCTCTGGGCCTGTCAAGTACCAATGAAAAGAGTCTGGATGTGACTCCTATATAGGCCTCGGATCTGCAGTTGGGAGGATGGGGAGTGGGGTGTCTGTGTCTCTCTCTCTCTATTTTAAGTAATCATTCTGGACTAGTCTGAGACTGGTCCTGTGGAGCATCTTGGGTGCACTTTGAGACCGTATCTTCTAATTTAGTTTAATCCAACAAAACAAGACTTCTTCATAATGTGAGCCAAAATACAAGAAGGAGGAATGACCAGGATATTGCTTTCAAAAGCAAACTCTTTATCCAAAAATAGAAAAGGACAAGGCACACTTTATACATGAAACGCTTGGATAAAATTGTTTTGGCAGTATAAATTATCATGACATACAGAAGGATCTGTACTGCATTACTTTATACTTTTCCAAGAAGATAGATATGATTCAGAGATCCTTTTTATTTCTTTCAACAAGTTGCACAAATTCAGAATGAGAAAAGCGGACTTTTTTCAGGAGTGGAATTGAACACTAAATTAAAAATCATAATTTCCACACAACTGAGAATGTCATGATATGTGACTATATTTATGTTACTAAAATCACAGCATTCCACTTCAGAATGACTCCATTTTCCAGAATAAACACTGCTTACTGGGCACAGGATTTACCTAGGATAATCAAAAGAAGCACCGATTCCATCAATATTGTTGCTGAAAGTTCTAGACCTCTCTTCCTTGTATCTGTTTAAGCATCACAGAAGCAAAAATTTGTTCAACTGTAGAACAGCCACTGAAATTTTGCAGAAAAAACAAAATGCTAGTCAAGGTCTTTAAGTGGACCTCTTCAAGAAAATCAAGCTCAGTTGCTAGAGCCTCAAAACATGATGAAAGGCACTGGTGCAAGGCAACTTTAAGTGTAGTTAAATACTAAGCAACTATTAGGTAGAGAAGTCATCCAACAAATGAAATGTAACATTACCTAGCTAAGCAAAGACATTTGTCTATAAAATATGTTTTGTTCAATGGACTGCAAAAGAGCTGTCAAGAAACCTAAGCACATTTCACATTCGGTCATGCTGAATTTATTTCTGGAGTACTTATCATACTGCTCACCTGCAGGGAGGGTTCATTTACAGCATCTGATTGTTTGTTGACCTTCCAAGCCTTTTCTGTGTTGCATGACTGTGACACATTTGACTCAACCCATTCAACTGAAGAATCCTAAAAATAAGAGTTAAATGGAAAGAATAATAATAACACATTAACATATTATTATATGTTGATAAAGTGCAATACTTTACCAAGTATACTGATAATCAATATTGATTCTGATTAGCATTACTAATATAATACTGCTTATTATTTAGAAATACTGACAAACTGGGGATCCCAACATAAGAAGGACATGGACTTGTTGGAGCGAGACCAGAGGAGGGCCACAAAGATGATGAGAGGGCTGGAACACCTCTGCTGCAGAGACAGGCTGAGAGAGTTGGGTTTGTTCAGCCTGGAGAAGAGAAGGCTCCAGGGAGACCTTAAAAGCAGCTTCCAGTACCTAAAGGGGGCTGGAGAAAGTACCTAAAGACAGCTGGAGAGAGGCTTTTCATAAGGACAAGGGAAAATGGCTGAAAGAGGGTAGATTCAGATTAGACATAAGAATTCTTCACTATGAGGCTGGTGAGACTGGAACAGGGTGCCCCAAGAAGTTGTGGCTTCCCCATCCCTGGAAATGTTCAAGACCTGGTGGGACAGGGCTTGGTACAATCTGGTCTAGTGGAAGGTGCCCTTGTCCACGGCAGGTGGGGTGAAACTACATGATTTCTAATGTTCCTTCCAACAAAAGCCATTCTATGATAATAAAAATAGAATATTGATATTCCCATAGGAGATTGCTCCTTCATGATCAAAACATTACACCATATATCACAGTATGTAACACTAGCTTATACTGACTTTTTATTAGCATAACACTGTTAAAAATGTCAGAATAAAAATAAAACCCAAACTAATTGTTTTTATGACATTACAAAAAACCCAAAAACTTTAAAAATCTAAATTCATTACAAAGTATATTTTACATTAAAATGTAAAATCAGTAGCAGTACAATATAAAGCACTGTACATGCTATCTCCTCCTATTTTCATATCCAACTTCCTACACTTGCAAACTGCACTGATATTTTACACTTGAAGCAAATAGGACTGTATTGAACAGTTTCTTTGCTATTCACATGAACCTGTCATGGGAATAGCAGACTTTGGATTGAAGGTATCAGCCAGTGACAGCCTGGAACTCACTGATGTGATCTGAAGGATTTTGATGACTCCAATGGGAAATGTGGGACATTTGTGCCTTAGGTTACTTCCCACACAGAAAAGCATAGTTAACCTCTGATACCAGTCCCTAGAAAACAGATTTCATACTGCATGTTCCTTCACTCAATAAGAGAGACTGTCTGCAAAGAGAAAATAAATAAAATAAAGTAAAATAAAATAAAATAAAATAAATATCACAGTGCTGACTTGCACAGAAATACTGGGAGGGTGCTTGACACAATGCTGCCAGAAAGCAACATCCAGATTTCTAACAGTCACTATAGTGTGTTGACAGAATGCCTCTCCATATGAAGGCATCTGCTTACAGATACAAATGCACAAGTTTGAGCCTTCCTTCAGATCCACATACAACTCCCATGCTGCTGAGTGTTTCCATGGAAAAATGCAGCAGTAACTCATGCTTAAAACTGAAGGCAAGCGTTTGCAGTTTTAGACACCTCATTCTGCCATGTACCACTGACTACAAGAAACCCACAAATTTTTCCACTCTTATCTTAGAATGAAGATTTTCTTCAATTTCTCTCTGCTGAAAAACTATAAATTCCTTAGATCCTAATGAATGAATTCAGTATTATAAAATTCACAAGCACTTATAACAGCAATTTTTAAATTGATTAAATAGTACATTAAAAAGACAAACTTTACACAATTTTTCCCAAAAGAAAATGGTGAGAATAAGGAGTAATTTTACTAACCATGTGTGCCCACAGAGGCTAGAATGCCACAGGTTTCAAAAATGTTGTTTGAAGCATTTTAAAGTGTCTTACTTACCGAAGAACTATCGAGTAAGTCATCCTTCTTTTCAGATTTTTGTTTCTTATTTTTTTTCTTTTCTTTCTTAGTTTTTTTTGAATGCTTATCCTTTTTCTTCTTTTTCTGCACAGAATGTTCCTACAAGTAAATATTTGTAAACAAGTAAGCCACCCAGATGAAAGAAAATCAGCTTGCCCAGAGAAGCTGACCCATCCCTGGAAGTGCTCAAGGCCAGGTTGGATGTGGCTTTGAGCAAAGTGTCCCTGCCCATTGCAGGGGTTTGGAACTAGATGATCTTTAAGATCCCTTCCAGCTCAAACCATTCATCCTAAACACGAGTGACATGAAGACAGTAAACTTCTGTTCTTCATTCTGAGAAGTCTTCTGTTCTTACAACCCTGTGAACTGCATATGATATGACAGAGTGAACTTCTGATTTTCTCTTTGAAAAAAATTCTCCAGGCAACTACTCCATTGCAAAGCACAGTTCACTACCTGTTAATTTGAGAAGTTAGCAAACCTGCCTTAGTGCACATTCACCTTTGAAAGTATCTCAGCCAGTGCAAAACTTGGAACTTCCATATAAATACTCTCAAGGACGATGCAAGTATAAAAGAATTAGCATTTGGGGCTGCAGAATGTTCTTTCCTTTCTGAAAAGAACATTATGGAGCTAATGACCAGAAACACTTTTGCACTACTTCTGAAAAAAAATAATACTCGCTGCAGAGAGTTTCAGTTCCTGAAAAGGATTTTTATAAACCACATAAATAACAAACTTTACAGCCTCAGAAGCCCCCTCAATTACTTTCAGCAGAAACATGACTTTCTCAAGCAACTTTAATGCTGAATATAACTTGCCATTAGAAAACTCTTTATCCCAATAATCACATCTGATTAAACAGGAGAAAAGCTACTTTTTATTACTACAACCCTAATTTTGTGTGAGAAGTCTTGCAAGATTGAGCTTGCTTTTGACTTTTGTTTGTTTGTGGTGCTGTTTGTTTGCAGGGGGGGTTTAATAACTAAAGTCAGAGCAAAAACTAAAGACGCAGTTTGTTTTTCACCCCCAAAGTCCAAGTTTTACCAAAAAGTGTGTTCAATCGTAAGCCAAAAAATCACATGCAATTTTAAAAAGACCAATATTTAAAACAAACAAACAACATCTGAGGAGATTAGACAACCAGTTGAAGTCTTTCCTCCAGGTCAGCTATTAGCTGTCTGCAATAGACTCTAGATGCAAGGCTGTGCACTGCACAAGACAGTTGCCTCCCTGCCACAGGCCAGTCTTCTCTTTTTGACACAGCCAAGAAGGAAACCTGCAGCTTTTATATCCATAGAAAACAAGGCTTGCAGGAAGATGACCAGTACACTGTAAGGGTTCAATGAACAGCAATGCATGCTAAAAAGTAAGTTAAAAAAGGAAAAAAAAAAATCAAACAAAACATCTATGCCCAAACAAAGCACCGTTTTAAACCCTCATCATCTACTTTCTTAGAAGCTCCGGGTGATAAGATAATGCACTGAAATGCAAGCAAGGCTGCTACCCAAATGTCTTCATTTTGAAAGAAGGGACTTTGAAGAAGGGGGAAAAAATACACACCAAAAAAACCACCCAAAAGTTTCAGCTCAAAAAAAGAGGCCAAGACACGGACTTCCACCTCTAGAATGAAGCTGAGAATCTACAAGGGTGAATACTAAAGTTTAACATTCAAAAGGCAGGGATTAAGAAAGAATAAGTTAAGAGCACATTGGGAAATTTATTCCAATATCAGAACAGTTTTCCCGTTTATAAATAAAGAAAACAACAAAAGAATAAGCAGGACCTTAATTCAGTGAGTGAAATAGTAGTTGAGCATAATGTAGGGTCACCAAAACCACACAGGACTCCAAAAAAAACAGGTGTTTCCTGCTACCTCCCCATGATCCAGAGAGCTCACTGGCTGACTCTGGCCACCCTAACACATCTGTCCATCTGGGACAACACCCTTCAAAGTTCATGTGGAAATCACTGACTGATATTCTCTGTTCTAGTCCATACAGTTGACAATGGCCCTTCTGTCTTAAAAAATACATTCTTGTGACTAAAATTAGGTAACTGAGCATGACACATTCATGTGCAAGTGAAAGGTCGTAACCCTCACAAAATGCCTACTAGTCACATATACACAAAGCCTAAGCTTATAACTGCACAGAGATGAAACAGTGGAGATAAAGGGATCTTGAACATAGCTCTAGATGGGAAAATGCAACAAAAACAAACTCCAAAAATGCTTGCTTCGCAAGTAAACGCAAAGCACATTGCCAGGAGTTACACTGGGTAAAGGGCAGGCTTTCATTGCATACTGCAATACTCCATTTCACTTCTGGTTGAAAAAGACTTGCAGATGGATCAAACAGTTCCCTTCCACCCCTTTAGCAGTTCTTGGGTATACATATCTATTTACACTTTAAATAAAGGCCAAACTCAGCTTGTCAATATGTCTACAACTGATCTGCTCTTTGCCTGCCTAGGAAGATCTAGGCTTTTATCTTTCTCTACAATAACAGGAATTTTTTTTTTTTAATTACTATTTCCTTCCTGTTACTAAAGTTACAAATATATATTGGATAAAATGAAATTAACATTATAAATAAGGTAGAAAAGAAGATGTTATATCTTTTATTAGATCTAAGAATACACAAAATAGGCAAGTATTTAGGTAATTGAGATACATGATCCTAATAAAAGAGGTGTATCATCAGTTTGGCTGAAGTATACAAACACATATTCAGAACACAGAATGATAAGAAATCATCATCAAACTGCAGCCTATTGTCTCCTGAATAGCAAATGAAACAGGACTGGGCAAGATGAATCTTTAGTGGCAATACCACCAGATTGTTAAAGACGGACACAAAAGCATTAGGTTAAAATTTGTTTCTTCTTAGACAAAAATACAAAGTATAAAAGACTCCTAACAATATCTGTATGCAATTTTTTTTTAAAGCTGCCTAGATATTTTAAAAGGTGAAAGAAGCTGTATTTTCACCTAAATTATCACTTATACATGAGACTAGAAAGTTATCAGCGATACTGATCCTTTCTATCTCTAAAACCTATCTAGCTCCCTCTACCATCAAACTGCAATATTCATTTGTTACTGTAGTGAATACTTTGCCCTCACACACACACGGAGTTATTTCAAGGGGGGAAGGGAGGAAAATCTGTACACATTACTAGCTTCAAACCTTACCTTTCTATTCTATTTGTCTTTTATGACACATTACTAGCTTCAAACCTTACCTTTCTATTCTATTTGTCTTTTATGACACAGGGCTTGCTAGCATCTTACGCTGAAAAGGAATTAAAACTAGTTAAGTCCCCTGTCAGATTTACTGGTTTATGCTATGAAGGCCAACTCTCATAGTTTCACATCTCTCAACCCACAGGAGCTTAAGAATTTAATTCACATTAAGGCTCATTAACACTTTATGATACCACAAAAATATCCAACAAACTGCTCAATGGCTACCTGCCACTGAAGGCCAGGGCTCCGTTCCCATAGCTCTCCTCTCCACACTCCCCCTCCTGTGTGTTCCCACCACCTTGCCTGCACCAGCCTGTCACTGTACTCCAGCCTCAGGGGAAGCCACTTCAAGGACCACCCCGACACAGTGAATCCCCCAAAAATAGGGTGCAGCCTCCTGCAGATCAAGCGTTTAAGCTACCCCTCTGGAAAGGTCATCAAGGCTGCTAGTTTAAACACAAGGATCAAGGGAGAAAATGTGAACTTCAGGGTGGAAGAAGCACAGGGAAAAAACTCATTTTAGCAACAGCTTACTGTTAGACAAGTTCAAAAGATCTAACACCTGATGGCAGTCAGACATCAACAGAAGGCACACAAAATTTAAACAATTAGCTTTTCTTTCTAATTTCAGGATCAATTCCCATCCTATCATACAATCCATTCTACTCATTTACCAGCTCAGCTACAAGAAAGGTTGCTGTGGCCTGCATTACCCTCCCAGCTTCCATCGCCCCAAAGCTTAGGGCCAGAAGCTCTGGTTACATGAGTGCTTATCTTCAGGATAAGCATACTCTTCCTTGCAGTTTTGATGCTTTTATATCAATTCTCTCAGTAACACACTTATTTTTGTGAATGCTTAGACTGTTTTTCTACCCTCAATATTCCCATTATTGTTACATCCATGAAGGAGGATAGGAGTGGCAATACAAGTAAGGGCTTAGCTTCCACCTGAATCACAATAGAGTCCTGACTGTACCTACACCTCCTCCATACACAGCTGTGCCACCACTGTCATTTTCACCTGCCAAAAGGCACAGAACACAGGTCACTGAAAAGATCACCGCTTAAATTACTTAAGCTTCTTGCGACAAATAATCATTAAAGAACAGTCAGACGAGTAGACTGTAGGAGATGTCAGCCTTCAGTCAGAAACATCTGGAAGTCAGTAACTGTTTCTGCTGGTACACCTGCAGACACAACAGATAAATAGATACACTATGATAGCTACTACTGCTAGGAAACTGTAGACAGACACTTCACATTAATGTAGGATGTCTCCACTCCTGTGGCAGCAGAAACTGTAGTGGAAGGACTCACAGAAGATAACAGTGAAGACATGTCTTCATCACTTACCTTCTAAAATTACCTATCTTTTAAACCAAAGGTGTTGCTTACAAAAATGCATACAGAGGTGTTCTGTCGGAAGTCTGAAAACCTGCAGTATTCACTTCTCAGGGCTGTTACTCTCCTAACATCACTCAAAGATATGAGTATAGTAATACTAACATGCTTATTCCCTTTGACAGAGAGAGTCAAGGATGTAACACTTCATAAAGGATTTAAAAGGGAAAGAACAAAAAGGAAGGTGCTTAGTATTGCAGCACAGAAGCAATTTCCACAAATACCAGCTCTATAACCTTTACCAGTGATATATTTTGCTACTAATTTCTGTATTTTCCACTGAAAACTGAAGTGTAAAATACTGACAAAGCATTCCATCACCTAGGCAAAACTGATCACTGCATCAGCCCAATGGTTAGGCTTTTACAAGGAAATACCTGACAAGTACTTCACCAGGAAAACATGCGGACTTCACAGCTTGTTTAGAGTTCAAATACAGTGAACTCAGTGATATTGATACACTTTGTTGTTTGGGGTTTTTTTTATTTTATGTTGTATTTTCAAAGAAAATAAATCAAAACATGTAAACCAACAATAAAGGAAAAGGTCTAAGTCAAAGGCATCAAACAAGATGTTTCAAAAAATAATGGGCTTGCAGATCTCTAATCAATTTTTTTCAGAAACCTAAATAAGTAAAACTAAACACACAGTTTCTTGTTTGTGCAATGATCCTGTTCCAAGATATCATTTCATTTACATTGTTTCAAGAATATATTTTATTCATTTGAAATACTGAGTGAGGTCTTATCTACCTACACTCAGCTTTTTCTTCTTTAAATCAGTAAGTACCGCTATCAGGAAAAACTTGTAATCTATCAGTAATCCCTAACAAATAAAGGTGGGATCTGCTGCACAAGCAATGGTCAAATCACATCACTCTCAGAGGCCAAAGAGTGAAAAATCTCAAGTGGAAAACACTTGAGTGAAAGCGATGTGAAAACCAACAAGTAACAGAAGAGCAACACCAAAGGAGAAAAATACATCATAGCACAGATGCAAAAATAATTCAAAATTGAATTATAAGGGGTTATTTTTAATTAAAAGCATTCATGTCTAGGAAAAGCACACATCTGTGCACTTCCCAAAACACCCAGCAAATTATTTTCTTGTTCTAAACTTGCAAACTAAAACAGTAGTGTCATGAGCTACTGCACTCATCAAAACAAGACTCTATTTCTAGAGCTTAATGGCAATTTACATATCAACACCTAATTATTTGATTACTAATCATTATCATAAACATTACCAGCTGCTGGGTTCTACCAGTGCAGTTGGGAGGGCAGAGGATATAAATAAAAGAATATGTTCCCAAAATGTAAAAGAGAAATCTCAATAAATGAGTTGGGGGGTATTTTAGTTCTTCAAAAGTGGAAGATCATAACTGGTAAAAAACATGACTAGTAAATAAAACAAAAAGAAGCAACTCCGTTCAGCTTGTTTTAAAGGTAAAAGATGCTAAATAAATCTATTTCTATAACTGTTTCAAAATCTACTATATATTTAATCTCTTGATTATTGTGGGTATGGAATCTGCAAGCGTGATCTAATCCGATTCTTCTGTGGGTGACTGGGGAAGAATTACTTCTGAAGAGATAAAGAAGGTTCTCTCAGACTCCTCACTGTCCTACGTATCAAGGACACAGTTAAAGTGCTCCCTTTTATCTTATGCCCCAAATATACACTCTATAGAACAGAAGACAGACTAATAATTTCCAATATTTTATAATAAAAAGGTCCCTTAAGGCGATTTTGTTGAACATCTCATCTTTCCAGAAACACAAGTGCGAAAGTCAGTAATTTCTGCAAACTTCTTGGATCATCAGAAGCAAAGACCTATGCAGCTTCCCAAGCGTCTCTCCCAAAGCAAAAAGCAGGAGCTTCCAAGACTGTAAGCACCAAATAACTGTCTTGGCGACGTTAGCCACATATGAAAAGTCCCTGCACTTCTCTTTTTTTGCCTTTGCAAGCAAGATGATCAAAAGGCACAGAGATAAAGCCTTGCAGTAGTTTTCTCCCAGTTCTGTTAACCACTATAGCAGCAGGCAGTCTAATCATAATCAAAGTAACCTAAGCAAAGCAGAGAAAAACAATACACTTAAGACATTAACCCATTCTCACTTACTGATGTTATCGGTAATATACATATTTTAATGAACAAATTAACATCTTTAGGAGTTCATAAACTTTAGAAATAGTCTATTTTCTTCAAATGAGGACTGGTTTTCCTTCTTCAGGAAGAAGTAGGGAAGAAAAACCCCCTACCAATATATTTCCAAGTTTTCTCCTGCGTAAGAGTTCAAGCAGAGTACCCTCAAGGGGAGGTTGTTTGCATTTTACTGCTTTCTTCTTTTTCTGAATGCAGAGAGGAAAAGACAGATTTTCATGCCTGCTTGTGTTCAGAACATAAAAAGCAAAAATGGAGTTCAAACTTAGCTAAGTACTGACTATTGCTAACTGCGTGATACTTAACCGGGATATCAATTACTTAAGCTAAATACAGAAGATTTAACCACTTTATCAAAGCTGGTTTAAATGGTACTATGTCTGAACTATTAGTACATATTACATATATATCTATACCCTATATATTTATACATACTAAAAATATATATTCATCTGTAGGCCTTCCAAGTTACAGTGTCTTTCAACTTCAAGGAAGACAGAAATGTTATTCCATCAGCGAAAAGGTGGCAGCAAGTTAGCTCCAGTTCTGAAGAGCTGACAGCAGAGTATTGTAGTGCAGAGATGTGGCAACTACAACATCCTTATGCTTCCATGCTACAAAATTCTAAACTGATTTTGACAGAAATAACAGAGTAACTACACAAGAAGCCTTGGAAATGTTTTTATTTTACAGTTTTGTTCCTAAATTTCTCTATCAGCCAAAATAGGGATAAAGGAAACACTATAGCCTCCTTTATCCCCCATGGACTTAAATAGTCCGTGTAGGGCTTAATACACTCTTTTGCTAACACATTCTAAAACTCCGGTGCAGAAATGGGGGCAGGAGGGAAACTACCAACCTTCAACATGTCCTTTCCTTACTTCAAATTTCAGTTCCTACTGCAAGACAAAGAAACAGTTGAAGAACACATATATGATTGAAAAATGGATGACCCAGGGAATTACAGACCAGTCAGTCTCACCTCTGTGCCTGGCAAAATGTCAGAGCAGATTCTTCTGGAAGGCATGCTAAGGCACATGAAAATCAACAAGGTGCTTGGTGACAGCTAGCATGGCTTCACTAAGGGGAAATCCTGCCTGACCAATTTGGTGGCCTTCTATGATGGGGTTACAGAACTGATGGACAGGGGTTGATGTCATCTACCTGGACTTGGGCAAAGTGTTCAACACTGTCCCACACAACCTCCTTGTCTCTAAATTGGAGAGACATCAATTTGATGGATGGACCACTTGGTGGATAAAGAACTGGCTGGATGGCCACACGCAAAGAGTTGTGGTCAATGGCTCAATGTCCAGCTGGAGACCAGTAACGAGTGGTGTCCCTCAGGGATCGGAGTTGGGACCGGTCTTGTTTAACATCTTCGTCACTGACATGGACAGTGGGATTGAGTGCGCCCTCAGCAAGTTTGCCGATGACACCAAGCTGTGTGGTTTGGTTGATATGCTGGAGGGAAGGAATGCCATCCAGAGGGACCTCGACACACTTGTGAGGTGGGCTGATGCCAACCTTATGAAGTTTAACCATGCCAAGTGCAAGGTCCTACAACTGGGTCGGAGCAATCCCAGGCACAGCTACAGGTTGGGGAGAGAAGAGATTCAGAGCAGCCCTGCTGAGAAGGACTTGGGGGTGTTGGTTGATGAGAAAATGAACATGATCAGGCAGTGTGCACTCGCAGCCCAGAAAGCCAACCGTATCCTGGGCTGCATCAAAAGGAGCGTGACCAGCAGGTCGAAGGAGGTGATCCTGCCCCTTTACTCTGCTCTTGTAAGACCTCACTTGGAATACTGTGTGCAGTTCTGGTGTCCTCAACATAAAAAGGACAAGGAGCTGATGGAAGAAGTCCAGAGGAGGTCACAAGGATGATCAGGGGACTGGAGCACCTCCCATATGAAGACAGGCTGAGAAAGTTGGGGCTGTTTAGCCTGGAGAAGGCTGCGTGAAGACCTCATAGCAGCCTTCCAGTATCTGAAAGGGGCTTATAGGGATGCTGGGGAGGGACTCTTCATTCGGGACTGTAGTGATAGGATAAGGGGTAATGGGTTAAAACTTAAACAGGGGAAGTTTAGATTGGATATGAGGAAGAAGTTCTTTACTGTAAGGGTGGTGAGGCACTGGAATGGGCTGCCCAAGGAAGTTGTGAATGCTTCATCCTTGGTGGTGTTCAAGACCAGATTGGATGAAGCCTTGCGCTAGATGGTTTAGTGTGAGGTGTCCCTGCCCATGGCAGGCAGGGTTGGAACTAGATGATCTTAAGGTCCTTTCCATCCTTAACTATTCTATGATGATAAAGACAACAGTGCCATGAGCAATAACAACAAAAAAAGCCCTGATCCTTACAGCACTTTTCAGTGCTACTCAATGCACCCAAGAGAATCCCTGGAAGTCATGGAGTCTGACTTAGCTTTAGGTTGCTTAGAAGTAGAAAGATAATACCATGGAAAAGTAACAGAGACTCATAGAGTGCACACTTTCAGTAAGAGGCTAAAAAGTAATACTGAGTAAGTTTCTCACTGACAGGCTGAGAGAGCTGGGGTGGTACAGCCTGGAGAAGGCTCCAAGGAGACCTCAGAGCAGCCTTCCAGTAACTAAAGCAGACTTACAAGAAAGCTGGAGAGGAACTTTTTATAAAAGCAAGTAGGGATAGGATGAGGGGGAATGGATTTAAACTGACAGGGGGAAGATTTAGATTAGATACTGGAATTAAGTTATTTTCTGTGAGGGTGCTGAGACACTGGCACAAGTTTCCCAGAGAAGCTGTGGCTGACCCATCCCTGGTAGTGTTCAAGGCCAGGTCGGATAGGGCTTTAAGCAACTTGGTCTAGTGGAAGGTGGCCCTGCACACAGCAAGCGGTTGGAACTGGATGAGCTTTAAGGTCCCTTCGAACACAAACCATTATATGATATAAGGATACAGGGACAAAGCACCTCTAATGATTAAATCCCATAGAAAACCATGTCACTGCCTCAAGATCCTTTCCAACACTGTACAAAAAAAAAAAAAAAAAAAAAAACACACCTGTAAAACCACAGTACCTGATATTTCACAAATTTTACTCCATCACACTTCCTTGTATTGAATTTCTCAGTGCTCTGTCATTCTCAGAACTTCACACACTAGTATCCCAACTCAAAAATGTTTAGTAATATTCAGAGAAGCTTATGAAAGTGGATACAGGGTTAAACCCAAAGTGAGATATCATCTCCAAAATATGCCTGTATCCTCCAGCAATTTGATGCTCAGCAGCTTTTCAAACAGTAACTTTTAACATATATTTTTTAACTTTTAGCTTATTCTTGTTTGTATAAACCTGAAGTGTCAGTATTTGCAACACGCCGGACAAGTTCACTGTGCATCATCTGAAAGTGCATTTATTTCATCTGCTCTAAGCTGGCCACCTACAAATTCCTTACTATGATCTAGTTCTTGTGTTGAAAGAGACAGCAGAGAGCAACTCCCTATTCCTTCTCCGTAATACTTATGATTTTACACAACTCATATTAACTTTTTTCAGCCTATTTTTCCCCCAGCCTAAAAACTTTAGTTTCCAGGACAGTCTGTACCAAGATCATTTCTGGCACCTTTCTTCCCACCTTCTCAAGGCTGCTGTGTTCTCCTTGCAACGCTGGTACATGGACTGCATATGCTATTTGATATTATGCAAAAATCAGTAATATATCTGTGTAACCATTTCCTTTGTTCTTTGTTTCTTTCCCAGTAACTTCTAACACTTGATTAGCTCTTGTCTGAGCAATGATGTAGCATACTTATGCAGCTATTTACTCCCCAGGTCTTAGCCTTGAGGGGTAAAAGTCAACTCTGAGCCTACTGCTATATATAGAAAATTAGGGCTGCCTTCTTCCAGGAAATTAGGCTTCTGCATTTGGTTTTATTTAGTATCATACAAAAGTTGCAGATGTGGTTTTAAGATTTCCACTGGGAGTAATCTGTATTCACGGCATTTTAAAAATATGCCAAACAATACAATGATGGTCTGTTTCTTGTTCAAAGAAAAAGAAAATCACAAAATTCAACACAGCTCCCATATATATACATTGTAATAAAGCAAATCCTATTGATAAAAAAACAAGCAAACAAATCACACCACACCAGACTTAGTTTCATCCTAACACCTCCAAACCAGTTTTTAAATATTCTTTAACAAGGCTGATGAGCAGCATCTAAACCTGCAAGAATGTATTAACACTGAGAGTTAGGACCTATGAAGCCATATTACCATCAAAGAGCTCTTGAAACATAACCTAACAGGAAGAAGTGTAGCCCCCACACTCAAGATACCATGCTTTCTAGTAGCAACTCAACTCTGCCAGCACCAACCTTCACCCTTTTCCTGGCACAGCCTCTGCATGAACAAGTGCTCTCAACCCCAACTTCAACCTTTTCTCTATGAGAGTAGCTCTGGTTCATTGTTGCAGTGTTTCTCCAACATACTGTCACCAAACCTCCTTTCTCACGTTTATTGTCTCCCCAAATTGAGACCTACCTAAACACGATGAGAGGTTAAATGCAAATTGATTGCCTTTTCCATAGATTGCAGCATATTTTATACCACAATCCAGTTACTATTAAATCATCACAAAAGTGTTTAATGCTACATCTTTTATTGCAAATTAAAGTACTTTAGAGATAGTAAGAAAAAAAAATCCACAGATATTTGGAAAGAGGAAGTTATACCAAAATTTTTAAATAACATCCTCAATGAACATTTTTGTTTTATGTTAAGCTGTTCATGCAAATAGAAGCAAACAAGAAAAGAGGAAAATGGTTATTTAATAAACTACTCAACTTCTGACACTGTGAAAAGGTTTTAAAAAAGCAACCATTTATCAATGTTTTTTACTCAGGCTGTCATAAGTGGGATCCCAAAGGATCAATACTGGGCCCCACACTGCTCAACATCTTCATAAATGATCTGGATGATGGGACTGAAAGCAGCCTCACCAAGTTTGCTAATGACACTGAACTGGGTGGCAAGGTGGACACATCAAAAGGGCGAGACCTCTTACAGGCATATTGATAGAGGCTGAAGAATGGGCTACCAAGAACAGTACAAAGTTTAACGAAGACAAGTGCAAGGTCCTGCATCATGGATGACATAACCAAAGAGCACAGTCCAGGTTCAGATCTGTGTGGCTGAGAAGCAGCCTTGCTGAAAGTAGCTTGGGGTCCAGGAGGACTACAAGCTGCACAGGGGTCAGCAGCATGCCATTGCAGCAATAAAGGAAAATCCAATCCTGAGCTGCATCTGCAGAGGCATCACTAACAGAGATAAGAGATGCGAACTTCCCACTCTGGTCAGTACTTGTCAGGCCATGCCTGGAGTACTGTGTCCAGCGCTGGTCCCCACTACTGAAGAAAGACTTGGGCAGGCTGGTTTGAGTCCAAAGGAGAGCCATGAAGATCATCAAGGGGCTGGAGAACCTGCCCTATGAGGAAAGGCTGAAAGAGGTAGGTCTTCTCTCCCTGGAGAAGAGGCATCTAAGAGGGGGACCTCATCACAGTATTCCAGTACTTAAAGGCAGTTATAAGGAGGAAGGAGGCTCTCTCTTCACAAGGAGGAAGCCACATGAAGATCACAAGGATTAAAATCCCATCACTGGAGATTTTCAAGATGCAATTGCACAGAGCACTAGATAATCTCATCTAGGGTCCCCTTTCCACAATGTGTCTGACCCAGTGATCCTCAGAGGTCCTTCCAACCAGGGTTGTTCTATGATTCTAAGAGAGTTGCAATGCCCCAGACAGCTTGCTGTACAAGTGGCACCAACTGAGAAGAAAAGGCACCAACTGGAAGCAAAAAGTATGTAGGATGCCATTATCCTACTTAAGAGTATTCTCTGAACATCCAAGAGATTGAACTGAGCAAAGGAGCACTCTTAAATGTATCATACAGCAGTTCACATAGAGCAAAAGACATCTTAAAAACAACAACAAACTTCTGCAGGATAGTATTATTAAGTTAGAGAAATTTCCCTTCATCTGCTTGTCAAAAAGGGGGAAGCACAGTACAGCAGGATCACCCCACACTTCTGAAGTCACTGAAGGGAAGTTCTATTGTCAGGAAATGGTTCTACAACTGTGCAATCCTGTGTCTTCCTGCGTTGCCTTGAGAAAAGCCACCACTACCACGTAAGCCTCAGACTGTTCAGGCCATTTTGCCATTGCTTTTTTTCTGAAAATATCTTTGCCCAGTAAAATCTGGTTGCTGCTTACTTTGGCCTTCTTCACTCAAAACACCATCAGCAAAACCTCATACTTTTTCCATAGCCTGTCCTTCTCTTACACTTTCTTTCCATATAGTTCCACTCCTTAAACTTCAAAACAAGTCACGTCATCTAACTGATGTGCCATTTCCTATATTATCATTCATTTTACCTATGAGTACCAAACAGGGCATATAGTCAGATTTTAAATACAATGCACCAGGGTTAGCACAAGTCTCCAAGTCACCACAACTCTACCAACAAAGCACTTCTCAGAGAGGGCCTCCCAATTCTTGTCTAACTCTACAGCAACATATAACCAAGCAACATTCCGCTCCACAAAACCCAGCTGTCCCAGTTCTGTTCCAAGTTACTACTACTCCATGACTGAAGAGCTGTAATGGAGGGATGCTGACTCCTTAGAAAAGACAGACCTGGACGACAAGGAGGACAATTTACCTTTTATGCCTCGTTTAAGGAAAGACTGAGAGCTGGGGCTGTTCAGCCTACAGCAGAGAAGGCTGGGCAGTGGGGATGGTGTCCTCAATATATATACAAATATCTGAAGAGAGGGTGTAAGGAAGATCGACCCTGGCTCTTTCCAAAGGTGTAAGCACAGAAACACACAGTAAGTAAAACACCACGCGGATCAGTATCACTACAAGTGGCAAAACACATTAACTTGGGTTAACTCAAAACTAAATTCCCGTTGCTCTCTGCCGCCCGCGGTATCGCAGCCCAGCTCCGGTGAGGCAGAAGGGGCTCTGCCCAGGGCGTCCCCTCCGCCAGCTGCCGATGCGGGCTGAAGGCAGCGGCCTGCGCAAGCCGAGACCGCCCCATCCCCGGCCTGGGGGAGGTGGCACCCGGGGAAGGGTCGTGCCGTGCCCCCACCTTTGCCCGCTGCTCCCTGTGCGCCGCCGGGCTCTGCTCGCTCTCACACCCGGACGCCATCGCTGCTCCACACCGGAAACCAACCGCCGTGCAGCAACCCCGCCGTACAGCGAAGCCGCAAAACTGTCGTAAACGGCGTTCCGGACAACGGCGGGGCGGCAGCGGCTGAGGCGGCGGAGCCATTGCCCATGCAGGCTTCGGCAGTGGCCGGCTCCAGCGCTGTCGGTCCCATGGCACAGTTTCCCCAACTTCCATCACAGCTTCAGTACCAAAGGTAGCTTGCGGAGGGTATCACGGCCTCGCAGGTTAAGGTCACAGCAGGTACCGTGTACCCTAGTACCCTACGCATCTGCGGGGATGTGCCCGGGGCGGGGAGGAGGGGAATTCAAAGTCACCTTTAAGCACTTGTAAGTTGCAGTTGGCTAACAGTGTTTTTGACAAAGCTGCTGTATCTCGGGTGAAGCAAATGTTTATCTGAGACATGGTTTCTTTGGGATTAGATCAGAGCATTATTAATCTGTCTGACACCAAATGTGTTCACAGTTGGCAAGAAATTATTCCCGTAAAGGTCTAGCAAGTGCTTGGGTAATTTGTTAGCTGTTTGCATGGACAGTATGCAAACAACGACAGTGTGTTTGCAAAGGGATAATGGTAATTTGATCATCATTTCCATGGCGGTATTAAATATGTAAATTGCATTTGCATTTTTGATCAATTTATGCTATGACAGTTATCATCTCAAGAAAAACCTGCTGTAGATCACCACTAGGTAGAGCATGATAACTGATGGAGCTTCGTAGTCACCAGTTGGAGAAGCAGCATGTGAAGCCCCTTTGGGGAGCCATTTACAAAGCAAACAGATATAAAAGACATTCCAGTAGGACTGACTAATGCTATGCTGTCCTTAGCTATATGCAGCATTTGGTGTTATTCTTAATATTTGTAACCTTCCACATCTCTAATAAGGCAGTACTGTAAATTTTCATTTAAAAGCACATTTCCAGTACTCCTGGTTTTAGGAGATAAACCATAATGCAGGTACACTGTAGAATCTCAAAAAATGAAGAACAGTAAAACCCAGAATGCTATTTTATAAACATGATCATCTGCTGTTGGGGGTTTTGAGCCCTGACTTTGATTTTGAAGTCAGCAAGTAGGGAAAGGGTGACAGAATTTAATACTATTTCCTCTCCTCCTCCAAGAGGAGGATTTTCTCAGATGAAGCAGGCAGATCTGAAAGTTTAGTCTTATTCCGTTCAAAATCTTACTATGTATGAGAGTTCCTCACATGCTCAGAAATCTCCAGTGAGCCTAAGAACAAGTCCTTGGTATACCAATTTTAATGGTCAGCTGGGCACCTCTGTTCAGTTATCTCATTGTCAGTGCCAACATTAAACATACTAATAAAACAGCCATGCTTCAGAGACACTGATCTCTGCTGAACTCCAGCAGGGAGGCACTGACCTTGCAGAGTCAGTTATGGTTTCCTATTTAATGGCAGATTTTACACTTCCTCTGAAAGAAGCTGGTGACTCTCCAACTGACCTGTGTTACAAACCTGCTGCTAACCTTCACTGCTTGCCTTCAGCACTCTGTAACCAAATACACTTGACCAGCCTCTATCAATGTCTTTATAAGATGTCTCACCCTTCTGACATGTCCACCTTACCACCCAGTTTGGTGTCATCAGCAGACTTGGTGAGGCTGCTTTCAGTCTCATCATCCAGATCACTTACAAAGATGTTGAGCAGCATGGGGCCCAGTATTGATCACCAGGGACCCCACTTGCGGCAGCCTTAGTAAAAAACATTGTGTCTGAAGTTAGTGCCATAAAATGGTAGAACACCTTACTCAAAAAATCAATGCAGTGACAATATCTGGGTTATTAGTTGGTCATGCCTGAATTGTGCAGTGAGTACCTGAGCTGAAAAAAAAACCAGCTTTCTGCTGTCTGTCATAAAGAGTGCCCTGGCAGCAATAAAAAGCCCCCATGACATTGAGGATCCTGACAGCCTGCCTTGGAAGAGAGAGTTCAGCTTGCAATGAAAACAAATTATGAGAGTGCTGGATCGAAGAATGATTCACCCGTTTTTCCATGTTCAATAGCAAGTCATGTGTTGTCTGCCCCTAAGAGGGTTATTTTGTTAACTTGCTCAGCTACTCTAAAAGTGAGTGCTCTCTTCAGCTGTAGTTCAGCAGGCCAGGGGTATGGGGGTTAGAAACATCCATTTTCCTTCTCTCCACTTCAGCTTCAGAACTGTACTAAAGAGACTCTCAATTTTCAGTGACAAATACTACTAATAAATGTTTTGTGAGGAGGCTGTTCCACATGTGAAATGACAACTCATTCAGTTCATTTCTTGTGGGGCTTTTACATGCTCTGTGTTTCCTTTGAGAAGTCAAAACCAAAGACTTTCATCAGATAGGAAGCTGACAGCAGGGATAACACCCATCCTGTCCTTGATTTGCCCGATAGATGTAAGGAAGAGTTCTTTACTGTGAGGTTGGTGAGGCTCTGGAATGGGTTGCCCAAGGAAGTTGTGAATGCTCCATCTCTGGCAGTGTTCAAGGGAAGGCTGGGTGGAGTCTTGGGTGACATGGTCTAGTGTGAGGTGTCCCTGTCCATGGCAGGGGGATTGGAACTTGATGATCTTAAGGTCCTTTCCAACCCTAAGTATTCTATGATTCTGGTAACACACCATTTTAGAAATCATTTCTTTGAGGGAAATGTGTTCCTGCTCAACCTGGGAGGTCCAGAGGTGCACGTGTCAGGGAGTTTCAAATCAGCTGTTTTCAAAATGAGACATAAATACTGACTCAGATCCTGACTGGAAAAATTAAAACTCTGGGGCTTTGTCAGTCCTTATGCATCAGATGAATGCAGTAATAAACAGTCTTGGGCAGAGCTTCAATGTAGTGCAGTATGTTGCTTTTGGTTTTAATGTTTGCAGTGTTTGCTTTTGGTGAGATTAAAGCATAGTTTTGCTTTTTAAAGGTAGGTCACTTCCAGAAGCACGCTGTAGCCTAGTCCCACAGGTAGTTGTATCAGTCCATTATTTACAAGAGCAGCAATACCTTAAGATGAAATTACAGACACTGTACAGAGAAACCACAGCCTTTGGCTGCTCCAGAGACCTTGGGGCTGTCTTTTGCCCTTGTCTCCTGCTGTTGCTCAGTCCAATGCACGCTCACATAGGCAGCACCCAGCAAACTAAAGGAAGCTGCTGCAACAGTCCCCGTTTGACTCCACAGGTGAAGTATAATAGCACAGCTGTGGCCTGCAAGCTTGACTCCATGTCTTTCAGGTTTTGCAACACAAATGCAAGCAAACAGGAGCAGTGCCATAGACTGCAGAATTATGTTTATTTAACCTGCAAGATAGCAACAGAAAGAGACTAATCACAGTAATTCCTCTAACTCAAAACATACAAATAAGATAAATCTTCATAATCAACACTGATTCATTAAAAGGGATTGGTGCAAATGTGTTTCATTGCAGATCAGCTTCTAATTTACATCTTTGCCACATACAGCCTGAGAAATGTGCACAATAAATAAACATGCTTTTTTTTAAGTGCATTGTTAACAGCGCTGCCTCAGAAAGAAGAATTAGAGAGATTTTCTGTAAGACCAAGAAACAAAACTCAACCCCATGCTCAAAAAATATGCCTCCTATTCACTGACATAAGAACCATTCATGCGAGGCCAGGTTCGCTTTTAATGAATGGCGTCCTAAATCACTGCTTTCACTGAACATGTTTGCAATGCAGAATAAGGTGATATGGGCTAGGAATATCTTAGTATGCGTTTCAGTCTTTTTCCATTTAATTTTAATTGAATACAGACAATGTGATGCTCTGACTCCCTTAGAAACGTTGTTTGTCTGAGGCTTAAATTAATCTAGACCAGAAGGAGATCATATTACTTTGTGAGTAAGCAGAACACGAAATATTATGACGGTTTTCCTCTGGTACATGTGACACCAAGTCTAGCCCAGGGGCAGGATTCTTGCAGGCGACAGCTCTCTCTTGCCAGTGCCAGAGGTCTTAAACCAGACCACCTACCAGAGCCAGATGCCTTTTACTGCTCTGTGTGCAGCTCTCTGCAAATCCCAGTTCACAAAGGCCAGAGCACAGAATGCTGATACTGGAGGAGAGTCTAATTCATTTCTTGTTAATTAAAAACAATACCAGACTGGTTGGAGGACTCAAAAATACTTCCTGTGTTCTGAATATGGATACTAGTTTCCACTGTCTTTGCAGTAATTTAACTTCAAGATTTGAGAGGCAGCAATATGAAGGAAGACAGGGAGCCAGACATTTGGCTCAGGTGACATATATCCTCTCATTCTGGTGGTGTGGTGAGATGAGCTGCAAATAAAATATCTTCTGATCCTTCCTCAGAATATGGGATGCAGAATAAGGAAAGTGAGATGTGAAGTGAATTTCCTGAGCAAAAATCATCAGAGTAGCAATAAAAAGATGAGATAGGGAGCATTCCTCAAATAAATTATACTTTCTTGAAGGGCAAGACCCCTTCAAGAAAAGGATCATGCTAGAAACAAGCTTTTCTGCTAAATTAAAAACAGCATAAGGTTAGTTACCAGTCAGGCTATTTACTAAAGGGCTTTATGTCAAAATTTCCCAGCCTGAGATACATAAAAAGAACTTATTTTTCAGGAACCAAGAACTGATCCTAGAAAATCTGTGTAGACTTAAAGCTCAGTTGTTAAATTCATAGAGTAATTCCTTTATGTTCTGTGGAAGTCAGGTCTTTGGTCATGCTTGCTCCTCTGTGGATACTTAAGACAGAGAGAGGGTTCAAAGGCTCATCCAAAAAGTGAGCAGTATTTGGACAGTATTGAGGCTTGTGAGTAATCCACCGCCCAGAGGAGTGCAGACCTGGTGATAAGATGGCCTGTCCTTCAAGGACCCAGGGTTCACATCTCACATAATTCCTTCACACAGAGCCCTTCCCAGGATGGCCAATATCCTTTTAAAAGCCAGTGCTTGATTAAAGAAGTTCTATAAAAGGAGATGGTTAGAAGTAAAAAGATGCAGGTATGCAAAAGACTGCACAGATATAATGTCCTGCAGGGAGGAGCAAATAATCTGAAGAGGCTATTTGAATGGGAAATACAAAGTGCTAGGATTTTCAAGGAACTTAGGCATGGCATTACTTGTGAATCAAGGGATTATTTCAGTGTTGGTATGTCAGGAAATACGATGCAGGTGAGTTTAGAGGGCATGAGGCCAGAGAGAGGAAGCAATCATGAAGGTGCAAAGATGGACAGCACACACAAACAAGGCCTCAGAAAAGGATGTTGTGCACAGAAGATTGATTTGGAAAAAAAAGAAAAATAGCAGTTCTGCGTTGCTAGGCTTAGAGAGACCAAAAGAACACACCAAGACTATGCACTGTGCAAATCACTTCTGGAAACTAAGCAAGAGACAAGGACAAAAAAAAAAAAGAATGAACAACCCCTATTTCTCATAATTGCCATCTTTAACTAGAAGAATAAGGCAGTGTGAAAAGCTGAGGAGCTTTCAAAATGGAAAACTGAAGGCAAGATTTGCCTTCCAATAGCAGGAGTGCAGGATTCACTGTAATTGTTCTAACAAAGCTTTAGTTGTTGTCAGATTGCAACTTGAATGATCACTGACGAGAACTGCAGCATACTGTAAAGACTGTGTCTCCCTGAGATGAATGCTGTAGCAGTTCCTTGGCTGAAAGTTTATACTTTGAACTCATCTAAGAGTATAAGAAGTCTAACTTAAGGTCTGATGTGTAAGCAGTTCAGTGTGGTGAGAAACGTACCTCTCCATCTTCTGCTGTGCACAAGGCATCAAAGATGAACGAGCTGAGGAGAAAGGATGGCTCAGCAACAGACTCTGAGCTGTTTTTAATGTTAATAATGTCTAAACTCTGTCTAGGCTTCAGAATCACAATGTCAATTTTGTTCCAAATTCTGAACAAGATATCACATGAAGAGCACAAAATCATTTACAAAAATATATATTTCACACTAAATTATTCTACTGTCTTACGCTTTGGTTCGGTAGTTCCCCTTTCAATTGAGATTTCAGTAGGAATGTCAGACAAAGACATAACTAAGAATAAATACATTGGTATCATTGATTGTTGTGTTAGAAGACTGCAGCTTGTCTGCATACCAATGAGAATTAGTTTTGCGTTTGTGGATGAGACTACATCAAGTTAAGAAGAGAGAAACAATGGAAGACCTTATGGAGTATACTGGGAGGAGGGAAGGGAAAAAGGAGACAAAAAGGGAAAGAGGGATAAAAAGGTGGGGAAGGGGATGGAAAAGGAGGGGAGCAGGCCAAGCAGGAAGGCAGGCTCACTCAAGGATGTACACAAAGTGATTAGAAATGCAGGAAGCTCAGGGAGGAAAAGCTTCACAGGAGCAAGGGGGGGACAAGATTTCAAAACAAGAACAGATTACATTCTCAAAGGTAAAATGAAAGTCAGTGGAGATGAGGCTTCAAAACCTTGGCTAAGAATAAGTCTTAATTTTGCAACTGTCTGATAGGAGATGTACTGAATATTTTGCTGCTGACCTGGGCTTCAACATCAATAACTTTTCAAGTTAGATGATATGTCTTAGTCTAGAAATCTGTATCTGGTTTGTCAATGAGAGCAGTATTAGGCACTGGAAGAAGCTGTCTGCATTCAACAGGCATCTCTGTAGCAAGTATCTGGTGAGGAGGCAAGCGAGAGAAGGAACATCATTCATTTGTGGACACGTGAGATGTCAGGTGTGCACTTTCAGAACAGTTTGGACAAAGCCATTCAATTCCAGTTCTGCCCCAGGAGGACACACATCAGTTAATGCAGGGCAAGTTATTTGCATAATACATTAGGGTCCAAATGCTGCTGTCATCAGTGTAATCACTTCATATAAAGCACATTAGCACACATGAAAGAGATTTGCAATGATGAATGAAATGTCTTTCCCTCTTTTCTCCCCAATAAATTATAGAAAACTATAGTGACACACAGAAAGTGATAGTGACAAGAAATCCTCAACTGCAGCAGCAAAAAGTATGCACAAAACAAAGCACACTGGAGACAGTAACTATTAATCTTCTTTAGTATTTCTAGACAAATCTTTACTCTTTTCTTTGCAAATGGAAATTTTTTCTGTGATATTTACAGGCATAACATATCTGAACTGGAATTCTGAGACTGAAACTCATCCAGATTCTGTTAAATCTGAAAATCTTGTAACATACGGAAATATTATTACTTTAAATCTCTCATAATGCTTGGGATGGATTACCATCAGAGAATGGTTTGGGTTGGAAGGGACTCTAAAGCTCATCTAGTTCTAGCCCCCTGCCATGGGCAGGGACACCTTTCACTAGACCAGGTTGCTCCAAGCCCCGTCCAACCTGGCCTTGAACACTGCCAGGGATGGGGCAGCCACAGCTTCTCTGGGCATCTTGTGCTAGTGTCTCACCACTCTCACAGGGAAGAATTTCTTCCTCATATCTAATGTAAATCTTCCCTCTGTCAGTTTAAATCCATCCCCCTTGTCCTGTCACTACATGCCTTTGTAAAAAGTCCCTCTCCAGATCTTGTCTGCCCCTTTAAGTACAGAAGCCACCTCTTCTCCAGGCCAAACAAGCCCATCTCTCTCAACCTGTCTTCATAGCAGAAATGCTCCAATCTCTGATCATCTTTGTGGCTTCCTCTGGACTTGCTCCAACAGCTCCACGTCCATCAGGGGAACACTTTGTACAAATCAGAACATTTTCTGTATGCAGTGACAGCTGCATGACATTAATTTCTGGCACACAGCTCCCCAGACATGCTTATTGCCATTTATATAGCGTATGTCTGAGCTCTGCTAAGGAAAGATTTACCTATACAGCTGACTTTCAGAGGTTCTCTTCATCCTGTACACACACCAGCAGCTTCCTTTCACTCAGACTAAATGCTGTTTTTCTTACCTATATTCAGTATTTCTGACAGACATTTACTTTAATTGTTACCACTGGGATCATGCCATTTAACCAATCACTGTTAGTCTCCACCCTCTGCCGTCATGCTCTACTGATAGCATGCCATAGTTTCTATTCACCAAGTTCTTCTGTATAACATATTCTTACAATCTCTCTGCTTTTTCAGCTCCTGGAGGCTCAGAGATACCTTGATCAAATCATGAACCAGTCATAGCATGAACAGATGTGAGACACCTTGCTCTGTTCAGGCTGCAGATGAGCACCCTGTATGAGTAGCCAGGCCCGGTTTGGACACATTATGCAGGTGCAGTATAAATAGTGTCACTCTTCCCAAGAGATCCATTACTTTCAACATGAAGTACCACTGGCTTCTCTGTGCATTGGCATCAGTCTACCGATCTGTTTGTCAAACCCTCACTAAAATACTGCCCCTCTAAATAGGTATGCAATGTCTCCAAGATGAGGATGAATTGCTCAGCTCTAGACAGTTTGTTCCTGTACTTCTCAAACCACTGAGACCATAAATAGGGATAAAAGACCTTGACCTAAATTCTGCTTCTCCTGTACAGATTAATTGCTTTCTCTGCTAAAAGCAGGCTGATGGTCTGCAGAATTAAAGGCTGAATACCTGGCAGATTCTTCTGAACTGCACATCTTGCTACGTCTTCATCCTGCTATACATACCATCCTGCATCCTACCATGCAATAGCTTTTCCAGAAGAAAGAAACTGGAATGCTGTTTGCTAATGCAGCAATGTGTGAATTCTCTATCTTGATGGTTTATAATTCAGCTGTCACTTCTTAAAAAACTTATTATAAACATGCCAATATACTTGTAGAAAATATGGTGAGATTAGGCAAAGCAAAGCTTGGGAGGGGGTCAGATACCACCTCCTGCTATCTGGACCCTCAGTACATATCTGCATGGATCCATTGAAGAACCTTGAGCTTGGGCAGTCTCATCTGTCTCAGACCTCTTTCCTCCTACAAACCACCTGTCTCATGGAATTTTTCCCCATGCAGACATCTCAAATGGAGTTTTCAGCATAGCTGAGAGAGAGATCTGTGGCTTAAGAGAAGACACATCTCAGTCTGCCTTCGCCAGTGAGGAACACGCCTGAGGAACCAAACCGTGTGTGAAATGCAAGCAGAGAGGAGCAGCCAGCTGCACTCGCACTACACAAACACGAAGAGCACATGCCACAGAAAATGTACAAAATAAGGCAGAAGGAAACGGGTACATACGAGGGGAGCAAGGAGTCATCCAGCTGTGGGATAGGCAGTAGCTACTCACTGCATCACTGCAAAGGGCAGAAGTAAGGAGGCAAGATAGTATGTACTATTAAAGCATACAGAAGACAAGGCAGGTGAGTTAACCCAATCCATTTTGGAATTTGCAGAAATACGGACCCCAGTAACATGGGAAAATTGCAGGCTGCACATTGAGACCCCTCCCAGATTCACATAAAATGGGAAAAAACAAACTAACCAGCCAGTCCAGAGGATGAAGCTTGGCTTGCCTTAAGGGACAGTACTTGGGATGGGATCTTTCTGTACTGCCTTTTTATTTTTATGTTTGATAACCTGTAGATATAGGACAAGGACAAGGGGTAATGGGATCAAACTAAAACGGGAAGTTCAGGTTGGATACAAGGAAGAAGTTCTTTACTGTGAGGTGGTTGAGGCACTGGAATGGGTTACCCAAGGAAGCTGTGAATGCTCCATCCCTGGTGATGTTCACAGCCAGGTTGGACAGAGCCTTTGGCGACATGGTTTAGTGTGAGGTGTCCCTGCCCATGGCAGGGGGGTTGGAACTAGATGATCTTAAGGTCCTTTCCAACCCTAACTGTTCTATGAAACAAAGAATTTACTTAAAATGAAAGTTTAAAGCTTTTTGTATTGTTTTTTGCACATGGATATTACTTTTTTCCATGTGCAGAACTTCACTAAAACCACACACAAATGTTTCATCACAGATGTTGTGCACATAAAGATCTCAAAAAAAATCACTAAAAATAGAGAAACAGTTCTGGGGAAAAAAAAAAAAAAACAAAACCCAAACAAAAAAAAACAAACACTAAATAGGAAAAAAAAAAAAACCCAGGCAAGGATCAAACTTGAGACTTCTGTTGCTCGGTAAAGACTTGGAATGATCACTTGGAAGCTTCACCAGGAATAGGTTCTTAAGTAGATTCTGATGCTTTGATCTAGGACTGACATATAAATCTATCAAGAATTCTTCCATCATATTAAAACTGTTGGAGACTTCCCAGAACAGGGAATATTGCCTTTCCTACTGCGTTCTCCTCTATGGTGACTTCATACAGCCTTGAGGAGCAGTACAAGAGTTCATCTTTGCTCACTCTTCCAAGACCAGTCCTCCAAGCTTTCTGAAGAGAGCCTGTGGTCTCCACACAGCTTTTTGAGGCTCTCACTCAACAAAGCAACACATTGTTTTGTCCCTCGCCATCTGCTGTCCTAAGCCTCTCCCTGCTAAGCTGAACTTGAGCACTTTCAGGGAAATCCAGCCCCTCTGAGGTCTCAGGAGTTTTGTCACTGGCAACGCTGCACCAGAGCGTCAGCCTGAAGGACCTCTATGAAGTTAAGAGAAGCCCTCAGTGCTTTGTAGGTTTAATTTTTTGCCTGCCCCCAGGACAACAAATTGCATTGGTTTATACCTGGCTTTAAGCCCACAAATGCCCTGAAGCACTTGTTTTGTCAGGGCAGTTCAATTCAATGCATCTGTCTGATGGAGGGTCAAGTACAGTGGCGTAGTGGTCCCTGGAATAGGAGGCTGGGATTTAGAGGCAGTGACCTCCAAAGAGCCACCTCTGGCATGCCATCAGATGTTTGCCTGCATGTGTCCAGCACTAAACCATGGGTCATATTTGGACCAGAGCAAAAATTCCCACCTCCCCATCCTGGGTGCACTAAGGCACTTTGGGGATGATGGGGACACAAGGAAAACTGGCACAGGAGAGGCACTGGCATTCATAGCACAGGAAATGGCACACAGAACTCTGCTTTCCCTTTATCTTCTATATTGCAAGTGAATAACCATTTAAGCACATTTGTTATTTAAGTAAGGCCAAAAAGGAACATAATTATGACAAAAACCACCACAGTGTGAAACCTGTAACATTTAAATCCAATTGTTGACCTTAAAGAGTTTCAGCTCATTACACTTCCAGGAGGTAAAAGGGATGAGTACTGCAGAGGGCAGCTGTGGTGGCAGGTAATTCAGTGTTGTAATGAGGTCCTCAATAAACTTCTGCAATAGATTTTGTTAACGTCTACCTTCTGTCCTCCCGTGTAATTTTCTGCTTCACCACTTGATTCCTCTCTGAGCATCCTTTGACTTCAATCAAAGAAATAGTTCATAACATTTCCAGGCCTTGGAGAATGTCAGAGTTCTTTCAAATTCTCCTAATGTCTCTGAAGAGCTGACACACTCCTGGACCAGTCCCTTGCTCACAGCTCTTAAGAATGCAAGGAAAACCCCTTTTGGTTCAGTTACATATCGCAAATTCAACCCACACATCAACATTGCCCAAAGCCGGTGTTCTCCATACCAGAACCTCCTTCCAGAACCAGGACCTGCTGAAATCCATCTGGGCTGCCTGGGACGGGGTGAAATAGGAATGGTGACTGGGAGCCATGTGCCAGCACAGCTGCCTCCAACCTGCAAGTCTGAGGCAGGCAGAAGGCCAAGTGCATTCAGCTGTCCTCCAAGTCCCCACATGATTCAGGATGGGGACTTGTTTAGATGCCATAAGTTACAGCAGCAGTGACCTGCCTATACCACAGATATTGCTGTAACTATGGGCAATTATCAATGAAAAAGGCAATGAGGGCATAGCCCAGCAGTGCTGGGTTCCAGAGGCACCAAAGCCAGTCCATTATACTTTGATTCTGGAAGTCCATTGAAGGGGGCACACTCCTTTGATAGCACAGGAGCTGTGTTAAATTGTGCTGGTCATTGCAGGCAGTGGCAGAAATGGCCACTATGAGTCAACCAGCCCAGCATCAGTTCCCCTCTACTCCAGCTCTTTGTTCTTCTGAAGTACAATAAATACCACTTGCTCCACTGCCGACATTCCAGGGTTGACACTACCCTGCAGAAAATTTGCATCAACATTGCCTTCACTTTAATCTTTTCCGTTTTTCTCCAGGGACATCTGTGCTGACACCCCTGGCATCCCATGAGCTCTGGTGCTACAGGCACAGAGAGCCCTGTACTCACAGGAGAGCAGGTGTTCAGCAGAGCTGGTCAGGGTGTTTCAGCTGGGCAGCCTCACACCTCAAAGGAGCTATCAACACTACAGTGAAGAGCTAGAGAAATCTGGGGAGTGACAGCATGAGTTGTGGGTGCTTCAAGGTCAAGGAAGAGAAAAAGGGCTCTGGTGTCCCCAACAACTTTCCTGTTCCCCTTGTGGAAATCACTACTACCACAACCAAAAGAGTAAATTCCAAACTGAAAGAGAGCTGTGACCCCCACCAAAACAGGCAGGATATAACTTCAGGCAGCGTTTTGACTCTTCAGCTGAACTGCTTCACATGCCATTCGTTCATTCAACTGGAGCAAAAGAAGAGAAAGGCAGGCCCTCTGTCTTTCAGAAGCTCAACCCTGGCCTTATTGATTTCCACAGCAGGTATTTTCCCACTTAATCCTCTTCACTGTAATTCACGTAAGTAAAATAAATACTCTGCAGAGGAGGTACCTGAGTTCGGCCATTATTTAACATGCACATAGTACCAGTTACTGTAATTAAGTCAATAAACAATCTTTATTCTGCTATTTTAAAAGAGGTAATAGCTGCAGCCTGCATTAAAAATACCTTTTACATGGTAAAAACCAAACAAAACACCACATAGAGTGGAAGAAACACCACAGGCTACAACTTTTCTAGAACCACACACCAGTTTCCCTGATCATAGTAACTCCTTTGAACCCTCACACAGTCCAGGGATCTGCACACTGCTTCCAGTTCTCCTTCACAGAACACATGGTAATAGCGGTGGAAAACAGGGCTGAGTTCTTGTGATTCCTTGGAGCCAACTGGAAACAACCCTGTATCCATGCTTTCCCCTTTCTTTTTTGAGCCACCTTTCAGGTGCCAGGGAACCAGCAAATCCTGAGAGTGAAAGGAGGTTCGATTAGTGTGAATGGGCAGTGCGGAGTCTGCTATGGGCTTTGCATCATGGCCTTTGTCCTTCAGGTCACTAAGGAGTCGGCCAGAACACACTGAGTCTTGACTGCTGCTATCAGGGAGCTGATCACTGAGTGGTCTCTGGGCCCTGCCAGTGTTAATTTCATCCTCTTTGTCTTTACTACCATTCTTTTCCTTAAGGTATTTAGACTTCTGGTTTTTGTATTCTTGTTCCATTGCCCAGACGTAAATGAGTGCTGTTCCACCAGGTCTCAGAAGCCGGGCTAGTTCACGGATAGTAGCCAGTCTCCTCTCCTACAAAGGAAAAGCATAAGTATGAAGCTAGTATGTAAAAGACAGAACAGAATGGCAGCAACTTCTCCTTACTGTCCTCCCCAAGATATAATAAAAATTAGAGGAACTTTTTTCCACTGTACATTTTAATTCATAGCATAATCCATCATGAGGAGCAAGCCAGGCCATCTTCCTAAACACAAGGCTAGAACTCCATAGTCTAGAAGCTTGTTACAATGGAACAGCTCCTGCCAGGAGAAGCTTACACAGCCCAGAGATATAGCAGACTAGTGAGCACTGTCCCATTTGTTTGAAGATGGGCAATGAAGGCAGAGGAAAAAAAAAACACATATGAGATCTGCTTAAAATCTGAGCTGGGAAGAACATACCTCTGATTGTCAAAGCAGAGCCCCCTTCTCTAGTGACATTAATTGTGAGCAGATGAAAATAAAACACAAACACCTAGATCAAAGGGCATCTGCCAAGCAAAAGAAGAATGTGAAGTCTTAAGAAGCAGCAGCGCAGCACAGCAGTGTAACTCTGCTCTGACAACTGCTTATACCAAATGCAAACCTTTGATTTCTCCTCATTTTGTTCCTCCCTTTTGCTTTCATCAGCCCAAACCAGCAGTTTTTAGTAGAACTGGTAGATGCGCACAGCCATACAGCAGTACAACGGAGCACAGAGAGGAGTGACTTACCGCTGTTGAGAAATGGTGGATTACAGCAATCGAGATGCAGGCGTCACAAGAACCACTGCGCATTGGCACCAACAGTGCATCACAGACAAAAGCCTCCAGATTTTTCTCTCCACAAATATCCACCAGGTTTTTGCTGCGGTCACAGCCAACCTATAACAAACTGTTTCATTAGGCTTTTCGTAAGAGGATAATTACAAGACTGGAAAATGATTTTCACTTGATGCTTACAGTAATGGAGTCATCACAGTCTCCTACTGACGTAACACAGTTTAAAATAAAAACGAGCAAGTGTGAGAAAATGCCTTTAAGAGGCATATATAATTCCCAGGTGTGGGCAAAAAGTAAAAACCCTGATGCTTTAAAACAAAGGTGGCAGACTGGGTATTAGCTCGTTGGAGCACCCTGATTTTGAACCAGCTTAAGACAAAACAGGTTTCAACCCAACTTCTCAAAGCTGTCTCTTAAGGTATCCTGAAACCAGCAAAACAAGAGGTGACCTAAAGCCAGCATTTTCTTTTCCTTCCAGTTGCCCTTTGTAACCTGACAACATCTGAAACAGCCAAATACTGAATTCACAAAAGCTGTATGTGCAACTTCAAAGGACAATCTGATGACTTTGGTGACATCACTACAGTATGTGGCACAGTTTCACCATTTCAGTATAAGTAAAGAATTGCTCAGGTACAGCCCTGTTTGCCTCAATATCACAACCCACAAAGACATAAGCACAGTATCATTTTCTGAGGTTCTGTACAGCCGCAGACAAGTGACCCCTAGAAACCTCTCCAGAACACCTCATAAAACATTCCTCCCCCCCCCCCCCCCCCCCGAACCTGGACAGTGTCCAGTTCAAAGATGGTGAGAAAGTTTTTTTACATGCTTGCATAAATCCACTACATCCAAACTGGACAAAGAGTGGGGTACATACCACCCTCATTTTCATTCCCATCACACACAATGAATACTCAAACGAAAGCCCTGCTAACGAGATGTATACTGAACTCGGCTTGCATGAGAATATTAAATTTATTTTTGTTTTCAATGATCAGCAACAGGCAGACAGCAGAAAACAGATTCAGAATCCTAAATATTTACTGATGACAATGTTTACTGCATTTGACACAGAATACTTAGGGCAAGAAGAATAGCAAACAACTTCATAACATCCTTCCAGTATCTGAAGGGGGCCTACAAGGATGCTGTGAGGGACTCTTCATTAGGGACTGTAGTGATAGGACAAGGGGTAACGGGTTAAAACTTAAAACAGGGGAAGTTTAGACTGGATATGAGGAAGAAATTCTTTACTGTAATGGTGGTGAGGCACTGGAATGGCTTGCTCAGGGAAGTTGTGAATGCTCCATCCCTGGTGATGTTCAAGGCCAGGTTGGACAGAGCCTTGGGTGGCATGGTTTAGTATGAGGTGTCCCTGCCCGTGGCAGGGGTGTTGGAACTAGATGATCTCAAGGTCCTTTCCAACCCTAACTATTCTATGGTTCTATGATTCCAACTTGCTCTGGTAAATCAAGCCAGGAGGGACAACAGTACTACTAAAATAAAAATTCTGGTTTGCAATAATTAATGAAAATATGTTTATTTTCCATTATAACTTTTCATGTTACCAGTCCAAATCATTTTAGCTTTTAGTCTTCCATCACAGTTTTGAAGAGAACCAGGATTCTGTTCCAGTCATATCTCCTGAAACCTTCCAGGTGAGCTGCTTTCTAGTCAGGTCCCTGACTTCTGGTCCAAAGTAAATGAAACAGTTGTGAAAACGCCAACCTGACAATCCAAGATAATCCTCCACAAAAGCAGTACTATGAATATGCACATATTGTCCTGCCAATTAGCATTAAACACACCTGGTAAGATCAATCCTAGCATTGCCTTCTTCCCATTTATTCCTTGGCTTCTCTGTGTTTACTGAAGCACTGAGCAAGCAGTGTCATTTATGAATTAAAAAAAGGATACTCTTGTTTACTTGGAAGAAAACATAAATCCATGTCATTTCACACTGGAAGCCAACTGAGGCATCTTTTAATTACTCTTATCATGGAATGGGATTTAGGTGACAACTTGCATGTAGAGATTCCACACCTCATTACCAGTGCCTTCAACTACTTCGGCAATTAAGACATTAGCATTCAGTATTTAATAAAACTCAAAGGACCGAAATCACTGCTGGCACAAGGCAGAGGAATACCTGCAACTTCCGCTGACAACAAGCTTTCCCACAAAGAATTGCTTTGGCCCTGTGCATCTATAGTAAAAACAGGCTGGGTAAGGGAACTCAATTATCCCCTCCCAAAATGACCATGAAAAGGACTACACTGTATGTTGATGAAATCCAGTGAACTGAGAATGAGAACAAAGGCATGGCTGCCAGAATGTGAGCTCCTCATTTGCATCTGAATTATATCAAATAATTACAAAGTCAGGCTTACTTGTATTGTCAGACTTATTAAAGTGATGCTGCATCCAAAGCAAAAAGATTCTGTTTCATGATGAAAATGGTGATCTTAAAATGGATTACTTTGAACACTCAGCTGCTCTAAAATAGGCATATTAGGCTAAAACTTAACATAGTTTTAATGTAAACATCATAATAGGTGCTATGCATATATGCATAAGTGCTAAACACAAGGAGTCACTGCAGATCTGCCTGGTGCTGAAGCTAAGCCAATGTAACATCCTCACTAGAATTATCTCTGAATATTTTAAAAGAATTATCACCACATTCCTGTATTTTCTAGTTTACAAGAAACATGCATTCATTAAAACACAAAATACATTGGTTTCAGTCACTTAGAAAACAAACTAGAACAAAGCAGCTAACTTTGGTGGTGCAGTGCCAACTTACAGCTGGAAAATAAGCCTGTGATTCTTACGAGTACGCAAAAACTGGGGCATAGACCCTAAACTCAGCTTTTTACAACTGCTACTGATTTCTGCATTCTGAAGCTCACAGAAGCTCTGATGTGATGAAGCTTCATTTACAGAAAACAGTTCAAGGGACTTTTTTAATTTAGAACAGACTTATTTTTATCTAATTAAACATGTAATCAAAACTTTATTTTTTTAATCTCAAAATACAACTGAAATGCTTTAATTTTTGCCAGTTTGTAACTCTGATGTTGATGCTCAGCACAGGATAGTGCTGAAGAGTGGAGGAAGGTAGACAATTTTTGTCAGTTCATTGTCCAAAACCAACAGAATCAAGTACCATCTCCTGGTCAGCCATACATTTTAAGGTTCCCTGTTTCTTACTATCTGTGAGTCCTCTCAATCATTCCTTATACCTATTTTCCAAATTATATATAATTATACCTGTTTTCCTTATCTCAGTTTTCCAAATCAAATTCCTTGTTCAACCCCCCTGATTTCTTACGTGTATCTCAAATAGCACTGTTTATTATTCAGCTGAATCTACTTTTTAGCGGGTCCACCTCCCCATTAACTTGCTCTACACCTTTTAGTATTTCCCCAAAGGGGGGTGGCTTCCCATGTTTCTTGTAATTTACTCCAGGCAGCCATTCCCACATCCCTGCCTTTTTGGGGAGTACCTCCATCCCTCTCTTCGCTGCTTTTTTGTGATGTGGATAATGGCTTACAGGAGCTCCAGAGTGGCCACTGGTACTGGGGCTCAAAATCCACTTACAATGAAAGTCAGTGCCTGAAACCCCTGTTAAAAATGTACCTGGGTAAACACTTACTACACCCAACTCTTGTATCAACTTTTAAGTCAGGAAATCTGTACTAGTATGGAGGCCTGTCACTCTGCATCTGTAACCCCATCAAACACAAAACTTACAGAAAAGGCAAAAGCATGTCGTCATCCTGGCATACAGCACTCCCTCCTTAGGGTGGTGGGTAACACAAACCTTTAGATTAACAAGCATCAAAAAAGACCAAGATACAAAGAGGATAAGGGAAGGGAGAAACAAACATAGCACCTGTGGTTTGAGTTTGTAGCAGCTCTATACTGACTTCCTGAGAATGGGATAACGCAAGCAGATACCCCATCCTGCTCCTTTGCATTCCCAGGCACTTTCACCTCCACCATTTCATCCAGGAGTAGCTAAACTAAGTTTCATACAATCTCTCTCATGCAGTGGTTTGGAATAGATCATTAGGGGGCAAAAGGCACCAAATAGTTTGCTTTGTAATGGTGCTGCAGATCTGCAAGAGCTAAATCCTTTTGCAAGATTAAATAAAAGACCTTAAAAAGGTCAGTGCTGCCCACCATGATATATTTTTTTCCCTACATTATCTCATTATAACTAACTCTATCTTGTAGAATTAGTTCATTTAAGTATCTGGAAACTTGATTGATTCAGCACATTAGAAACTGATGAAGAAAACGACATTTAATTCTGAAATCCAGCCACCAAATGGAATTCTGTGGCTCCCTGGAGAAACACCTCAGCTATAACTAATAGCATGAGAGCCTTAAGGAATCAAATTACATTCCAGCAAACACAGATATACGTAGAAAAAGAGACACCAGCACAGCCACAGCAAGACAAACGAATCTGCTTGCTCCAGTTGGTCTGAGTCAGGCCTTTAGCATTCCTTTCACGTAGTATTTTGCTTTGCAATTGCATACAGTCAGGGCGCCTGTGGAACTGCTATGGCTAAAACCTGAAGTTCATTTCTCAATAATAAAGCATCAGAACAAAGCTGAGCAATTCAGTGTTCATTCTGGTTTTTTGCTGCTGTTGCCCAGTTCCTTCTGAGCAATTTTTCCACATCTTCCATCATTTTAACAGCTCCAATTTATTGAGAGAAAAGGGCAGGAAAGGTTCTGCTTTGCCCTCTGATCCCTAAGAGCAAGTGAACTTGCTCCAGGTGTACCTTTACCAAATAGTTTTGTCCTTCCTGCTTTTTACTCACTACTACTAAGTCCTTTGGATAGGAATCTGCTCTCAGTCAACAGGGACCCAGTGACACTAAAACCCCCAACACTGTGCAACCACACTACAGCAAATATTCACCTTCCCTCTTCCCCACACCCTGACACAATCAAACCTGCATACAGTTCCAGTGGATCCCAGTTTAGTACAATAATGCAGAAAACAAAGATGCATATCTCACAGCAAAAGGGTGTCTTACAAGGTCATGTGAAATACAAGCTACATTACTGATTACCATCAAATGACACACATTACAGACAGAAATGTCTGTATTAAAGCAAACCATTTTGGTTCCTGCAACGCCATCACTTTTATTCCTAGCATCAGTACTCTGACAACAAAGAGTAATTTCTTTATATAGATAAAAGAAAAAATACCTACCCAATGGCATTTTAAGTTGTAACTGGATTTCCCACCAGTCTACAAGTTCAATTACAAACGTAAACCACAAAACTGGAAGGCTTCAATGTCCTTCACTCACACCCTGGCTCTGTAAGGGTGCTGAATGTTCCTGTGGGGATTTACACATCACCACACCTACCTGAAGGCTGGAAACTGGGAGACAGACCTAAAGCTCATAAAAATTGATGAGATATATTGAAATGACGTCAACTGCCTTGGGAATGAAACCCTTGTGGTGATCAGGGGATCGATAAGGCTGAACCTTACCATTCCGTAAAAGCCTTGCTTATAGATATGAATATTAATCACTTAAATTCACTTAAGTATAAAATAACTTAAATAAAGTGTTAAAAAAATTTCCCAAATGTGGTTGGATGGGAATGGGATTGTATAAAAGCAACCACAAAACCATTTTTCTCTTTTGCATTCACTCAAATAATAAAACAGCTGGATATGACAGAAAAAAAGAAAAAGTAATCTGAAACTTTATTAAATTCAATCTTTCTCCAGTCTTTGTCCTAATTACATCAGACTTTGATACCATCCTCACTCAATCTGAATTTGTCATGAAATTGCTGCTCTTTCACTGTGTCAGATAAATGCAGCCATTACAGTGCTGTCATTTTCATTGAGCATAGATGGACTTAACGTGCATTTCATTGTCACACAACAATACTCAAGTAGATCAGGCTATGTGTAATCATCCAAAGAAACTGAAGCAAATACAATAGTATAGGCCACAGTGGAGACATTTTCAGACACTGCCTGAAGATGAAAACCATCAAACGAGCTACCTTAGCTTTGATCTACTATCATTAGTGCTGCTGCTTAAAGTATCCTATCTAAAAAAGTATAGTAGCCTTTAGAGCACATTGCTTGCCTCCAGGAAGTACATGCCTCAAGTTTTCAGTATTTCTGAGTCAAAACACACAGAGCTACATAGCTATACCAACAGTGCTCTTCCCACCCCTAAATAACTCCTAATTTCACAGCCCTGCTTTATTGCTTCTTTCCCAGCGGTGCCCAGGCTAAGAGCTCCAGTGCACTGTGCATAAAAATTTACCAAGAGCCACAGCAACTGCTGTGAGGGAAAGGCTGCAGTACTTAAATTTCTCCCTGGATTTTATGCCCCCAAGTAAAGAAGAGTAAATGAGGGAGGAAACCAACACCCTGCTTCTAGGGAAAACTACTCTTATCCCATCAGTTTACCTAATATACAAAGCTTGTTCTGTAACCCCTCACCCTCAGGTCTATGCACAGCCCACAGTAAATGGAAATAACACAGTCCCCTTCTTGAGATACCTTGTCAAAAGCTTAAAATATCTGTAACAACAATACAGATGCACTCTTCTTTAACCACGCTTTGGCTGACACATAAAAATAAATATAGTAAAAAGAAGGAGTCGCATCCATCCTCCTGAGACTCGGTGCTGGCTTGCAGATGAAAACAAGCAAATGCAATGTCTAGACTCTAGCTCCAACTAAGAACAACTCACTGTCACCAGCAGGAAATAAACATCAAGGAAGGCCAACTGAATGAAGCTATTCCCAGATCCTGTTTTTAAAACTGCCTCAACTGCTTCTTCAAGTTTACTCCCTTTCACTGTTACTTTTCACGTTTTGGATTTCTCCTGCAGGTACCTATGAAATGAGGTAACTCCTAAAGTAACAGAGGAGAGGAGCTGCTTTTCCTCTGACTGCCAGTAGATCTTTCTTTCCTTTAGCTGGTTAACAGTGGGCTCCCAAAACAGACTGGTGCTGGTGATTTCTGAACACAACATCTTGCAGATTTCACCTTAAAAACCTACCACAAACCTACATAACAGCATTTTACTAAATTCATTCTAGGACCTGGTAACCTTCATGGTACCGTGATAAACATTTCTCCTCTCTAGTTAGGTTTGCTGATTTTTCTTACAGAAGAAATGAGTGAAAGAATGTACTGAACATTAATAATTATACTCAGGCTACAGCAGCCAGGCATCAGCATGCCTACTTATAATATCAGTTGATTTTGTTCTAGCTTATAAGAGTAATGGAAATAAATCCATTACTAATACGGACAAGGCTGTATTAGCCATATAAAACTTATGGTTTATAGTGGAATATAAACAGCAGGACAGAAATTCCTGAGACAGACAAACAAGTCTGACTTTTATTATTAATAATGAGTTTTGCCTTACACAGAAGTTTTCAAGCCTGGTGGATTTCAAAGTGTTTCACAGTACAAGAATGTGAAAGACTGGGGAGAGCAGATACCATAACGCAAACCTCTCAGAGGTATTTTGGGTAAAAAAAAAAAAAAAAAAAATAAAAAAATTGGGAAGTTTGATCCTTGCAAAAAATTCTTTGAAATATTTGCAATAAAAACTATCTCTTGGTTCATATTTGCACATGCTTCCTACCTCTCTGATAGGAAAGAAGTAAAACTGCTCTAAGTACAAACTGAGGCAGTGAATGTGATAGCAACATCAGCAAGAATGACATCAGAACTGTCTAAAAGTGAAGAAAGTGAGAGAAAGGCCACAAATCCACGCTGAAGTTGAGAATCCTCCATGAATTTTATGTTGTTGTATTTACTGGGCCTACACACAGAGTCAGAGGTGGGACAGCCAAACACAACATCATTCACAGATGAGCCTCACCACCAGACAGAAGGCAACTGAAGAGGATATATGAAAAGTAGTGCTTCTGGAGATTTCAGGGACATGTACATTGCATTTCTCACCCACCAGTCAAGTGAAAAACTAGTTGGAAGCATTCAAACTGTTCATCCATTTTCCCTTGTAATAAGTTTAAACAACAACAACATAAAAGGCTAAAGCATCCATTACAAATTTTCAATCCAGAACACCCATTACTTTTTTTTTTTTAAATTAACATACCTTGATCTGCAAAGCAAAAGTGGTTTTGAAAAAAGAAGGGTAATGCACATAGTGAATGGATGTGAAAACCTAACACAACTGGTAATTGATCTTGGGTTAGGAAACAGCTTTCTGTTCCTGGCACTCTTCCCACAAGTGAAGCTCCAACATGCTACAAATGCATGATGGAATAAACACTAGTACCAATGTAAACAAAGGATAGTAGCTACTACGTACCATGTATAAGTCCTCGTTGATGCCTAGATACTTCCCATTGCCACAACCAACATCAGCCACTATTGAGCCTTTTGGTAGGGACCTGAGAAACTCTACAATTTGGGGCCACGGGCTATGCCTAGTACTGCTGAAGTGTGTGGCTATCTCTTCATACACCTTGTGTACATATTCTTGCTCCAGCTTAGAGGCCTCCATCTCATTGTGAGGAAACGAAGGTTGTACCTGGCTTTGCAGTCCTTTCTGGCTGTCACAAACAGATGGGTAAACTAGATATAGCAACAGATACACAAAAAAAATACTTGGTTAAAGTGATTCCTTGTTGATTAAACTTATTTAGCAAAATAAAATTAAAAGTGAAACATTAAAATGCAAGAAATGCTTCATTCCTCCTTTACCTTTTAAAAATTTAAATGCAGGTTGAACTGCATAAGTGTTTGATTTCTTTAGAACAAGCAGCCTGCCCACATATACCACAGGCTATTTGCAGTGATCAATCATCCCGCTACATTAACAAGGTTTATGTATGGTGCCTGTAATAACAAAGATCATGACATTGCTGCAATTCAGCCTCTGAAATTCTCTTCTGAGGGCACAAATGGACTTCAATTCCATGTAATCATTGAGAGACCTATCTCCTACATTCTGTCCTGCCCTAAAGCACTTACATGGCTCTATCACTGTAGATCTGACTGCTTCTCCTTCTTTAATGTACTTAATTTCACAAAATTGAAGTCCTCTTCACATAAAACCAACTGAAACTGACTGGAACATGAAGAATAGTAGCTATTTCTATTCTGTTGCATTATTGCAGAACTTGAGGTCCCCACAGAAATGCAAGATACCAGGTTACTTGCCCAGCTCTGGAGCAAGCCAAATGCCTTCCTATATAGAGCAATCACACAGACGCAAACAACTCCAATGATACAGTATGCCTAACCTCGAGCTGCTCAGGAATGGCTACCACGACTGCCAAAACTACCCAAAGGGATAAACCGGTTAGCTAATAAAATGCTTACATATTGGCAATAAATAACAATTTTGACTTGAAAATCACCTCAAGACACTTACTGCAATTGCAAGGGCTTCTCCTCACTTTCCTGAATGTAAATGATGTCCTTGTTTCCCTTCGATTCAGCGTTAAATCTCCAGCATCAGGAGTGATTGTTCCAATTTTCTGCCCAAGCTCAGATGCTTGAATGACATCATATTTTCGGGGTGTAATCCTAAAACAAAGTAACACAAAATAAAAGAATAATTCAATTTGCATCAGGAAAAAAAAAATCCAATCCATCATTATAAGGCAGCTTACACACTGTGACATGTGTGATTATAACACTATTTAATGTATGGCTGATTTTCAATTTTCAACTTCTTCAATTTCAGATGAAAAAAAAAGAGGAGCTGACAGAAACTAATGATGTTAATTAAAGTGTTATTTGATTGCAAGTAATTACATTTCCCTCCCTCCCTTTCCTTCCATAAAAGTTTGACTGTTTATTTTCCTAGGACTTATTTTTTTTAATATTTGTTTTCTACAAAAATATGTACTTGCTAAAGATAAAACACACTACTAGAAATGGTGGCTGTGGGTATAGAAGCATAGAACTGACCGAGCTCTACATTAGCAGACTGAGGTTTCTTGTTGCAAATAGGCCTCTCCAGTGAATTCTGCTTTGCAACAGAATGTCTTTTCCATTTACTGATAACAGAAGATGCAAATAATGCAGCACTCTGGGAGATTTGCTGAAATGCCTAAAGAGACAAACTCTGCTGTAGTGATTTCTTGACCAAAATCTATCAAGCAAACGGGGAACAGAGGTGCTTAAGCTACTTTGGGATGTGGCATGGATCTTAATGGAACAGAAAAGCAGTTTGCGGGCCAAAATTCACGAGACAAAAGTGATTTGGAACTTTCCTGGGGTGACAAAAGTTTCAAATAATTTTATTAAAAATTTTACATAAAAGTACCAAACCCAGGCATTTTTAATAGCTCTACAAATGAATCTCTCTCAAAATTGAAAAAACGGAAAAGACAAAGTACAGTGTGAAACACAACATGAGAGAAGAGAAACAGCTGCACCCACATGTAGCTTCTCATCACTTGCACATGGGAAAAAGTAGATACTGTTGGAACAAAACGAAAACTCATCAGGGAAACAGCACCTCAAAGCTGTTACTGTCACACTGAAGCACTTCTTGAACTTAGGTCATCAAGGAGACTAATGCTGAAGTTTCCTCAAGAAAAAACATCTCAAAGGAACCGGCCTCTCAGTGGTACAAAGTACCTGACCCCCAACAGGACAGGCTCTCACTATAAAACCGACTTCCACATTGGTTAGCCAAGTTTAACCCTTACAGGTTGAGCCAAAAGGGAAGTTGGGGCATGGTGAAAGTGTTTTTATATCTTTTAATAAAGCAGAGCACTTATTTCTCTTATTTCTCCTGGAACCTTTCTGCAGGTCACATGAAGCTGCTCCCCAGTGGCTGTACTTAACCAAAAAGAAAGATCCAAATGCTGAAAGACAGCCTGCAGCCTGATCAGCATCCCTGTACTCTGCTGTAAGCCATCTTTCCTACTGCAGGGAAACTGATCTCTAGCCCAGCCACAGGGAGAAAGTGTGCAGGTCCTTTCTGTCTGGAAATCAGGGAGCAGCATATTGATGCTCCATCTAGATGGTGCAAAAGGGAGACATGGAGCAGCCCCAAGAATGGAAATCTCCCAAAGTCAGCCATGGAAAGTATGGGATCTAATAAAGAATTGCCTTGTTCATGGCAGATAATGAAGCTATGATGAAATAATCGGCTGAGGATGCCCAAAACTCCCTCTACAGAACTTCAAATACTGAGTTTGCAGGTTCCCTGTTCTCCAGAATAATTCCAAAACTGAATCTTTTGTTCTCTAATTGGACTCCTGAGGAGCAGATAAAAGGCATCACAAGTGATCTTAAATACATCCTGACATCATGTGTGCAAGTGAATTCATTGTACTCGCTGGATGATTAATCTTGTGGATTACAATAGGATGCCTCACGGCATGATGGAAAGCTTACTTCAGCTGAGTATATTGACACACTATTGCTTTTAAAAACATACAGAAAAGCTACCTTTAGGAAAGGTGGATTAGCACTGGGACAGGAACTTACACGAGTAGAAAGATCTGGGATCATCATTTTAACTCTAGTTTATGTCACTGGTTCTCAAAAGACAACTACCACTTGAAGGTACAAGTAATGATCTCATTCCATTTGTTAGAAGGCAGGTTATACTACCGCAACTTGAACAACTGCTGGCAAGTATTGCAAGTGCTCTGCATGAATCTTTCCTTCTCCTGGAAGTTTGGCTGTCCAGGGCCAGCTTACGAATAGCGGAGTTGGTGGCCTTGGAGAAAGCTCTTATGAAGACAGCCAGGGGCCTCAAGCAACGGCCACCCCTTCTTTCCCTTGAGCTGCTTTTAAACAGAGGCTGTCTTGCTGGGCCAACCCCAACCACAGCTCTGTCTGTGCACAGCCACTGCCTCACTGACCTCCAGGCTGACATCCCAGCCTGGCCCCACAGAGCTGCCTGATGCCCAGGGCTGGGGACTGACCCCCAGCTTCCCTGGCAACAGCAATGAGGTGGAAACTGCACCAAGTTCTCAGAGTTGCAAATGACCTTTCCAAAAGGCAGCTGAAAGTATTTGACAGGACAAAATAAGTAGCTTATAACACTGATATCAGTGTTCAGTCTTGTATACCAAAAAACAAAGGACTTCACTGCCTTGTGCATCTATAACAACGCACATCACAAGGACCACTTGCTTTTCACAGGTATTTCATTTAATGAGGGAATATACAGGTGGTATAAGCCTTCATATTCACCCTTCTTCACAATACAAATTAACCAGCAAAATTAAAAGGCAGAAAATCTTCTGCCAATAAAAGGATTTGGTGTTTAATTTACACAGAATGTAATTAGTGTCTCCAATTGACTGCTGCATTCAGTGACAGCTTGGGTCAAACAAAGGAAGAAACATTTACCATAGGCATTTGTGTCCCACATGATGGTTTCTATACTCTCCTGAAGTACACTGCTGTCACACACAGAGCTTGCCAAGGTTTTAGCCTTTTTGCCAATGTCAGCACTCCTACTGTAGGTAGCTCCCAGTGCTGCATGATTTAAAAAGCATGTATTTAAACTCTACAATAAGCAAAGACTCAAGACATATTTTAAAAAACCCAAACATGCTCAGTACAATACAGCCTTATCAGTAATTAAAAGCGTCCCTAAAGCAGCCTTTCTCTAAAGCCTTTGGCATACCTGATCCAACAGCAAAAGCTGTGGGCTGAAAAGAAAGAAAGAAAGGAAATGGTAAAGTTAATTGCACTGCAATCAATTCTTTGCCAGCTCAGACTCATTGAGTACTTTCACAATGCAGATGTGAGAGCAATTTCTGAGCAAAACTTTACTTGTGACAGCAGCAGAAAACTGCATCTCAGGGACTGACAATTAACTTCCTAAAATCCCCAATTTTCTCAGTTTAACCTGAGCAGAGGAATGAATTTGTACATTTATTATAAAATTTTACTTGATTTCTTTCAGAGCAATTTAAAAACCAGTGTCATTAACAAAGCAAAGGACATGTACTATTCTACTATCAGCAATGCAAGGACTCTTACACATACCCATGTGTCCACAGGTATCTGGATTCTCCAGCCATCACCAATAAGCTGCATCGGGGCAGCATAATTGCCACTGTATGGCCATCAGGGTGTTTGAAATCCATCACAATCTAAAACAAAACAAAACCAGCCACCATGAACAAGCATGACCTACAGAGCTTCATATACATGCCAGGCATTCACAAATCCTAGCTTTGTCTCTTTAACATGTTCATCAGAATATTGCTGTGAAACAGATACATATTTCCTAAGGATGCAAAAATCTCTAGGTTTCTATGCATAAGATCTCTCCTTTTCAGCACTGTGTTAAAAAATCTGAGACAGTCACAAATACATGTGTACAGATAATTAAAATTCTAAATTTTTTTTTTACAGTAATAACTTTCCTTGTGAGTACACGGTAGCATCGTTTAACCTCTGTGTGTACCATATACCTGTGAGGGAGGAAAGGATTACTACCCCTCAGCTAAAGGCAACTGCATCAAAGGAAAAAAGGGTTCATTTGCTGTAACTCAGACACCTGAAAGGTAGGTACCTGGGCTAAGGCAGTCAGCTGCTTTTTGTTAAGTCTATGCAGAGAGACAAGCATCTCCGCAGTGACTCATCCTAGTCTAAAATGTAGAGCTAAATGAAGTGGAGTGACCCTTATGCCCTCTGGAAATGCCCATCCATTTACAGCAGATTGAGCTCAGACAACTAACCCAGTGTGGACGCTTAACATTCAGATTACCAGGAATGGGTGAGAGAAGTAATTTCCAACCTGCCTACATTCTTGGAGGTTTGCAGCACAGCAAGCACATGCAGTCTCCCAAGATCCTAAGATGCCAACTACCAGACCATCCTTTTATTATTTGCCACCCAGCTTCTAGCGATGGCAATATACCAAGGTAACACTTTCAGCTTTATTCCAATTTCACAGCCCAGATGGCAGTGCCACATTTTGCTTCTGCTTGGGCTAGGAATGTTATCCTTTCACATTTCCCAAATGAGAGAAACTCTCGCTGTGGAAAATAATAAACACACCAAGCAAGTTACAGAAGACTTACCACAAAAGAAAACTAGTCAAAACCTATTCAAGTCAGCAGTTCCAGCTACACTGGAGAATCAACACCATGAAAGTGCTGCCACCTGACTTGTAACCTACTAAGTTTACAATTTAAAAACAGGCTTACTATACTATGCCAGACTGAAATAAATTAAGCAGCTCTGCTCCTGCATACAGATGCTTTTAACAAAGACAAAGCATTGGTGTAATGATTCAGCACAAAAACCCAGCAAGACAGAGACTGAATAAGCAAGACTTCTAAACACTAAAAATTACCACTTCCAACATTCACTATTTAATGCTGCACACACTGAAGCAAACTACAATGGCATTTACATTTTTAGGGAAAAAAAAAAACAAAAAACAAACCCTATTTACGCCTGTAATACCACCCACACAGAGTGACACAGCTTCTCCTGTTGAGCTATCTAAATTTAAGGCAAGAAATGACGAGGGTGATAAACAGTGGGGCTGAAAGGGGAAGAGAGATGGGAAAACAGGAATAAAGCCTACCTATAAGCTCTGATTAATGATTATGAAACACTTCAATAGTTACATAAATAGATGAATGGCAGCCACTTGCTAATATACTCTTCCCCTTGCACTTCACAATTTCTTCAAGGTATTCTCCAAGAAGCATGGGGTGAAGGAGGAGAAAATACAGTGGCTCTACAGATCTGATGAAGAGGCTGTCCCATAAGGCACGACTAAGTGCAAGCCTCTGAAAAAAGATGTAGCTATCTGGCAACGCAAAGAAACCAGAAGGTAACCAATCAACACCAGAACATAATGAAAGAAAAAGCATGAAAAGGAAAGAAGCGGGGAGTGAAGAGATTGGATGAAATGGGTGAGATGATATCTCAGTCTGTCTTTTGCCTTCCTGGCTCACTGCTGTTGGGGGACAAGTGTGAGGGGACAAGTGTGAGGGGACAATATAGACTGGGTTCTTCAGAATAACCTGAACATGAGACTGAACAATTCCTTCCTGGAAGCTCAGTCACCCTACTGTCCCTCTTTCTGGGTCAGTAGTAGCTACAAAGCTCTGTTCTTGCAGATGTTGTTCAGGAACCACACCTTCTCAAAGAGTCAATGAGGAGACTTCTGTGAGGTTCCCTACACTTCCAGTCCCCACTTTCCCACAGTGCCCACATGAGGACCTTGCTCCCTTTCATTTCGGCACGCCAGGCTGGGGATGCTACATGAAGCAGTGGGAAACAGTTCCTCCAGTTCCCCTGCCTTCTCTGCAGCTTTACCTCACACATCTCCAATTCCTTTTCCTTCATCAACTGCACGGCCTCAGAGTCTCTTCACAGAAGATGCTCCTCAAATCCTGTCCTGTTAACACCATGTATCCAAACCAGCAGAAGTTCAGAGTGCACTGTAACAAGTAGCATGTTGGGAATGAGAGGCCACAAAACTATCCTTGGTAGTTGGATTTTCAGGCAAAAGTGGCAGGAAAATAGTACAAAAAAGCATGTCCTCCTGGCTGAATTTCAGCGGCACTAAGCCAATAAGAAATACACTAAATAATCTCCTGCTTTTCAACCTCAAATTCTGCACCATAATAAATTTTATTTAAGTAACATCTGGCAAGTCTCATCCACACCAGCACAGGATCCCAGCACTGTCCCTCCTCCCTGCTTTTCTGTGGAGGTAAAGGTTCTGCATTATTATCTCACATTGTGGCTGCTCCCCCTCGAAATGAACTTCATCCTTATGACAAATACTGATGTTCTGGGGAGGAAAATATAAATAAAGGATTCATGTACTTGCAGATGGGCAATGACATTAAGTAATGAGCAGTTATTAGACCAGTCAAAAATCGAAAGCATTCAACACTGTCCAACATGACATCCTTGTCTCTAAATTGCAGAGACATCAATTTGATAGGTGGACCACTCAGTGGATAAAGAACTGGCTGGATGGCCGCACGCAAAGAGCTGTGGTCAATGGCTCAATGTCCGGCTGGAGACTGATGCAAAAGGTTAACAAATGTACAGGGGGGTTAGGGTTGAGCCACTTGTTTTACAGTGTTACTGCTTGCTCATGCTTATGTACATGGTATTTGCAATGTACAAGGGGATAGGTCAAACCGCTTACTTAACAATGTTACTGCTTGCTCATGCTTATCATGCAATGTACAACGGATCAGGACACTTGCTTAATAATATCATTGCTCACTCATGATTATGCTAGGACAAGACATAAGGACATAGCTATTGTCAAGAAGTAGGGACCATGTCTTGATTCCCATCCTTTGAACGCCTTCGTGTATGCTAGAACTAGATATAAAGACATAGCTATTGTTAAGAAGTAGGGACCGTGACTTGTTTCCAATCTTTTGGATGCCTAGGCCAGCTGAAATTGGCTCTGCACTTTGGACAAAGACCAAGCCTCCAGGGAGCACGTGTAATGACCAGAGGTGAAAAGTTCAGGCTCAAGGAAGACTCATTTACTTCATCTTGAGAACTTCACTCATGACCACTAGGAGGCACTGCGCAGGCGCAAAGGACTTAGCTCATTATAATGCAAAGCAGGAATAGGACATGAATATGTATAGGCGTGTTGTACAACCTCATGCATATGCATAACTTTAGAGGATAAATGTAAAGGAGAAACAGCGCTGAGGTGCACAAGCCTTTGGAGGAGCTATTCCCCATGCACCTCAGTGCTGAATAAAGCATACCTACTTTACAACTTTAACGAGTTGCAGAGTCTATCCGCACGTCAGAGACCAGTAATGAGTGGTGCTCCTCAGTGATCAGTGTTGGGACCGGTCTTGTTCAGTACCTTTGTAGGTGATATGGACAGTGGGATTGAGTGCGTCCTCAGCAAGTTTGCTGATGACACCAAGCTGTGTGGTTTGGTTGATAGGCTGGAGGGAAGGGATGCCATCCAGGGGGACCTTGACACACTTGTGAGGTGGGCTGATGCCAACCTTATGAAGTTTAACCATGCCAAGTGCAAGGTCCTACACCTGGGTCAGAGCAATCCCAGGCACAGCTACAGGTTGGGCAGAGAAGAGATTCAGAGCAGCCCTGCCAAGAAGGACTTGAGGGAGTTCGTTGATGAGAAAATGAACATGAGCCAGCTTCGATGTGCACTTGCAGCCCAGAAAGCCAACCGTATCCTGGGCTGCATCAAAAGGAGCGTGACCAGCAGGTCGAAGGAGGTGATCCTGCCCCTCTACTCTGCTCTTGTGAGACCTCACCTGGAGTATTGTGTGCAGTTCTGGTGTCCTCAACATAAAAAGGACATGGAACTGTTGGAACAAGTCCAGAGAAGGGCCACAAGGATGATCAGGGGACTGGAGCACCTCCCGTATGAAGACAGGCTGAGGAAGTTGGGGCTGTTCAGCCTGGAGAAGAGAAGGCTGTGTGGAGACCTCATAGCAGCCTTCCAGTATCTGAAAGGGGTCTATAAGAGTGCTGGTGAGGGACTCTTCATTAAGGTCTGAAGTGACAGGACAAGGGGTAATGGGTTAAAACTTAAACAGGGGAAGTTTAGATTGGATATGAGGAAGAAGTTCTTTCCTGTTAGGGTGGTGAGGCACTGGAATGGGTTGCCCAGGGAAGCTGTGAATGCTCTATCCCTGGCAGTGTTCAAGCCAGGTTGGACAGAGCCTTGGGGTGACACGGTTTAGTGTGAGGTGTCCCTGCCATGACAAGGGGGTTGGAATAAGATGATCTTAAGGTCGTTTCCAACCCTAACTATTCTATCATTCTAAGTTTCACAGTTTTTGTATTAGCAATAAATTTGATATTGCAATTCAGACAGAGAATCAAATTTTAGAAACCGACTGTGAACATCTGAAGACAATTAGTGCAATTCGTGTGCTTCGTTCCTTTTCCTAGGAACTTGAATGACTAAATCAAGTGCACTTGAATGATTAAAAAAAACCCAAGCAAGAGTACTTCTCCTATGCTTTGCTTACAGTAAAGAACATTTAACTCAGAAGGGGTTTGGAAGAACTCGGTTCGTATCTCTGACAAGCCTATTACTGAATGAAGCAGATAATGTTCCCACACACCTGTATGTGTGTTTATCACAGAATCATAGAATCAACCAGGTTGGAAAAGACCTTTAAGATCATCAAGTTCAACCATTATTCCAGGACTGCCAAGTCCACCACTAAACAATGTCACTAAGGGCCTCGTCTATGCAGTTTGTGAACACTTCCATGGACAGTGATTCCATCACTGCCCTGGGCAGCCTGCTTCAACTCCTGAGCACCCCCTGTGAAGAAATTTTTCCTAATATCCAATCTAATCTTCCCATGGCCCAGCTTGAGGCAGAACATTCTAAATTGTCATTGTCACACACACACAAAAAAAGTTTAACGTATTTGGTCCTCTTTTTAATTTACTAAGGACTCACAATCAATAAAGCAACTCTGCCACTGCTGAATCAATCTCTTCATGACAGTTTTGCTCCATAGGAGATATTTCCAATTACTATTTTCAGTTTTACCCATTTTCTTTTTCCTCTCAGATAGCAGAGTCAATAAAGATCAAATCTCCAGCTAGCCCATGGCACATCACCAGGGATTGCATTCAAAAAACAAAAATAGAGGATGCTTTTATCTTATACAACTTTTACCTTCTTTCTCAGTACTGTGGAAAAAGAGTGTCTCTAAACATACCAAAAAAACCCGTAAAAGAAACAAACAGCTAATACCTACTTGTGGTTTTAAATTACTTGTCATGATGCCAGGTTATTTAAGAGAGAGTGTTCATGACAAGGGAGCACATGAAGCAGTAAACAGCTTTCAAGGATGGCTAAATATCAAAGCAAAGGGACACCCACATGCTGAACACTGGCATAAAATACAGCGAAGCGCAAAAGCTAGGGAAGAATCCAGTATAAAAGGAAAAGGAAAGAAAGTATGCTTTCCCTCAGGAAATGAGAAGTCTGCATCACCTTTCAGTACAATGGCACTACACTTCATGAAAGAGCAGGAGGATGGAGATGAAGAACTCGTCTATCAAATAAGCAACGATCCAAAGGCAAAATGGCAGTAATGCAGTGGGGCTGGCAGGACAGTGTCAATAACGATTTTGCTGCCACAGCGTGCAATGACAGCATTGTTTCATCAGACTTTGTCTCTGATGCAATTTTCGCTTGCTGTTAATAGACCAACTTGGACGAAACATACTCTAAAGCTAAGAAAAAAAAAAAAAAAACAATGTGGAATGCTTATTAAGTATTCCTGACATTATTTACTGTATTTTCAGAGAGCAAAGACATAATCAGCCTACACAGCAGTTTCCCACATGTAAAACAGATGAAAAAGAATGTCTACTTCAAAGATAGCTGAGAGGTTTACAGCCCACACATGGAGCTTGAACAACACAGTGGGGCTCTACATGGAGACAAGAGCCTGCTGGCTTACACAGGACACTACAGAAACCCATGCTAAATCCCAACATTTAGAATTCAGAAAATGCTGAATTTTACAGGAAAGGAGAATGGAAATGTCTTTTCTAAATAACCCATGTAATAAGGAAATTTATCTTACGTAACTTATGCTGATATTTACATCCTATATCATGGTCTTTAGCCATACTTTAGAAAACGAGTGCAAAGTTAACAATCTTGATGATGAAATATTTCAGTGCTGCCTACCTCAACTCTCAATGCATACACAAGCCTCCCCCATATCAGAATTAGAAACATATCACGCCCTGCTAAGCCTGCTTATCTATGTAGGCACTATGGTGATGCTTGTCAGATGTTTAATATACTCCTAGGTTTTCTTTCTTCAAAAGTTATACTAAATTTCCATCCATGCAATGCATTACTATCTTCCTAAATCTTCTGTGTCATTTAAAGTATCTATACTTCTTCCTTTTACCTGAAGTCTAGCATAAGAATGCACAAAAACCATTCCAACATACAGAGAGCATTTTGCTTTTCTCTCTGAGGCCTCACCTTGTTAGATTTTCTGGATAACCCCAAGGAGGAGAGTGTATCCACTGAACAGCATACCAGTATCTCTCCTAGCTATTATATATGCCACGGACTTCATGATACAAATTCTCTTGTCTGTATGCTGCTTACAAGATTCAGGTACTGAACAAAAAGAGGAAAACTACTGCAGTTTCCAAGCTAACTCCTATTGGATGAAGGAGCTTCCAGTCCTCTGCATGCCAGCTAGATGGAATATACACCACTCTCCTGTACCCTGGGGTGCAATTCTTGAGGTTCACCAAGGTATTAGAAGTTATTAGTTACCTCACTCCTTGGATGCTGGCTCCTTATGGTGTCCAATGCGGTGGCTGCTCTGCCCAGCCTTGGCAGAGGTTGGGATGCTGGTGGTACCTCTGGCAGCATCACACCAACTTCTGACTGCTGCTGTTTCTATTCCATGGTCTCTCCATGCTGCTACAAATTTTTATGCTTCACTCATACATCTTCTCAAGCTGACTCTTTGATTTAAAAGCCTCTTTGTAAATCCAAGGTTACTGTTTAATCTTGCTGATTGAACAGCAGACTAAAAGTACACAACAAACCCAATTCATTAAAGACTACCCATCAAATATGGCAGATCTTACTAACTAAAAAAGTAATGAATTTCTTTTGTATGTCAGGCCATTACCTGAGGCCTTTGCACCTTCCCAGATCATTACCTGTGTTAAAACTCAGTGCTGAATATTAGATTCCTATACAGATGACTTCCAATCCCTACAGTGAAAGGCAATAGTTGCATTACCACTGCTTCCCTCTCTCTGCCAAAACAGGTATAAATTTCTCCTTTCCATAAAATGCTATCCAACCCCAGCATATGACCTTGATCTCCTTTTGTGAATCCAAAGATTCAGTGTAGTTCTCAACAACATCCAGTTTATTCAATTTCACTAACATTCCACTTTCATCCTTTAATAAACTACCTCCCTAGCTCTTAGCTCGAACTCCTCTAGGACACAGAAAGTGAAAGGCTAATGCTGTTAGTCTTTATTTCATTTATTTTATTAACTTAGCCTCCTCTGCAGTACTTTCCATTCTTCAAGTCATGTCTTCCCTTACATCCATGGGTGCTACCACACTGACATAAAGGCAATTGCATCCACCCACACCAGGGCACAACACACCTCATTCTCCTCTCTAAAGGAAAGGAAATTGCCAAAATTTTGTATCACTTACTGTCTAATGGAGTACAGTTCAGTAGAAGAGCATAAGACGGCTCAGACACCCTGATCTTAACGGCCTCCAGAAGGCTTAATCTGTTCAACATATAATGGTCAGATGTCACAAGAAAGCAGTTCTGCATCCTCAAATACGTCTCCTAGGACTTGCATTTACTGTATTACTCTATGTCTTGAAAGCAAATAATCCTTATTTACACAATTAATGCTGTGTCAAATGTCTACCAAGAAACCACTGAACAAGCCCTTACAACAGAAACACAGCTGTTGTGCAACTTTCTATGTAAGCATGATGACATTTACAGGATTCTGGTATGCACATCTGGGTGTCTAGTGCTGTGGCATATCTGCAATTCTTTCGCACATTAAAAACTTGCAAGTTCTCAAGTTATTGTCAATAAATACTCCGGGGTTCAAAAAGAGCATATCACCTTTTTAAATCACTGATCATTTATAAATATCTGTGGAAATACACACCATAATCAGCCGTTTTCATGTTACCAAGGTTGCAAGTACATGTAGCAGGACTCTCTTCAGCCATAACTATATTTCCATGACACCCTACCTCAACATTATTTATCCTGTCATCAACCGTTATAACCTTTAATTACAACTTTTCTATAACAGAAACAGTGTAAGGGACTGAATAGGGCCTCCATAACGTAAACAATAACTGTTACAGGACAAACTAGGCCTTGGCTGAGTAATACTGACAAACATGGAATAAAACACATAGGGCAATGAGACAGGCATTTAAAGGAAGACAAGAAACGTAAGAGGACCTGAAACACTTAAGATTCTGGGTGGCACAGACCCAGCAGCTGTTGAACGACAGCCCAAGTCCTTACAGGCTGAGGGTATTTCAAGGCAAGGGTAAAACATGCTGCATGCTCATTATCCTGTACAATGGAAAACAGTCTTCTCTCGCTCTTTACAAGCATTAGGGTTGGTCATCAGACTTTCCTCTGGAGGTCTCAGCTTTCTGCTTGTAATGCTGTAGTACAGGAATCCAAGCCAACTATAAGTCATAGGGTGGGAATAGTCAATTCAGTTCAAGATTAAACATCTACATTTGGGCATATATTTTTTAAAATCCTGTTAGAGAACTGAAACCTGTGAAACCAGACACTAGAGTCTAGTTTAGCACTAGCTGAAACACCCCTTTGGCTGCACTGACTCAATCCCCATTCATTACAGAGGGGCTCAGGCATGCAGTGCATATGTAGACACCTACTTGTAAACACTAAAATTTCAGCGTCTTAATCCTGGAAGAATACCACTGACAGTAACTTATGAAATAAGGCACCCAAGTATGGATTTAGCAGATGCTGCAACTCTGTTTGAAACAGTCCTGCCTTAATTAAAACTTCTTCCTGCACTATTTTCACTATAATCTTGCCCTAAACATACTGAGAAAGTAGTATGTAAACAATCCAGTGTTGAATATCTGTAATTCAAAAGAATGAAATTACATGTTTACTCAGTTTGAAACAAAAGGTCAACAAGCCCTTCTCACAACTCCATCTAACAACTGTCTCAGAAACCACTGCTATGACAGAGAACTGCCAGAATACAAGACACGCAAACTGTGCCTTCCCAGACTAATTCTTGCATCATAACTCACAAGAGTTGACAAAACACAGGTTTTAATCTATTGCTATAGAAACTACCATATGGCCTGTTTCTTAATCCTCTACATTTTCACTGTAAAAAGGAAATCTGCTAAGGAACAAAGATCTGGGCACAAGTTTGCAGAAACAGCATAAATACATAAAGAAAAATCATTCCTTAACAGACAAAAGCATGTAACTCTCTCAAAAATTAAAAAGGAAGGGAAAAAAAGAAACCACAATTGAGAAACAAAGAATGAACAAAAGTTATCTTCTTGGTTAATGATGTCTCCTAGGGTCATAAAGTACAACTCAAAAGAGCATGACACAGAAAGACTTCTTTAAAATCATTTGAAGAAAACTTTTATCAATTCCCACAACTGCCATGTTTCACCCCACAGAAGTACCACGTATCTGACATCTAGGCATTATTTTAAAGCAGATAAAGAAAAAAAAAAATCAAAAAAGGAAAACCGCATTCTGAAGTTTGGCTAGGCAGTATTCCAACACTGCTGATTTTCATCACAGGCAATACCATCTCTTTATTCCCTCATTCCCTCCATCTGCTCCATTAGCGCAATGAGTGTCTTCACATAAGGCAGCCAAAAGTTATACAAAAGGGCTCCACCAGGGCCTTGGCATGTGGCCCTAAATTTACAATGGCTTGCATGAACTGCAGAGAGATGCACACAGCAACAGAGGAGGAACTCACAAGGAACTCTGAAGTGTCTACTTTCCACTGCTTTCAGCTGCACCATTACCCTTGGTTCCTTCCAACCATTCTTCTGTTGCCCAGCAGACTGGAGCTTCACCTGCATTGCCCCTGCAGTACACCAACAGGCTGCTTGCCTACTTTCTTCTCCACTGAGAGCACACCTCTTCCCCTGCCTGGAATCAGAATCTTTCTGTCAAGTGCATCAGCATTGCAGATTTGACAGCTCTGGCTCCAGCATGCTTTTAACTGCTCTAAATTGCCAGTTCCCCAATAAAAATTTCCAGAGTCAACTCTTCTGAAACAAGAACTCTGTGGAGAAACCCCCCTTGAAAAACTCAACACACCTGGAAAGAAAAATAAAACACTGCCGTATGCAAAATGTTCAGATTTGTAAAGATAATACAAATACAGACAGATTTCAAACCCCATTTGCTACACTTATTGGTATTATAAAATCCAGATGAAAGCTAAGAGAAAATACACAACAGCAGGAGCTTAACAAGTTAAGCTTGTTCCTTTGCTTACAGATTACTTGTGATTATAATTATTGAATGACGACTTGTCATTTCTACATGAAATTTGCCACAGTCTTAAAATAGGCTCCTAAGACAACAGAGATGACATCACCAGCTAATGAAATCAGATTTCTTTATTGAATTCCAGAACTGAAGTTCAGCTGAAATGCAACAGCTAAAGATAACAAGTTTTTAATGCCCCAGAGTTCAGCCTGCTTCTGTTAATGCCAGGATTCATGCATCAAGTACTGATCTTCTAAAAATAACACGGGGAATAAAAATAACTTCCACTGATAAATATGTTGTGGAAATCAAAAATTCTTTTAAAAATTAGTAAAGAAAATTAGTAACTACTCAATAATGCAGAGCTTTCTACTGAAAAAAGAAAAAAAAAGAAAAATTAACTGATGAAAATTTAAATGCTCTGTTAGTTTTCTATTATTATAATGATTACGTTTTACACACGAATAAATAGCAACTTCATCTTTAAACTGTTAATTCACCTCTTCACCATTGAAAAGTAGTTCATGTACCATAGTGAGAGGGTACATCGGGCAAGTGAAATGGAACAAGAGAAAAAAAGGTTTTCATTTAAAAACAGCAATACTGTACATTATGATCTAACGTTTTCTAAGATTTTTATTTATCCATGTATTTCCTACCACATGAAAACTAATTAGAAATCTCCAGCAATAGCAAGATCCTTTTCAGAGAGTACATTTGCTTCCACTGAAAAATTCAGTATCTGTATTTGTGTGTCACAGTAAAGCCAGATGCCTGAGAACTGGAAATGAAATGACACTGCCTCAGCATACAAGGTAAGCACACCACAGAAACAGCTCATGGGCTGGAGACAGTAAGTTTTGTTAAAAGAGAATCAAGTTGGTAAAGGAATTATGCAGGAGTTTTCCTTCATTATTTAGCAGCTATGACCACAGCCAGAAAATTGTAAGCCCTACTGCAGACTTTAAACACATTAGAATGTATCACTCACTGCAGGACTTCTGTGTGTGATCGTGAGAAAACTAACTGGACCTATAGGACATTTTTCATAACAACCCTATGTATTTTTCCATGTGATACTGAGTAGACTTCACTTTCAAATTCCTCCTAATTGAAATTTCTTTTGTCTCTCTTTCCATATTCACCTCAGATGTGCTGCTGCTGCAACTGCCCAGGGAGGTTGAGAAGACAATGAGAACATTCTTCCCACACTCCTTTCTCAACAGCAACAACTCAAAGAAAACACAGAATGCTAAAGAGCAACCAACTGACTGGGAAGAGTGGTACAAAGCAGGAGGAGGTGCAGCTCCGCCTTCCACCTCAATAGCCAAAATAATGGACCACATGCAAGAAACATAAATCTGCTGTGCAGAAAGGAGTGAGGCAACTTCCCACTCTAGCAGACCCAGGAGAAATACCTCAGGAAGTCACTGCATGTTCGGCAAATCAGAGATCCTCAGCACTCAAACTAGAGGCTGACCTTCCTTCCTCAGCACTGAAGTAGGATTCCAGCCTATTTAGGACTTATTAGGCCTTGCATAGTGGGTAATAGCTTTATGGAAAGGTATAGGAGACGACAAGATTCTTTCTTCTGTGAAGAAGAAAAGCTGGTATGAATCCAACAAAATAGGGGCAGGAGACAAAGCTTTGCAGAGCTATTTGCCCAGTGTTGACCCACCAGTAGTAAATGCCAGGCTTCAGAGACTCACCACAGGTACAAATCACACAAAAGAGGCACCTGTGAAATGTAATGTCTCACTAATACGAAAGGTGTGAAGAAAATATTATTTACATACAAAAATAAGATAGAGGCTCTGTCACAGCTTAGCTTTGATTTTGTTCCTCCAAAATATCTGAGAAGGTAGTGGAGAAGGCAGGATCTCCTTGTCGCTGGCTTGTTTCTCAGTAAGTTACTGCTACACAGCTCATAGAGAAATAATGTATCATTCTTTGGGGGTAGTTCTGTCCAAATGCTCTTGTAGCATTTCAGTGCAAATCAAGATTATTTAGCAGATTCCTACAGCACTTGAGAAACACATGTTTACCTGCATTTGTTGCACCCAGTGGGTGCCTTGCTGTTATCTTCGGCTAAAATAGGAGTTACCCTATAAGCAACCAAGACTGTGGAAGGAGGTGAATAGGTACTGCAGGACAGGTTCCATCTGAACATCTACATGACAGGCCAGCTCTCAAGATCCTTACAAAGGTTAAAATAAGTGATCAGATGGAAATACCAGTATGACACATTGACATGTGAACAGAATCCTGCACACAAAGAGGGAAGAGACATCCAGCATAGAAATAAAAACCCAGAACAGTATATTAACCTTTCCCCAAAAAAAAACAGACTATTATAAATATCCCCATGAAGACCTGTGGGCTTCGCTGCTTATCTCAGAGGGCACAATTCAATGCTCAATTACATCAACAGGCTCTTGTATCGATCCAAGCTCAATGACAGGTATGACAGAGAGAGAAACACACAGGACATTTATACAGAGTAAATGCAAACAGGAGGGACAGATTTATGAAGCCTGATGCATTTAAATTTTGGTACTCAGGATACCTTTCACATGGGAAAGCTCTTCAGTAATTCTCAAAAAACAAATACCACTTTTAATGGCACAAACCAAATTCGGCATACACATACTAAATGATACAGAAACCATGCCAATCACTGCTCTTCAAGAACTCAAAATCCATGACTTTCAGAAAGGTACAGCTCAGGAAATGTGTCTTACATATCTGAAAGGAATGCTATTGAGCTACAAGAATCCCACTAGACTCACTTGAACAAAGTTCCGAGTTCAGCATTAGGTTGTAGTCATTAAAATTAATGTCTTCTGTTTGGCTCTACTGGTTCTTCCAACCCAATCTCTTTAAGTACTGATTGTTGTTACTACTTTTTCATCTACTACAATCATGCTTCTAGCATGGACGCAGAAAAAAGTTTGGTATAGCCACTGCCAGAGTAATTCCTTAAACAGATAAGATGCTTTCTGCCCTCCCTTAAAAGAACAATAAAGCACCGTAAATGTAGAAAGTAAATTAAACTGAATCAGCAACTAAGGTAAGCAAAGCATTTGACACAGTCTCCCACAGCATCCTCACAGCTAAATTGAGGAAGTGTGGACTGGATGATCAGGTAGTGAGGTGGACTGCGAACTGGCTGAAGGAGAGAAGCCAGAGAGTTGTAGTCTATGGGGCTGAGTCTAGTTGGAGGCCTGTAACTAGTGGAGTGCCTCAAGGGTCAGTACTGGGACCAGTGTTATTTAATATATTCATCAACGATTTAGATGAGGGAATTGAGTGTACTATCAGCAAGTTTGCTGATGACACTAAGCTGGGAGGAGTGGCTGACACGCCAGAAGGCTGTGCTGCCATCCAGCGAGACCTGGACAGGCTGGAGAGTTGGGCAGGGAATAACTTGATGAAATATAACAAGGGAAAGTGTAGAGTCCTGCATCTGGGCAGGAACAACCCCAGGTTCCAGTATAGGTTGGGGAACGACCTGTTAGAGAGCAGTGTACGGGAGAGGGATCTGAGGGTCCTAGTGGACGACAGGATGACCATGAGCCAACACTGTGCCCTTGTGGCTAAGAAGGCCAATGGCATCCTGGGGTGTATTAGAAGGTCAAGAGAGGTCCTCCTTCCCCTCTACTCTGCCCTGGTGAGACCCCATCTGGAATACTGTGTCCAGTTCTGGGCCCCTCAGTTCAAGAAGGACAGGGAGCTGCTGGAGAGAGTCCAGCGAAGGGCAACAAAGATGATTAAGGGAGTGGAGCATCTCCCTTATGAGGAAAGACTGAGGGAGCTGGGTCTCTATAGTTTGGAGAAGAGGAGACTGAGGGGTGACCTTATAAGTGTCTATAAATATATAAAGGGGGAGTGTCACGAGGATGGAGCCAGGCTCTACTCAGTGGCAAACAATGATAGGACAAGGGGTAATGGGTACAAACTGGAACACAAGAGGTTCCACTTAAACTTGAGAAGAAACTTCTTCTCAGTGAGGGTGACACAACACTGGAACAGGCTGCCCAGGGAGGTTGTGGAGTCTCCTTCCCTGGAGACATTCAAAACCCGCCTGGACACATTCCTGTGTAACATTATCTAGGTGTTCCTGCTCCGGCAGGGGGATTGGACTAGATGATCTTTCGAGGTCCCTTCCAATCTCTAGCATACTGTGATACTGTGAAAATAAGAGTGCAATGACAAAGTTAACAAAACTATATCCAGTGCCTGCCTATCTTGTTAGAGCTAACACAAGACATGAAAGAAGTGCTAATGTAAAAGGCTGGGTGCAATTTAGACTTTCTAAAGACTTTTAAACATCTCTCAAGCAGCTACTGCAGAAATAGCTGCTGCTATAGCAGCTACAGCTTTTTGTTTACTAACCAAGATTGAAAATAGAAAAGAAGCAAAAGTGCCAGAAAAAACGGTCAATTATCAGCCTGAGAGACAAGTAATAGCAGCGTACCTCATTCTATCAGTTCTAGGACAACCACTAGTCAGACACATTTCAAAAGGTCTGGTGGATTTTTATTTTAACACTACTCGGCTTTCAAGGCTTGAGGGTAACAGCTTTCCTTTATAGATAAAGGCACTTGATATCTGCAGGCTAAGGGATGATGAATATGTGTTCAGAGGAACAGAAATTAGGCAGAAGTCAAGGATAATCCACACATGGCCCCACTGTTTAACACTGAGCCACAAACCTGACTCAAAACCCTGCAGCTTCCCTTTCACAGACATTCAGTCAGGGGCCTTGTCTGAGCATCACGGCAGTTCTCAGTGTTCACACCCGCCTTCTGCCAGGCCAAGGCACAGGGGTAGGAATCAGAGCGAGGCACTCAAAGAGGAGAAGCAGAAGCTGTAGAGGAGAGAATTACAAGCTTGGGGCTTCCAGATCAGAGCTGGATATTAGGAAAATAGGACAGAACAACATAAATCATACTACGGTGCCAACACAACACACTCTTCAAGAAAAATATGACTGCACTTTACCCTCTACCATGGGGCCGTGGAACTGGGCAGAGCTGATAAGGAGAGACTGCAGTGTGTCACTAGCTGTTTAGTGGGGGTAAAGTCTATATCCAGGAAGGGAAAGTTGTTTTATGGGTTGGACACACTCATAGCACTACTTAGCTCATTAGCGAAAAGCTGCCTCTGTATTTCTAAACCACTAATGAATCAAGGCTTACATGACAGCATGTAAAATGGCAAATTAGGAAAAGTGAAAAGCAGAAATCTCAATATTGATCAAGCTCCTGCTGCAAAGCTGCAAAAGAAAATTTGACACAGGCTTTTTGGAGACAACTGCAAGCTTGGCCAGGCTCCTAAAATGAAATTCTGTAAAACTATATATCTTTAGAGACACCAAATGGAAGCACTGAAAATAACACCTAACTAAAACAGAGAAAGTTCTCAACAGAACAAGCTGTTCACTGTTTTGCAGTACTTTATTCAAATTTATGGATGGAGGACATAGGGTTTATCATTAAGCTTAATAAAAATCACTCTGAACTAAGTTTATCCCATTGTCTTTCTTCTCCTATTATGACAACTTATGAATTAAAGAAAAAGTCATATTCAATAGCACAACACTGAAACTGATATTCCTTAATATTTTTCAGTGTATCAGCACCTATAAAGGGCAAATGTGGAGATTTATAAAATGCCATTACATGCTCAGAGGACACTCTGGAAGTCTCACTTTGTTTTGCAGTTTCCCAGGAGATGCCAAAGAAATGGGTCAAAAAAAAACAAAGAACAGATTAGCCCAAGACCCTCATTATGGGATAAGACATCACTTAGCAAGACATCTCACTGCTTTGCCCTCTAACCATTTAGTGGGTTTTATAAGCTAGGAAGAAGTACAAAGTAATAGTGAGATTTTTCTCCTTCAAATCAAGTTTAATCTGTCTCGTAAACACCTCAAAAAACAATGCACTGCATCAACTAGGATAAAATTGAGACACTTGGATTCCCTGTGCCTCTTGACAAAGCTGTTCCATGTGTCTGAAATAAGGAGAATCTCAGAATCTCACACCTACATTTCCACCTCATCTTATACAAGTGTAAGAATTCAGATTGCTGTAGGTTTTCTGATGGCAAGATAAATGCAGTGTTGTGAAGAATCAGGCATTTATTTTCTTCTCAAGCTTGTTTGCTCATATTTAAAATGAACACATATGCCACATAATAATAACTATTCCTTTTGAAATTAAATCAAGTTTGGAGAAACAAATTAGATTTATTCCTCTGGCAAAGTAGTACAAAGTGCTTTGTTACTGGATAAACTCATTCACCACTGAGGAAAAGACTGATTGTTAATAACGTTATTTAGCTTGCAAGGTATCGCTGAAGATGACAGTGGCACAAACCGCAGCTGGAGACATGCCACCAGTGGAGTACCATAGGAGTTGATACAGGGGCTAATGCTTTTTAACATCTTCATTAAATTACCTGTATGATGGGGCAGAGCACACCCTCAGCAATACAGAAACGGGACAGGAACCTCATGATGATCAACAGATGGACGTGAAAAGTCCCAGGCATCACTGCACGCTGAGGACTGATCAGCTAAACAGCAGCTTTGCCTACCAGGACCTTGGGGGCCCTGGTGAACAAGAAGATGTATATGAGCCACCAAAGTACTAATGCAGGAGAAAAAAAAAAACAAAACCAAAAAACAAAAACCAAACAAACAAAAAAAGCCATCAAATAAGATGGCTCTTATCAATGTGCATAAACACCTAATGGGAGGGAACAGGGAACCAAACTCTTGCTAGTAGTGCCCACCGACAGGGCAAGAAACCATGAGCAACATTTTAGTTAGCAGAGTCTGTAGATTCTGGTAGTACAAACATACAAATAGTTGAAAGAAAAGCTCTTTTTATAACTTAGTGTAAAAATAAACTTAATGAGGCATTGTGCTTTCTTTTCATCCTCTGAAGTGTCCAGTTAGCCAACTTCCAAATAGGGTGCAGAACCAGTTGGGTTGCAAGGTTATTTCTTTATGGCACTTCTTATTTCAGTGCATGCATTTACTGTTGAGGAGAATAAAGATAGGATAACTTTGTTTATCTGTGCTTTCCACTACACTGCAGCCTAATTTATTCAGGTAAATAAAAAAAGGCACAGTACAGAGAGAAGAAACAGATATCAGAGTCTGTTGATGTATATGCATCTCAAATTATTTATTACCAGTGTGTAAATTTTGCACATGGTAAGCTTTACTGAGGGCTTCACTCCTAAAACAGCTAACTTGCATATTACTGCAAATGGTTTTATATTCTAAAAATCAGATGAAGAGCTAAGTGCACAAAACATATTAAAAGAAATCGAAGAGTTGTAAATGTACCAGAAAGAAAATCCATTAATACAGTATTTCATGGGCCACTGGCTTGTTTTACTACATCTGTGAATTAATTCTGTGCAGCTGAAAAGTGTATTAATGGCCCACCAGAAAAGGCACTGAAACTTGGGAGCTATCTAACAGACTGTGCCCAATGCCTATGCCCAAAATATTCAGAAATTACCCAACTCTGGCTATTTTCCTGATTGAAATGTACACATTCCAATTTTTAACAGTTTCATAATGCTCCAGGCACTCCACTTCCAAGAAAGGTTTGTATTTCTCAAGTGATTAAAATCACTTGGCTTTTGGCCATCTCTGAGACTATCACAAAGGTGTGCTGTAATATAATCATCCAGAAACGCACTGCCTGTGGTGCCTTATCAATGAGGTAATAGAGCATCTGGGCCAAACTCAGCCCTTTAATTGAAATGGAAAGGCTGAGAAAGCTTTGGGCTGCAGACTGAGGCAGAGTATGTGAAATCACAGCACCACAGTTTTTACAAATTAAAGTAACTTTTTTTACTATTTACAGGATCAGCATAGAAGAGTTGTAAGTTGGGGTCATCTACTGTTGCTGTGCTGCTCTGAATGCTAGCATGTATTAGAAAAATTAAAGTTAAAATGGGCAAGTTGCACAGAAGATCAATTAGTGCCTTTCTTGTAGAGAAATTGCTCCCTAGCACGGAGGTGCTGGCACTGTTCAAAGACAACGCTGCAGTTGAACAGAGGACAATACACTGTCTCTGAGACAAGGTTAAGCGCAGAAGCCACATGAGAAAGTAGCCCCTAGGTTAGGAGATTCCAAAACAAAAGTAGCAAGAACTCTACTGCCACTGAGTACACCACAATTAATCCCAGATGTTCCTACTCTAGAGTAGATGCTTTTGTCCACGGTCAGGCTGAAGGACTGGCAACACAGACACCTGATTTGCAAGTGACCACGAACACAGACGTGCCACTGCCACAAGTTAATGAAAAAGCTATTCTTTCTTAGGCTCACCCCTAATCCCAGGAGCTCCACATTCACTACACAACTTGCAAAAAAGAGGAAGCTGATGCCAAAGCCCAGACTCAATATTCAAAAATTGTCAATGCTCAGAATATCCAGCCATGTTCTTCTCTCTGCCTGAAGAGTGAAACAAACCAAGAGCAATAATCAAATTGTTGGTTTGTAGCAGAAGAATGCTATCGGTAATACAGGTGCAATTCCATGAACACACACGTCTGTCATCTACACACCACTGCCAGAAAAAACCAAGTAGCAGATTAGATCATTCTCTTACAGAATTCATAGCTTTTTACTGAAAGATTCAGAAGTCAAACTTTTACTGCCCACTGCAGTAACTTGTCAGCCTTGTTAAGCTTCTAGTTATTCAGTTCCATGGGAATACACAGCAATACCTGTAACCCCCATCACAAAATCCCAAGACAGCAATGAAAGCAAGCCGTGCAGATGTGTACATGACACTGTCAAGAAATGGATAGGAAGACAGGAAGCTGTGGTGGGTTGACGCTGGCTGGACACCAGGTGCCAGTGACAGTGCTGCTCTGTTACTGCCCTCCCCAGCTGGACAAAGGGGAGAAAACACAACCAAAGGCTCATGGGTTGAGGTAAGGACAGGGAGAGATCACTCAGCAATTACCATCACAGGCAAAACAGGCTTAACTTGGAGAAATTAGTTTGATTTATTGCCAATCAAATCAGAGTAGCATAATGAGAAATAAAACCAAATCCTGAAACACCTCCCCCCCCACCCCTCCCTTCTTCTTGGGAAGAAAAAACTTCACTCCCAAATTCTCCACCTCCTCCCTACCAGCAACACAGGGGATACAGAATGGGAGTTGTGGCCAGTTCATTACACATTGTTTCTGCCACTCCTTCCTGAGGGGAGGACTCCTCACACTGCTCCCCAGCTCCAGCATGCGGTCCCTTCCACAGAAGAAAGTGAATCCTTCCCTTCCCAGTTTGTTCTTCACAAACTTGTTGCACTGTGGGTCCCTCCCATGGGGTGCAGTCCTTCAGGAACAGACAGCTCCAGCGTGGGTCCCCCACAGGGTCACAGGTCCTGCCAGGAGCCTGCTCCAGCACAGGCTTCCCTCATGGTCACAGCCTCCTTTGGGCATCCCCCCGCCTGCAGGTGGATATTTGTTCCACCATGGACCTCCATGTGCTGCAGGGGCACAGGGAGCCTCACCATGGGTCGCACCTAATTAGACGCTACTTAGCGCACTAAGAACCAATATACAGACTGTTCTCAGCCCTGCTGTTAGTATGTACAAAACTTTGTGCTAGTCCACTGTTCTTCCATTTCCCTTCTCACACTTTGTCTACATCATCTGTGCTTGTTAGAAGCTCATGAGATAGAAGCCTATCTTTGCCTGCACCACAACTAGCTCAGCAGGCTCAGACTTTGACTGGACTTTCTACAGGTAATATGTATATTGGATATACAATAGGAAACTTATGCAGACCAGAGGGAACAAGGGATGACACAAGGTAAAATCTAAGTAGAAACATAAACAGGAGTGATGCACTTCAAGAGAAATACAAAATTAAAGAAGGTCAGTGGAGAACTGGTTAAAAAGAGGGTATCACCGATACCACTGGCAAATCTTCCAGTGACAACACCTCATTGCAGTTACTTATTTAATCAGCATATCACATTACCATACATGCTTTATATTAAATTTGGATAAGTGTGAACAGACACCATGGAAAAATTAAACTGACTTGTATTAATGTCCTGGGTTCAGCAGTAGCAGTCATTTTTCCCCTTAGTAGCTGGTGCAGTGCTGAGCTTTTGACTTTCAGCCTGGGAACAGCACTGATAACACCAATGTTTTCAGTTGTTACTAAGTCATGTTTACTCTGACCAAGGACTTTCTGAAACTCATGCTCTGCCAGGGAGGAGGGGAAGCTGGGAGGAAGCAGAGACAGGACACCTGACCCAAACTAACCAAAGAAGTATTCCATACCACAGCATGTCATGCCCAGGATGTAAAACTGGGGGCAGTTACCTGGAAGGGCTAGATCACTGCTTGGTCGGGCTGGGTATCGGTTGGTGGGTGATGACCGGTTGTATTCTCTTCCCTTGTTATTTCCATTATTATTGGTGGCAGCAGCAGTGGTTTGTGTTATACCTTAGTTACTGGACTGCTCTTATCTCAACCCATGGGAGTTACATTCTTTCGATTCTCCTCCCCATTCCTCTGGAGCTGGGGAGGGGGGGAGGAAGGGGGGGAGTGGAGCAAGCGAGACTGCGTGGCAGCTGGGCTTAAACCACAATGATTAAACAATGTAAAAATTAAAATTCTCAGCAAAGCATCACCAAAACACATACAGACACTAAGCTTACCTCAGCTCCTAAACTGAGAGAGATTATTTCATCCTCAAAAGCAGAATGTGTATCAATATGAGGAGGAATTCCTGCATAAGGAAAAAAATAAGTCAGTATAATAGACATAGAGTGCAATCTGTGCTGGCAAGCTCAGCTTTCATGGATGTCCATATAGGAGACTGGGATGAACAAATGGCTGAACAAACAAAACTACCATGAACAAGGGAGTTGCCTTCCAAAAGAAATCAGGCCAACTAATTGAAGTACATGCTACAGATCAGATGTACACAGTTAATACAAATGTCCTGTATCATCAGTGGAAATATCTAGATGATAGTTTGGGGCACCCAAAGGCCTGCCTCACCCTCTAAAGACTCAAAATGCTCTTCTTGCTGCAGAGAGCAGCTACAAATCATGATGCTCTCCTCGCAGGCAATATAGCACTTAGCACTATGTTATGCTATGTTAGGTAATTTTGAGCCCTAGTTTATTCATGATCATTTATTCCTCCTCATTCTCTCCACAGAGAAGTCATCCTAAATATTCCTTCTATTACTAAGCAAATAATTGACATAAGGTTCTCGACTTCAAAATCAGGACCACCACTGCAAACACAGGTACTGCCAGGGTGAAACCCTGTCTCCGCTTTGGAGCTCCCAGAACTTTACACCCCACTGCTCAGCTAACCCCTGGGTACCCGATCAGTTTGTGTGTGTGAGTGAACACATAACTGAGAACTGCCCGAATGACAGCAATTTTTTATTTTCATTTTTCTTTCAGATTTGCTCATTGGAAAGAAAATGCCATTCCCCTGCAGCTCGTGCCACACATCTTAACACTAGGTGCTGAAGAGGGAGCATGCTGCAGCGAGATCTCACCGCATGGTGGAGAACTGGAGTCAGCCGTGAGCCTTGGGAGAACTGCAGCTACACCTTCCTTTGACACCAGAGCAGGCCCAGACAGATCGAGTAACTTCTATGCGATCCAAACCAGAACAGTCATACTTGCTCATTAAAATCCTAGCCACATTCATTTTGGACACTATCGAATTTCTGAGCTGAAAACATTTTTCCTAACAGTATCAGCCCTATAAAGCATCTTTATTATACACCAGATTTTACCTCTCTATATAAATATTCACTATTCCATTAGTTTCAGTGAAAGCAATACAAGCATTTTATGAGGTCAATATTTAATTTGACAGAAAATCAGTGAGACTTGTAAACCAAAGCCATTATCTGTTTGTGTTTGCTCGTATCTCTGCCTCAGAATAAAGCAAACTCTGCCTTCAGATGCACACGCATGTCAGTGCAATTCACTGTGCAATACTGATCACTCTCTTCAGCATTACCAAGAGAATTCAATCAAGATCCCACTGACCTACCTATCTGCAGTTTATATTCCATATATGAAGCAGATAGACACACCACCTATGCATTCAGAAGGTAACTTTCAAGTATAATCTACAACTTTAAACATTGCTGACCCTGAAAGAAAACAAGTGCCCTCAAATAGGAATTAATTTAATATGTCTTAATTGTGGTCCCTACAGCTTAACTACCCAGTCACATCTTTAAAATCTCAAGTATAATTTCCAATGACAATCTGGCTCAGAACACCGATACTAAAGGAATTAATCTCACTGCACTTTGTGCTCGTTCATATTGTAACAATTTGCACTTAATGAAGAACATTTTGCTTTGGTTTTACAGGGCTTTTGTTTTAAAAAAAAGGAAACCAACCCTGCTTCTATTCTTGATGAAAAACTACAATTCTAACAAATCTCTAGTGTCCCAGCCAGAAGTACATGACTGTATCAAGAGACTGTCATAGATAAACAAATAGGATCAGCTTTTCAGATCCTTCTTTGGCAGACACTGTATTAGCTGTCAGGCATTAATTCTGAAAGAAAAGCTCTTGTCTCTTCTTCCTAAGGACAAATGAGATAGCCACTCTAAAAAGCCAGCCAGATACTTACCCTTGATGATTGACCTAAACGAAAAGAACAGCACATCATTCATTCCCCAGAGGTGTGATTAGAAGCATGTTTCTCTTCAGATGTCTACAGAAATAGACTAATTCCTTATTCCTCAGATACGGAACACTGCTTGCATCATGCTTTAAGAGCCCATATGTCATATATACTAACATTACGTCACATGTACTAACAGCAAGAGATGTTTTCTGGAGATTGTATGCACAGTACAAGGAACAAGAACAGTTCAGAGTGAAAAAATGCACTTGAGTAGAAAACTAAATATGACTATTTATTCCCATATCTTTTTATGGTTAATTTCCATGTTATGGCCTTGGAGTCTGAAACACCATCGATTTCTGTAACAGTGGTATCAAAAATTTCTAAACAAGTTCCCAGGTTCAGAAAACGGTATGAAGACTTCAGTTTTTATTCAATGCATTTCTCATTACAGAGGAAATACACTAACCACATGCTTAAATCCTGTCCCTGTGCCATGTCACATTTAGTAACTCTCTTCTCATCTTCAGCTAAGTTGTACTGGTTTGGCTGGGATAGTTCATTTTCTTCACATAGCTTATGGCCTATGTTTTGGATTTATTATGAAAACAGTGTTGATAATACAGATATATTTTAGTTGTTGCTGAGCAGTGCTTACAGACCATCAAGGTCCTTTCTGGTTCTCATGCATCCTTGCCAGCAGTCAGCTGGAGTGCACAAGTTAGGAGGTGACACAGGTTGGATACCTAACCAAAGGGGTATTCCATACCATGTAATCGCATGCTCAGCAATAAAACCGGGGGCTTATCAAAATTCAGGAGTTTTCTCACTTTTATCATTCCAATTTTCTCCCCTATCTCAATGAGGGGGAGCAAGCAAGTGGCTGTGTGGTGCTTAGCAGCCTACCAGGGTTAAATTACAATGTAAGGTCAAGATCTCAAAACTTTAGAAGGGCAAATTAACTTACCTTGTCCAGGTTCATACTGATTTACAGTCAGTTGATCAGGTTTATGTTTGATATATCCCTGCTTCAAGCAGTTCTCCAAGAATGGGTCACAAATTTCAGGAAGACCTAATTACAGAAACAAAATTATAAGCAAGACAGGATAGCTTTTTTCCATTTATCCTTTCTTTTTACAATAAATACTAACTGGACAAGATACGTACAAACAGCTCTATAGATACATAAATCCATCTTTGATAATGATCATTTTGCATTTGCTGTAATGCACACACATCAGAACTGGGGGCCTGATCTGCAAGTCCCATATATTAGAAACACCTCACAATTAGAAAGGCTATTCCCCCAAGGCCTCCACATTCAGAAGCAGATTACTCCTTACAAATGCAAACTGCACTATCCCTATGCAAATAAAGCCATACTAAATCAAAGTTTCCATAAACTATAGTTAAAAAGTTGCAGGCAAGAAGCAAAATCATTATGCAGAAATAAGAAGCTGTGCAGAGAGCTTTCTAAAAACTTACCCCTAAAAATCTGTTACTGAATTAGATCATATATCACAACAAAAGAAAATCTGCTGAGGTTAAACTGGTCTTGAAACAGGAATGAAAGCTGCAGTCCTTCACTGAATCTTTGGTTTGCTATTTTACCTGAGGACTTCATTATAAAATTCTGTTGGAGATAGCACCCACAAGCATGTTAGTCAAAGCCCTTAGATAAAGCTATTGATTTTCAGGTTTTTGTCCCCAAGGAAGTGTTTATACTTCTCACATATAAAATAGTCCAGCTGTAAGACTAGAAAACAGCTCAAGTATCAATGTTTTATGATTATATAGCTTTACTGTTAAAACCACAATGTAACCAGAATCCTCCTCTCAGAAGCTACATCCATCCCATTACACATGCAACACCTTAACCACCTTCAAGTTTTACAGGCATTTAACTCCCCTATTTCACTAATTTTAAATCTAAGACTATAAAATGACTCAGTTGCTTTTCTTTGACTCACAGCTCTCAACTCTAAGCAAGAGCTATTCAAACTTCTTCAAATTGCTTTTAGTCCAAAAGGAAATTTTTTTTTTGGTGTGCATCCAGCAAGCTTCAAGTTAGTCAAGATAAATATACAGAGCAATATACGTCATAACTCCCAAACAAATGAGTATGTAATTTGTAACACAATTGTTTTATGGAACAAAAGCTAAAAATGAATGACACAATCCCAAAAGCCTCATTACACTGGACCCCAACAAAGGTCAGCAACCCCTGGCTGCAACTGACTGGAAAACAAGCTTCAAGCACTTCAGGTAATTTGAAACGCGTCTCATTCAAAAGCACTGTTCAAGGTGTGCTTAAAATACAGTGAAGGATCTCCTTTTATTAGAATTTCACCTCTTCTTTAATGAGAAGCTGACATCTCAGCAAGGCTTAAAGGCTTTATATAATGGTTCAAACATCAGTGCAAAATGAGTTTAATAGGAAAATTCTCACCTCCAGGTAAAGGTTTGTCTTTATCGACATTGTTGTTATCGTAGTGAAACTCATAGCCAAAATGTTTTACTCTTCTATGCTTTAAAGTCTTCTGGGCTGTAAAAACACAAGCTTAATTTAAAATACATAAAACAGTATAGGCAATTTGCTATGTTTCCCTATTCTATCTGACCACTGTCCTTCACAGCACATGCTTCTTAAGCCTTATTACCTTTTATATTTCATCAGGCATCACATTCACTGCTGTTTGAAGTCAAACTGATGGTGTTTTTCTATATGCAAGAAGTAGAGGAATCAATTTTCTTGAGCCATGTTTAATCCGTCTTTATTCTTGCCCTGATCTCTGAACTTTCACTTGATTATCACACTACGGATACAACAGGATCCTTCACTTTCACCAATCACCAAGTTACATGTTAGCTAAGGCCAATATAACTCTTTGTGGTGTTCCAAGGAACAAAACATTTCATACACAGAAACTTTTTATTGATTAATTGTTCTTTTAAATTACTTGAGAGATTTAACTCCACAGACCTCAAGTGAAAGGACAGAAGCATCCAGAATGTGCGTGTGCCTGACATTTTTTGATTTAAGAGAAGACACAGCTGCTCAGTTGAACATAAATTACACGGATAACCTTCACAGAACATCATTGTACTTGGCATAAGACACCAAAACAATATTTTAGTTGATTTTAGATGCAGGAACATTATTCAAGTAAATCCATACCAGAGTATCAGTCTGGACCACTTGCCCCAGGAGTTTAATCAATTCCAATATAAAGACCTAATTTCTAAAATACTAAGAACAAATACACAATGATTTGAAGCAATACATTTGCCAATACATTGATTTCTTATAAATCGAACTGTAAGAAAAAACAGCATGAAAGTATGGAAATCCTGGATTCCTATGGTTTTACCCACCATTTTGAGTATCTTCACCTCCTGTCCAGTCAATACATTCCAATATTCTCCTTTCTTCCTCAGGAGAAATAATCTTTTCAATGACCATTAGGCCTGGAGGCAAGCTTGTAGGAACAGCATTATTCCAGAAAACTAGGATGTATAGAAAAACAGAATATTGTTACTGTTTGAGAAAGTAAAACCATGTGTTTCCTGCAGTATAGCTGTAAAAGTATTTACTTTAATGATGCAATGGAACCCTCATGGGGGTCTTACTTGGTAAATAAATGATCCTTTTGGGCATGACAAAACAGGATAAGGCCCAAGTTTTGCACCATGCAAACCACTTCATAGAATCATAGAATAGTTAGGGTTGGAAAGGACCTTAAGATCATCTAGTTCCAACCCCCCTGTCACGGGCAGGGATACCTCACACTAAACCATCTAGCGCAAGGCTTCAGCCAATCTGGTCTCGAACACTGCCAGAGATAGAGCATTCACAACCTCCCTGGGCAACCTATTCCAGGGCCTCACCGCCTTAACAGGAAAGAATTTCCTCCTTATATCCAATCTAAACTTCCCCTGTTTAAGTTTTAACCCATTACCCCTTGTCCTGTCACTACAATCCCTAATGAAGAGTCCCTCCCCAGCATCCCTATAGGCCCCCTTCAGATACTGGAAGGCTGCTATGAGGTCTCCACGCAGCCTTCTCTTCTCCAGGCTGAACAGCCCCAACTTTCTCAGCCTGTCTTCATATGGGAGGTGCCTCCAGTCCCCTGATCATCCTTGTGGCCCTCCTCTGGACTTGTTCCAACAGTTCCATGTCCTTTTTATGTTGAGGACACCAGAACTGCACACAATACTCCAGGTGAGGTCTCACAAGAGCAGAGTAGAGGGGCAGGATCACCTCCTTCGACCTGCTGGTCACGCTCCTTTTGATGCAGCCCAGGATACGGTTGGCTTTCTGGGCTGCAAGCGGGCACTGCCTGCTCAGTTCATTTTCTCATCAACCAACACCCCCAAGTCCTTCTCGGCAGGGCTGCTCTGAATCTCTTCTCTGCCCAACCTGTAGCTGTACCTGGGATTGCTCCCACCCAGGTGTAGGACCTTGCACTTGTCATGGTTAAACTTCATGAGGTTGGCATCAGCCCACCTCACAAGCGTGTCGAGGTCCCTCTGGATGGCATTCCTTCCCTCCAGCGTATCAACCGAACCACACAGCTTGGTGTCATCGGCAAACTTGCTGAGGGCGCACTCAATCCCACTGCCCATATCAGCAACAAAGATGTTAAACAAGACTGGTCCCAACACCGATCCCTGAGGGACACCACTCGTTACTGGTCTCCAGCCAGACATTGAGCCATTGACCACAACTCTTTGCGTGCAGCCATATAGCCAGTTCTTTATCCGCCAAGTGGTCCATCCGTCAAATTGATGTCTCTCCAATTTAGTGACAAGTATGTCATGTGGGACTTCAAAAATTTTACTGCATGAGACCAGTAAGAGTCCATGCCATTCAAACACAAAACCACTTGTGATTTTCCTATCAAAATAACCGTAATAAGAATTTCCCAGTCACTTCAGGATTCTACCTGCATTTTAGTTTTCTATAACTTTACTGATTTACCAAATCACCAGATTGTTTCTCTGAAGTGTAATCTGTAATCATATCCAGAGGAGTATATTGCAATGCCTAGGTGAACACAGAATGCTGGTGACTTAGGGACAGTTTACTATCATAATAGCTTAAAAAAGCTATTCACTGGCAGAATGTACAGACAACATCGGAAACCCTGTTCAGTAGACATTATAAGAGCTCATAGAAAGGGCAAAGATTCTTATACTAAATTGCTTACAGTCAGCCTTAAAGAAAGCCTAAATAAACCAGGACAGAAATCTTATTGTACCCACTTTCCTTCTTGGATTCAAGATAGATATTGCAAAATTAAGGTCACACAAGAAATCCAATGAACTGCCCAGACATTTCCCAGGCCCCATTTTAGCTCCTTAATAACAAAACCCTCATGTGCAGTTTCAAATGGTCTGGAAACTATCTAAGTCCTTTTTCCTTTTGCCTCCAAGCAAAGCAGTTTAAATTAGAGTATCCTATCAAGAAATACAAAGAGCAAAGATTATTTTATGTCCTGAATCTTAAATTCTGTTTTTCATTCTGTGTCTACTTACAAAGTGTGCTTTTAGCTACATTTACTAGCCTAAGAAATAAAATCAAAGGGAAACAGTACACAGGAAGTTGGATATATAGGACAGCAAAAAAAAGTATACCTTTTTCCACAAAATTAATATATAGAACAATATTTTGGCCACAGCCTTCCAGTGTTACTTCTTTTCCATTAAGGGCATCAAAGGCTTTCTTTGCTTCTTCTGTTGTCCCATATTTCACAAATGAATATGGCTTACTCGGTGGCATTAAGACTGTTTCCACCAATCCATATTCTTCTACTATCCTAAGCAGTTGGTGTCTACTCATCCCATTACCAAGACCAGCATTGGCAATAACCAGGCTCTAATTGAAGAGGAATTTAAAAAGAAAATACATGGCGAATTAGTGATGAATATCAGTTTATTTAAAACTAACACTTTACACCAAGAGAGCAGCATTATAAAGAAACTTTAAGCTCATGAGTACTCTTATTCCACACAACATACTTACAGTTCTATGAGCTTGGTATATGAGGCTAAGGCAACCTTTGTTAGCCCAGCACATATTCTAGCAGAAAGGCTTGCAACCTCTGTTAGAGATACCTCCTCAATTAATGCATGTGGTTATTACTACAAAAGCACTTCAGCTTCGAATCAGAACACGTGCTTCAAGTGTACTGCAGACAAACAGTGACACTGGCACACACAATTTTTGAGGTTTCTACAATGGAATTTTTTCTGGAGACCCGTTACCACTAACAAAACCAAACAAAAAAACCTTTGAAGACTGATTAATTTTTTTTTTTTTAAGAAAGACTTTCTGACCTTTTTCAAGCACAGGGACTGATATTCCCAGTTCAACCTCATGTCCCCCATATATCAGGCTCACCACAAAAAAGCAGAAGCCTCTAGAAAAAGTGCACCTAGTTCTGCTCCAGGACTCTCAACCAAAAATGCTCCCTCGTTTTTATAAAAAAAAAAAAAATGAATTTATGTCCCATCCTTGGTTAACAGAGATTACTTCATGAACAAGGCCCAAATGCTTAATTCTATGCTATCATAGTGATTTATGTCCAAAATTATCAAGGAGTATGCAGTTTGTGAGGACTGTTGCTGGTTTGTCACATTTGAAAAGTTCTGTTTTATTGTTTCTAAGGGCTATTATTCAAGAAATATCATTAGATTAATACACAGACCTTTTCAAAATAAATGTGCGAGTTCTTTTGACATATAAATAGCTATATGCTATTGGCTATTCAACATTGGCTACTCAAGCTATATTGGCTGTTCAGTCTAATCACGGTGGTTGAAAAAAGTTTAAGTCCCTGTTTAAGGCCAAATAAGGATGCAGTCAAAGCTTGGAATGAGCTCTGGGGACTGCAAACAACCAGCAACAATTTACTCTGATCCCATGTAACACCTTTCCATAAAGCTTTCAGGTAATCTTTTCCTTAAAGCCTCAAAACATTCTATGACCTTTTCTGAAGGCAGCTAGGAAAGTGTTCAATTGTTTCAAATAACAGAATTTCACTTCTCTAAAATACAGCAAATTAGGTTTAAAACTGAAGATAAGGATTATTTTAAAAAATAAAATACTGCTATGACTACACCTATTGCAATGGTTCCTTTAACACTTGGTTTTTGTACTGCATCAGGCTGGCTGTTACTGATCACATTTTTCAAAGGTGACCACATTATTAATTAGTTATTTTCCAAACTGTTATTAATGGAGAGGCCATGTGTGCAGAGGAAATGCAGAGAGCCAAACCAGTGCTTTCACTGGCTGTAGGTACTTCACCTACAAATACTGTAAGTACACAGCAGCAGCATCCACAACAACTGATCATCTTCTCCCAGCTGAATAATTTCAACATAATCAGACTCTTACACAAAGCCCAAAAGCATTTTCTGTATTCTTGACACATGCTTATCACTAGAACTACGATTTTTGTTTCATTTATCACTTATTCAAATGTTCCATCATTGATGAGGAACTTGCTATATCTCAAAATTACTCTTTGGATAGATTAAATGGATAATTTGGTATCTATGGCGTTGTCAAGGGGAACAAGTCCTGGATTACGGTCCCTGCTCCAAAGAGGAGCAAGACTACTGTGTTATTTTAGCGTATGTCTATGTGGTGTGAAATCTGAGTGAACACTATGCCTAATTTTGTTACAAAAAAAGTATAAAGATCTAATGGATGTTTCTGTATCTGAATGGGAAGAATTTGCAGGATAATTTACAGGATGAAGGTGAATAAGGCTAGAGGAAGTGATACTGCTCTACAGTGTTTCAAGCCATTAACATCTCCCCACACGTGATGGAGGGAAATGATACTCTGACTTCTTCCCTTCCTGCCTGCAAGTTTCTGTCATTGTTTGCTACACCAGTATCTCAAGGTCACCCTCTGATCTGCTGCAACTCTTTACTGTAGCAAAATACAACAAATCAAAAAGCTGAGTACTTTTCTGCTAATTAACAAATAAAATGGCTTATGTCAAAGTTCACTGAGCATCATAAGAAAGCAGAATTCTTTCCATCTTGTCCCTTTTTGTGCAAGGGAAGAGAATGTTGGCCCCTTTTCAACACCTGCAAGTCAGTCAATCAGTTCAACTCCCACAGAACCACAGCCTAAATCAATTTAGGTGAAGAAAACAATGTGGACAGAAGATTTCTAAGATAGACATGTTTTTTAACAGGGAGTTTAGATGAGACAAATTACACTTGATAGAGAATACAGAGGAAAGAAAAATACAAAAGCTAAAAGCCAAAGAAATCAGGGAAAGAGAATAGAAGTTTATCTACGTCAACAAGGTAATATTTGTCACATTTCCTCCTACTCCCCAACTCAAGGAATTACTGGTTCAGATCAAAAAACTTATCCAAAATTTCAACAAAGTCTCTCCATGGATGTTAAACTGCTGAAGTACAGCTCTGCTTTGAAATCAGAGGCACAGAAAACCCTCAGTATCAGGAAACATATGTTAGATGGGAACTTGCATTTTAGACAAAGCATACATGAGAATATAACACAGATCAGCAGCATTTTCATACTACCATCAAAATCAGAAGTACCAGTCACCTGTGTGGCATGGGAGGAGCACTCAATGCCCTCATGTCTCAGCAATGTGTGCTGAGCTCTGAGCTGCTTCCTCAATACCTTCTTCTTCATTTTCTGGACTTTCAAATGCTCTTTGCTTGTTATAAGTTCCATGCTGGTGATCTAGGAAGCAGAAGTAACAACATATAGTAAGTGTCCTGCTTGAAAAATCAAATATTTCAGTCTGCTCTAGAAAAACAGTCTTCCCATCCTGTATGTCACCTCTAGAACAGTAATAGTACTTTGGATAAATTATAGACTTTATGACTTACTTGGGGCTGACAAAACCAAGTCTGCAAAATACGTTCTTCCTCAGTCAACAGCAGTTTTCCCCATCTCTGAGGCTGCGTTATTAAACTGTCTTATTAAGAGTATCCCTCCCAAAAATAAAGCTTTATAAAGACTGGCAGGATGCTAGATTTCATTTTCTAGTTTTTCTCTTCTTCACAATATCACTATATCCATTTGCAGGTTTTAACCTGTCTGCCCCTCCTGCTTTCACATTGTAGTTGCAGTTCATTTCCTTCTTTCTACAGTCTCTCCAGAGCAGAATGAGAGAAAAAAATACACATGGAACTGCCATGAGCTTTGTACTATCTTATCTTCCAAGTTATTCATGCCTCACCGAATGCTTGAATTGAAAATTAATTGTTCTCATTTGCCTCCTTTTTCCTAATTGCCACTTTCAAGTGAATATGACATTTGGCAAAAACTACTTTTTTTGATAGTAGAAAAATGTGTTCAATAATTAGATGTTCAAGAACTAGCAAGCAGGAATGCTCCCCACCTCATTTAGCATACCTCCAAAGGCCAAATGCAAATCACCTTCCTGTCATTAGGAGGAACAGAAAACTTTGCACATATATTAACTACTAAATTTAGTAGCAACACAGCATTTACCTGCCAGTGAGTTACTCAAAAGTCACTGGCCTTCTCCAGGTTTTGTTGCATCTTTTGTCACTTCTGGTCTACCACTATACTAAGATCATATAACACCTTCCTACACCCCTTTGAGCCTTTCTTTTCCTCCCTTCCAACTTCCTTCAGATGCAAGGGAAGAGTCCAGACCTCACGTAACACTGACAAAGCTCCCAGACACTAATGTGATTAAGTTCTGACTTTCCCTTTTTGTCTCACTATAACATAATCCCTTACCCATATTTTAGGGGGTTCTTCTTGTCTTTCCCCCAAAAATCCTCCTAGTAATTCAGCTAGACAATCCAACTGTGGTTGTCTGTCCTTTTCAATTCTTTTATAATCATTGATCTGACAACAATCCTTCCACCTTATCTTCTCTTCTCCCAAATATTTTTTTTTTTTTTCAAAGAACAAAAAAAAACAAACACTACACAAACTCTACACCAGTCACCACTGTGTGTATTTATTTAAAGGTGTCAACTACTCTGACTGCCCACTTGCATACCTTCTGGCTTGAAAGACCATGCAGCTGCTTCCCAATACCCACCCTATAGACACCATCATAATATAACAATGTACCACTGGAAAATTGCAAAGGTATAAAAAAAGATGCAACTTTGTATTGAACAACTTAGCAAATGTTTCCTTTTAGCCAAATGTAATTAAGCTAGTAAAACCGTTATAAAAATATTGAAGAGCTGCACAGGAGCTGTAAGTACATATTCCCTGTGACTGCTGCAGCATTACCATCACCAACACGCACAACTATTAATTGCACCAAAAGAGAAAAATCTTTAAAGGGAATCAGAGTATGAAAAGCACCTGTGGAAATAACAGATTCTAATCCTCCCAAAAGAAGCAGAATAAATGCTGCCAAAGACGACTCATACAAATCTGGCTCATACAGAAAAGCATGAAGGCTATGTATATGTACACCACCCATACTGGTCAGACCACTGTCAGGCAGCCTCCACAGAACAGACCCAGCCAGAAAAAAGGATATTGAACTGAGTCTCAGACCACTCCCATAACATCTGACCTCAGGGGAAAGGAGCTCTGAGTTTAGTCAGCCCTTTAGTCACATCCTTGCAAAATCTCACATTCTGCAGCCAAAAAAAAACAAACCAAAATCAAAAAAAACACAAGTCATGTCCCAGCATTTGGCAAATTAGCACAGAAACTGAAGCTGAAAAGACTTCTTTCCATCTTTTCATAACCTCTGAACTAAACAGAACAAGCAACAGATGAGGTGTAACAGCTGCCTAAACAGCCTTTAAACCTGGCAGAGATGCCCTGTCCCACAGCGCCTGGCCTTTCAGTTGCTGCTCAAGAAGCTCAAGATCTTCCCTACATGCTCTGTCATGCTTACCAGCATCACCCAGATGCCTTCAGCCCTTGAATGGATTTCAAACAGCATTATTTGCATTGCTGAGACACCAGAACCTTCCCTTAGTTTCCATCTAAACAAGGCCAAAACTCTCTGCCTTGTTAGTTGCACCATTACACGAGGCTCAATTCTGCAGGCACAGAAACCTTGATTTCCAAGTAAAGGAATGTCGTGGTTTAAACCCAGTCAGGTAATTCGTTCGCTCACTTCCCCCCCTTTTCTTGCCCTCCCCCTGCTCCCGGAGGGACGGAGAGGAGAATCGAAAAGAATGCAACTCCCACGGGTTGAGATAAGAACAGTTTAGTAACTAAGGTACAACACAAATCACTACTGCTACCACCAATGATAATAATGATAAAGGAAATTAACAAGGGAAGAGAATACATCATCTCACCACCAGCCGACCAATAACTCGCCCCCCCAGCCTGACCAAGCTCTGACCGATACCTCCTCCAACCCTGCAGTCCCCCAGCCCTTCCGGCTAACTCCCAGTTACATCCTGGGCATGACGTGCTGTGGTATGGAATACCTCTTTGGTCAGTTTGGGTCAGGTGTCCTGTCTCTGCTTCCTCCTGGCTTCCCCTCCTCCCTGGCAGAGCATGAGGCCCACAAAGTCCTTGGCCAAACCAAAACATCGCTTGTTA